>NW_026000016.1:35361392-35465281 GCF_001458135.2 Marmota marmota marmota
GAGCCCGGGCCAGATCAGGAGGAGACCAACACCCTGGTGGCCAATACCAGCAACTCCAACGGGCTGAAACTGGACTCTGCAGGTAAGCAGGGAAAGTCGCCGCCGCAGGTGGTTGGTTTGGGCAGCCCGGACCCTCGCCTGGCCCTCGGCGGGATGGCCCGCACGCCCCCTGGTGCCCGCGCGCCCAGGTCGTGCCGCCTCCTCCCGGCTGGGTCGGTGGCCCGCACTTTCCCCCTTTCATCCTGGCGGAGGAGCGTGGGGGCGCGATTCACTTGCAAGTGGAGGGACTGTGGGTCTGAGGGTAGGAACGTCGGGGGAAGACTCATCCCATTGCACCCTGCACCCGCATTTACAGGTTGTATTTTTTAGAGACTTGCCTGGTTTTTGCTTAGCAGGGTCAGAATGCTTTCCAAGTTCAATTCCTTGCGCTCCTGGGAAACGCAAAAAACTCCCAATTGGGTCCTAGATGTTGGGCTGTAGGAACCCTTCTTCTTCAAAAGTAGTTCTTATGCCCATTGAACAAGTTTCATAATGATGCATTTAGAGCATATAAACCCTGGTTAAAGGTTTCTTTTATGAACACCAGTGTGTATTTCACTTAATTGACACCTAATCCTGAAAATCATAGGCTTAGGGACCTGTTGGGGCATGTTTAACGTTTACTTCACTTAGGACTTTTTTTATAATGGTACTAAAAGTAAAAGTGATGGTAATGCATTCATCTTATATTTTTAATGAAGGCTTTTAATTCTAAATATAAGTACTCTGGAAGGAAATGTGGAAAATGTTGAAAAAAAGGAA
Source organism: Marmota marmota marmota (assembly GCF_001458135.2). NCBI lineage: Eukaryota > Metazoa > Chordata > Mammalia > Rodentia > Sciuridae > Marmota > Marmota marmota. The sequence continues at coordinate 35,362,194 of NW_026000016.1, forward strand.
TGAAAGAGTCAACCAATACTACTCAAGCACAGATGTTAACAGTTTGTATTTTCTTCCATTTTTCTCCCCATATGTATTTATTTACCTGAGACAATTTTCTTTTTCAAATGCAGGATATCATGTTAGTGAAGTTTTAGTTGTGCATTGAAAAGGTTTGTTTAATATTGGGTTTTTCTCATTCCATTTGGCAGGGTGTTACTCTAGAGAAAATTAAGCTACTCTGTCTGGTGTATAATTCCTTTAAAAATCAATACTTGGGACTTTAAAGCTTTTAGGGTAGGTAGTGATCATTTAGTTCCAACTTTACTAATAGTCTCTGTGATTAAATTGTTGATTTGTTAGTTTTTAGATCCTCTCTACCTAAAGTATCTTTTATATTCTTGATAAATCTTCACAAGTTAGAACTGATTTTATTCTCACATCTACCTCAATGATGGTAGAGAAAGTCCAGTGTTTAATTAGGCATTTTATTTTAGTAGGTATATCCACAGCTGCATTTAATGGATGATAATCTTTAGTTCTATGTTTTCCTTTGTATATGCCAAAAAATGCAGCAGAATGTTTATAGGACCCTCACCCCCATAGAAAAGATATACTTTTTAGGAAGGAGAGAGAGTAATTATAATTAGGAGAGTGGAGAAGCATTATTTTAAGGACTTAATTTAGCCCTGGCCATTATGTCCTGGCTTGTTCCCAGAATGTCAATTTATATGAAATTACTCTGAGCATACTTTGGTGTTTTTTTTTGTTTGTTTGTTTTGTTTTTTAATTTTTACCTTCTTTACCATTTAAATTAGAAAAGGATGTTTACATAAAAACACTTCAAATGTATTTGATAAAATTTTTTTTTCTTTGTAGATCCAGAAAAATCCAGAAGTGATGATGCAGTGGAAGTACAAGTGAATGGGAATCTTATCAGAGAACCTGATGATATGAATTTGGAAGAAGAAGATGATAGGGCCGGACAACTTAACATGCGTGGAGTTTTTCTGCATGTCCTTGGAGATGCCTTGGGTTCAGTGATTGTAGTAGTAAATGCCTTGCTCTTTTTCTTTTCTTGGAAAGGTTGTTCTGAAGGGGATTTTTGTGTGAACCCATGTTTCCCTGATCCCTGCAAAGCTTATGTAGACATAATTAATAGTACTCCTGCATCAGTTCATGAGGCTGGTCCTTGCTGGGTACTATATTTAGATCCAACTCTTTGTATTGTAATGGTTTGTATACTTCTTTACACAACTTACCCATTACTTAAGGAATCTGCTCTTATTCTTCTACAAACTGTTCCTAAACAAATTGATATCAGACATTTGCTAAAAGAACTTCAAGATGTTGAAGGAGTTGAGGAAGTTCACGAATTACATGTTTGGCAACTTGCTGGAAGCAGAATCATTGCCACTGCTCACATAAAATGCGAAGACCCAGCATCATACATGCAGGTGGCTAAAACCATTAAAAGCGTTTTTCATAATCACGGAATTCACGCTACTACCATTCAGCCTGAATTTGCTAGTGTAGGCTCTAATTCAAGTGTAGTCCCTTGTGAACTTGCCTGCAGGACTCAGTGTGCTTTGAAGCAATGTTGTGGGACACGGCCACCAGCCCATCCTGGAAAGGATGCAGAAAAGGGCCCAGCAGTTAGCATTTCTTGTTTAGAACTTAGTGACAATCTAGAGAAGAAGCCCAGGAGGACTAAAGTTGAAAACATCCCTGCTGTTGTGATAGAGATTAAAAAAGTGCCAAACAAGCAACCTGAATCATCTTTGTGAGTCTTGAAAAAGATGTGATATTTGACTTTTGCTTTAAACTGCAAGAGGAAAAAGACTCCATTGAAATTCTAAGTTTGCCAAGTAGTGTAATTGAAGTCCTTGTCTGGTCACACAGTTTAATTCTATTTTTGTAAGAACATAATGGGACTGCATAACAGTTCTATATTACAACTTTGTGATTATTAGTGCAGAGTACAGCTATGCTGTAACAATTTTTGAAAGCCAGTTTTAACACTATGTTACATTTTTGTTTAAAGTAAGTATAAACCTTATATAACATAATGACATTTGATTTCCGGTTTTCCCATGATAAAAAATTAGGGGGATAAATAAATTAAAAATTGTTACTGGAATTTCTCTGCTTTTCTTTACCCCCATTGTTATTCTTTATTAGGATTATAATTGGTAGACCTGTAAAGTCATCAGCAAGTTTTGGGTAATGTTTACTTGCTCTTTGAAATCGTTACATAGTATAATGGCAGCGTATTTTAAGAGTGACTCATGGCTATGAGCAGAAAAATAAGATCAGTTACTATTCTGTATTCTATATTGCTACTCGTTAAATCCAATAAACAGTGAGACAATTAGAAAATTGAATTAGAGTTTACACATAATAGGCTAAATAGGGAGTAAGAGCAGGGAAGAACCAAACTAAATACTTTAAACTATTGTATGTTAATATTCAGACTACATCTCTAAATTATTTTGAGAATTTCAACTCCTTTCTTCTACTAAGGTTAGCCTAAAACATGAACATGTTCACCAGCATTACTTTCTTTGAAAGATTGGTATTAGAAACATTGAGCTGAAAGTTTACTCACAAAATATCTAAATATTTTTAAGGATTTTAACTTGATCTTAGCTTGCTAAATGCAAGGTATTAATGTAATCTTTTAAATTGTGGGTGTTTAAAAAAACTTTGAAGTTAAAGGCATTTCATGGTGACTAATCATGAAAGGATTTAAACAGCTTTTTGAGTACAACCATTGTGCTTTGCCAAGAGCCACTAACTTAAAAGAAAAGAAAGATGGTTAATACAATCTGGATATTCTTAGCAAAATTAATAATTAAGGGAGAATTGAAGATTCCGTAAGTCATCAGTTCTTGACATTGCTTAGTTCTTAGACCAGTGACTTATTTTGCAGGATGTCATGCTTTCCATCCAGAAAATTGTTCTTGGCTATTTTGATTATTGCTATAGATTTTAAATCCAACACAAATATTTTAAGGTTATTTAAGTTATATTTTTCTTGTTAGAAGAAGGGGTTCTGCTTTGTGAAGAAAATGAAGATTTTTGTCCTCAGAAGAATGGATATTAATATCAGTTATCATGTATAGCTCTATTTTTCTAGAAACAAGATATTCTGACTACTTCAGTAACTTTTATAGCTGACTACTTTGGGGATTTAAAATAATTCATTGCTTAATAGGTCTTAAGATGAAAGTGTTTGAATATGACAGTTTTTAAAGAGATGATCTTTTGTTGTAGATGGTGTTTTTTCCCCTAATATATGCCTGTTGCTGGCAATGGGTCTATTTAAGAACAGCTGGTTTTTCCAATGAGAATGAGGTAATTTTAGGAACATAGTTTGTAAGTTCACGTATATTATAATGGGCCAAACCATAACCTGCCAATTTACAATATATCTTGATCTTTTAATACTCTTATCTGATAGTGTGTCATTCAATTCTTTACCTAGTAGTTGCTTTGAGTTTTGCAAAAGGTGTTTTTTCTTTTTAAACATGAAATTGAGCAACCTATCTGGGTGAACAAGAGAAAGCTGCAAATTTTATTGTATCATGTACATTCCTGATTTAATACTTTATAAAACATTTTATTAAGATCTCAAAACAATTTGTTACCTAAACATTTTAGCAATGATACAATAGGATAACTGGTAAAATATATTACATTCAATGGGGTTTTCTTTACAATGTTCCATTTGGGGTCTGTCTTAAAGGTGGTAAAACACCTAAGTATAAGACATCACCAGAGTGAGAATTTTTTAAAATGGTATATAAGCATGGGACAAGGGCTTTGTTTTATTTTTCAAAAGTGCTTTGAAGGGGATAGCCTTTAGGTTTTAGATATTTCACTTTTCATAATTTTTAAGTAGCTTATGTGTAACAAAGTGGTACTATAGGATTTTCTTTTTTCAAAGGACTCTGTCATAGCAAAATCAGTGGGCACTGACTCACCTTTTGAGTTTTAGCAGAGAATTATTTATTTCTTTACAATGCACTTTCTAACCCATTTTTAGCTATATTAGCATTATCTTTAAGAAAAAAAGACATGCTTTTATATTTAAATGTTGCAGGATTTAAGTGTCTTTCTCAAAATAGTTTATTCCTTCCGGAAAGAAAATTCGAGAAATATCCTGAATTATTGGGAGACTTACATCCATTATTTAAATATGCTGTTTTATAACACTGCATCAGTTTTGGGAGTTGCATCTCTCCTACTGGCTGTTTTATATTTGAGCAAGATCAGTGTAGAGTGTTTAGAAACTTGTCTGAAATTTTTATTGAGAAGAAGGTGCTGCATATGCCTGATTTAAAACTAACCAGGAATTTTTCCAAGCCAAATGCAGCCTTAGTGATGAGAGATTTAATTCTCTATTGTTAACTTTTAGCTTGTATGATTGTTTATTCTGGAAGATATCTATGTTATAAAAATTTGGACTGGAACCTGAAAAATAAAAATCCTCTAAAATTTGGCTGTATATATATTTGAGAAAACAAAATGCTGAATAACTTTATCCTAAGGTATGTAGTTTGAATAGGAAAAATTTCCATTAAGTGCACCTTGGAAAATCACTCTAGGTAGAAGGTTGTGTTAACATTTGTATCTTGTTAGCATTCAGTTAATTTTGAATTTTTGAAAAATTTAACGTAAAAGACCTATGGAACCTAATGTGAAATGTTTAGTAGGTTAACTGGTATTGAGTTGAAGATTTTTACTGTTTATAAGCAGATCTCATTTGAATGATAAACATGTCATTAACCTGCTGTCTTAAGATGTTCACATATACACAAATATGGAGAGTAATTCTGCAATTTAAAAATATTTATTTTAATACTGAGTTTCAGTTAAGTGATAAAACAGTGTTAAAACTCTTGGGAAGGTGGAGGTTTTGTTTGTTTGTTTGTTTGTTGTTTAAATTGAAACTGTGTCATACAGTGTTCTGTGTCTCTGAAATGGGAATTGTAATAGCACTATTTTGATGTAGCTCTACCAGTATGTGGTGATGCTAATTTGTTTCACTAACAAGCTCTGGAATGTTTAGCAGTCATTTTCACTGGCACAAGAGCCTTTTGTATGTTATTCAATTTAAACTTTTAAACCAAAAATTTTATGGTTCAGTGTCTTTGGCAAAAAGATGCTGAAGGGAATGTAACATACAATTAATATGTGGTTATATATAAAAAGACACAAATTGCCATGTTATGGTTCTGCCTTGAAACAGCACAATGAAGTGTATTCTGTGATTCTTATGAAACTTTCATAATTGTGTTGTTTTTGTGTCTGCTGTTGCCTGTCTTTTGGGCCAGATATGGCACAGTTAAATGCAGTTATCATCTCATTAAATGCAGATACAGATAAACTGTCTTTTAGTGCTGCAACATTTTACCTAACTTCTAACTTTTTGTATGTTTTTTGACTGTGTGTTATTTTCCAAAGCTGTTCCTACCTCACCACGAGGCTTTATGGATTGTTATGTATTATAAATGTTCTATATGAGACAGACTACTGTGTTTCTTCTCATTTATTAAAAGTTAAGTAGAAAATAAACTAATTTTCATATCTACTTTGTTTGTGCATATGGCCTTCCCTTTAATACTAAGGTGGGTTTTGTGAAAGAAATGGGATTCAGGTATTGAGTTGAAAGGTGTAGTTCAATAACAAATGTTGCTAGTGTGCAGAATAATGATTTCAGGACAGTGGTATTGAAGGAAACAAATGTGGGCAAAAATTGTAGTAGAAAGGTCCACTAATAGGAAATACTCAATGCCTATGAATCTTTTGGTTATAATCATTAAAATTAGATTTATGTAGTTACAGGTAAGCTGCTGCTTTTGATACTTCCTAGTTTTTACTTGTAAGCATTGTTACTAATAAAGATGAAATATTTTGTACCTATGTGATCATCTAAAACTTAAAAGTTAGTACATGAATGTGTTAATTGAACCTCAGGATTTCCAAAATAGGCTCACATAAAAATTTTTCCTTGAACTTTTGCTGGGAGGTAAAAAATGAGTTGGCAATAAATGGTAGTAGATAAACATTCAAAGGAACTGATAAATACAGTAGATATTCCAAAGAAGAGGTAAACATCTTTGGAAAAGAGTATGTCAGTTCAGATGGAGTGGGGCTGACAGGTGAGGCATCATAGGATAGTAAAAACGACTAGGGGGTTGGGAAGTAAAAGCAGATGGTAAAAGACAAGGTTAAATTTATGTTAAACAGTTTGAACTTGGTTTTATAGGAAAAGAGATGTTACCAATTTGAATGGATAAATGAAAAAGTGGAAAAAGTACAGGATAAACTTGGAGTGGGTTATAGTGAAAGTAACTACAGGAAAACAAGTCAGTTTACCTGTTATTTGGAACTAAAAGTTTGAACTAGCTCTCAGATATGTCCACATCTACATATACACATTTCAGTTGATTCCACATGCTCTTTTATATTTTAACATTTTCCGAATTCAGAAGGTTATCTCTTACTGAGTGTGTCTGAGAAAAATTATCTTTTGGGGCAATGTGGCTTTTCAAAATATCTGCTAATTTTCCCTAAAATCAATTTTATATATTATACCCTGCATATTTGAATAAATGTGTTGCTTTTGAATTAGATAAATGTTATATGAGATATATAATTTTTGGTACTGGCAATTGAATCCAGGAGCACTTCACCATTGTGCTACATTCCCCAGTCCTTTTTGAAAATTTTTTATTTTGAAACAGGGTCTCACTAAGTTTTTAAGGCTGGCCTTGAACCTGCAATCCTGCTTCTACCTCCTGAGTTTCTGGAATTACAGGAGTGTGCCACCGTACCTAAGTAATATTGGTTTTTAGACATTTCTGGGCCTTCAGAAATTTTTGCCACTCTGGACTGTAGCCTATTACAGGCTTTTTCATTTTAAATCCAGTAATTTATAGCATTCTTGCATTTGCCCATTTAAAAACCTGTTTACTTCTATATTATAAATGGCAAGGTCAGGATTGTTATTTTCCATCTATATTTTCTCATAGCCCAATGACCAGGACACTGAAGTGTTTAAAGATGTTCGATGACTATGGAGGAATGTCAGGAGTGGAAAAAATTACAATACTATTAGAGCTAAAATATACTCGGCACTTGTTACATATGAGGCATATTTTATATAATCCTTACAAACCATTAGACATATTCCATTCCTACTTCACAAACAAGCCATATTCCATTCCTACTTCACAAACAAGCGGAGACAATAAAACACAATAAAACTGTTGTGTTCCCTAGGGAGACAGTATTGTCTTGTGAGAAACTGTAAAAGTTTCTCACAAGACAATACTGTCTCCCACTGCGTCCTCTTCCACTCTCTCCTATGGGAACTAAAGGGTATTAAAGTCCCCTCCTTTTACATAATTTCCTCATGTTTTACATGAACTTCAATTTCACTCAATTTAGGAACCATGCATGCTTCCATGCCTGACAAAGTAGAAATTCCAAAGTTTGATTTCTGAGACTTTTACAACACTTGGTGAAGGATTGCCATAGGTCCAGGTAGCCAGGAATTCCTCTGATCTATTCTGAAGATTGATCTGTCCAAGAAAGCAGATACAGATATTTGAATTGGCCTTGGAAACTTTTAGCTAGCTCTTTTAAAGTATAAAGTAAAAATGGGTTTCTAGCAATATAGAAGGGATTCAAAACCAGCATCTGTTATTATGATAATATTCGAATGTCCATCAAATTTGAGTAAAATGTAGAACTGACCCTAACTTCTCTTTCTAATGACAAAAAGGTCAAGGGTAATATCAGGCAATATTAGAACATTTTTATAACATGGAACAAGGATGACCTTCAATAACACCTGCCCTGGGCTTTTGCATCAGGCTTTGATTGCTCTTGAAGGTAGTGATAAGACAGCATTTACTGATAAATCCACAGAATCTCTAGTTTCTATACATTAGTAATGTATAGTTAATGAGCTTGAAAAATTAGGCATTGTATTATGGTAGACAGAACAATGCCCCCGTCTAACGATGTCCATGTCTTAATCCCCAGAACCTGTGAATACCTTATGTAACAAGGGATGTTGCAAGTGCCATTAAGGATCTTGAGATGGGGTGATAATCTTGAATCATCTAGGTGGACCTCATGTAATCATAAGGGCCCTTACAAGAGGAGGCAGGAGAATCAGAGTCAGAAGATGTAATAACTAAGAAGGCAGATATGCTGATAGAGGCAGAGATTGTACTTAGAGATGTGAAGATGCTACCTTGCTTTGAAGAGAGGTCGTGAGTCATAGAAGGCAAGCAGCTTCAAGAAGCTGGAAAAAGCAAAGAAATGGATCAACTGTAGAGTCCCACTCACCACAGCAGGCTTTTCTTCCATTTTCTCTTTGTCCCACTTGGGGCCTTCAGAAGGAACGTAGCTCTGCTGACACCTGTGTTTATTCCCTAAGACCCACTTGGAACTTATAACTTCCAAAACAGTAAGATAATAGATCTTTCCTGTTGTAAGCCATTAAAGTTGTGGCAATTTGTTATAGCAGCAATATGAAACTGATATATATGCCTAAATGCTATAATTTATGCACTTGATTTTTCTGTATTTTTATTACAAAGATTTTGCTCTCTTTGGAGTTAAATTGCAGACTACTTTGTGAATAAAATTTTGTCAGAAAAGAGCTCTATTCAATAAGTAGTGATACAAGTTTTTGTTTCATGCATAAGCAATAATTTGCATTGGATAAATAAGTTCATGAAACATTGATCTGTGGCTCTAAGGTAGGAAGGAGAGGCTGATGTTGAATGTGAAATATGATGAACAGTTTTCTTTAACTACACTTGTGGTTTGTTTGTGTGTTGAGATATCAGGCTTAAAGGATAAATAATTCCTTAAGGGATTTGGTGGGAGTCCAAATTTCTTCATGTGTTACAATGGGAACAAGCCTGAACCTACAGAGAGTTCATGGTGAGACTATGGTTTAGGATTAGAGGTAGCCATCCTGAAAGCCCCCAGGGCCTCCTATGGTGGCTCTAGAGTGTCATTCCCCACCCTTCATATTTTCTCTCTTCGTACTTTCTTTCTTCCCCTTTTCTTTTTCCTCTCTTCCAATTTAGTGATCCTTAAGGCCTCGATGGATCCATCAGGCCCCTTGGGTTTACTCTGTTCTTATTGATGGCACCACTCTTCTCTCCCTTTTCCAAACTCGTGAGTCATTTTTATTCCCCCCCCAAGTGACTCTCATAACAAATGTGATTTGCAGGAAATAGAAGCATCTGGAGGGAAAACAGGTGTTTACCTAGTGATCTGCACAGATCTGTTTCTTTGGGGAAAGGGCTCCAGAGGAGAAGCCGTAGCTTATTGCTTCAGGAGAAATAGTGGCATTCAAAACAACAAAGACAATTCCAACAATTTGTGTAGGGTGTAGAAGGAATGGGTGGTGTGGTGTTGCCATGACTGATGGCCTTTGGGTGTGTGCTGCTTGTCCTACGGTTGCCAGGAGCCCTGGTGGTAATTTCTACAAAGGACGGAGCTTGGACATGATGACATCTTGAGATCTTTCCAGATGAGATGCAGGATTTTATGAGAAGCCCTCATAAGGGCCATTGGTGGCCCAGGAGAAAGAGTCCTGGACTAAGTAAACAAATGTTGATAGGCTTGGATTCTGCTGTTCCCTTCTTCCATAAGTAACCAATTGGTTCCATGGACAAGTTGTTTCTCCTCTTTGGGTCAATCAAATAAGACTGCATCATCTCCAGGCTGAGATGCATTCTGGTACTGTGCCTCTCCTAGCAGCTGAACACCATGACAGTTTAATCATCTGTTGTAAGATGCTGTCACTCCCTCTGAGCTTCCGAGTAAAATGTAGCTTTAGAATTGATGCTTCCTATGCACGGAATAAGGAAGCAAACTGTTTGCTGGATTGGGTACTAAAGAAATTAAAAGGATTGGCTGTGAGCATTTAAGTCTCAGAGTCTTGGTTGTTTAACGTCCATAATTGAGTCTAATTCCATTCTTTTTTGGGATTAGAAATTTGCTTGATATCAGCAGCCTAAGAATGATGACATTTTGGTATACCTGTGGTCTCAGTTAATTTTGCACAGAAGTTGGTCTGCACCATGCTCCCTAATTTTGCTCAGAATGTATCAAAATCTGCCTTTGACATATCTCTTACAGTCCTTTCCTCCAGCCATGATCTAAAGACTAAAACTGTCAGCTGGGCATGGTGCATGCCTGTAATCTCAGCTACTTGGGAGGCTGAGGATGGAAGATCACAGGTTTGAGGCCAGATTCAGCACCTGTGTCTCAAAATCAAAAATAAAAGGACTGGAGATGTATCTCAGTGGTAGAGCACTCCTGGGTTTAAGGCCAGTAATGTGGAAAAAAAAAGTTATAAAAATGAAACTGATTGCTAGTTTCTCAGCTGGTCTCCCTACCTCCCTATAATTTATCCATTGAATTTTGCCAGAGAATCTTTTTAAAATACCAATTTGACCCTCTCTTCAAAAAATATTTTTAAGCAGCTATTTTGTGTCAGGCACTATTGTAGGTACTGAATTATAATTGTGTGCTTCTGCATAAAATCCTTCTGTGGCTCCCTATTACCTATAAGGTCAAGTTCAAATCCTTGGTGTGCAAGACACTGCAAACAACTCAGTTGTCATTTGCTTTCCTTCTTTCATCAGTCACCTCTGTCACTTTTGCTCCTGCCACACAGGATGAGGTACATTTCCTGAAAGGCTGCACTGTGTTGTGACTCCATATCATTCTTCATCTTGTTTCCTCTATATGGACTACTTAATGTCTCTATGCTGCTACCCCAGCCAAGTTACTACTCATCCTTCAAGAACCAGCTTAAGGACCTTTAGGAAGTTTCCTAAATTCCATCTGCTCCAAACAGAGTGATCCACAGGTGGACCAGAGTGGTGGGTGTCTCTGAAGACTCCAGTGGAAAACGTAGCCTAGTAGGCGCTTAGCATGATGTCTGAACGGCTGTAAGTACAGCCCTCAATCTTGCGTTTTTTTACAGAACACGAAACACATGCTGCTTTTCTCCCTCTACCCCATCCTGTGTCAGTCAGCTTTCTGTTACTATAACAGGTACCTCAGATAGTCAACTTATAAAGAGAAAAGTTTTATTTTGGCTCACAGCTTTGGAGGTTCCTGTCAATTGGCCCATTGTTTGGGGGCCTCTGGCAAGATAGCACATCATGGTGGGAGTGTGTGTTAGAGCAAAACTCCTTTTTTTTTAACCTCTTCATATTTTTTATTAGTGCATTACAGTTGTGCACAATAATAGGATTTATTGTTACATATTCATACATGCATATGATATAACAATATAATTTGGTTAATATAATTCCCCAGTATTTTCCCTGTTCTCCACCTCCCCCAACCTCAGTCCTTTTGATTTTCATGAGATTCCCCCCACTTACCTTTTTTTTCCCTTTTTCTTCTCTAGCTTCCACAAAAGAGAAAACATGACCTTCTGAGTTTGGCTTATTTCACTTGGCATATTTTTCTCAAGTTCCATCCATTTTCCTGCAAATGACATAATTTATTTTTCCTTATGGCTGATTAAAAGTTCATTGTGTGTGTGTGTGTGTGTGTGTGTGTGTATACACATACACACAATTTTCTTTATTCATTCATCCATTGACAGACACCTAGGCTGGTTTCATAATTTAGATGCTGTGAATAATAAGCATGGATATGCACGTATTGCTACAGTGTGATGCTTTCAGTTCTTTAGGATAATACATAGGGGTGGTATAGCTGAATCATATAGTTTTTCTATTCCTAGCTTTTTGAGGAATCTCCTTACTGATTTCTACAATGATCATAAAATCTACATTTCCACCAACAGTATAAAAGTGTTCCTTTCCCTCCACATTCTATCCAGCATTTATTATTGTTTGTCTTGATAATGGCTGCTATTCTAATTGGAGTGAGATGAAATCTCAGCATGGTTTTAATTTTCATTTCCCTAATTATTAAGGATGTTGAACATTGTTTTCCTGTATTTTTTTGGCCATTTGTATTTTCTTTTTTAAAGAAGCATTTTTGTATTTCATTTGCCCATTTATTGATGATGGTATTTTTTTTGGTGTTAAGTTTTTTAGTTTTTCATTTATTCTAGATATTAATCCTCTATCAGAAGAGCAGCTAGCAAAGATTTTTTCTCTCACTCTATAGGTCTGTCTTCACATTTTTTTTTCTTTTTGGTAGTAGAGGAGATTGAACCCAGGGGTGCTTAAACCACTGAGCCACATCCACAGCTTTTTTTTTTTTTTTTTTTTTTTTTAGAAGAGAGAGGAGAGAGAGATTTTTTAATATTTATTTTTCAGTTTTCTTTATTTTTTTATTTTTATGTGGTTTGAGGATCAAACCTAGAGCCCCGAGCATGCCAGGCGAGCGTGTTACCACTTGAGCCACATCCCCAGCCCCACAGCCCTTTTTATATTTAATTTTATATTTAATTTTAGGGCCTTGCCAAGTTGCTGAGGCTGGTCCTGAGCTTGAGATCTTCCTGTCTCAGCCTCCTGAATGGCTGGGATTGAAGGTGTGCACCACCATGCCTGGCTCTCATCACATTATTAATTGTTACCTTTGCTGTGCAGAAGGTTTTTAATTTGATGCCCTCCCATTTATTAACTCTTATAATCACTGCCTGAGCTTTAGGAGTTTAATTGAGAAAACAATTGCCTGTGCCTACATGTTGAAGTGTTAACCCTGTTTTCTTCTAAGAGTTGCATAGTTTCTGGTCTAATTCCTAGGTCTTTGGTCCATTTTGAGTTGTTTTTTTGTGCAGAGTGAGATAAGAATCTTCCACATATGGATAACCAGTTTTCCCAGAACTATTTGTTTTTTTAAAAAAGCTGTCTTTTTCTCGAATTATTTTTGGCAATTTTGTCAAGGATCAGATGACTGTATCTGTGTGGATTCATTCTGATTCTTCTTTTTCTGTACTAGATCTATGTGTTGGGTTTTATGCCAGTACCATATAGTTTTGGCCTCTCTAGTATAATTTGAAGTTAGATATTGTGATGCGTCCAGCATTGCTTTTTTTGGCTTAGAATTGTTTTGGCTCTTCTGGCTCTTTAATTCTTCCAAATGAATTTTAGGACTGTTTTTTTTTTCTAGTTCTATGAAGAATGTCATTAGTATTTTGAAGGGGATCACATTGAATCTCTATATTGCTTTTAATAGTGTAGACATTTTAACATTATTAATTCTGCCTATCTCTTTCCACCTCTTGTGCCTTGTTCAGTTTCTTTCTTCAATGCTCTGTAGTTTTCATTGTAGAGGTCGTTCACCTCCTTGGTTAGATTTATTACTAGGTATTTTATTTTTTGAGGCTGTTGTAATTTGGGATTGTTTTCTTGATTTCTTTCTTAGCCAATTCACTGTTGGTTTAGAGGAAAGCCTCTGATTTTTGTAGGGTGATTTTGTAACCTGCTGCATTCTGAATTTGTTTACTATCAGTTTTCTGGTGGAGCTTTTTGGATCGAAGTATATAATTTGGTTAAAATAAGAGGCATTGTGTTACCTTTTTTTAATATTTCTTATATTCCTGTTTTGGGTTTTATGTATCTGTTGGGATGGTTTTCTCTTCTACTCTTATGTGTGGGCCTTAGAGAGATCTAGATTAAGACCCCTTTATAGGTGTGGTATTTATAGCCTTTATGTTAATCCTCTCTGTTTTTGTTATAGGAGTTGAATGTCCATGAATGGGACCTGAGGGTTCATCTCTAGTTGTTTCTACTTGGGGTCTGGTTCTTAATTTGGATTTTCATTTCTTCTGTCCTTTGTATTAAGATATAGTTGAAATCCAATGTTGTTAATCTGTGGGTGGAGCAGGATGCACTGTGTTTTGTCTGAGTTTAGTTCAGCAGCAGAGTCTCTGCCTTGTGAATTTGTAGTGTCCCTGTAGGTTCCCAATACCTCACAGAAGAGGGGGAAATAACCAATAGCAACAACCAATGCAAGCAATATACACCTTTAAATTAATACCCAGTTCTAACAATGACATCTACTACACTAATTATCACACACACACACACACACACACACACACGGAACAGTGCAGTCACCAATTTCCAACAGCAAAACCAATAAGTAACCATAAAGTAGACCTGGGATTAAAATAAACAGCAGATTCCAACCTCTCATCCACAGCAGCAATAACTGAAACAATATAAAAAGTGGGGGTAGGAGTTATACAAACCAATTACTTCTAAAAGATGGTAAAAATATAGTTTATTAAGATAAAAGGAAATGTGATAGGAAAGTAGAACAGAGTTAAAATATTTAAAATGTGAAAAGAAACTGCAGAAGAGATGTAGCAGGCAATAGTTATGAGGAAGGAGGGAGAAAAAATAAGAAAGAGGAGGGAGAAGAAGAGAACAAGAGAATATCACTGTTAGCAGGAGAAGAAAGGAAAGAAAAACAATAAAAAACAAACTAAACAAACGAAACATCCTAACCCTCAGAAGACAAGGCAAGGAAAATAACTACTTTTTAAAAAAAATGCTAAAAGTGAGAAAAAAGAAACAAGTATTTATATGTAGATGTATATACATCACAAACCAATCTGCATAGAAGAACATCAAAACAAAACAAAAAATCAAAATCAAAGACAAAAAAAGAAAAAAGATTCTCAATGAAAAATGGAAGAATTGTCAAAACTGTTGATATGAATGGATGGTTACTGCCTGTGTCCAACTGTCCTTCTTTCTGTTTCTTCTTGGGTTAGGTACTAAAGGAGAGTGAGTGAGCAAAGTCTGGAGATTTTCAATCCCTTCTTCTTTTTGGAATAGCCTAAGACTAAAGCTGGTTGAAATAGCTCTCAATAGGGAATAGGGGTGGGAGGGAAAGGGAGGGAGAAGGGGAATAGCTAGGATGGTGGAAGGAGATCATCATCATTACACACAATACATGTATGAAGATGCGAATTTGGTGTCAACATACCTTATATACAGAAATATGACAAATTGTGGTATAAAGGTGTATTAAGAATTGTATGCAAAAAAATAAGAGAGCTTATGTATAATGGCATAATTTGTTGTGAACATACTTTATATACAGAGTTACAAAAAAATTGTGCTGTGAATGGATAATTATGAATGTAATGCACTCCACTATTGTCATGTATGTAAGAAATAAATTTTAAAAAGAGAAAGAAGAAAGAGAGAAAGAAAGAAAGAAAGAAAGAAAGAAAGAAAGAAAGAAAGAAAAAATAGCTCTCAGCTTTCCTTCTTACCACTATGAGGTAGGATGGAATGGGAAGTACTATTGATTGGAATTTTATTTCTATAGATCAGATCAAAGCACTTCCAGGATGGATCTGCTGCAGAATTCTACGAGGGGACTTCCCAAGGCTGGGCTCAGGTCTAATTAGGCCTTAGGGGCTTTGTTGGGTGGTATCTCGTCTGGAGACGTTGGATCAACCCCTAATGCCAGGCAGGTGTGGATCTCTGCTGGGAAATCTAAACCTCAGGAGTCTCTCAAGAAGTCTACTTTCAGGGGAAGGGAGCCAATTCTCCACGTACTCTGCTGCCCATGAACCCAGGCATAACTCTGAGTATATTCATACTTGCCTGCTTCTTGACCCTCTTTAGCTGGTCATGTGAGTGGCCAGACTCAAAGGAAAAGTGAGTTGGGCTCCCCTCTGTATTTCTTACTTGAATCCTCCTGGGTACAATATTCCCTCTGCCTTTTCACTCATGTTATGCTAGATACACACTAGGTAGCCACTTACCAGGGCAGTATTGGCGATGTTTGCCATGATCTCCAGGGCTCCTGAAATAGCAAACAGCAGTATGGCCTCCTCAAGATGGCTGCTGCTTCAGCTGTCTGATTGCCAGATGAGAAAAACAGCACTTTTCAACAGCAGTTTGTACCGCATCCTGTGGATCAGCTAAGTTCAGGCTGCTTTTCTGACCTATAACTTTTTCTGTGCCAAATCTGTCCATTGTGTTTCTTGTTCTGTGTTATCCCTCTTCTCTGTGATGGACCAGTACTGCTCCAATGTAGTTCTTCTTTGTTCAACGCACCCAAATTTCTGAGTTTCTAAGACACTTTTACTGTCCAATATTGAATTTTAGTGAAATACCTCTTTCACCCATCGTACTGAGAAACAGTATTCTTGCTGCCTGAATCTTGACCCACAAAGCAACTAGGAATGGAGTCTTCCTCTAATCTGCCATCTTGAGTAAAACTCTTGAAATGTGAGATTATGTTTTAAAGGAGCTTATAGAACAATTTTAAATATATATATTTATCTAAAGTAAAAATATTTTTCCTTTATAAGTCACTTACTTTATGCAAAAGTAACAAGGCATCAGGTTCCTTATACCAAGTAAGATCCTGGGGCTGCGGCAATGAAGTTGTACCTTAATACAAAAGGCTTCATCAAACCATCAGTATGGGAAGGGTATAGCAGGTGGTCTGTTCATTTAGCTTGTGACTGTCCCTGCTCTTTTTCAGTGTAAGGAGTAGTACCTCCACATTTTGAGTAAGGAGGAATTTTGATGAAATTTCTGATGAGAGAGGAAATAAAGGGACATTACTGGGGCACAATTTCTCTATCAGGATATAGGATATAGCATTTTTGTACACAAACTAACTCTAGATATGGTATGATGATTAGGATGTGGAATTCAGAAACAGACAGAGGAGGGTTAAAAATCTTACCCTGTCTCCTTCCTGTCTTTACCACCGTGGGCAAGTAACTTCAGTCTCCTTATAATGCATGCTTCATGAGATTGTTGTGAGAAGTAAAGAAATAATGCATGTACATTTCTTCCTATGGGACCAGGTATTAAATAAATGCCTAATAAATCATTAATGAGCTGTTCACTACACTCCCAAGAGGTAAATATTATCCTCCTTTGGCCAACTACAAAATGAGGTGTAGTGAGATTATATATGGTTTAACTGTCTAGGACTAGATTCAAACTCAGGCCTCCAAAGCTCTTGATGTTTCCAAACTTAATTGATATTTAAATCTTGTGGGGTTTTCCAGGATGTCACTATCCTCTGGAGCTCAGATTGACTTATTCATTCAACAGATATCTATTGAGCACAGGGATATAGCAGTAGACACAGATCCAATCCCTGCCTCGATGAAATGTACATTCTAATGAGATAGATAGATGACAAGATAAAGAAGTAATTAATGATAAATTCTAAGGAGAAAAAAAATAAAGCAGGGAAAGACTAGGTGAGGAGGTATATGTATGTGGGGGGTGTTGTTTTAGATACAATAGCTAGGAATGCCTCCATGACTGGGAAAGGCGGGAAGCAAGCCCCTTGGATTTCTGGGCAGAGAGCTTCCAGCCAAGGCAGTAACAGGGGCAAATGCTCTGGGATGGGAGCGGAGCCAGCCAGCTTTTGAAGAACAGAAGTATCTGTCCTTAGGGGGAAGACCTGAGTTCCTAGAAACAAGTTCTTCATTCTTGGATTGGGCTGTGAAACAGCTTTTATTCCCAAAGCAGATATTTCTCCCATTTGGATTTGCCAATATATGCGATCACCATGCATTCCTTTGTTGGGTCACTAATGCCTGAGGTTGAAGCAATCCTGAGGAGCAGAGCTGGCTTTTTGACACTCTAATTGGTTGTGTAATATCAGTGGCTGCTCTAACCCAGCACCCTGCTAGGAATGAGAATCAACCCAATGGATGACAAGCTCCAGCTCCAAGACCCCGGAGTCCCTCAGATGCTAAATAGAATGAAGGAAGGGGACATTTTTTTTTGAAGCCTGACCTTGATGTCAACATTTGCTACCTGAACTCTAGGAGCTTGTTGAAATATTTGAAACCAGGACTTGAGGTCTTTGGGCTTGATTTTGCCTACCTGGAAAAAAGGAGAGAAAATGAGAGCAGGGACTTTGGAACAAGAGAACTGGTTTCAGTGCTCACTCTGATGTTTAAGAGTTATGTAACCTTGATCAAGTTATTGACCTATAAATCGAGAACATTAATATTTATGTCTTAGGTGACAAAGCGTGAGTGTGGTGTTGTAGGGGCATGCGTACTACAGGGCTGGCACTTCATAGAAGTTCACTAAATGATCCCTGCGATTGTTTTTCCTCTTTTGAACTATCTCATGAAATAGCCTCCCCACTACTCTGTCCATTTCCTAATCTTAGCCAGAATTAAGGAAAATTCAGGATGTTAGATAGTGTTCAGAATTCAGGTTAAATTTTCCTGGACATCCAGAATCACAACTGAAAATGGACCGCATGACCTCCCTGTGTGCTGGAGGATCTAGGTTGTGGGTAGGGGAAGAGCGGTATCAAATGAGCTAGTTAAATTCAATCAACTTCTGATTATGTTCCCTGGCTGAGAAAGGCCTGGGCATCATTCCCATTTGATCTTGGGATATGGTATTCTCTTGTGTCATTCTGTAGACACATCAATTGCATATGGATTTGGGTGAATGAAAACCTATTTTAGGTGTGACAAGAGATATTTGTACACAAATCTTTTTTTTTAATATTTATTTTTTAGTTTTTAGGTGGACACAATATCTTTATTTTATTTTTATGTGGTGTTGAGGATCGAACCCAGAGTCCTGCACAGGCCAGGCGAGCGCGCTACGGTTGAGTCACATCCCCAGCCCTGTACACAAATCTTATTGTGTGTGTTTTAAAAATGTTGACTCACTATCTCCTAATGGTTTGGTTTACTAATTCAGATTTTCAGATTCTGATATGTGTACTTTTATGTTGTAGAATCATTTGCTCCTTATCAAAGACATCCTGGGTACTTATGGAGTCATAGAATTAAAGAATTTTCATTAGAGTTTTACTTTCCCCAGTTTATGTGGGGTAGAGGAACAGTCATTGGCCTGGGTTTGAACTTTTCCTGGGGAAAACCTGCTTTGGGTGGTAAAAGTCATGGACTCAGTATTTGTCCTCACAGTTTAAGATCTGCTGACATGAAAGCAACTGCACATGCCCATCCACCTTCCCTTGTCCTAATGCACTTCTGGTCAGTGTGGCCAAAGCAATCTCCTTAACTCTGGAATTTTAAGAAATAAATTAATTTTTAATTACACAAGTTATACCAAATGCATTCATGTAGAAAACAATCATATAATTCTGACAAGGCTTATGTACGTGTTCCCTATCTTTTCTGTCCTTTGATATGCTCATATGGTTTTGACTTTTAATCTAATCACTGTTCTACTATAATCATCAACTTGGGGTATATCACTCAAGACCTTTTCCTGTGCTCTGTGTGTGCACGTGTGGTGAATACCAACGTTAGTTTATGCAGGAATATTTTCTGTGGATAGTGTTTCAAACTGAATCATTTTGCAGTTTGTTTTTTTATTCAACAATACGTAGTTCATGGAGATCTACCTTTTTATTTGTAGCTGCTCCATAGTGTTCCCTAGTGATACTTTTTTTTTTTTTTGCATTGGGTTCCTACTGATGGGTATTTAGGGTGGCCTAGTTTTTTATTCCTAGAGACAGTGCTGTAAAGAGTATCTCCAACTGTGTTCTCTTGTGAATGTGGGTCTTTTAGGAGGCTGGTTTGAAATGTCATGGGGTATATACAATTTAAATTTAATAGATCCTGTATTGCCAAATTGCCCTTCAGAGTGCCAATTTAAATTCCCACCAACAGTGCACAAGAGTACTTGAAAACTTTTCATACTGCTAAAGGCAAAGATTTTTGCCAAAAGTCTGTGGCACTTTGGTTTTGTTTTAATCTGCACATACCTGAGTACCAGTAGAGTAGAAAATCTTTTATTGGACACTGATGGTTCCTCTTCAATTATTATTTTTTTTTGTCATGCTGAGGATTGAACCCAAGGACTTGTGTGTGCTAGGTAAGTGCTCTATCTGAGCTTACACCCCAGGTAATGAATTTCTTATCCAAATTCTCTTTATAGCTTTGTCATTTAGTTTATTAAAAAAGCTTTCTCTTACTAATTTCTAACAGCTTTTAAAATATATTCTGGATATTAATTGTTTTTCCTAGGCTGTTGCTTGCATTTAATATGTTTATAGTTATAAAATTATTTAATTTAAATTTTTAAATTTTATTTATTTATTCATTATATTGGGGCCTGAAACCAGAGGTGCTTTACAACACTGAGCTACATCCCCAGCCATTTTTATTTTTAATTTTGAAACAGGGTCTCACTAAGCTGCTTAGGGGCCTTTCCAAGTTGCTGTGGCTGACCTCACACTTGTGATCCTTCTGCCTCACAAAATTGTTTATTTTTTACACATAGAATTTTAATTTTTTATAGAGACAAATTAAAAATTTTAATGATTTTTTTTTTAATGGGAGGAGGCAGAGTTGTAATTTTATTCATTTGTTGAGTGGTTTGGCAGTGTTAAGGATTGAACCCAGGACGTCATACATGCCAGGCAAGTGTTCTACCACTGAGCTACTTCCCTAGCAGTTTTTGTGTTTTGAATCAAAAGTTTAAGTAGAGGGCTGGGGTTGTAGCTCAGTGGAAGAGTGCTTGCCTCCTATGTGTGAGGCACTGGGTTAGATTCTCAACACCACATAAAAAAATAAAATGAAGGCCCATCGACAACTGAAAAAATATTTTTTAAAAAGTTTAAATAGACATTCCAAATACCACGGTAATAAGTATTTCTGATCAAATCACACACACACATTTATGTAATTCATAGAATTTATTTTAGGGTAAAAATTTATTTGGTTTTAAAGAAAGTTATAGATTGCATATTATCTCATTCACCCATAAAAACCTCAAAATGTGTTTCTAACTGATAAGACTTAAAACATAACAATATGTCATTATTGTACCTCCTGACAACTAACCAAAAAATGAAAAAAAAATCTCAACACAATATAATATCCAGTTCAGGCTAAATTTTCCTTGATTTTTTAAAGATATATTTTTCATGTTTGCTCGAATTTGGATCTAAACAAGTTGGTGGGTATGTTTCTTGGTTTCTTTTAATCTATAGCAGTTCTTTTTCCTTCTACTTTTCTATGACATCATTTAGTGAAAAAAAAAAAAAACACAAAAAAACCTGGTTATTTGTCCTAAGCACTCTACCACAGAGCTACATCACCTGCCCTTCCCTTTATGACATTTTTTTAATGGATTAACTGAGATATGTGAAAGCTATCCTTTTGTTTTCTCATTTGTTTTACTTCTTGATTTTGTATTTAGCCATTTGGCTAAATTCCCAGATCAGTTATAATAGCCTTTGAATTGATCGTCTTATATTTTTTTAGAAAAACAATCGTATTATCTATTAATTATGTGAGCTTTTTCTTTCTTTTTCATTGTTTATACATTATGTATTTACTGCATTGGCCAGGGTCTCTTACAAAATGTTGAAAAATAGAGATGGCTAGTCAGTCAGTATTTATGTTAATGGGAATGTCTTAATGTTTCATAAGGATATAGCATGTCCACTATATACTTTTGGCTAATGCCCTTCATCAAGTTTAAAAAGTTGATTTCTTAGCTTTCTATGAATTTCTATTTAAAAATCATGAATGCATTTTGAATTTATCAAAAACTGCTTTTTTATGATTTTTCTCCTTTACTTTCATTAATATAGTATATTACATTAATGAATTTTTGAATGTCAAATCATCTTTGAATTCTTGTTTCAGTTTTTACTTGGTTTTTAAATACAATGCTGGGTTTGATTTTACATTTTCTTCAAGATGGTTGCTCAGAAATTGTATTAGCCTACACATTTCTTTTCTTGCAAAATCTTTATTTGATATAAGAATCAGAGTTATACCAACCTTTTTAAATGAATGAAGCTTTCCATCATTTTTTCATGCTGTGGAAGAAGTTGTATAAACTAGGAGCTCTTTGCCTCTTGGAGGTCTGGTAGAACTTGCCTTCGAATTACTAACATCTCCCTTGTATCTGTAATCATATGCTTTTATTCTTCTTGTTTACTTTATCTTCTCTCTCCCTTTTTATCATATTTGCTGAAAGGTTACCTATTACATTGGACTTTGCAAAGAATCATCATTTAGTTTTAGAGACAAATGCATATATTTTAAGTCCATATTTTTTCTGTGTTTGTGTATTCCTTCATCCTACTTCTTTTCTTGAAAGTTTACCTCACCTGTTTTTTTGATGGTTTTAGGTCTTCCTTCCTTCCTTCCTTCCTTCCTTCCTTCCTTCCTTCCTTCCTTCCTTCCTTCCTTCCTTCCTTCCTTCCTTCCTTCCTTCCTTCCTTCCTCTCTTTCTTTCGTACTGGGGATTGAACTCAGAGGCATTTGACCACCGAGCCACATCCCCAGCCCTATGTTGTATTTTATTTAGAAACAGGGTCTCAACTGAATTACTTAGTGCCTCGCACTTGCTGAGATTTGCTTTGAACTCGGGATTCTCCTGCATCAGCCTCCTGAGCCGCTGGGATACAGGTGTGTGCCACCGCATCTGGGTCCCTTGTTTTTTGATTACAACTATTTTGCATGTGTTTAAGATAATAATTGTTCTTCTGACTACTGATTTGTCTGAGTCCTTGCAGATTTTGAGATGCACTATTCTCATTCTGGAGCATTTCTAATTGTGCATCATCACCATTTTGATTTCCTATTTGATCCAAAGGTAGATGTAATTTTTGGGAGCTGTTATTTATTTAATCATTTCTAATTTTGTTGTATTATGACTAGTGAATGAGGCTGTATGAAGTTAACATTTGGGATTTGCTAAAATTTCTATTTGTAGTTAATTCATGATCAATTCTGTACAAATTCCATGTGCATTTCATTCTTTTGTTGAGAGCAGTTTGTTAATTTGTATTATTAAAATCCTCTACATCTGTAATTATTTTTGTCTGCATGAGTAGTCATTTTCTGAGAGAAGTGTAAAGGCCTTTCAGTATTATTGTTTATTTGTCAATTTCTATTTGCAAGTCTATCAGGTTTTAATTCACATATTTCAAAGTTATGTTATATGCATATCAATATTCATGACTATTATATCTTCTTGAGGGATTATTTTTATTAATAAAAATATAAGCACTTTTAATGGCTTTCACTTTGAATTCTATGTAATCTAACATTTATAGTTATGAATACTTTCATTTTCTTTATGTTTGCATTATATAACTTTTTCAATCTTTTATTTTCAACATTTCTGGGTCATTTTTTATAAAGCATATATGTCTTGTTAAAGTCTATGGCTAGATAGTTTCCAAAGTCCAATCCTACCTTCTGTCTTTTAATAGGCAAATTTAACCTATTCATATTTATTGAGACTGATACATTTAGACTTATTCATTTGTGTCTGTCTTATATTCCCATGTTTTATTTTTTTTTAAACATGGTACTAGGAAGCATGAAAGAGAGAAAGAAAGAGAGGCCCATGCTTTATAGTTTTGTTTTTGCTTTCTATTCCATGTTATTTTCTTTACTGATTAGGAAGTTTTACATTCTACTTAAATTCTTCTTGTATTTATTTCAACCCTTTAAATATTTAACACATTTTAACATGCTTTTTTCTAACAATGTTTAGATACTAATGCCCTTAAATAAGATAAGAAATTTAAATTATCTTTACTTCTTCTCCTTGCTCATTTCACTGTGCTCCTATCCATGCTGATATTTTTCTTTGAGTTTGTTTTTATTATGGTAAAATATACATAACATAAAATTTACCATTTTACCATTTATTTATGTTTGCAGTACTTGGGATTGAACCCAGGAGCATGTTACCACTGAGATATATGCCCAACATTTTTTTTTTAATTTTCTATTTTGAGATAGGATTTTGCTACATTGCCCAGGCTGGACTTGAACTTGTGATCCTCTTGCCTCAGCCTCCCAAGCTGCTGGAATTATAGACAGCGTCACTGCACCCAGCACATTTAAGCCATTTTAAAAAAAATTATACATGGACACAATATCTTTATTTCATTTATTTATTTTTATGTGGTGCTAAGGATCGAACCCAGTGCCTCACATGTGTGAGGCAAGTGCTCTGCCAATGAGCCACAACCCCAGCCCCATTTTAACCATTTTTAATTGGATAATTTAGTGGCATTAAGTGCATTCACTCTGTTGTGCAACCATCACAACTATCCATTGTCACAACTTTTCAATCATCCCAAACACAAACCCTACCTATTAAATAAAGCCTCCTCATTATCCCTTCCCAACAGCTCCAGATAACAGTTATTATGTTTTTTCTCTATGTATTTCTATGTAGGTACCTCATATGGGTAGAATTGAACAATGTTTGCCCTTTTGTGTCTTGCTTGTTTCACTAAGCATAAGGTTTTCAATGTACTTCCATGTTGTAGCTTGTGTCAGAATTTCATTCCTTTTAAAGCTAAAAAATAGTTCGTCGTAGGTATATATTACATTTTGTTTATCCATTCATCTGTTGATGGACATTTGTGTTGTCACTATTGTGAATAATGCTGATATGAATATTGGTGTGAAAATATCTGTTTGAGTCCCTGACTTCAATTCATTGGAGTATCTAACTAGAAGTAGAATTGCTAGATAACCTGGTGATTCTGGGTTCAACTTTTTAAGGAAGTGCTGTTTTCCACGGGACTGCACTATTTACTTTCCCATCAGCAATGCCCCAGCATTCCAATTTCTCCACTTGTTATTTTCCTTTTTATTTTTTTAAAAAATTATAGCCATTCTAATAGATGTATATGAAATGGTATCTCATTGTGATTTTAATTTGTATTTCCCAGGTGACTAGTGATTCTGAGAAACTTTTCATGTGCTTATTGGCCATTTATGTATATCTTCTTTGGAGATACATCTATTCAAATATTTGCTCATCTTTTGCTGTTGTTGAGTTTTATGAATTTTTTTCTACATTTATGAATTTTAATCCTGTATCAGACACATAATTTGCAAATATTTTCATCCATTCTGTGGGTTGACTTTTCAATTTCTTGATAGTGTCTTAGTCCAATTTATACTGCTATAAGCAAACACCTGAGCCTGGGTAATTTATACAGAATAGGAAATTATTTTCTTATAGTTCTGGAGGCTACACACACACACACACACACACACATACACACACACACATTTCACCACATTTGCCCCTTATGAAAACTTCTTTATTCATCATGGGTTTTTTTTTTCTATTATTGGGATATAACTTTATTACAGAAAAGGTATAGATTGGCTAGACATGGAATTCTTGGTTCTTCTATTTTGTCTTAACATTTAGAGAAGTATTGCTTCTCACATCAAGATGATCTGATGAAGGCTCATCTCAATTTGACTTTCTTCCCTGTGTAGGCAATCTGTTTTCTTCTCCAAGGAAGGGTTTAGGATCTGCTCTTTGGTATCTAGAATTTTGCTATCATATGTCTAGACAGAGACAGGCTGTGAGAGGGAGGACAATGAGAAGGTGGGTGGTGGGGGTTCAAGTCCTCAGCTGCTCTCACCGTCCACCTCCTCTTGGTGCCACCTCTTCTTTTGAGAACAGTGACCTTTATAATCCTGTATTGTTTCTGCCTTTCAGGGACCTCACACAACATCTGACCCAGTAGAAGTCCTCTTTTCTGTTTTTGAGCTCGAATGCAGCTTCATTTCATTTTTAAATTGTATTTCCTAATGTAAGAGCTGAAACCATAAAACTTTTGCAAGAAAACATGGTATCATTATTGTTTTAGTTTAACAAAGATTTCTTTAAAAAGACACAAAAAGCATGAACCACAAAAGGAAAAAATGATAAATTTGACTTCATTAAAATGGAAATCTTCTAGAAAATGAAAAGGTATAGACTGGAGATGATGTAGTCATCTTTGTTCTCATGGGAGAACAACTCCAGGACCCCTCGCAAATTACAAAATCTGTGATTGCTTGAGTCCCCTCTATAAAAGAGCATAATAGTTATATAAAATATACTTACATCCTCTTGTACGCTTTAAATCATCTCTAGATATAATACCCAGTATAAGGTAAGTACTATGTAAATAGCTGTTGTTCTATATTGTTTAGGAAATAATGACAAAGGAAAAATGTCTGTACATGTAAAGTACAGATGCAATTTTTCTCTGAATATTTTTGATCTATGGTTGTTTGAAATCACGAATGTGGATCCATGGATATGGAGGGTCAACTGTATTTGCAAAATACATATCTAATAACAGACTCAGATAAGATTATGTAAGAAATTCTTAAAAAGCAATAGTTAGAACTAAAGAATTTATTTATTTTAAATGGGAGAAATATTTGACCAGACTATTCACAAAAGAGTGTATTTGGCAAATAAGCATGTGACAAGATGTTCAACATCATCATTAATCATTAGGAAAATGCAAAGCGAAACTACCTTGAGAAACTACCCATGCACTGGAATGGCTACAATTGAAAAGTGCTGATGAGGAGTTTGGGCAACTGGACCTCTCACTCCTTGCTAATGAGAATGCAAAACCACTTTGAAAAACAATTTGGCTATTTTGACAAAGTAAAACATACACTTGCCATTGAACTCAGGAATTCTACTTTTAGGCATTTTCCAGGAAAAATGAAAGCTTATGTCAGCCCAAAGATCTATTTGTGAATATTTATAGCTATTTGATTTATAATCACCCCAAAGTCAGAGCAATCCATATGCCCATCAATTGGTGAATTGATGAACAAATCATGACACTTTCATACAACTGAATACTATTTAGAAAAAAAGGCACTTATGATTCACACCACATAGATGGACCTCAAAAACATTATGCTAAGTGAAAGAAGCCAGATCCAAAAGGCTCACATTATATAATTCTTGACAAATGACAAGGAGAAGATAAAATTACAAGAACAGAGATAAGATTGGTAATTGCCAGCAGCTGAGAATTTAATGGAGGGCATCAACTACATAGGAGCATAAGAGAACTTTGAGGGGTAATGGAAATGTTTATATCATGGCGATTATGTGATTTAATATACATATATTTTTTGTCAAAATCCATGAGCTGTACACTATTTTTAAAATGTAAGTTATGTCTCAATAAATTCTGACATTAAAAAAATCTGTTCTCCCCACTGTGATTTGTAAAACTTGAAGACAAATAAAAGCTGTAACTTATGCTCCATGGGTCATCTTTGCAAAAGCATTCAGCCCAAGATTTCTAAAGAGCATGGAGAGGCTTAAGTATGTTAGTTCTGTTTTGAGAAACCTCATTCAGTGTCCACCTCTGAGAACCTTGTATCAGTCTTGCTTTCCTAGTAAGATTATAAACTCTCAATGCATAGACGAGGGTCACTGATTATTTTGGTTTGACTAGAGCTGAGGGGAGTTAGGACTCCTGAGATGTGAGATGCTCAGTACGAAAACTGAGGGAGTCCTGTGCAAACCAGGATGCGTTGTTTAAGGAAGCTGCAGGTAGCAAGCAGAACTAGCCTAAGAGTAGCCATGTGAGCTTTAACCAGGAAACCTTTAGAGGCAGGGATACCTAAGCCCTTGGGAACCCATGACCCATGACAATGTGCCTTGGATGCTGCACATGGAGCTATAGGAGTTAAGGTTTGTTCTGCTGGATTTCCGTCTTGATTTTTGTCTGATATGTCCTTTATTCACAAATTTGAGGCCATCATCAGAAACTTAGTGAGATCTGTTTTAAAATAAAAAGTAAAAAGGGCTGGAATGTAGATCAGTGGTAGAGCATCCCTGGGTTTCATAAAAAGAAAAAATCAAAGACTTTGGGAACTCCTGGAGATAGACCAAAAGCATTTTTCATAGTAGGATGAGCATGATTTTAGGGGCATCAGTTGACAGAATGCTGTAGTTTGGATCTTAAGTGTCCACCACAAATTATTAATAATAGGCCTATTTCCCAGCCTAACACTATTGGGAAGTGGTGGAACATTTAAGAAGCAGGGCCTAGGACATTGGGGTAAGCCCTCAAAGGGAATTATGGGATCACTTTCTCTCTCTTCCTCTTTCTTGTTTTCTGGCTATGAAATGAGGGCTTTGCTCTACCATGCACACCCCACCATGAAGTTGCTGACTCACTACAGGGCCCAAAACATTGGCACTACTTGCACAGAAACTGAAATTTCTAAAACTATGAACCAACATTAACCTTTTATTTTTATAGGTTGATTTTCTCAGGGATTTATTGTAGTCACATGGAGCTAACAGCTTTACTGTAGTGAAAACATTTTCTGCCCATTTTGGGGATAGGGGAAGAAGAAAATACAGTTTCCACTAGAAACTACAAAAGGATTTTAAAAGTTTGAAACAATCCTAGGGTGATTTTTTTTTTTTTTTTTTTTTTTGGAGAAGCCAGATAGCTTGTCCAAAGCCACACAGTCAAAATAAATCAAGCTGAGATTTGAACCCAGGTCCTTCTCATTCCATGATCAGAAACGGGGCTATTTTCCAAAACACTGGGCTGACTAACACAGGGAAGTGGATAGAAGGAACTCAAATGTTAGTTTCTTTCCATCTTATTTTTTCTTCTTCCCCTCCCCCAAATGTACAGAAAATGTTCTTCCCATAGGTAAACCTATCAGCCAATGAATTAAGTTCACTGTGTTTAGATTTTTAGGAGTAGGAACTGGGAAAAGAGAAACTTTCTTGGGTCAGGAGAGTGGAAACGGTACAGAGAGCCTGCTGGGCTGGGAGCAGAAATGGAGAGGGCCTACTTTCTGTCTGAACTGCTGATTCTCTTGTCTGAACCATAGCCTTTCTGGGAGCCCCCTCTTATCTAGACTCCTGGGATTGCCCTGTAACCTCTGGTGGGTGACAGACCAGGCCGAGGCAGGTCCTGGTGCTCTCCCTGAGGCCTTGCAGCCTTGTGAGGTGGCGCGTGCCTGGCAAAGCCACCAGTGCAGGTCCTGGGAGGCCAGTAGCTGGCAGGAGTCCTGCAAGCCAGCATGTGAGAAGGTAGGAAAGAATTCTGAACCCCTGGAGATGGAGCATTCTTTCTTGCTAGCTGTGATCTCCCCCACCCCCGCCCCAGCAAAGCTCAATAATTAGGTGAATCTCGGCAGCAGAGTCAAAATTAATTTTGCTTCCTTCTGCAGCGACAGTCCAGCTGAGTTGGGAAGGGAGGGGCTCTTGAAAGGTATTTCCACCTTGGCTTGACTTGTTAGGTTAGTAGAAATGGACTTGCTGTTCTTACTGATAGGTTATTAAAACCCTTAAGGAATGTGCAAAAGGTAACTTGAGTTTGAGGAGCCCAGTAGGCCAAGGCGATGCTGCATAAATAGTCTAGTGGTTTGGATAGCTGGAGGGTTGGTGATAGGGAGCTATTGAATGAGAGCTGCCCACGGTTGCTCCTGTGGCCACTGGTGGTTCCATACAAAGCTGGAACCTCTCTGCTCAGCTCCAGTCCCCGCTGTGCCCATATGGCCTTGTCAACTATCTGGGGGGGGATTGAGAAGCTCAGCTGGCCTCCTGTCTCTTGGACTTGATCTCCTCGGAAGTCTCTTCAGGTTGCAGAGGGCAGAGGAATAGGAGTGGTGAGACTGGGTGCCCAGGGAGGTGGGAGCCAGCCAGGGCTGACTGCAGCTCCCTCTTAAGCAGAGGCCTCAGCAGGGTGGAGCAGACTTCCTCAGAGAGGGTGAGTGGGGGAGGGGTGCTGCAACCTGTCACTGTCCTTAAAGGGCTTGATTGAGCAGCTGACTCAGAAGCACAGGGCTGATTACCCATAATTACAGGCCCATGTGGTACTGAGTCTTGTCAAAGTGCAGAGATCTCCTTGGTCTGAAAGCCCCTCCCCACTGAGGTTCTTAAGTAGGAGAAACTTTTCCAGAAAACAAATCCTCAAAGCTCCCCACACTCAACCCCATGAAGGCAAAAATCACGGGTCTAGAAGTTCTTCCTCCTGGGGCCCAGGGGAGCTCTTCCAAACACAACCATTATCTGTCAACCCTCCTCCAGATCTTTAGCAAGACCTACAGGGCCTGCTGGTCTGGCTCCTGCCCGCCTCTCAGCCTCATCTCACACCTGTGACCTCCACACCTAGTCTTTGAATGAAGGCCAGAGATGATATTGAATGTCTGCTGTGTGCTGGGCATTGTTCTGTGCTTTGAACCAAGATGGTCTTTACCCTTGGGGTGCTTATGTTCTTTTAGGGGAGATGGGCAAAAGTTATAGTAAGTCAGATGGTAGTAAGTGTTAGGGAGAAAAATAAAACTAGAAAGGTAAAAACGGTTCCTATTTTGTAAGGGTTACCAGAGAAAACCTCACTGAAAATAAACATTTGAGCAAAGACCTGAAAGAAGAGAATGGCAAGTCAGGCTTTGGAGGGCAGAGGTACTGGGTACAGAGGGCTTTTCAGGTCCTTCCCTTGATCAGGAACAACAAGGAAGTCAATGTGGCCAAAACAGAGTAGGAGATAGAGAAGCAGGGATCAAAGGAGTACCAGAGTGTGCACACTTTGACTTCTATTCTGAGTGAAATGGGGGATTTTGAGCTGAATGATGACATAATCTGACATACTTTAGAAGCATACACCCACTGCTTTGTTGAGAACCAAAAGCAGGCGGGCAAGGGCAGAGAGCTCTTGCATCCAGGGGAGGGTGATAGAGGTCAGACCAGCCAAGCGGTGGAGGAGGTGAGCAGTGGCCAGATTGCAGACGTACTGTGGAGCTGTCAGGTTTCCTGGTAGATTGGATGTGGGTACAAGAGCAACTGAGGAGTCAGAGATGGCTCCAATCTTTTGGGCTCAAACAACTGGAAGGGTGAATTTGCCACCTACAGACATGGGAAGTCTACAGGATAAGCAGGTTTGGGGGAGAAGACAAAGACTTTGGTGTTTGATATATTAAAGTTGAAATGACTATTAAACACTCCAGAGATGTTAAATAGGCATTTGGATGTTTGAGTGTGGAGTTCAGGGGATGGATCTAGCTGGAAATATATACTCAGGAGTTTCCAAAAAGAAGAGGGATTGAATGCTATGGGTCTGGTTGAAAATTGGCCTTATTTTAGATTCATCAATCCCCACCTCAATAGGCTCTTGGGAAAACAGTGCTGATGATAAGTTGAGGGATGGAGCCCCAGGGGACTTCAGTTCACTTTGGGATCAGGAAAATGAAGAAGAGCCCATTCAGGGGACCAAAAAGGAGCAGCCAGTGAGGTAGGAGGAGCGGATCGAAGCCAGGGAGGGGCCGAGTAAGATGGGAACAGGAAATTAATTACTTGGCCAAGTAATTAGGTGGCTTTGAGAAGAACACGTGGAGATGTGAGGGAGAAAGCCTCACAGAAAAGGCCTCTATTTGTAGGATTATGGGAACAAATCTGATAAGAGGGTGAAACTTTGATGACAAAGGAGAGGGGACAAGTGCTAGGTAAGGTCCTTGGGTAGGTAAGGGAAGATGGGCATCTAAGTGAAGGGTTTGACATTGGGTGGTCACGAGTTTGCAGTAAGGCCAGTTAGCTTGGGGTGTACTTTCTAGACACATTAAGCTGTTCTGGTGTTAAACAGATTTAACCAAAGTTGGTGTTCCTCCAGAAGAGTGAACCAAGAGAGGACAGGGACAGCATTAAGGGTGTATGTGATAAGACACTGACGAGATCATCTAAACTGGGTAAGAGGGGAAGTAGTGGGAGGTGAAGGAAAGGGGAAGGTGGGTAAGTCTTGGGAGACTGAAGAATTATTGGAGTTGGGGTCTCAGAGGGAGTGAACTGAGAAGGTAGGGTGATGGCCAGAGTGGGAGACATGAAATTGAAATCATGGAGTTGTTGGTAATAATATACCCTGGGCCTGACCATGGAAGTGGGTGACGGAGGCAAGACAGAGTCCCCTGAAAGTGAGATAGTCAAGGAATGGAGAGGACTGGGGGGGGGTGTGGCAGGAGTGCCAGATTGCTTGTTGGTACCAGTCCCTCTGCCCTCTGTGCTCTCCCCAAGACTGTAGGGGCTAGAAACCTGGGAACTGTATTTCCCAGAATCCCTTGCCAGTAAGTTTCCACATTAGTTTTCACAATCAAGAGACACTTATGAGCGATTTTGGAAATAGAAGAGAAGCAGAAGTAATATGGTTTCTCTGGCAGGGCGGATAAACACATGAGCTTTGGCTTCACAGATGGATTTACAGATCTGCGTATCACCTGTCTTCATAGTAGAGTATGGGAAGTTTCCTGTGCTTCTTACAACTTCCCAACTCTCTGGGAGATGGTGACAAATTTGTAGAGTCATGTCAGCTTTGCTGATTTTTGTCTTTTAGCTCTTCCAATTGTTTTACGCATGTAAGTCCCTATGTTGAATATGTTTGTGATATGTTTGTGCTTGAAATACTAAGGGGTTTTCTTTTTTTCTTTGATTTTTTTGCCATTATTTTTGTCGCCATTGTTTTGTTGTTCTTGTTTGCTGTGATGCTAGGGATCAAACCCAGGTCCTTGCACATGCAAGGCAAGCACTCTACCAATGAACTACACCCAGTCCTCTTTGAATTTTTTTTTTTTTTTTTTTTGCAGAGGGTACCAGGGATTGAAATCAGGCATTTGACCACTGAGCCACATCCCCAGCCCTATTTCTGTTTTTTTGTTTTTTGTTTATTTAGAGACAGAGTCTCACTGAGTTGCTTAGTGTCTTGCAGTTGCTGAGGCTGGCCTTGAACTCACGATTCCTGGAGCCGCTGGAATTGCAGGCTTGCATCGCTTTGCCCGGCTCCTTTTTGATGTTTTCAATGCACCAGATTTCTCCCACAAGAGGGCTTTTGTACCTTCTGTACTCCTGTTTGAAATGCTCTTTCCCAATGCCCTCTTTCTTACCTAGATATCCAGCAGTCCTAACCTTGATTTGTTTTTTTCCTCAGAGATGTTATTCTAATTATTTGTTACTGCAGAACAAACTACTCCAAAATGTAATAAAAAATACAACTATTTTACATTATTACTTTCAGAAGTTCAGAGAGGGCACAGTAGGGATAGCTTGTCTTTGCTCCAGTGTCTGTGGTCTCAGTCTGTAAGACTTGAACAGCTGGCTGTCACTTGAATGGCTAGGACTAGAATCATCTGGAGACATCTTCACTCACAGGTTTGGTGCCTTAACTGGGATGGCTGAAAGGCTGGACCTAGCTGCAGCTGTCAACTAAAGGGTCAACACATGGTCTCCTCTCCTGGCTTGGGCTTCCTTATAGCATGGCAGCCCCAGAGCAAGTGGACTTTCCTCGTGGTAGCTCAGGGCTCCAGAAGTGAGTATTGCAGAAGCATGTGGCCATTTCTAATCTAGTCTTTGAGGCCACATATGGATAACTCTATCGGACATTATTGGCTGAAGTAGTCACAAACTTACCCAGATACAAGGGGAAAGACTTGACTTCTAGGTGGGCAAAAGTAAAACAACAACAACAACAAAAACTTAACCCCATCCTTCTATGTCAGACTTTTTCATATATTTTTATTTCCTTCAGTATTCAATATGTGTATGTCCTCATGATGGTGAAAACCTGGGTCAGGGTTTGCAAACTCAAATACAGGACTTCCACAGCCAAGCAATAAAGAATAGTGAGCCAGAGATTGTTCACACTCTTTGAACTAAGCAGCTACCTCTTGGCACTGGCTAATTGTTGTCCCAAGGGAAGGCCCAGTATTACCGGAGTTTCCAATTTCTAAGGGCCAGAAGTCAGAGGACAGTTCAAATGAGGCTGTATAGGGCACCCACTGCATCCTCAGTGCCTGACACATACCAGGCTCAATAAATAGTTTTAGAAAAAAATTGAAAAGCATCCCTGAGTTCCTCTCCCTCTCTAGCTTCCCATGCCTCTCATCCTGAATTTCTGCTGATAGAGGTAAAAAGAAAAACACATTATAAAAGGGGATGGGGCATTCCACCCCTTGGTCAGGGGGCTGTGGGAGATGATGGATGAGACAGAAAACTAAACTTCTTCCCAGGGCCTGCCATTCAGCATGATCCACACAGCAGATCAGGTCACCCCATCCCTACTTAGCTTCATTTTTATTCCAAATGCTTGAAATGATCTGAAGTATATAATTTACTGTCTGGCCTTCCCACACACCAGGTTAAGTTTCATTCTGTTCACTGTGTACCTGGGGTCTAGAAAAGTACCCAACATAGAAGATGCCCGATGGATTATTATTGAAGACTGTTGATAGAACAAGGCTCAAGGTGCTAGTGTCTTGTGCTAGGTCACAAGTAAGCGAGGAAGCTGAGATTAAACACACACACCTGCACATGCACACATACAAAATTTGGTACCGTGTAAAACTAGTTGTCATTTTGATAGAGAATACCCTCCTTGACATCCTCTAGGGTTATGTTTTTTAAAAACTTGTGCAATTTAAAAATGCATTTGTCAAAATTATTTTTCCTATAAAATATTATAGGAAAGAAGGAGATTAAGGGATTTGGATAATCCTCAGGAGACATGACAAGCTTCACAATTCTAGTCTATTTCATGCAAAACTGAATATTTTAAATGTGATTTAAATATGGAGCTTGGGCCTGGGGAGAAGGAGGGGCAGAGTAGAGGAAGTCAGACCTGAGTGAGAGAGGGGGGCACAGCCTCCCTGATTTTGCCTGGAGATGTATAGCAGCAGAGAATTCTGCTGTTATTCCCTTTTTTTGTTTTTCTGTTTTCAAAATGGTTGGCAATGCCAGCATTCTCAGGGTGGAACTTACTTAGCTCAGCTACCTGCAAGTCCACACGTTTTATTTCTTATAGGGTAACCAAAGTACGTAAAGTACGTAGTGCTGTGCCAGGCAGCACAGAGACCCCTCAAGTGAGCATCTTGAGATGGCCACTCACAAGGGACCAGCCATTCTTCCTCATTGCCCACTGGCCCTAGAGAAGCTGGGGACCCAGAGGTGGTAGCGTGTAGTGACACCCATTGTCAATAGCGTGCTGATGAAAGGT
The DNA here is from genome assembly GCF_001458135.2 of Marmota marmota marmota. Lineage (NCBI taxonomy): Eukaryota > Metazoa > Chordata > Mammalia > Rodentia > Sciuridae > Marmota > Marmota marmota. The sequence continues at coordinate 35,396,955 of NW_026000016.1, forward strand.
CTGGGGAGAAGGCAAACCCTGTGCAGAGAAGCTGTGTGTCCTCCCAGATTTGTTCCCTATGAATCTGGGATTTGAACCCAGAGTGGCCTGACTCTGAAAACTTCCCACTCTCCAGGGGTTTTGCAGATGAGTCTTAAGTCTTTTTAGAACACCAGTTGATATTTCTCTCTTCTAAATGTCACTCATTTCTCAGCAAGAAGTTAGGAGAGTCTCTGGGGTCTCTCTTCAAATCACACACTGTCTCCTCTATCTACTTGCTCCAGAGACAGAAGTCCAGGGGCTATTCTGGGTTCCAGCCCTGCATATTGAACCTGCCCATTCAGAGGGCTGCCGCCACGTCCCCACCCACTGTAGGTGGCACATGTGGATGCTTGGCTCATGTGGACAGCTGGTGGACATGGTTTGTGAGAGTCCCCCTGAGTGCCGGATGCAGTGCTGAGTTCTTTGCAAATACAATCTTTTTTAATACTCACAGCAACCCCTAAGGCAGCATTATTTCCTTCCTTACTGTTGAGGAAATAAGAATTCTGGGAGCACAGAAGACTCATCCTCATTCATGAAGTTCACTAGCAGAGGAGGTAGGATTTGAAGGGAATCCATCTGCCTTCACAGCAGTTCCCATAGTGTAAAACACCCAGAGGGTGCATACGTGTCTGGTGGGGGGTATTTAAGTTGCCTGTACCTGGTGCTAAGGGGGCATTCAGATCAAAGCAGGCATGCTTTGATCTGGGTGTGAGAGTGGAGCTCAGGAGGCAGCCTCCCCTGCAGGGAGTGTTTAGAGACGCCTTGAGGGAAGAGAATGGGAGGAAACAGGTTGGGGCTGTAGGAAGGTGGGGCACGCAGCAGGTTGGGTGACATGAGTAGGTTGGGTGACAAGCTTGGTTGGGCTTCTCAGGCTTGGGACTGGAGGGCCATGAGGTAGGGGCTATGAAGAAGTCATAGCTGGGCCCGTCAGAGCTCAGCCCAACCTGAGCTGTGGTCTATTTATTTATTTATTTAAAACAATTTAACTGGATTGATCAAACTTGCCCCCGTAGTTTCCTGGCTTTCTAAGGCTTTCTTTTCCTTGTTCCCAGGTCACTGAGCTAAGAAAACACAGCAGGCCTACCTGGCCAGTCTCCCAGACAGGGCCTCATGAAATTCCAACACACAGAAAAGTGAAAGTGCAACGAGGGATAATCTGTTCTTTCACGCAGCCAGTATTAATTGAGAACCTGCCATGGGCTAGCTGTTGTTACAGGTGCTTGGGACCAAAAAGACCAAGATCTCTGACCTTAAGTTGCCTTCAGTGGAGGGTGGGGAGATAGTAAGTAATAACCATACGAAGTAAGTCAGGGCACGAAGGCTGCGGAAAAGACAGAGCAGAGCAAAGGGGGATCAGGAGAGTACGTAGCTGAGGTGGAGGTTGGTTGTGGTTGCAGTCTTGACAGGCCAGTCAGGGAAGTAAAGGACTTATCCTTGTGGTATCTACCTGTGGTCCAGGCAGAGGAAATGGCCAGGTCAGAGGTAGAGATGAAGGGACAGACCAGTGTATTTGAGCCACAGCTAGAGAGCAAGAAGCTAGTGGGGAGAGGCTGATGACAGAGTGGAGGATGGAGGAGTGTCCAGGAACAGGGCTACATCACTGTGGGTATAAACACCATCATAAGAACGTCTGCTTTATTTTAAACAAAGGGGGAGCTATTGCAGGTCTCTGAGTGGAGAAGCGACAATGGGATGCCTTCTCTCCTAGAGCGGCCCTCCCACTGCTGATTGAGACAACATTGAGGGCGAAGCCAATAGGATCTCCCAGGGGACTGGATTTAGTGTATGTGAGGAAAAGGAGTCAAAGAAGACCTAAGGGTCTGGGGCCTGAGTACTTGAGAGGACAGATTGGGACAGATTGTCCATCAGCGGAGATGGAGAAGAGACGGAGCTGCAGGTTTTGGAGGGTGGATCCTGAGGAGGATTGGGAGGATTCTGCCTTAGAAACAGTCCATTTGACCTGTGTGTCAGGCTCCTTGTGGGTGAGTTGAGTAGGAGTTAGGTATATATGACAGTTGGCTTGGTGTCTCTGTGACCAAAATACCTGACTGAAACAATTTAGGGGAGGAAAGGTTTATTTTGGCTCACGGTTTCAGAGTTTCAGTCCATGGTTGGCCAATTCTATTGCTCTGGGCCCGAGGTGAGGCAGAAGATCATGGCAGAAGGGTGTGGCAGAGGAAAGCAGCTCAACTATGGCAGCTGGGAAACGAGGGAGGATGGGTGTGGAAAGATAAACCCTTCCAGAGCATGTGCTTCCTCTAACTAGGACTCACTTTCCAGTAGTCCATTCAACTACTAGTGGATTAATCCATTTGTTGAAGTCAGAGCTCTCATGATCCAATCATTACCTACAAGCCACACCTCTGAACCTTGCTGCATTGGGGACCATGCTTTCAACACACAAGCTTTTGGGGGAACATTCCAGATCCAAACCATAACAGTGTATCAGTCAGGTCTGTAAGAGAAGGATCTGGGCTAGAAGTGTAAATTTGGGGTGTTAGAGAGTGAATAACATCACAAGAATGTGGGTACAGATAGGGATAAGGTCAAAGCTGGGCCCTGAGCACTACTCTTAGGAATCCCAGGAGAAGAGAAGGAGCCATGAGGGAGATAGGAGGGAGACCAGGAAAGGCTGGTGTCCTGGAATCCATGCAAAGAGAGAGCTCTGAGGAGGAAGGAGGGGCAACCATTTCAAATGGTCCAGAGTCTGGTCAGCCTGCTCTGGCTGTGTTCTGAATTGCGATCCTCTCCCCTTAGAAATAGCAGACAGGGAGTCCACCCCCACAGGGTAGATGAAGAGCAAATGAAACAGGGTACAGGAAATGTGTGGCACATCCAAAGTGTTCCCCCAAAGCAACTTTCTGTGGGAGAATTCGTACAAATAGTGATGATGCTACAAATAAAGTGAGTAGGATGGAAATGCTTATTTATGTCCCAGAGAAATATTTATAAGACAGACACTTGTCCTTGGCAGCGTGACAGTAGTTGAGTAAACCCCACATGGAATGATAGATGGAAATCAGTGTCTACTGGACATAGGTTGCAGCTGAGGGGCCAGGACAGGCAAGGACTTCCCAGGGCCACAGGACTTCACAGAGGTGGCACCTGGGCTGGTGGAGATTTGAGTGGGCTGAAGGGCAAGGACTTTCATGTGAAGGGCAGGGACCCAGAGGTGTGGCTGAACTTCTTTGAGGGAGGAATGAGGGCCTTTATGAGGACAGTGACATGGGTTGGTGGGTGTGGGAGGGACAGGGCCAGCAGGAAAGAGGTCAGCAAGGAAGGAAGGGTGGTATCGCATTACATATTGACCAGATTTTCTAAACTAACAACTAGGACACCAAAGTGTATGTTTGGTGGCCCTCCTGGGTTCCCAGTACCTTCCCAGTTCCAGCCTCCACTGCTCCAGATACAATCCCCTGCTTAACTCTGGGAGTAATGCAGATATAAGGTCCTGCTTGCTGTGGAACCCAGGGTCAGCACCATAGTTGGGGGGACATATAGATGCACATGAGAGCTGATGGGGAGGACCTCTTGAGGTCCCTGAGACAATGCCATGCACAGCTCCCCACAGGTACTGGGTAAATGAAAATGGAATAAACATGCTACCTGAGATTGGCTGTTCTAATGCCTACTCTCAGTGTCTTTGGGGCTCACTTCTGACCTCGTGATCTTGTGAAGCTCAGGTAGGAGTCTTGCATCCAGTCCTCTGGGAGGCCCCACTGTCCATCACTGTTCCAAAGACACACACCCCAGACACAGGAGGGTCATAGACTCCCTGTAGAGACTCAGAAGGATCCCTCTCTCCCTGTTCCACTCCTGGCATAGACAATGCTACCGCCAGGTGAAAATTTCTTCATTGCTTCTCTGGCTTTGGGACCTGGCTTGCTCTTGCCCACCCTGGGCTTGCTACCCCTCTGCTCACATTCCAGATGTTTCTATGCTTGCTCCTCTCTGCACTCAGATAAGGAGCTATTTTTGCTTCTCAGCCTTCCCCTATCCATTTCTCTATCCCCCAGATAGAATGTGGCTTTTTCTCAGAAGGGATTCCTGAACGGCCCTGTCCTCCTGAGGACAAGGATGGGGCCACCAGCTGCCAGGCAAGGTGAGGACAACAAAGAAGTCAGTGACAGCCAAAGAGGCAGAGATGGAGGATAGGAAGGCACAGGATGTGGTGTGGAACTGGACCTGCAAGTCAGAGGGAGACCTGGGCAGAGCAGGGAGTTTGGTGAGAGCCGAGCCACAGGCAGGCACAGCTCTGAACTGGGGCCTGAGAGATCGCTGAGAAGTCATGGCGGGCTGGAAGGACACAGCCAAGGCCTGGGCCCCACTGATGTTCCCAGATGGTCAGGAACAAAGGAGGTCCTTGGTGCCTGCTTCTGAGCCCTCTCATGCTAATCTCCAAGGACCTTCAAACTCAAGATGGCAAGGGCCTGCAGAGCCCTTCTGCCTTCCCTAACCTGCCATGGACAGCAGGCTAGGCCCTCCCTAGCCCTGGGTCTTTAGGGGTGTTGATGGAGTCTGGGGGACTCCATTTGCAATAACCAGATGGTTGGGGGGGAGTTAAGGGATGCAGGGGTCCAGAAGAAGAGATTTTAAAATCTGCCATGTCCCTACCACACTGGTGCTCTTAAGCAGGAAATGATTCGTATTACAGTATGAGCTTTGTGGGTTGGTCACAGTTACCTTCTGTAAGCTGCTGACAGTGGAGGGAATGGAGGAGGGGTGAGTGTGTGAATGTGTTGGGGTGAAGGTGTGTGTATGAGGGTGAGGATAAGAGTATGTGTGGGTGTGAGGGTGTATGTGCATGAGCGAAGGTGTGTATGTGTGCATGCTAAGACAGACTCTGGATGTGTCTGGTGGGGCCAACCTAGAGAAGAAGCTTCCAGGAAGAGGATTTACCCCAGAAGGAGGTGGGTAACAGTTTGATGGCAGTGGGACCCTGATCCACAGCCCATCAGAGGAGAGGATATTCTAGCTCAATGCTGGTCTGAGCCTCAGGAAGAGCAATCTGAACAAAACGGGAAGACCAAGCCCATGATGGCTCTGACCCCTCCAACTGTGTGAGTGTAACCCTAAGGGAAGACTTGTTCACCCTCACGATTCAGAGTTTCCGACACTCCAAGTCCAAGCAGTTCACAGATTGTAGCAGTGGTTGATGATGCAAGGGAGGCCATTGGGTTGACAGAGACTCAGGTAGAGGAGATTAAAGGAGGGATATGGGGAGCTTTTCTAGACTTGTCAAGGGTCCCAGGCTCAGTGAAAGGAGGCACAAGAATCAGTGACATTTCACTGTGACCCCATTTGCACACACACTGTGGAGAAGACATCCAGGTGTGAGGTAGGAATAATCAAAGACTTTGTGTTATTTTCATTAGGCTAACATCTATGGAGCACCGGAATTCTACAATAAACATAGCCTATCTCTGGGGGAGTTTGCTGTCCAGTGGGGGCAGAGGAACATAAGAATGGCAGCAAGTGACCTTTAGAAGTAACGATGATGATGACTACAGCTCACACATGCACCTAATGTAACAGTAAGCACTATTCTAGGCACTTCCTTAAGGCAGGTGAGGGGAGCATCCAGAGAAGAGCCCCTAACTCAGCCCAGGACGCAAGGGTGAGAGCTCAGTGTCCTCGTGCTCGCTCGTCTCCATCTCAGGGAGAAGCTTCTCCAGGGGGAGCCAGAGTTCACCACAGGTTCTAGACTGGATCAAGAACCCGCAGCCCCGGCTCCCAACTCTGCCAGGGCCAGCTGCCCACCCAGCGGGCCAGTTCCCCACCTCCACAGCTTGAAGCAGTCTTGTCTAGACCAGAGTGACCCTTGTGCCACCCCTCCAGCCCATCTCTGGTTCTGATGCCCACTGGGCCTCAAAGTGAGCATTGAGAGACAATGGGGGAATCACAGGGCTGGAGGGGAAACGGAGGGGGCTGGAGGTGGTGCCAGGTGAGGGAGCGAGGTGCTGCATGGTGGGGGGGGGGTCAAATCTGGGCAGTTAGAGTCCCCACCCTCCATGCAGAGGGAGGAAGACCAGCCAGCTGTGCCTTCCAGCCTAGCCCAGAGTGGTCCCTCTAGGGGATGTGGGCTGGGAACTAGAGGTGGTCAGGTGGGAAAGGCCGAGAAGTCAGGGGATATGCTCTGCCCTAGCTTTTGCGGGCTGGGTGCAGGAGAACAAGTGTTTTTCCAGATAATGGACCACTCCTCTTCTCATTCCTGGCTCCACCTGCACCCAAGAGCCAAGCAGAGCCACCAACGTCTGTGGAATGCCCTATCCTCCATGTCCACACACCACCAAACAGCAGCCCCAGCTATGCTGGGCCCAGGGAAGGGTTGCAATATGGGGGACACAATTATATTAAGAAATGATTCCTTGTGTATCTGAAATTCAAGGGCTAAGTGGTTTATCTGGCATCTCTAGCCAGGGGTACCTCCAGCAGCTGTAAGGATAGGCCATGTAAAACTCTGCAAGTAGGCTCCGTGCCCATTGGACAGAAACTTCAAGGGTACCATTACTAGAGTGTTGCATGGCAGGCTCTGGATGGTCACATCTTGGTCTTGAGGTCTCCAGTGTCTTCGTAGGGAGAGGCATGGCCAGAGGAGGGTCAGATCTGGGTCCCTGAAAGCTCAGGACCTATAGCAGGCACCCATTTTTCCTGCTTACCATGTGAGCCCCAGCCCACTCTCAAATGTCAATACCCTTTAAGCAGGAGTATGGTCAGCACACTCATCGACCTTCCCAGTGCCTGTATCCTTAATGTTTCCCACATGTCCACGGAACAGTGGCTTCCAATTCTGAAAGACACAATGGGCTTTGGACTTGGCCTTTCTACTTTCTCACTGTGTGAACCTTCTTGAGACTCATGTTCCCTGTCTGTCTCCCAGGACTGGTGGAGGGATTAAATGTCAAGTGTCTGGTTTAAGTGAGGCTGTTGTTATTGTCCCTGGTCAAAGACGCACAGTTAGAAGGCAGTGGGGCTGGTGTTGACCTCCTTGCTCTAGATGGAGATCCCTTGCTTGTCCCAATGATGCAGTGGCCTCTTGCCCAGGTTCCCTGGAGACTAGCCCTTGAGCCCTCAAGGGGCTGGGCAGAGGCCAAGAGGAAGGGCCCTATGCCAGAGAAGGAAGCACACTCTGGCTCTGAACTTTTCTCTGGAACCCAGAGCAGCCCCGTGGGATAAAGGAGACAGGAAGGCTGAGTTTTATGTGTGCGCAGTATGTGCTGGGCATTTGTCATCTAATTTCATCCTCATAGAAATTGCTCACTTCCATATTGCAGCTGCAGACATACTGATTGTCATGTGGCAGAAGTCCCCACCGTTCCTCTGTGTGGACCACTGGCCTCCAGCTGGCTGACTTTGGGTCCCTCACACCCTGGAGTGACTTTTCCCCTGTTCTGCACCCTTTTGTACAGCACCCTTTCTCGTCATCAAATATATTACATACTGCCTTTGATTGGTTTGTTCTCTCCCCTTCCAGAATGTGAGATCTGTAAGAGCAGGTTTTTTGCTTGGATTTGTTTACTGACATGCTCCCCTTGCCTAACATAGAGCCATGGTCGTATGTGTTGGATAAATTAAGGAAAAAATGACAACAATGATAATAGCTGACACTCACTTAGCACTTGCTTTGCCCTAGAATGCTGCTAAGTGAGTGTCATTCATGAATTTCTCATAACAGCCCTGGGAGGCAGGGTGCACTTGGGTAAGTCACTTACATGGGGAAGTGGCTTGCTCAAAGTCACACTGTTTGTGGGCAGAGGCTGCAATCTGGTTGGCTTGAGTTCCTAGTCCCCAGTCTTTTACACATACATCAGTGCCGCTGACCTTGGCATCTTCCCCTTTCATGGGTGTCCAGGCCCCGTGGAGAGTACCCCTCCCCTTTCTCCACCATACGGTATTATCCCTGTTGACTTAATCCCCTTGAAGGCAGGGACTGGTCACCTCCATCTGTTTCCTCAGCACTGTGCATGTGTCCAGCCCCTTGCAGGACTCCTCCATTTTCCTGCTTGACCCTTTGTGTGTGCTGGGGGGAGGTTCACACATGCTAGGCAGGTACTCTACCACTGAGTTACACCCCAGTCGCCCAGATGACTCTTATGTCACCATGAGGTGGGGAGCCCAGATATGATCCCTCCAGACCCCATTTTACCATTCTGTTCTTTGGCAGAGAAATGAAGCTATCTGTTACTGAACCAGATCCCAGTCTTCCGATTCAGTGCTTGCCTGGCCACAGTCCCCTAGATTTTGACTACTGCCCAAGACTTTGGTGGGGCACCTGTTAGAACTGAGCAAAGGCAAAATACAGACATTGGGAATACATGGTGGTGGGGGGGGGTCAATGGAGCAGCCAGGCTCTCAGCAAAGGTGGTGGGGTGTGCTCCTTGGAGTTATGGTAGCAAACCAGCGAGGGGCAATTCCCAGCCTGCGATGCATATCTTCCAGGTGTGCTTCAAAGCAAACAGGATGCAAAGCAGGGTATATTTAGCTTGTGGTTGCTGCAGGGGGCCAGCCCAGCACCCAGCTTCTGGCAGTGGGGGAACACTTTGGGGTGTTTTCTTCTTACTGGGCAATGTGTTCCTTGAGGAGGGGGTGGTGAAAGTTCGCAATGTACAGAAAACCTGGAGTCTAGTGGCTCAATCATACCCAGGAGGAATATATCACAAAAAATAAACTATATATATAAAAAAAGAACTTTATCACAGTTGGAAGCAAAAGGTTTTTAAGGCACTTTTTTTTTTTTTTTTTTGATGCTGGAGATGGAACCTAGAGCCACACTTATGCTAGGCAAGTGCTCTGCCACTGAGCTATACCCCCAGCCCAAAAGGTCTTCATATCTGTCTTTCACACTGATCCTTGAGGATGTTCTGTGGACAGATTTATGCTGAGCCCTGGGCGTGGTGGAGAGAGGTTGTATCCATTCATTCACTCATTCAACAAGCATTTATTGCATTTCTACTAAATGAGGCCCTGAGCCCAAGCACTGAGATGATATGAAGGAAAACCACATGCCTGTCTCTGTCCTCATCGAACTTTCCATTTCATGCGAGACCAGCATTGAACAGTCTTGCTGTTCCCTGATTACGGTTTGCCGACCATGCTCTGAAGGAGAGTGGCCAGATGGCCTGAGAAGGTAAAATAAGGCATCTGTTTCTCTTTGGGAATCAGGAAAGGCCTCTTGGCGGAACTGGTGTTCACACTGAGTCCTGGAGGGAGTCTCCGACTCCTGTTTGGCCACTTGCTGGGAGGAGGGGCTGAGCGACCAGCATGGCAGCCACATGCAAAGACCTTGGGGTGGAAAGGAGAGTGGCTTCTGGAGAAGGGCTCTAGAATGGCTGTTGTCTGGGTCCTTGGCTTGTTGGGAGACAGCTCCTGCCATTGGCTGATGGGTTCAGCCCAGGGAGGAGCATTCTGCCAGCCACAGGGACGTGGAGGGGCTTTGCCAGGAGTGGACAAGTTCTGCCAGGAAGACTTGCTGAGGAGGGTGCCTCCCGGGTTTTGAAGGTGGAACGCGTCCTGATTTGGCAGAGGGCGTAGGAGTCTGAGGAGCTGTGTGTGAGGCTGAGGAAGTGGGAGAGCATACTTCAGGTTGGAGTGGGAGGCGGCTGAATGACTCAGTTTGAATGTGCACGTTCTGTCTCTCCAATTAATCCTAATAGCTCCTATTTATTTCACAACCATTGAATGCCCAGCAGACACTGATCCACTTCATTCAATCCATTCACTCGTTGTTTAAAATAGCTCTGACCATTTCATTTTACAGATGAGAACATCAGAAGCTCAAAAAGTTAAAGGACCTGCCCACAGTGATATGGAGAAAAGGTGTGGTAGGACCAGGGATCAAAATTTATCTGCTTTGGGGGCTGGGGTTATGGCTCAGGTAGAGTGCTCGCCTAGCATGTGCAAGGCACTGGGTTCGAGCCTCAGCACCATATAAAAATAAATAAGTAAAATAAAGTTGTTTTTTTTTTTTTAATTATCTGCTTTGTAGCTCATTGACCTTCTATCACACTTGCCTTCCAGGTGACCTGACCTCTTTGGGATTTTCCCTGCCTACTCTGGGGACACATGGTTCAAAACCAAGCGATTTTCAAGCACTGACTGGTAGTGCAACTTTTGTAAAAGAGCTGTCTGTGCATATCCCACTCTTCCCAGTCTTACTGAGGAGCAGCAGGGGGATCATCCCTTGAAAATGTGAAACCAGGAGAATGCTTGTCCAACATCCCAGAGCAAGTCGGAAAGAAGATCTTTTCTACCACCTTGTAACCACCATTCCTGAGCCTTGATTGACCTCCTTAGCACATGAGCTCCATGACAGCAGCAGAGATTTTTGCATCATATTGCCATGCCCCCAGTCCTCAGAGCAGCGCTTGGTGTGTAGTAGATATGTGGTAAATTTTGTTGAAATAAATTCTCTGCAGGTGGTGGAGTATGAAGGAGGAGTTTTGTACATACAATCCTAACCTCTGGCATTGAACATATACAATATGTGAGTATGTGCACGTGTGTGCACAGATGCATGCATGCATGCATGCGTGCATGCACGCGTATCCCCCCCCACACACACACACACAGGAGGTGAGTCTTGGAATTAGCCCAAACATTGAGGAATACTTATTCTTTACGTGAAACATGATGTAAGGGAACAGCTTTTATCTATAATAAGATAGATTTGAGCTAGTTACCTCCTTTTTCAGGCAGCAAAATGGATCAGAAACAAAATAAAGTATCTAATAGGTTTTGCCTTCTTTTTTGTGGGTGGGTAAATGTAACGTATAATAAATCTTACAACTCTGAAGTGTACAACCAAAGTGATTTTTACATATGTAACACACACATGTGAGCATGCACGTGTGCATACAAACACACACATACACACACACACACACATGAAACCTCAACCCCCACAAACACAGAAGCACATGTCCAGCACCCGCTGGGCTTTCTCATGTGCACTCTCAGAAAAATCTGTCTCCCCCAGGCTCAGGTAGCTGCTACATTTCAGTCTGCATGTTCTTGACCTTTGTAGAAAGGGGATTCTACAGTAAAGTGCCCTTCTGTGTCTGGCTGCTTTGGCTCCGCAGTGTGCCTGGGAGGCTTGTGATTGTTGCTGAGTGTTGGAGTTCTTTCGTTTTCATTGCTGTATAAAAATACATATAATCAATTCATTTATCCATTCTCCTAATGATGGGCATTTGAGTTGTTTTCAGTTTCATTTTGGAGCTATTATGAATAAAACTGCTGGGAACTCTCCTGCTTGCATCTTTGGGTGAGCAAAAGCACTAATTTCTGTTGATTACATACCAGAAGTGGCCTTGCTGGGTAGGCTTATATTTAGCTTTAGTAAACAGCCAAAAAGTCTTCTAGGTGGTACCAGTTTATTCTTCTACTGGCAATACATGAATATTTGGAGGATTTTAAAGGTCAGGAATAGGATGCCTTTCCTCCTCCAAACTTCCTTCCCACAATACTGGACTGAAACATTGGATATCTGAGCCTGGCTTTTGTGCTCCAGTGAAGCTCGCAGCAGACCTCAGGGATCAGAGGTTCCAAGTGGTGAGCCAGGGTTCTGGGGGTAGAAGGATGGGCTAGCCAAGGGCTGGCCAAGGGGCTGTAAGGCAGGGCTTCTCCAAGACTGCCCATGAGACAGTCCAGGTGCTCTGGGAGCTGATCCGTGATGTCCCAGTGGACTGCACTAGTGTTACACTGACATATTCAATCTGCCCACGAGTAAAATGTGGGTGGTGCTATTTATTCTGGAATGAATTTATGGCTGGAAACTCACCTCCCACGGAAGAATCTAGTCTTGTTCCCCTCTTCCCCAGTTCTCTATTCAGCTCCCTACTTCCTCCTATCCATGAGAATTCATAGCTGATTCGAGATGGGACAAACACTGTGCTCCAGGGAGAGGGGACAGGCAGGAAGAGATAGTGCAACATGTCTCTTGCCCCAATGAAGAGGCTGAAAGACTCAAAATCTTTAAGGACCTCTGGGAGAGGAGGCAGTAACCACACAGGGAAGGATCATAGAGGAGAATGAATGGAAGAGGGGCTTGTCCCAAATACTTCAAGAGGTGTCTTCCAAGGACCTTTGCCCTATTGTTACCACTAATGAACCCATAATATGACTATAGTTTTTAAAAAATGTCAAAGTGGACCTTACTCTGTGGAGTCACCTCTGCCCTCATGACTTGGAGCTCTGGGGGAGATGAAGTAATGGGGGCCACAGAGCAGTCACAAGGGCTTAGGCTTTGGAGTCTGTCAGTCTGGGATTTCAGTCCAGGCTCTGTCCTCCACTAACTGTGAGGACTTGAGCAAGATACTGGAACTTTCTAAGCAGCATCTTCTTTGTAAAATGTGGATAGTACTAGGGACGCTGTGCTGATTCAACAGGTAACACATCTACCCACATCAGCAGAGGGCAGAGGGCGAGCGCCCAGTCACCACTCTCAATCTCTGGGAGTGGGAGAGGAAATCGGCCAGACTGCCCAGGGATGCCCTGTCTGGGTTGATGCAGGCGGCAGGCAACCAGTGTGTGGCAGGAAACCTGGTGCCTGACGTATCACCACCACCTTCAGACCCAGGATTCTCTTTACTGAGAGCAAATCAAAAACATCAACTCAGACTGCAGCCAGAAAGACAGTAGTTAGACCTCAGTGGACAGTGGGTACCACAGTAGGCGACAGCCACTGATTATCAAAGTCTTTGAAAGGAAGAGAATTTCAGCCCTGAGGGTCAGGATGGAGTCTTACTTGGTGTCAGAGGAGTGATATTCTGGGCGGTGGCTACTCAGAACCACTGGCCTCCCATCTCTGGAAGTGGGCCTGTGAGGAAGGCCTGGCCAGTGGGAAGCAGCCACCTTGTCTATGGGGTGCTGGACTTAGTGGCCATCCACACCTGCTCACTGCTCCCTCTGGACTCTACAGCCAGGCCACAGGTAGTTTATGGCCCTCTCTCCAGGGCACCAGGCCTGGCCTTTTCAATTCTTCCTCTGGAAGGCCTTGGCCTGCCCTGGAGACCCACCCCATGTGGCTTCCTTCCCTTGGTGACTGTGCCTTTGAAAGTGGCTGAAGCATTTCCTGCCCCAGGCAGAGTCAGGCTAATGGATCCTGGCCTTCCTCTCTACACCAGGAGCTATAGCCAGGCCCATTTGAGTCTGGGCCAAGCTGGGGAAGGCAATGGGTGTGGGGGCTTCCTTCCAGTTCAGGGCAGAGGCTGGGGAGAAGGCAAGGCTGAGGTGGTGTTGCTGGGGTCAGTCCTACACCAGGTGAGGGCAGATGCAACCCACCAGTCTGGCACTGTGAGGATAGGAACACAGAATTTCATTTCTGTCCCTCTGGGGCAGTCTACCTTAAGATAGCTCCTGGGAGCAGGGACCTTGGGCAGTTCCTGAACTGATCTTGGTGAAACTATTTCAGGCAGCCTTGGGCAATTGTTCTTCATTCCACTCTCAGAATGATGAGTTCTAAACACCGCTGCTTAGCTCTCAGGTCAGAGCTGATGTGTACTTTGCTTCTTTATTTTGAATCTCGCCCTCTGGGATCCAGGGGCTCTTTCCCTCATGATGAAAATTGTAATACTAGAAATAACCATAATAGGGATCCAGAAAAGTCTTTGACAGGGGAGTTTTTGGATCTTCTGCTAAGGTCCCCGGGGATCTAGGGTTGGGTGCGATTCCTGGACAAGCTCCCATCTTCTCCCACCTGTTCTAAGGTTTGATTGGGAGAAGACCCTGCTGAAGGTGCTATAGCCAGGGTGGCAGACACCAAAACATATGGTGGAAAGGGGCCCTGAGCAAGGCTTGGGCTGAGGTGGAGGAGGGTAGGAAAGGAGCTGGCCCCAAGGCTCTTAGGTGGGGAGTGTAAGAAAGCCTCCCCTAATGTTTTGTGGGGCATGTGCCTAAAGGATCCCAAGTCTCTGGAGGGAAGGGTTGGACAGAGGATGCCCAGGAGGAAGATGTACTAATTTGCATGCTATTTTTGCGCAGCATTTACATATTTTCCATGTACTGTCTAGAGCACAGCCAGGGAGATTCTGCAGATTCTCTCCCCACCCACACTCCCCTCTAATGTACTGGGCCAGGTGGGGCAGAAGCAGCCTGGGTGTTCCCTCGCCCCAGCTCTCTTTGGATGGGGGCTCCATGGAAGAGATCCTCTCTGTCCCTGACTCCTTGGTAGGGAGGCTGGGGTAGGGGAGGGTGCATGGGAGGTTGGGGCGGAGGGTGCAGGGTGCCTGGGGACGAGGCACTTCCTGGCTCCAGGCTTCTCTCTAGGCCAGGACCTGGAAGGAAGGAAGCCAGTGAGGTGCCTCCTCCTGAATCCCTCTGAAGCTTTGCTTCCTGCTGCACAGCGGGGATTTTGACATCAAATGCGTTTCTTTTCCAATGGCCCTGCACCCCCCACCCCCACCCCGCCCCTTCTTCGACCCAGTCCTAGCCCGTCTGTGTCTTCATCTAGGCCCTGTGTCCCTCCCTTTTGTACTCACAGTGGCTGGCTGGGCTCATGATCAAGAACAAATAAGGGACCTTTGTCTCAAGGCTCTTGGATGGCTCTAAGAAGGGCCTGGGGTGCCTGAACTCTAGCTGGCTTCTGGTCAAGGTGACGACTCCCAGAGCCGCCCTCCTTCATCCTCTCCCGTGGCAGGATCATCCTCTGTACCTTTTCTTTCTGACTCCATTTCCTTGGCTCTCTCTCTCTCTCTTGCCATCTGTATGCTTGATGGTGATGATGATGGTGGTGGTGGTGGTGGTGGTGATGATGATGATGATAAAATTATGACCTCATGATCCTGTTAGCTTTTCCTAGGCGTTTCCCACTGAGATCTCTGCCTCCTCCATTGTTATTGCTGACTGGGCTCATTCTGTGGTGGCTGTGGAGCAGGACTTCTGCTCATTCTCCTGTAGATGTGGCTTCATGGTGAGGCAGGGAGAGGGTGGCAAGAAGGAGCAGTGAGCAGGGGCCGAGGCCTTGGGGAGAGCTGTCTTCTGCCAGGAGCAGGAGAAAACCGGGTTCAAGTGTAGAGGGCTGAGGAAGGCTCGGCACCTCCCAGGATCCAGAAAGCAGGAATGGTCAGGCCAAGCCTGATGAGCAGAGCCCACTGGTTGTTGGTGGGACTCGTGGAGCATGACCTGGCCGAGTTCATCTCACCAGAGGTGAGGCCAGCCCAGGTGAGGCTGGAGATCATTCCCAGAGCCAAGAAATGAACAGCCAGTGGTCTGGAACCCCATAGACGTGGCCTACCCTGCAGCCCTCTGCACACGCAGAGAGTGACAGCCCAGTGACACCCACTGCCTCTAGGCACACTCACGCAGGCTAAGGCCACACACTCAGTGCACATCTACAGAGTAGAAAACACCAACAGATTCTCCAGATGCTCCTTGACTTATGGAGGTGCTACAGCCACATAAATCCACCATGCATTGAAAATATCACAACTCAAATATGTATTGAATACGTCCAGCTGACCCCACCTCCATGCAACCCAGTGCACCAAAGAGCAGGATTGTTCACCCTGGTGATCACACGGCTGACAGGCCCTATGTCTCCCCGCCTCTGCCCAGAATCACTAGAGATGTCAAATGCATATCACTAGCCCAGGAAAAGATGAATGTTCAAATTTCCAAGAACTATTTCTATAGGAAGCATACTGTATTTGCATCATTGTGAAGTAAAAAGATCCTAAGTCCAATCATCTGTAGTTGGAGATCTTCAGCAGCAGATTTATTCTCCAGAGGTATTTTCCTTTAGGTGAAGGTCTTTTTTATCCTAATTTGTAAAATTACATCACCTTGGAGTTCAGAAACCCTGGAATTCATACAGTCCACCCCTTATTTTACACTTGACAAAACTGACACTAAGTAGTATTGTAGGTCAAACACTTAATAAGAAAATTTTCTTTTGAATTATAGAATTTGGAATTTGGAGATGACAGATTTGGATGACTTGAAGATAGGAAGAAAGGGAGAAAAGGCTCAAAGTCATAAAATCCTGAGCTTATATCTAGGCTCTGCTTCTTTCTAAACATGCATCCTTCAACAGGCCTGTAATCCCAGCAATTTGGGAGGCTGAGGCAGGAGGATTGCAAGTTCAAGGCCAGCCTCAGCAACTTAGGGAGGTCCTAAACAACTTAGTGAGACCCTGTCTCAAAATAAAAAGAAATAAAAAGCCTGGGCATGTAACTCAGTGGTAAAGTGACCCTAGGGAGAATCCCACTACCAAAAAATAAAATAAAATGGTTGTGTGTCCTTTACAAGTTACCAAAACTTTCTGAGCTCTAGCATCCTTATCTTTAATTTAACTTGATTGTAAAATTTATTTGTTTTATTATTTTTTGTAGTACTAAGAATTGAACCCAGGAGTGCTCTATCACTGAGCTATGCCCCCAGCCCTTTTTATTTTGAGACAGGGTCTTGCTAAATTGCTGAGGCTGGCCTCAAATTTGCAATCCTCCACCCTTACCCTCCTGAGTAACCAGGATTATAAGTATGTGCCACAATGTCCAGCATCAGCACCCTTATCTTAAAAGTAGCAGTGATCCGGCCTATTCTGTGAGGTTGTTGTGTGGTTTAGTAATGATATAAACTAGATTCGTGGAACATAGTAGATACTCAATAAATGCTCCTTCAACTATTTGATAAAGTGGAAAAGCAATCAACCATGATGCTATTTAATGATACCTGTCATGGGGCCAGGCTTGTGCTTGGAGATGGGGAGATAAAGACACATGAGTGCCTGGGGTGGATAAGGACAAAAAAATACTGCTCTGTTGTTACTGGTGGTATAGGAAATAGAGAAGAGAGGAGTTGGATCCAGATGGGATATGGGGGGGGGGGCTAATGGGAGGGCAGTCGGGGGAATTTAAGAAGACTCCTTAGAATTTGGAGAATGAATAAAATACACCCAGGCAAAGAGGAAGAGAAAGGCATTTCAAGCCGAGAGGCCTGTGAGGACCAAGACCTAGGGGCTAGAGAAAGTCTGACACAGTAGACGTGGCAGAGTAGACTTGGGGGGAGAGGAGAATGGGACTCGTGTGTGTGTGTGTGTGTGTGTGTGTGTGTGTACGATGGTCTTTGCCCTGAAGGACTGGAAGCCTTGGGACAGTCATGCCAACACCTAGGTTCTCAATGGAAAAGTAAATTTAGAAAATAATGAACTTTGCTTCAATTTGTTCTTTTCTTCTCAAAAACAATTGCTTCACTGCTTACTAGAAAACCTTTGCTTTTATTATAGGTTACTGGCAGATGAAAGTGGCAGCAGAGAACTAGGCTCCTAGAATAATAGGAAGAGATTCAAACATATCTGAGAAAGGCAGGAACCATCCATTTACTAATAACGGCTTAACAAAATGCTCACCAAGTTGCTGCCCCAGGCTCTTAACCTGGAGGGTACCCTAAGCACTCCAGCTAGAGATGTCACTGCAACATGTTAATAGTGTAATTAGCACACTGCATTTGATAGTTCTTCAAGTCCTGCCTGGTGCTGGTGGATGGGGAAGAGGGTTCCCAAAATGTCACTTTCATTCAAATCAATCCAGCACATATTTGCTGGAACCATTCTAAGTGTTTGGCAATAAGGACTAACAGTTTTCTGTGCTATGTTCTAATGAATCAGATATTTTGTGACTATAACCAGCCTCTCAGGACATGTTAAGCTGTCCCAGCAAAGGTGGCAACAGTGACGTGGTTAAGAGCCTGCCATTTCAAACCAGACAAAACCTGGGCTTGAATTCCAGTTGTTTGAACTCAGCAAGCGACTGAATCTCTTTCAGACTCTGGAAAGTGAAGCAAGAGAAACAGAACCAACTTGTTCTGGAGATTCCATGAGATGAAGGATGGGAAGTTCTTTTTACCAAGACTAAATAATAAGCCCTCTGTGCGTGACATCCACTAACATTAATGATCTTTGGGACAATTCAAAAACTAAGTGAATGATCAAGAAAGAGGCTTTATGCTGGGCATGGTGGCGTATGCCTGTAATCTCAGTGGCTCAGGAGGCTAAGGCAGGAGGATCATGAGTTCAAAGCCAGCTTCAGCATAAGCAAGGTGCTAAGCAACTCAGTGAGACCCTGTCTCTAAATAAATACAAAATAGGGCTGAGGATGTGGCTCAGTGGTTGAGTGCCCTGAGTTCAATCCCTGGTACTGGAAAAAAAAAAAGAAAAGAAAGAAAGAAGGTGATGTTCACCACAGTCACACTTCAAAACATGGTGGGAAAACTTCTCAAGTGCAGGGCTTGGGTTTTGTTCATATTAAATCTCTGTACATCATTAGTATTGAGCCCTGACTGAATGGTTCTGAGCTCTTGGACAAAATGAGAGGGGCTGGCTGTCAATCAAACATTTCCAGGAAGAGTCTATTCTACGAGGTACACTGGCCAAGAAAGGTCAGTGGACCCTGGGACACCATCAGAAACTAGGTCTTTTGTGAAATAAGCAAACACTACATGGATGCCCAGCTGTACATTTTTGGGAATAGTGCAAAGAAGAGAAAGTTCAGGGGAGAGTGGACTAGGGGCTAGGGGGGAGAGGAGTCATTTTGCAAATGGAAAATCTTGGGGGAAAGTGCTCAGGAAAGTCTGTGGCAGGAGACAGCCTTGTCTCCCAGTTTTATGCCTTTGACTCTCAATATGAGCCACAGCAGTGTGGGCAGTTCACTCTTCTTCCATTCAAACCCAAGAAGAGGACTCTGGGATGCTCAGGATGGTATATGATCTGATAGGGGAAGGAGCAACTAGGGTCAGGACAAGAACATCCCAAAGGCCAACACGCCAGAGACAGCAACACTCCTAAAGTTGGGGAACTTCTTTGCCTGGTTTGGAGGGGAATTCAGAGGTGCATGGGCAATACTTCATCCTCAAGTGCTCACAGATTCAGAGAACGTTAGAGCCGGACAGAACTTGGGCCATAAAACCACTGAGGAAGTGGAGTCCTACTATAAGGAGCGATTTGACCAATGAAACAGGGAGCTGGGATCAGAAGAACCCACATCAGATGAGTGATTCATCAGTCAGTGCATATAATTTGCAAATGACTCACACAAATTATCTCTGAGCTCCTCACTGAGACATCCACCTGCCTATCTGACATCTCTTTTGGGATGTCTCAAAGGTTTCTCCAACTCAATATGCCTAAGACAGAACACTTATTCTTCTCTTTAGCCTGGTTCATTCTCTTACTGGGTTTCCTGGTTCCATGATTAATAGCACCACCTACCCTTTGGAGCAAACCAGGAATAAAGCGAGAGTCTCCCTTGGCTGGCTTCCTCCTTCCCTCCTTCCCTCCCTCCCTCCGAGGTCAGCTGATTTCCTGGTTCTGCTGATTTGATCTCCAAAATACATCTCTAGTCCCTCCTCCTTTCCTGACTTCTGCACCATCACTCTGCGCTGAGCTACCCTGACCTTTCACACCATGACTACTGCAGCAGCCACCTACCTGCCATACCTTGAGTCCATTTTGGGCCTATCCAATCCATTCCTCACAATGCAGTCACGTGGTCTTTCAGGACACCAATCTAGTCATGCCACACACATAACCTGCTTTGGGAAGCTTTGATGTTTCCCTTTGTGGGATAAAGACTTATTGATGTGACTCCCAAGGCCCCACATTATCTGGCTCCTTCCTGTTCTGCTCTGAATTCACATGACACTCACTCTGCCTTTTTGCCCACAGGCCAGCAGGTGCCTGGTGAGCACTGATGAACTCTCCTAAGAGATGGAGCCTCTTACAGGAGGTGTAAGATGAAAAGGGGACATGGCTTGTGTCCTTGGGAAGTACCCAGCCTAGTGGGAGACCTGTGATGTGACAAGACTGAGTCTGTATTTGGGGGCATCAGGCTTACCTGTCAATCTGTGTCAGATGGATGGCATTGTAAGCACCTCTGTATCAGTATTTAGGATTACCCCAAACTGTCCTGCTTTCCTCTATGAATCTTTGACCTCCGCCTTCCATGGACCCAGCTGGTGTTGATTACCTAGCCTGATTCACTACCTCCTGCACACAGGAGTGAGAGGGGCCATCAGATCAGGCTGGTTCCAGCTGTCTTGGTTGCATCTCTGTCGGAGGGAAAGGCTCCAGGAAGCCTGGCCCTGAAATGGGCATGGCTGCTTCTGAGTGGGCCTCATAGGCAATTTCTTCAGGCCCCTCCATTTCCAAATCTTGGTCTCTGTGGCTGGGAGCAGGCAGATGAGGTGAAAGTGAGATGGAGGCATGAAGCCCAGAAGACTGCCGAGGTCCCTGAGCTGCCTGAGCAGCTGTGAGGCAGATGTGGAGCTAGTGAATCATGCCAAGCTCAACAATTCCCCAGAAGCTTATGGAAGAAACTGGGCTCAGCCGTGAGATCACAGGGACAGATGAGGCCATATGGGCAGCCATGTCCTCCCCTCACCCTTCTTCCTACCTCCTCCACCTTGCAGCACCGCCCTCCTCTGTCCTCCAGCTTGTCTTCCTCCTCCTGCTTCTCGGCAGTAGGCCTCTGGCTCAAGTGTAAGAAAGGCTGGTGCTAAGTCTGTGTGCACGACTGGTTGTGCCACGGTGGGGGCTTCTATGGGGGTCCTTCTTAATCTTTCTTCTGCCATCGAGACGGTGTCTTTTCACATTCCAGGCAAGTTCTTAATACACATTGAACACATGAATGGAACAATAAATAAATATGCATTTCCTGATTTGAACACGATAGCAACCCTGTGAGGTACCCCCAGATAGTTACCATTAGTATCACTGACAGCTGATGATCAGAGACAGAGAAGTTATATGCTGTCACATAGGTATCCAATGACCAGCTGGGGCCAGAACTTTGTTCTTTTCATACCATGCATGACAGTTCCTGCACTAAAACCCACGGCCTGCTTTTTTCACCCTCTCAGCTACTCCATGGAGTTTAGAGGGCTCAGTCTAGGGGAGGGCTTAGGGAGGGCCCGGGGATCATGTGGGCAGGTTTGCACCCTGTTGTCTCTGGGCTGTGGAGACAGTCAGTATGAGCTACATGATGCTGGAGGGTCTTAACCCCAGGACTGGATTTTTCTGTTGTTGCTATGGCATTGGGTCCTGAACGTGGAGGAAGGGTTTTGCATTATTACATGAGTCTCATTGTCAATTAATTTATGGAATCTCCGGACAGGCCTAAGAGGTTGACCTTCTGGCCTCAGACCTTGGCTCCCTGAGACCTTGGCTCCCTGAATGACCTCACAGGCCACCTTTTGAAACAGGGCATGTGGGGTGGCTAAGTCATTTTAAGTCATTTTAGCGGGGACGGTTTATGACTTTGGAGAGGAACCAGTTAGCCACTCTGACACCATCCTAGCCAGGCCAGCCTGGACACTTCCATGACTCAAAGGGCGCCCTCTTGCTGCCTGGGAGCAGCAGTACACTGAGGAGTGGCCATAGGAGGGCAAAAATCACACTGGGTGTGAACCCTGTGACCCCCACTGGCCTCAGAGTCTCTGGGGCAAGGAGCTGGGCAGGCAGCAGTGACTCAGCAAGGTGACAGAGCACCAGGAGGGCCAGGGCAGGCCTGTCCCTGTCCTTTCCAGGGCATTTCCCTCGCAGCCCCATTAACCTGGCAGTTAATGATTAACATCTCTCAGAGTGAGATGGCCATAGGGTACCAGAACTTGGAACTTTGGAGGCTCCTCAGGTCTTGGTTGTGCCTGCGGGAGACAGGCCCAGGAAGGGGCAAGACTCAAGCCAGGTCTTGAGGTGGGACCTGGGCTGGGGCTGTTGGTGGCAGGCAGGAACTTGAGCTATGTCCTTGGTGCCCTCCTTCCCTGCCCAGGTACCCGGGCTCAGCCATCTCTATCATATGCCAGGCACCATAGGGTGCATTCACTTAGACCACTGATGTCCCTTTGCCCGTTTTAAAGTCGGACAGCTCACAAAGCTGAGGTGAGGCACCCTAGGTCCCAACCCAGGCAGAGCCGGAATTCAAACCCAAGCTGCAAACACAGGTCATGAGAAGCTTTCTAACTCCAGAGACACTTTCCCAGGACCCCATCTACCAATTTAACAGCTGCTTGAGTAGAGGAAATAAGAGGTGTCGCTGCCCTGCCTACAGGGTTTGGGGCTCCTTTTGCACACTTACAAATGCTGACTGCAACCTTAATCCCTCAGAAAACCCTGCCAAGGATCCATGTCCAGCCATCAGGGGAACTAGCCATGCAATAAAATACCCCTTTGGTCTGAAGGCAATCGCTGATTACATGCCATACCACCTGGAGCTTCTTGGCATTGGCCTACTTTGAGGGGTTCCTTCACCATGGAAGGAATTTATTTTAAGAAGTAAAATTAAAATATTTCAAAAAGAGCCAGGCATGGTTGCACATGCCTTTAATCCTAGTTACTTTGGAGGCAAAAGCTGGAGGATCAGAAGTTCGAGGCCAGAGAGACCTTGCCAATAATAATAATAATAATGGTTGAGGATGTAGCTCAGTGGTAGAGCACTTGCTTAGTTTGCACAAGGCCCTGGGGTCAATCTCCAGGGTACTGCCAAAAATAAAAAAATAAATAGTAAAAAAAAAAAAATTAAAAACCTGAAGTGAAGCTGAAAGTTCTATAATACAAGATTCTGTTTCCTGCCTCCAGGGCACGGGCTCAGCCTGTGAGCTTTATCGTGCCTGCATCCAGGATTGGGCCAGGCTCTTGAGGATCAGTGGGTCTGATTCCCCCAGTATCCTAAACTGGTTGGTATTTGAGATCTGCCCGACTCCAAGGTTTCTTCCCTTACTCACCACAAGATGTCACTGCCGCTCACAAGGACACTGAGGAAGAGCAATTCCTAGTCCTAGGCTTACTCAATCAGAGAGTAGGGGTGGGGCCAGGGATCTGTGCTTTCCACAAGCTGTCCAGGGCATTCTGAAGCATGCTCAAATCTAAGAACCACTGGTATACATCATTCAGCAAATCCTGATGTCCCTAAGGTCTTTCCCCTCTTCAGGTAGCCAGGGGACCCCAGTCTGTCACCCACCTGAAATTCCTACCCTATTCAAAACTTGGGCTGGACCTAGAATCTCAGAGCTACAGTTTCCTCGATTACAAAATGGGGATAATAGTCCCACTGGACTGGATCGTAATGAGGCTAAACTGAGACAGTGTCTGCAAAAGGTAAAGAAGTATGTGTAGGGGTGTGTTGTGGCTGTTGCTGATTTTATTTGGAGTCACAAGCTCTAAAGATAGTTGGAAGGCAGCTTGTTCAGGGGATCTATCTTCCCTCCAATGCTCCCCTATTTCTTACTCACCTGGAATTATCTTTCAGCCACGCAGGGAGAGCCATGTTTGATGCAGCAGCTTATGCCACAGGAATACCTTTTCTTTTCTAGACACTGAGTTAAGTGCTTTATGTGTATGACTTTGTTAAATCCTTATCTAGTCCTAGCAAGAAGCAAAGTGAAAGGCTCCTCACGACCTACTATAAACAAATTGCCTTAAAAGAGAGAGTAGGCTAAGGGACACACCCAGAAGGAAGCATCTCTGCAAAGAACAGACTACCTGAAACAATCAGGAAGTTGTTCCATAAAGTAGCTCCTCCCTAATGTGTATGCTTATGCAAAATTTACTACAATGAAATCAATTCTATCTGTTCTGTGAATATTGGAAGATGCTACAAAGAATACCTATAAGTCAACTGACAAGAAACAAGAGATTAAGTAATTTGCCTAAAACCATGTAGCCGTCAAGCTGTTTGATTAGGCGGCCTGACCTGGTTAGGTCCCTCAATGGTTACACGGTGCTGCCTCTCCCAGAGCTCGTTTCCCAAGCCTCTGCATGGGGAGAAGCATGGCGCTATGGAAAGACACTGGTTTGGGGTTCAGAGTCCTGGCTTTGACACTTTCAAGCTCTGTGGTCATGAGTGAATGACTTGTCTCTGAAGGGGTATTGCCTTATGTAATGTACACCACAGAGCATCTGGTATATCATAGATGCTTAATATATTTAGTGTTCAACAGCCTCCACTCTCCCTGCTGTCCCCTCCCCAGATCAGGCAAAGATGATCCTGGGGTCCACAGGGACAAAATGCATGTCCTCTGTCCTTATAATATCCTTGAGAGGCATGTGATGAGGTGGAGTCTGGCTCCAGTGCTGGTCCTTGCACACGGCACTGTCTCCAAAGACACCCTGACTGCCAAAGGGGGTCACTGGTCATGGCTGCTCATCTGCTTCCCACCACGGAGGCTCTGAACTCTCTGGAACTGTTCGAGGAGGCATGGCGTTGGTTAGGGAGGCTCTGCTATGCCTATCAAATGGCCTTATTTCTCCAGCTCCCCTTTCTGAAACTTGGACACCTCCTAACCCCTTGACCAGCCCATTGACTTTCAGATTGAGTGAAGGGGCCTGGTCACTGGTGAGGACTGTTGCTGGCATGGAGTGGATCAGTGGGTATGCAAGGCAGAAGCCTTGTGGATTGAGCAAGGCTTGAATCCTCCTTCTAGTTCTCACGAGATAATTAACCTTAATTAAGCCCCATGGATACATCTCACTCTCCTCATTAATTTATTGGGAAACTTAAAAAAATTTTTTTCTATTTACCCTACTTCAACCTGTCCCTCCTCAAGACCCCTCAGAAAAACCATGTGGATTTCTGTCTGCTTCCCTTACATTGAATTCATTTTCTAATTCACCCTAATTATTTTGGATGACAAGGGTCAGAGGAATTTTAAATAGGGAGTTGGGCTCAAGATGTGGTCTCAATGCTTGGTTTTATAACCACTTTGGAAAAAAGTTTTTGCAGTCTATTAAAAAGTTACATACACACCTACCATATGATTCTGCCATTCCATTTCTAAGTATCTGCCCAAGCTAAGTGAAAGCATATATCTGCACAAAACTTATACATGGGTATTCATAACATCTTCATAGTCAAAAATTAGAAGCATCTCAGATGTCCCTCAAAGGTAGAGAAATAAAACGTAGATCTATCCAAGAGAAGACTAGAAAACTATAAATACTGATGAACTACTGACACAAGCTTCAATCTGGACGAATCTCAAAATATCATTCTGATTGAAAGAAGCCAGATCCTAAAAAATCCATATGTTGAGATGTCCATGTGAACTTGACAGTCATCATTTTTTGCATAATTTCAGAGAATGCAAAGTAATCTATACTTCCAGAAAGCATGTCACCATTTGCCTGGTGATGGGAAGGGGGAGAATGTCAGGGTGAGTTGCAGGGAGAGGTTACAGGAGCATCCAATCATATGTTTTAAACAGGAGCCTTCTGCTCTATTTCCATATATACCCCAAGAAAGACTAAAAAAAAAATCAAATAACAAAGAATCTCGCTGATCTATGGGAAAATATCACATCACCAAACCTATGTGCAATTGAAGGAAAAAAGGCATGGGGTGGGTCACAAATATATTTGAAGAAATAATGGTAGAAAATGTTTAAAATATGAGGCAAAATTATAAATACACAGCTCTATGAACTCCAAACAGAAAGCAAAGTGAAAGGCTCGTCACAACCTACTGTAAACAAATTGCCTTAAAAGAGAGAGTAGGCTAAGGGATACACGCAGAAGGAAGCGCCTCTGCAAAGAACAGAATATCTGAAACAATCAGGAAGTTGTTCCATAAAGTCTAGCTCCTCCCTAATGTGTATGCTTATGCAAATTTTAATACAATGAAATCAATTTGGTCTGTTCTGTAAATATTGGAAGTTGCAAAAAAATGTCAAGTGTATGATCCCATTTTGACAGGACAATTCCAATATATTTTTATATATTTGTATGAGTTTGAAAATAGCATTTTAAAAGACAAGAGATAATTGTGTTCTCTGTAGTCCCAGGTGTCCGGGATAGGTAGGGTTCGGGATGGTAGGGGAATTGGGGTTTTTTTTTTTGGTAATTGAGATTGAACCCAGGGGTGCTTCACCACCGAGCCATATCCCCAACCCTTTTTATATTTTATTTTGAGACAGGGTCTTGCTAAGTTGCTTAGGGTTCCATTTAGTTGCTGAGGCTGGTTTTGAACTCATGATCCTCCTGCCTCAGCCTCCCAAGCAGCTGGATTACAAGCATGTGCCACCGTGCCCAACTATAGCAGGGGAATGGTTAATCGCATGTTATGCATTTGAGCTTCATTGCTTTTGTTTGGACAGCCTGGGTTAATTTGATAATGTATACATGAACTCTGATCAACCAGAAGAAAACTCAGTGCAGAATGATCTAGTGGCCATCGGGACCAATAGTGGAAGAAGACTGGCTTGCTTCAAAGCACATCCCAAACTTTGCCACTTATATGTGAGCCCCTGAACCAGTTATTTAACTATAAACCAAAGTTTTCCCATGTATAAAATGGAGATTGTAACAACATGCATTTCATAGGCTGTTACAGGCTTAAAGAGCTTAATGCTCATTTGCCTACCATTTTAAGGACTTACATGTGTGTGAGAGACAGCATGTTTGATGCGTAAATCAAATGTAAATTGCAGCACTTGGCTGTGTGTTCTTAGAACAAAGAGAGGATTCAAAATGGATCCAGGGATTAGTCTCCTAGTGACCCAGCCCACACTTAGTGAAGAAGCATGACCCTGCGGTCAATCTTATTAGAGATTCACTAAGAGGCAAGAGGCTTGTGTGGCTTCAAAGCACAAAGGATTTGATTAGGTTTACAGAATGGATGGAAATGATTAGAATGCAGGACATAGGTGGAAGAAAGGTTGAGGGAAGGAAGGGATGGAAATGTCCTCATTCATCCCAGACTCTGCCATTTTGTAGGAAACCAGGGAGAAATGGACCAAGGTATATGGTAGAAACTGAGAGTCAGAAATGCCACTTAAAGTTGTCAGCGTCACCAATAGAGAAACTCAAAATCAGAGGGAGAGATGTTCGAATGGGAAATGAGGCCAGGTAATGAGAGCCGGTGACTCTTGTTGCCATGTTTACCAGCTTAGGTGGCCCCCGAGGACCAAGGGCGGGGCAGGAGGAACCCAGTTGAGCTTTCTGAGCTGCCCCTCTGGACGCCCTCAGGTGAGCCTCTGTGGAACCTGTCGGCTGCATAAACAGGTAAGAGTCTCGGGGGTCAACAGGGAATTAATTCTAAGCCCTACAATTGCCTCTGCCCCTCAGACAAGGGAGCTGGGGATCTTTGGGTTTGACCCAGTGAATAAGGATTGAGGGAGGGTTATGGAAGCCGGAGGTGAAGCTGGGATCACACAGCCAACAAGTGCCAAGTCCAGATTTGAACCTAGAGAGGGGGATCTTTGAAGAGCTCCCTCTTTATCTCTGGAAGGCCCTTTTCCTGTATGCCAGAAGCACACTCGTCACAGACACCAACTGATACTGAGGCTCCTGATCTCTGTGGTGATCAGGACAGGGCAGGGGCCCTGCTCCCAGGATTTAGCTCTTTATAGCCCCACTGCCACAGGATCTGCTCTGCCCCCTTGTGTTTATCAATTAAATGAAACAAAGGGTGTGAACATGCTTTGTAAACTGCCAGGTGCTAAGCAAATGTGAGGTGATTGCAGCTTATTTCCCTCCAAGGGCACAATGACTGGCCCACTGAATTATGAGGTTGGATTTCCATGTTTAATACTTCTTTGGCAAAATCATCAAGCAAAGAGGTCAAGTTCCATAATTATGGTCACATACAATATTCCCTTGTCTAGAGAAGTGCAGATCACGTAGTTTGTAGTGACGCTTTCCCTAAGAAATGTTTCCCAAGAAAATAGAGTTGAGGCGATGCTGTCATCTAAAATGTAAATGCGTAATGTCCTTTTCTTTCCTTTCTTTTCTTAGTGTCATACTCTAGTTTTAAGTGATCATTTTCTTCACTGGGGGTGAGACATTCATCCTCAGCAACACAAATGTTTTCCTCTGTGTACTTCACCTCTGTGTACCTGCACACACAGTGGGTCCACTCTGCTGCTTCTGCTATTTTTTCACAGGATAGGAAGCTAGAGACAAGTTTTGTCACCATTGTCCTAGAGCTGGGTAGTCTGGCATACGGATATATTGTAATTTGGGGGAGAATGGAACCTAAGGCTTCATGCATGCTAGGCAAGTGCTGTACCCTTTTTTCATTTTTATTTTGAGACATGGTTTAAGTTTGGCCTCCAACTTATGATCCTCCTGTCTTAGCCTCTCCAGGAATACGCCAACATGCCTGGCAGGATGGATCCTAATTTTCAAGTGGCTCCTCCATCGTTGATCGCTCTTGGTATGTTGTCAGAGCATGATTTGGAATCTTGTCTTTTCAATTTCTGTTTCCAGTGTCCTTTCTGCGAGGTTTCCAGAGATTCCTGGCATCTGGCAGCATCCACGAGGCTCCCACCCAGAATCAAAGGGGGCTTCTTGCCCCAAAGAAAAGCCTGTTGGTGCCTCATCCCCGGAATGCAGACCTCTTTGCTTTTCTTGTGGTGGCTCAGTGGCTCTGTTCTTTCTTCTTCTTGGCTGTGTGGCAGGCTGGGGGAAGTTACTCTGCCTTTGGTTTACCTTCTGGGAAAAGAGCCAAGGGCATGGTGAGAAAACCCTTGAAAGTCCGCTGCTGCTTCTGGCACCATCCATCAGCCTGCTTGCTTTGTACAGGGCAGGTCCTCCACCGTTGAGAGCCACAGACAAGTCAAGATGGTGCCTGGCACTTTGCCAAGAGGAGTGGTTTGAGAAGTAACGCCAGCAAGCCATTAAGATGATAGAGATTCCTTAATGACCAACTGCCGTGTCTAGATTATGTCAATTAAGTTAAGCTGTATGTAATCATTAAGATGATGAGGATTCCTTATTGGTTGACTGCTGTATCTAGTTTATGTTAATTAAGTTAAGCTCTGAATTCAGTTATGTATATATACCCCTACTGTCCTACAATAAAGCGGCTCCCACTCCTGCTGTACCAATCTTCACAAGTTGCTTGTCACCCCCTGGTTATTTTGCCCAGCCAGACTGCGGCACTCCACCCCAGTACAGTGGTGCCAGACATCTTGGCTTCTCCCTCAGCCTCAGTTCACAGATCCCTGGGGTCCTCTGTTCCTGGGGTCCCCCATGTTCCCCCCACCAAGAGCAGCTAGCATTTGGAAGATTGCGGAAATGCTTCCTCTTTCAAGTAGCTTTCCAGAACCATGAGAAGAGACAGTGACCTGGAATTCCTCTCCACCCACTCAAACTCACATACACACAAATGGCCCACCTCAACTCCTCCAGGAAAAAGAGCTTCTTCTTCTTCTTCTTCTTTTTTTTTTTTTCTTTCAATGCAGGAGATCGAACCCAGGGACACTCGACCACTGAGCCACATCCCCAACCCTATTTTGTATTTTATTTAGAGACAGGGTCTCACTGAGCTGCTTAGCACCTCGCTTTTGCTGAGGCTGACTTTGAACTCACAATCCTCCTGTCTCAGCCTCCCAAGCCACTGGGATTACAGGTGTGCGCCTCTGCACCCGGCAAAAGAGCTTATTCTTATGACAGAAAATGAGATATATTTGATGCTTATGACTGAGGCTTAAGACAGGGGCTTCTGTCTGATTTGTTGGTGCCACAAAGGCAGCAGGGGACAGGGCAGTAGAAGAGCAAAGCTTACTATCTGGGCTTTGTTACTCACTTGCTGTGCTATTTGATGAAGCTGCAAGCCCTTTCTGAACCCATGATATCACCAGGTGTGGAGTATAGGGCAGCCAAGCCCCCTGCTACTCTGTGGTTCTGGGATTCTTGGTGGAGCAGCCCAGGGACAAGAGAAGGGTGCATGGTAAGGGGTAGGAGCCATGGTCTGGGGCTGCTCTCCAGGAGACTCTAGGTCTCTGCAGTGCCCTGCCAGGCCTGCACACTTCCTTGGGGTAGGAATCCCTGCCAAGGTATAGGTAGCTCTGCCTTCTCCACTTTCACCCTGGGCCCCAGGCCTTGGGGCTGGCCCAAAGTGCATGTCTCATTAATCTTGGTTGAAGAAATAAATGTACTTAGGGTTCCTGGTTAGGAGTTCTAACCAGGAACTAGTATGTGTCCATCAGAGGACTCCTTGAGGAGAGGCCGCAAGACAGAATTGTTCCATTCCTGCTCCTGCCAACAGCAAGGCATCCGTTCTGACCTGGGGGAGAAATTCTATCAGATTGGCCACATTCTTGTCCTTGGTGTATCTTGTCTATAAGAAGCTGCTGTGAACGGGGGCAGATTACTGATGTGGACAGGATGCCCACTCTCAGCATCACTGATGTGTGAGCCCAGCCTCAACCTGAGCTCTGCACGGTCCACTCCCGTCTGGCTTACATCTGTTTTCTTCAGGTCCTTCAGCCTGTGACCATGCAACTCTCGGAGCTCAGGTTCACACGAACAGGGAGCAAGCTCTGCATTTCCTAAAACTGGGACCAAGATTAGGTGCTCCAGCTATACCACCTTTTCTAAATGTTTTTGTTTCCATCATGTGCCGGAGCCTGGACTCCTTGCTCTTGAAGGGCTCCCATTTTGCAGAGGGATGCTGAATTGGATGCTCAGAAAGCAGCTAATTCTAATTATTCATGTAGTCATGATCTAGAAAGTGGCCATGAACACTGCATTGGCCAATACTCCTAGGGGACATACAGGACAGGGTCCCTGTGAGCTCCTGGTCATGCCTTTTCACCAACTGATCAATAATACATAACCGTTTTATGTGTGTTTCTTTTTAAAGACATTTGTTTGCTATATATTGTTGGCTCATTCACATTAAACTCAGGGCCAACAATGCTACATCTCAAACCTGAACAAAGCTCATCCAACACAGGTATTTTCTCTATAAGGCTCATTCACAGCCTCCTTGCACTGAGAAACACCGGACAGCACTTCAGCACACTTGGTGACTAATTTAAATAGCAAGACACCCAAAGTGTAAGAAGTGTGGCACTAAATAAATAGATCATGGAGAGGATAATTATTCAGAGCATGAGAGCCGAAATGAGAGGGCAGAGCAGGCCTTGTTCAACCTCAGCTGAGGACGTGTTTGCTAAGAAAGTCGGTTTTCAACATATGTGAGTGATCACAAAAGTGCTGCCACTGTTGATTTTGGGATTTCATAGGAATTTTAGCGAATAGGTAAATTTGCAAATACTTCTGCGAATAATTGAAGATCAACTGTATGTACAGAAGTAAGAACAACGCTTCAGGGAGTGGAGAGGAAGGAGCTAGGAGAACAGAGGGAAAGTCACAGAGGTGGTAGCCTTGAAACCAGCCTTCCATGGATAAACAAGACTTTCCCGGGTGGGAGGGCACCTGGGGTGCAGTGTGCATTAGTCCCAGAGGCAAGAGACAATATGGGATGAAGGAATGTCATTGGATGAGAACGGAAACGCTGGAAGGAAGTGAGTGAGGAAGATATCTGATCTCCTCACAGGGAAGGACAGAGAGGGTCCACATCTTCATGGGGTATTATGATACTTAAGGTAGTGCCCACGGCCGTCTCAACTCTTAGCGCTTTGACCCACTAAACATATCAGAGTTCAACATGCATGATTGGCGACTGGCTTTCCAGGTATTAGATCTAGGGATAAGGTTCCTTCAAAATTGTACCTCATCCCCAGGGGCCTCAGAGTCCTGGGAAAGATGAAAAGTGGCAAACTGCACAGGGTTTTAAATCAGATGATCCTTGGAAGAGTCTGCAACCCTTCCACCCACACTCTAGCATCACATAGCCCCCCACCTCTCCCAGCAGCAAGAGGGGCTAGGGAATAAAGTCCCTGGTTGGATGGCCCTGACCAGGAATATGTCCACACTCTGGAAGGGAAGCATGGTTCTGGTGGACAGCAGGCAGTTTCTGTCTAGGCCCTCAGATTGGGCTCTCAAACCATAGAGTAGAAGCCATGGTGAGTGACTTCTGTGGATATGGGCCACCAAGGGGCTGAGAATGAGACCTGAAGGGGGAAAGGGAAGGTAGGCTGAGAGGAATAGAAGCATCCTCATTTTTCTACAGTCAGACCCTGTGCCTCTTCTACCTGGTGCCTTAGTCCATTCAGGCCGCTATGGCAAAGTACCATGTGGACCATGGAGATGTATTTTCACAGCTCTGGAGGCATGCAAGTCTGAGATCAAGACACAGCCAATTTTGCGTTTGCTGAGGACCTGGTTTCTGACTCATGGGCAATGTCTTTCTTGCTCTATCCTCACATGGGGAAGGAGTGAGGGATCTTGGGAGCTTCTTTTCTTAGGGCACTAACCTCATCCATGAGGGCTGCACTCTCGTGAGTGACCTCATCATCTCCCAATGGCCCCGTTTCCTGATACCTTCACTTTGGGGGTTTGAATTTCAACATGAATTTTGGAGGGACATATTCAGTCCAAAACATCTGGAGAAGAAATGGGGCTCCAAGAATAGAAAGGGAACCAAGAGAAGAGGAATGGGAAACCTGCAAGACTGCTCTGGATCTGTGAATATTCTGCCAATTTCATTCAGCCTCTTTTGGGACTTGAGCCACATGGATCTTAAGCAGGACCCTGAAGACCCCATGAGTGACTGAGTGGCTAGAAATGGTTTGAAATGGTCCTTGTAGCCTGGAAAGATGCCAGAAAAAGAGAAAACAGGAAGAGCATCCACACACACAAACACACACACACACACACACACACACAGCCAGAGATCTTCTCTAATCTCCCTGTACCCAATGGCCTTATAATTCCACATCTGCAATTTTGTAATCAAATGCCACCTATGGGGCAGTAGTGTGGCCCCCACTGGTGCTTCTCCATTTGAATGGTCGCTGAATATGTAACTGCACTTCGACAACTTCTATTGATGTCTCCTGAAAGGGAAAAAAATAATTCTCCGCCTCCTTTCCCCAGTAGGAGCTCACTTGGCAAGGATAATCACAAAGCCCCCACAGGCCAATGGATCAAAATAAATTAGCAGTCAGCACACACGCCAAGCCCTCTTTGAGTTATGGGATCAAGGCGGCAGACAGCAGAGGAGGTAGGCCAGGGAAGGCCTCTTCTCCTTGTCACATAGGCATCATTTGGAAAATGTGGGAAAGGGTCTGGCTGTGCCTGAAGTACAGGCTGCTAGAACTCTGTGTACCTGTTCCCTGGAGCCACGGGCTCAGGAGTCGTGAAGAGCCATCTGCTTTGATAGACTGCTGTGGAGCAGTCTTCCCTCCGATGGCTCAGAACACTCGCCTGTATGATCTCACATTAATTGTGTGTGTGTGTGTGTGTGTGTGTGTGTGTGAAGTATTAAGACAAAAGCATGGCTATAGCAAAAGGATGGCTTTTTATTATTCACAGAATAGTCAGGTGTGGACCCAAGGTCATACAGCAGGCAGATAACAAGCTTTAGCTCTGAGTCCTAATCCTGTCTCGGCTCCCGCTCATCTGCCAGATGTCCCTCTTGATCTTGGCTGACCCAGCACATAGGGAGGCTTGACTGGGAAGTGTGGGGAGGAGAGGAAAATGGGCTCACCCAGCCTCAACCAACTCCTGACATTGCGCTTACATAGAATGGGAGCCCCGACACCTTGATGATTCTAGCAACCTACCTAAAGGGAGATCAGAGCCCTCTCATTCCTTTGCTGTCTTCCTCCCAGAGTGGAAATGCCCTGGATCTCCGAGCCAGACCCCTAAGGAGGTGCAGGACAGTGGTGCAGAGCTCAGAGGTCGGGAGTCCTGTTACATTATTCAGATTGTTCTGGCCTTAGCTGGGCCTGCCTTGGAGGCCACCTAGGAACTATGAGTCGGAGGAGGTCAGCTCAGCTCCCCAAAACATGGGCATCCCTCACCCCCGCCGGTGATCCTCCTCTCAGTCTTTGAGACTGCCCTGTTGTGAAATGGTCAAGAGAAATGCATGATGCAGCTCGGGCCTCAAGGCCCCCTGTTTGCATGATGCAGAAGAAGGGAAGGCAGATGGCACCAGCTACAGGGTCAGCCCAAAGTGGCCTGCCACCTGGAGATGAAAATCTAGCCATGCAGGCAGGTGGGCAATCTGAGCCAGTGTCATCCACCATAGCTTCATTTCACAACCATGGCTGTGTTTTCTGCTTCATTTTTCGACACAATCAAATCTGATATGTCCAAAAGTCACTCACCTGGTACCCAATACAGCATCCCCTAAGAGCTACTGTAATGCAGCGTAACGCCCATTACAGTTCCCTAGGGGTTCTCACAGGGCAGCATGCCTGTGTTTCAGTGTCACTTCATGTCCAGGAAGTGGGCACCTGTGGCCTGTAGAATATTCTACCAGTGACACAATGTCTAGAAAGCAGAAAGAAAGGATGTGAGTAGGATGCAGGTAGAGAGCAGCAGGATGCTCTAGAAGGTCGTGAACTTGATCTTAAAATCCATATTTTATGTTCTATTGTTCTCTCTGCCCTGTACCAGAATAACCCCCTCCTATTGGAGGGAGTAGGTGGAGGGTGGGGGGAACCTCCATTCAAGAGTCATCCACCAGGTAACTGGAAACCTGTCAATAGCAGGTGGGCCAAGGGCTCCACAGAGGGACCCATGAGCATAGGCTTGCTGTCCCCTGCTTGCGTTTGCATTGCATCATACGATGGCTGGGGGAGGAAGGGGCCCAGAATGCCATCTGGACACAGGCGCTCTCTCCCCACAGGTCTCAGGCATCTGTACTGGATCAGATGCTCCCTCATCAGATAATACTGTGGCAGGCAAAGAGGCTTAGGCAGGTCTCCACGGCAACCGCAGCTTGGGAGCTGGCCCTCCTCCAAGTTCAGCGGGGAGCAGTGGCTCCAGCCTCCTGGGACCCACACACTCTCCACAA
This sequence comes from Marmota marmota marmota, assembly GCF_001458135.2. Classification (NCBI taxonomy): domain Eukaryota; kingdom Metazoa; phylum Chordata; class Mammalia; order Rodentia; family Sciuridae; genus Marmota; species Marmota marmota. The sequence continues at coordinate 35,431,616 of NW_026000016.1, forward strand.
ACACCAGCCCGGCTGCATCTCTCCTCCAGGCAGTACTGTTTTCTCTAGAAAAACTTCTACGGGGGTACAAAGAGCAAAAAGCACAAGGAGGCAGCAGCAGCACAAGAGGAACAGAGAGTGGGGAGCCAGGAAAGATGTAGTCCACGCTGCCCACCCCTGCCTGCCACCGCCACCCGCCACCCTTGGCTGACCGACTTTCTGGTTTTCCCTGAAAAGATCCAGACTCTCTTTTCCCAGACTTGGAAGCGGAAAGCAGGATCCCTGCTGAGAACCTGTACTTCCACAGAACCTCAGGAAACTTGGTAAGAGGGAGTTCCCCCAGGAGGCAGCGGCTTCCCCACTCACACCCCAGAACAGCCACAGCCTTAGGAGTGAAAGCCCAGGCTGGGCTGCTCAGCCTCATGGGGGTGGCAGGTCGGGAGCCAAAGAGCAGGCTGCACCTGGGCCCAGATGGCCACAGGTAAGCCCCTTCAGTCCCCACAGTTTCCAGGAAATGAGTGGACTGGTGCAGTATCCTTGGTCCCTGGTCTGGTCACTGCTTTATAAACTCGAAAGAAGTCAAAAATTTTGTCTGTTCTGGAATCAGGAAGCCTCTCTGGGAGAAGCCAGTTCTAGTATTCTCTCTTCTGCTTTTGTGGAGAGGAAAAGGAAGAGGAGATGAGACCCAAATCAGAGATCCTCTCATCAGTCTGAGCACCATGAATTTAGCAACTGTAATTTCAAGGTACCGAGTCAGGTCAAGGGATTTAGCAACAACCAAGATGTGTGGGTGATGTGTGAGCCTTAGTCTCCTTGAACATGGAGCAGCCTGTGAACCCGCAATAAGACTCCCAAGAGTGTGGGCCTGGACAGGTCAGTACAGGGTGGGGCTCCAGGCTGGTGTTTGGGCTTGAAAGGAAAGTCTGGCTGTGACACTGGGATTAGGCTAGTTTCTTGGGGATCAGCCCCTTCCAACTGTGGTCAGTTGCCCCCCGCCCTTGGTTGTACCTCTGCCTCTGCACAAGGACAGACTGCTACTCATTCATTCAGGAACTATGTATCAAGTACCTACAGTGCGCCAGCCCATTCAACACAGCTTTTGCCCTTGCAGAGGTCATAGCTGGGTGAAGAAGAGAAACTACAGCCCAAAACAGGGAGAACCATGTGTGTTATAGATGGAGCCATGATAGGCACCATGCCCAACACCAGTGGCTACGGAGACCCCTGCCACCTAAGTAGAGGCAGTCAGGGGCAGGCTGCAGGATGGTGTTGAACCTTAAGATGGATCTTGATTGATGAGCAAGTCCTTGTCAGGTGGGCAGAGGATCCACAAATCAGGCTGAGTAGACCTACTTGGTGGTTCTTTATTGTATGATACTCAAGATAAATAAGTTTAATTTGCAGTCTATGAAGTTGTCCTTGGGCCTGGACAAAAACAGGACTGGGAGGAAGATTAGCCAGAAAGAGGAGTACTCACTCTCTATACCTACTGCAGGGCCTCCACTCCGACCCAGGGTCCAGCTTCAGCACAGCCAGCCTGCCTGCTCAGTGAGTCACCAGGGGCAGCCCTGTGTCCTGGCTTGCAGAAGCTCAGCTGTTAGAGCCCAGTCTCAGAGGGAAATGAGCCAGGACTTGGCCCCTGGCTGTGGCTCTTTTTGGACTGAGAAATCAGCATTCCTGGGTCAAGGACTGCACACCTTTCAATGGTTGGCTGGACACTAGTGCAGGGCCTTGGAACTCTCTGGAGGCTGCGAACACTCTCCCCACTCCATCAGGGGGTCAGAGCTTTGCTGGAACATTGTTTTTGTCACTGAGCATCTCTGGTCCCCCTCAGCTGCTAACTACCTAGAACCTGAGACGACTCTTGCCCTTGAGGCAGGTTTTTCTGGCGTCTCTAACGAGTGGCAGCTGGTAGTCCTGTCTCCCAGTGAGCGATGGAAAAGTCATTATCCTCAGGGATACTCAGAAATAGGCTTAAGGGAAGGATAAGAGAGAGTACAGCGGATTGGAAGGTGTACTAAAGGGGAAAGGCAGGAGCAAGAGAGCAGAGAACCCAAGAGAAAGGCTGTGAGAGAGCGACACCTAGGGGCAGAGGTGGGACATGCGAGGCTTGTAGGGCTCTGGGTCAACAAAGGCTCCTTTACTAGAGCTTTCTGTCTCTTTCCTCTCCTTCTCCCTCTCCCCTCCCCCTCCCTCTCCTCTTACCTCTCCATTTCTCTCCCCCTCCCTTTCTCTTTGCACCAGGGATTGAACCCAGGGGCACCTGAACACTGAGCCACATCCCCAGCTCTTTTAATTTTTTTAATTTGAGAAAGGGGCTCACTAAATTGCTTAGGGCCTCACTAAGTTGCTGAGGCTGACTTTGAACTGATCATCCTTCTGCCCAGAACTTTCTCTAAGAACATGGGGGCTCCCCTCCTGCCATGCCAGGACAGAAGACAGACCTGGAGAAGTTAGAGTCAAGGTTGGGGTCAAGCTTGCACTCTCTTTGTATCTGGGACCCTTTGACTCGTCAGCAAAGTCTGAGAACACAGTCAGAAAAAATGTTTCTGAGTAAATTCAGTGAAGTCCATTGGTTTGCAAAGGAAACCTGCTCTATCAAAGTGCAGCTATTTAACAGTTGTGACGTGGTGATATGTGTGCTTCTCTATCAGCATGTAAACTAATAAAATCTAGACCAAGCGCAGTGGCACATGTCTGTAATCCTAGGAACCTGGGAGGCTGACACAGGAGGCTTGCAAATTCAAAGCCAGCCTCAGAAAGTTAGCAAGGCCCTGAGAAACTAGTGAGACCCTGTCTCAAATAAAAATGAAAAAGGGCTGGGAATGTGGCTCAGAGGCTAGGGGCTCCTTGGTTCAATCCCTGGTACCAAAAAAAAAAAAAAAAAATCTAGTGGCAGATCTAATAAATACTATGACTTCAACTAGCAAAAATCATGTGCACTAGTTCATGAATAACAACTTTAAAGATCCAGGAACATAGCTGTGATCTTGACTAGACATAAAAAGCACAGGTGCCATTGATACTACTATGATCCGTAGTCCTCATTCATAACTGAAGCAAATACTATATTTTAGTTAAAGGTTAGTGGAAATAAAGATTCTTTTTTTTTTTTTTTGGTCACATGCAAGTTTATAATCTCTGAATTCTCCCAGGACCCCAGGGTAAGAATCCCTGCACTAAGCAACAATGATGACCACAGATTTGGGTGGACCAGCTTCTGGTTGGTTAAGAAAGCACTTATGCAGACGTTACCTGACTGATCTCACAGTAACTTGAATTAGGTACCTTGTTCTCTCTCTTTCAGAGCCATGAAGGTGACCTGGACACAGGCAGGGTATGCCAGGGAGGGCAAAGGCATAGGAGCTGAACTCAGGTCTTCTCTTCTAAAGCCTTCATGGCCTCTCCACCACCAGCCTGTTTCACCTGGACTGGCAATGGACCAAAGGCAGGGTAGGGGTATAGGCAGGCCACCAAGCATGAGTCTGAGATCAAAGGGAGTAAAGGTAATGAGCAGGAAGAAGGCTGGGGAAGGGACTAACCCTAAAGCCCCAGCCTTGGGAAAAGGAACTTGGGGAGAGGGAAGGCAAGACAGCTATCAGGGGTTGGTAGCAATCCTGTCCCTGGCTTAGCTCCCAGATGGAGGAGGGAGACACAGCCCCATGGTTCTCACAGGGGACCACAAAGCTTGGAGGTGCCTTAACCCTCAGTCCCTGGCTGCCTTTCATTTCTCCTCCTCTCCCCTGGTGTCATTGTTAGAGTGGGTCAGCATTCTCTCTGCTCTCTGCAGCTGTGAGGCCAGGACAAAGGCAGCATGCCTTCCTGACCTCTCTCCAGACTCTCTGAATTCCTTAGCCATGAATCTACCTGGCTGTGTCCTAAAGATGACAGAGCCTGGTCACTGAACAGGATTACACTTTGCAAATCTTTTTGTACACTTTCCTTTGTGTCTCACAGGCACTCTGACGGGCAGACACACAGCTGTATTAACCCCATTTTATAAATGAGGAAACCAAGGCCTAGAGAGGTAATGAACTTGAACAAAATCATACATTAGTGCTCAGCAGGAGCTTTGGGGTCGGCCCTTGGATGCCCGCACTGCTGAAGCCCAGAAGTGTCCTGGGGTATGTGGGTGTCATCCCCTCCAGGAGGTTTGCAATCACTGGTCTGTTTGTTTTCCTCTTTCTCTTGAATGCACACTCCCCAGGAGCCCAGCACCCAGCACAGGGACAGGTACAGTACACACACACTGGCCCTAGGTTGCTGAGGCCAAAGTGTAGAGAACTCAGGCCTTGTGTTGCTGGGTTTCTATCTCCAGACCCCAAGCCTTCCCAGCACACCCACTGCCCATGGCCTTGATGACCAGGACCTCTTGGAGAAAGACACCCAGCAACCCACAATGAATGAATATAGATGGGGGCAGAGGTGCTGAGAGGAAGCAAGCCCACCAGATAGAATTAGAGGGAAAGGTGCCTGCAAAAAGTCTGTGTTGAGCTAGATATTTTTCCAATGTTTAAATTTTGAATATGTGCAAGGGTTGGAAGAATAGCACAATAAGAGCCCTCAAAAACCTCCATAAGACAATTGTTTGTATTTTGCCTTAATTTCCCTATTTCTATGTGTGTGTACATATATGTCGCACTGTCTGAATGACTTGAATGTAGAATATTGTGGACACCCACGAACTCTGGCATCGATCCCATCCTAGCTTTCCCCTAAACCTGAATACCGTTTTTATACTTCAGAAAATTTAACAATCATCCCCCAGCATCCAATTCATGTTCAAGTTGCCCCCAGTGTTTTAAAAGGTGTCAATGTGCATATGTTTGAGGCAGACTCTAAATACCACTGGCTGAGGGGAAGCTGGCCTTCCTCACAGGAGGGTTCTGAGAGTGAGGGGCCCTTGAAGCTCACATGGAAAAGTTTGGCTATTCCATGGTGGTTCATCCAGAGCAAGGGAGAGGAAAACCCAAATTGTGCAAAGTCCAGGACAGGTCACTCTTGCCATTCACAGACTACACACACCCTGGAATCAGTCTCAGCTGTGGATCAGGTTCTAAGAGGGCTGGGAAAAAGCAACCATCTCTGAAATCTGACTGTGTCCCTGCTCTGTGTCTTCCTCCCTCTCTCCCTCCCTTTGTCTCTCTCTCCCTGCTTTGCCCATAAGAACTTAATCAGACCTGCCTGAGAACCTCCTGTGGGAGCAGCTGGCACCAGGACAGAAATAGCTCCTGTCTCTGTAAAGCCTCTGCTGTGGCTGGGGTTGGAAAGTGTGGGGGGTGGGGAGGAGACAATGCAGAAAACTCTCCTCCCCTTCCCAGTGGTGAGACCCTCACCACTGGGCCTGAGAAGCTCAGAACCCACAGACCCTGCCCTTTGTCAAATTACCTGCCTCTAGAGACCAACTCTTTTTATTTGTTCCTTTTAGTTATACATGATAGTAGAGCGCATTTTGACCTATCAAGCATACATGGAGTGTAACTTCCCATTCTTGTGGTTTCAAATGATGTGGAGTTACACTGGTCACGTATTCATGTATGAACAGAGGAAAGTGCTGTCCGATTCATTCTACTGTTTTTCCTACTCCCACCCCCCTCCATTTTCTTCATTCCCCTTTAGAGACCAACTCTTGTCCCCAAGGAATAGGGACCCCCATGAGGTTGCACTTCAGACTCTGCCCTAGCTTTCTTCTGGAGTCTGGGGGTTCAGGAGATATGCCAATCCTAGGGTCACTTCACCTCCATATCAGGGATGAGAGGCTGAGATCTGGAATTCCTCACCAGACAGCTGCCACCTCTGTCCCCACAGAAGGAGCCATTGTGCAGGCACCTTCTGGCCTCTCAATCCCCCGAGAGTGATGACTCTTGGTTCGAAGAGCCCAGGCCTGAGGGTGGCAAAAATCTGCTATTCACGAGGATGAGGATGGGCCTTGAGTGTGAAGGCTGGGGTGTCCCCGTGCATGTCTGCGAGGTCCCTTCTTGGTGTAGGAGGGAGCCAGGAGGGGGGAGAGAAGAAGGGCAGGCTGCAGGCCAGGAGCCCTGAATTCTGGGGAGGCCAAGCATTCTCAGTGCGAATCTGTCCATGTCGTTACGAAGGTAAATTTGACAAAGAAGGAAGCAGAACATGTCTTATTTAATACTTTGTTAACTTAATAGTATTTAGAATTAAATATAGACCATATATATATATACATATAATTTTATGAGCTAAATAAATATACATTTGTGGGATATGGAATAATTATATAATTATTGGAGAAATAATCATATCATCTATTTATTTACAATAATTTCATGATATAGTCTAATAAATATCTATAACTCCATATAACATTAGTTACAAATATACACATACTTACATATTATGTAAAAATATATCTATGGACATGTGATGATGGTAGGTGAGCCTCCATTTGGCTCCCCCTTGCAGAGATGTCGGGTGGGTGCCTTGCCCAGCCCCCACTGCACTGACCAGGCCTTCAGTGGCCTTGGTGTGGTGTTCTGGGATCAATTTGTCATGGAGGCAAATAATTGTCTTTGGTGCCTCTCCTTCCTTCAGCCACATTTTTCTCAGCCCCAGAAAGACCCTCTGTTACCATTCTACTCTCTTGCTGCCTCCTTTTATCTCAAATGCAAAGCCACACTTAGAAGAAAGCCAGGCCTCTAAGGAGGGCAGTTTGTGACCCAAAGATAAGTTCCTCAAAAGTGGGCTTTAGGAATGGTAAGAAATTTGGTGGAGGGAAGAACCCCCCCCCACCAGGTAGATTTGTAACCCAGCTGTGTAACACACTTGAACACACATGTGCTCACATGCATGTGTGTGTGTGTGCACACACATGTTATAGTTTGGACAGTTGTTATAGTTTGGATCTGGAATGTTCCTCCAAAGGCTGCTGTGTTGAGGACTTGGTCCCCAGCCGGTGGGGCTATTAGGAGGTTGCAGAAACTTTAGTACCTAGTTTGAGGAAGTAGGTTCCCCTGGGAGTGTGTTTTGAAGGGTATATCTTGTCTCCAGACCCTTCCTCTCACTCTCTCTTGGCTTCCTGGCTGCCATGAGGTAAACAACTTCGTTCTACCACACCCTTCCACCGTGATGTTTTGCCTCAAAACATCTGTTGCCCAGAAACAACAGAGCCAGGCGACCTGAAGACTAAAACCTCTAAACTCTGAGCCAAAATGAATATTTCCTCCTTTAAGATGATTTTCTTAGGCATTTTGTCATAGCGACTGAAAACTAACACATACACACACACACACACACACACATACACAAAACCATATAATTATGCAAAATTTTTGTATAATAGATTATTGGAGAAATAATACCATCTATTTACAATAATTTCATATTTATATATGTTCATGAGGTACTTATTGTGGGCCAGACCCTGTGCTGGATGTTGGTAGGATGATGCACAGACAGGTTTTCTTGCTCAGTCTGCAGAGGGACCAGGGCCCACAGGCAGTCACAGAGTGCTGTGACTGAGCACTGATGGCTCAGCACAGAGCAGCCTGGCAGCAGAGACAACAGGCACTAGCTCTGAGTCATGGGACGCAGGAAACTCTCCTGAAGGAAGCAAAGTGTAAGCTAAGAGCTAAGGTGGCATTTGTTCAAGAATTGAAAATATTTACTTAGTGTGATTCTAAGTTTAGACCCTTGAAAGTGCTCATGACCACTCTGTCAAGACTGAGTTCCTCAAATCTCTTTTCTCTGCATCTGGAAGGCCTGGGCAGGAGGAGGATGGGTCATTCATGGAGGGAGGAAGATGTAGACAGGGGAGGTGGAGCACCCTGAAGACCAGCTTTAGACTTTAGCTCAGGATGGCACGTCCCTTCTTTGTTGTCAGAGACACAACTCACTTCTGACGGACAATGGTGTGAGGCAGACATAGCAGTTCATTCACTTATTACTTAATTTATTTATCCATCTATCTAGTTGGTCTGTCCTTCACAAAATCTGCACTGAGCAGGGACCTGTGAGAGTATGATGATAAATTAAGGTCCCTGCTCTCATTCCTGATGTCCTGCTCAGCTAGTCCTTGTACCGTGGCTGGATCCTCCACTTGGGCCGCCTTCAGCCCACTTGTCTGAAGCCGGCACTCACCCTTCTGGTTGCTCTTGTCCATAACAAGATTTGCCTGACTGTTCTCATCACTTAGAACCACCCCTCCCCCATCAATACTGACTCTGCTTTGCCAATCATGGGTTCCTGGTTTCATTGATGTTTTCGTTTTTATTCATCAAGTCTTGAATCTCCTGGAGAACAGAGTCCCTCTGCACTCTCATGTTGTATCCCCCCACAGATGGGTCCATAGGGCTTAATGAATGTTTGCTGAATGAATGAATGAACGAATATAGTGGGTAAGCCAGGTTTTAGCAGGATAATGTCAACCCTATACAGTTCTAGGTGTCCAAACACTAGGCTGGAGGCATTTGGAAACGGTGTTTTCCTGTTTGGTTGGACAGGACATAAGTATCTGTTCTAAGTGTGTGTGTGCTTGTGTATTTATGCATTTCCCCCTTTCAATCAGAGGGATAAAATTGTGTTCAGCCATGTACAGTGTGTTTCCTGCTTGGAGCTGTGGGGATTCAGGAAGCAGTTTCTCTGGGCCCAATCCATTTTTTTTTTTTTTTTTTGGTGCTGGGGATTGAACCCAGGGCCTTGTGCCTGCAAGGTAAGCACTCTACCAACTGAGCTCTATCCCCAGCCCCCAGAATGCTTTTTAAGAATCCTTATAACCATGAGTGAGTATATGACTTCTATATGGTGCTTATTGTATATCACATTTATTCACAACCACTTCTCACCACAGCCTTGTCTTGTCTTACAGAATTAGAAATGAGTGCTCACAGAGGTTAAGCCAGCTACCCAAGTGTGCTCAGCTGTGAGGGCTAGGCTCAGTTCTCCTCCCTACCCCTTGGTCTCCTGGATTCTCCCCCTGACAGAGGGGCCCAGGGAAGACACACTCCCATTCTGTCTCAGCAGGGTCTGGAGGGGCCATGTCTCTCATCCCGTGGTTCCGATGGAATGAGCCCCCACCCCGGCTGTCATCCAGGAGCCCTGCTGAGATGGTGCTGGAGACGCTCATGATGGAGCTGGTGGGGCAGATGCGAGAGGCTGAGAGGCAGCAACGGGAGCGGAGCAACTCCGCCAGGAAGATCTGCACCGGTGTGGACTACAGCTGGCTGGCCAGCACACCCCGGTCTACTTATGACCTCAGCCCAGGGGAGCGGCTGCAACTTGAGGATGTCTGTGCCAAGATCCACCCATCCTACTGTGGGCCTGCCATCCTCAGGTAATCCATGGCATAGGGACAGGGACCAGCTATTGGGCTGCAGCTCCAGGCAGGGCCCTGAGGCCACCAGGACTAGACCCAGGGGTCCTGGATGACACTGTTAATCTGTCAGAAGGAGCAAGGCAGGAAGAGGAAGCTGAGAGACAGCATGGAGCAGCAGGTTGGGGCATGGGCTTCAGTGAGAGGCAGAGGCAGCTCTTAGGGGCATTTGAGTTTTGGTGAGTGAGGACTCTCTGTTCTTCCTGCCAGGATTATTAGTATCCTGGATTTCAACAGCTGGCTTCTCCTTTTTCATCATTTTATGATCATTATTACTTTCTTAGAGGAGTTTTCCCAGACAATCTCCAAAATTACTGTCTTCATCATCCTATTTCACACCAGTCTGCCTAAGGTGTGAAGGTGACTGTGAGTGTGTGTGATGGGTTCGGAGTCCTGGGGCACTGAACATTTAGAGCTTGGATACAACAATATTCCTGAATATAAATGTAACCTCCCTGAAGTGGTGACCCACAGGGTCCTGTCTCAGATTGGCGAAGTCAAAGAAGCACATAGTCAGTCCAACAGCCAAAAATAATTTCAAAATAACTCAATTTCTTTTATCTGTGTTTCTCTTTGTAAAGGAATACAAAACAACAATAAAACATGTAAAAATTCCCCTGACTCCTCAAATCTCCCCTTACCCATCTCTTTAGCCAATGTAAGCATCTATGGTACACGTTTCCATTTAAAATTCCTCTTTAGAATGCCTTCTCCAGCCCTATCCTGGCTCCTTTTGTAGTCTTTTTACCTTTATCCAGGCTGAGAATCCTAGCCACTCCCCCCATTTTTCTGATTTTGTACCATGGAAACTCCCCCAATAGACCTACTCCAGAAGCACCTGGGGACAGGGGTGGGATGCTGATGGGGGGACTCAGTTGCAAATCAAGCCTCCTAAGTGAAGGAAAGACTGGGAACACTCACAAGGTAATGAGATAATGACTGTCCTGATACCTTTCCCATCTCACATCATTGCTAAGAAGTTGCAAAGTCCTGACTCTCAATATGGGGGAGGAAACCAGGTATTCAATGGACTCACTAACATTGATTCTTGAGCACTAAGCAAAGACATTCTAAGAAATGGAAACAGCTTGGGAAAACACCCAGGGACCCAGGTGCAACCCAGGCCTGTGGGAACCCCATAGGATCCTTCCTGGCTGTAACACAGGGTCATCTGGGGGAAGTAACAGGAGGAGCCCTACGTGAACGGCCATCTAGCTCCCCCTTATCCAGAAGGTGACAGAGAAGCTGTGGGAGGCAGTTTATGTCACCATTACAGGCAGTGACATAATCAGATACTCACTTCAAAGATCACATAGGGTAGTGTGTGGAGAAGAAAAGGGAGAGGGTTAACCCAGAAAGTCTTTCACAGTAAAATTGCCACGGCAGTGGGCTCCCCAGAATACTTGGGCATTGACCACCTTAGATTAGTGTCGGGATCTTTACATACTTGGGCACATGAAACCTCTCTGGTAGGTAGGAAAGCCCTCTACACCCCGTTTACAGATGAGGATGCAGAGGCTCAGGGAGGCCAGAAGTGGCAGAACTAGGGTTTGAACTCAGGATGGGCTGGGGGAATAGGGAGGCGGGGTGATTGCTGTTTGATTTCAGTTGCAGGTGAAATGGACTAAAGGGGAATTGACCTCAGGGAGACACAGCGGCTCCTTAGGGTTTAGAGGCCCGCCACGTGCCACCCCGCAAGGGTCCCAAGGCGCCCCCTCTTTTGTCCAGGTTCCGACAGCTGCTGGCGGAGCAGGAGCCCGAAGTGCAGGAGGTGTCCGGGCTCTTCCGCTCGGTGCTGCAGGAGGTCCTGGAGAGGATGAAGCAGGAGGAGGAGGCCCACAAGCTGACGCGCCAGTGGAGCCTGCGACCCCGGGGCAGCCTGGGCACATTCAAGAGCCGCGCGCGCATCTCGCCCTTCGCCAGCGACATCCGGACCATCTCGGAGGACGTGGAGCGCTACGCGCCGCGGCCGTCCCGCACCTGGAGCATGCCTGAGTTTCGGGCACCCAAGGCCGACTGACCTCGGCCACGCCCCTGTTCAAAGCCGAGACACCTGCAGGAGGGCATGATAGGCCGGTGACCTGGTCGTCGGTCCTGGAACCTCTCCCCCAAACCCTGATGAAGAGATCAGAGGCGGCCCTATCCCAAGATGCTGCTGTAAAATGGAACGACCTCTCCCCATCTCACCCTTTTCTGACCTTGGGACCAAGTCAGGAGAGTCAGGGCGTGAAGCTGCTGAAGCAGGCGGCCCCACCCCCATCCCACCCCCACAGAGTCTCAAGGTCTTGATAGAGAGACCCAAGTCCCATCTCCATTTCCTACAATGAGTTGCCCTATTTTTTTTTTTTTTTTTTGCAAGATATCACCCCAAGTTTAGGAATATCCTTCATTCCCTTCCTTGGTAATGATAAGCGATTTGTGGAATAGTGTCCATTCTCTGTTCCTGATCTCATCCCTCGGGGGTGGGTCACAGCCTCGTGGGTGGGCAGAGCCGGCAGATGCAACAGACCACTGCATCCACTCTTGTCAGCTAGTGAGTAAGGAAGCTGGAACTCAGACTGGGACAGATTCTTCTGTCTTAAAGTGCAGCCAGGTCTACATAGACAGTCAGATTGTTCCTGAAGTCTCTGCCCCTGAGTCCCTGAACCCTGGGCTATAATGGGACATCCTAGGGGCGCATCTCCATTCCTGTGGTCTGATCAATACCTCCCCTGTGTTGGGGGAAAGTGTCCCTAACTACCAGTGCATGCTTAGAAAATGCAAGTGGATCTTATTAATAATCTAAATAAAATGCCAGAAGGAAGTGAAACAATAGGGAGTGAATTCATATATTTCCTGACCAAGCTCAGTGGAAATCCACCCCCCTTCGTTTTATTTTGGAGACAGCCACTTTACCCAGGCTGGTCTTGAATGCATAGGTCCAGTGCTCCTCCTGCCTCAGCCTCAAAAAAAAAAAAAATCTTTTTAAAATGATCAGGTTTTGGATTTTCACTCAAATCTGAACAGAAAATCATTGGATGGTGGAACCCTCTCATTCAGTGCTATAAAGATGAAGAAGCTTATTGGCTTATTGAACAATTGGGAGGAGCTGAGAATCACTTAAATATACACCTTAAAATAAAATGTATCTGATTGGAAGACATTAGAAAGTTCATTCAATTGCCAAACTTTGGATGTAGGTCCAAGCTATGTTCACTTCTCTGTGACATGTATGGGTTGAGTGATGGGAGTTCCACACTCCAGCTGATTGCTTTGTGTGTACTGTAATTATATCAATAAGAACAACTGGCATCAACAAGTTTTTGGAACAAACAGAAGAGACTCTTGGTAAGCAGCCACCCAGTTGGAAGGAGTGACAATGTTGAGGGAGAGCTAGAACAAAGCCACAAGCCATGAGCTTTCTGGGTGCCCTGACCGATATCAGCATGTTTTCATTAGACGAATGGAGGGTCATGGTTCACCTGGAAGGAGGTTCAAGAGGCTGGCTCACATTATGAAGTCAAACAACAACAAGTGCTGGCGAGGATGTGGGGAAAAGGGTACACTTGTACATTGCTGGTGGGACTGCAGATTGGTGCAGCCAATTTGGAAAGCAGTATGGAGATTTCTTGGAAAGCTGGGAATGGAGCCACCATTGGACCCAGCTATTCCCCTTCTTGGTCTATTCCCTAAAGACCTAAAAAGAGCATGCTACAGGGACACTGCTACATCGATGTTCATAGCAGCACAATTCACAATAGCAAGACTGTGGAACCAACCTAGATGCCCTTCAATAGACGAATGGATAAAAAAAAATGTGGCATTTATACACAATGGAATATTACTCTGAATTAAAAAATGACAAAATCATAGAATTTGCAGGTAAATGGATGGCATTAGAGCAGATTATGCTAAGTGAAGCTAGCCAATCCCTAAAAAAACAAATGCCAAATGTCTTCTTTGATATAAGGAGAGTAACTAAGAACAGAGTAGGGTCGAAGAGCATGAGAAGAAGATTAACATTAAATAGGGATGAGAGATGGGAGGGAAAGGGAAAGAGAAGGGAAATTGCATGGAAATGGAAGGAGACCCTCAGAGTTATACAAAAGTAGATACAAGAGGAAGTGAGGGGAAAGGGAAAAATAATACAAGGGGGACAAATGAATGTCAGTAGAGGGGGCAGAGAGAGAAGAGGCGAGGGGAGGGGAGGGGAGGGGGGATAGTAGAGGATAGGAAAGGCAGCAGAACACAACAGACACTAGTATGGCAATATGTAAATCAATGGATGTGAAACTGATGTGATTCTGCAATCTGTATTTGGGGTAAAAATGGGAGCTCATAACCCACTTGAATCAAAGTGTGAAATATGATATATCAAGAATTATGTAATGTTTTGAACAGCCAACAATAAAAAATTAAAAAAAAAAAAAGAGGCTGGCTCAGAGAACATCCACTCTTTTCTTTCTTCTCTATCACCTTACACATACTTGTTCTCCCCAGAGAAAAGGAAGACCTGAGGCTTTCAACGTGGTGTCCTTTTAAAACAAAGTTTAAGTGACTGACTACCAGTTAAAACCTTCCTTGCCAATCTCACTCATGACAGAGCCCACCAGCTTCCCCAATGACCAATGTCCTGCTGCAGCTGATTCAACAGTGATATTCAAACTCACCAGGGTCAGAAGGTTGTTCCTCTGCATTCAGGTTGTTAAAGAGACTAATGATATCTGTTTCTACTTTTATTTTTAAAAACTCAGGAGCAATGAATAAAAGGACAAAAGAGTGTGAGAGTCTTCTTATGACTGTCAGATGGGCAATAGCTAGAGGGGAAGGGTGGGGCATGCTTGGGACTTTGTGTGACTTGCTTTAGCACTCCACTCAATACCAGCAGCCTCTAGAGGGGACAGTGTGAGGGTTAGACCACATATGACTATCATTTATTGGATTTTGTGGTGTTTTTGACTTGTTTTGGAAATTTTCAAATTAACAAAATAGCAGAGAGAAAAATTTAAGGAGCCCATATACATCCATTACCAAAGTTCCATAGTTCTTAGTATTTTGCCATATTTGATTTTATCCATTATCAAATTTTTGTGAGGTATTTTAATACAAATCCCAGGCATATGACATTTCTTTCCTGAACACGTCAGAATGCACCCCAAAGGAATAAGACATTTTTCTTTCTAACCACAATACTGCTATAACTTCTAATCAAATTAATATTAATTCCTTAATATTATCTAGTACCCAATCCATCTTCAAATTTACATAATTATTCCCAACGCCTGATTCTTGCGGTTTATGTCTTTGAATGAGGATCTGATCAAGCCCCACACGTTGACGATAAAGTTGCACATTGTTTTATATTTGATCATATAGGGCTGTTTATTTCCATGGTAGGCCAGAGGGCCTGTGGAACATCCATGTTGATGTACAGTAAGTTAATTACCTCTTCCAAACGATCATAATTCTGCAAGTGGTAGTGACAGTATATGGAATGTGACTTTTCATTTGATGAAAACACTTGCCACATCCATTTGCTTTGTTTTCTGAGACATGCTTGCAAATAGTGAACAAAAAGCCTTTCTCCTTTTCTTGCCATTTAGAAACAAAACACTAAAATGTATCAGAACAATTCAAGGGAAACATCAAGAATTCACAAAGGTAGGTAATAAAAAAGAATTATGTCATTTTTATGGGGGGGTGGGTACCAGGGATTGAACTCAGGGACACTCAACCACTGAGCCACATCCCCAGCCCTATTTTTGTATTTTATTTAGAGACAGCATCTCACTGAGTTGCTCAGAGCCTCACTGTTGCTGAGGGTGGCTTTGAACTCGCGATCCTCCTGCCTCAGTCTTCTGAATCACTGGAATTATAGGCATGTGCCATCACTCCGGACAGTTATGTCTATTTAAAAAAAAATTTTTAAGTTGTAGATGAACACAATATCTTTATTTTATTTATTTATTTAATGTATACTGAGGATTGAACCCAGAGCCTCACATGTGCAAGCGCTCTACCACAGCCCCAGTTGTGTCTATTTTTGATGGCATCATTCATCATGTAAATTTCAGTCTGTGTTCTGATGTTCCTATGGAACCCTCCAAACATAATGTAGCCTCAAAATTTATTCATCAACAATTCATTTTTGACAATTATTTCAAATTAATTTAATAGCTTGACTCATTTGTCAAAAGCAGATACCAACATCTGTTTCTCTTTTTGGAATAGTATTATGTATTGTATTAAATTAGTATTATAATATCCAGTCGGGAGCTCATCTAAAAGTAAAAACAATAAAATCATTTCTTTGTTATATTTAAGGCAAAACTAAGAATGATTTTTTAAAAGTCTCTTTAGATGCTCAAGAATTTTTATATCACTGAGAAAGGTATTCTCAAGTCAATAGAGGTCGCAAAATTTTCTGGCACGTTTAGTGTAATTATATTGCATGAGAGGCAACCCCTTGCTGGAACAAATGCAACATCCGACCATGCCAGCTGGAATTCCCTGCGGGGAGAATGACATTCTAGGAGCAAGCTGTTCTCAGTGTGAGCTCAGTGCTGCACTATCTGCTTAGGAGCCTCTTCTGGCTCCTGATCAGAGCCAGGGGCCTCTGCTAGGCTCTCACTAAGTGTCCAGGCTCCAGAACCCAGGGCCAAAGTGGATATAGTTGAGGTTAATTTAGCTTCTCCTTAACAAAAACCAAATAAAACCACCAGGCAAAGAAACTGCTGAAAATGCTAAAAAAGGAATGGGAGAAATATATCTTCTATAGGGGTGGGAGGGAAAGGGAGGGAGAAGGGATTCCCCTTCTGGAAGGTGAAAGAAGACCCTCATCATTATACAAAATACATGTATGAAGATGTGAATTTGATGTCAACATACCTTATATACAATCAGAGACATGATAAATTGTGGTAAAAGATGTATTAAGAATTGTAATGCAAAAAATAAAAATTAAATTTTAAAAAAATTAAAAATTAAATAAAAAGAAATACATCTTCTAATCAAATAAGCCAGCCCTATAATGTTGCTATGGATAAAGAGGGCAAGGTCAAAAAGAAATTCCTTGACTAACATTTGAATGGTCCTTTACAGTTCACTAAGAGTTTTAACCCATATTATCTCATTTGATCTTGACCAGGAGGTGAAGTAAGTACATTGAGTCGAGTCTCAGGTTACATGTAAGTAGCCTGCCTAGATTTGGAAGCCAGGGTTCCCTCTGCATGCTGTAGTGCCTTCCAACATGATATATCCAATGTGCTCCCAGAACAGCCCCTCAAATCCTCCTTCACTGTACTTATCACACAGAGTTGTAAATATATATGGTTTGCTCTCCTCTCCCATCATTTTCTTATTTCTAATAGCTTGTGGAATCCTTAAGTGTGGGAACCAGGTATTTCATGCCCATGTCCCTACCTTCTGGGCACACACACAGTAGTTACTTTACAAATATGTTTAACTGATGGGTGCATATGGACACCAACACAGAGCTCACCCAGGGCAGAGGCAGAGGGAAGAGTTGGATGAACATTGAGGCATTTCTGAAGTATCTGCATTATTCATTGGATTGTAAGTTCTTTGAGGCCAGTGTCCATGTCTTATTTCAGTTTGTACTTCTCCTGATATGACACATAATAGGTAGTCAACATGCTTTTTAAGAATTCACTTGTACAATCATCATATATATATATACTGAACACCTGTTTATGTAGGAACCATGGAGGAGATGGAGCAGGAGAGCGGTTATCTGCCCGTGTTCCAGCTGGATAAGACAGAGCTGAGCTTTTAGTTCTCTGAATCACTCCAGAAGGCTTCCTGGGGAGAGATTTCCCAAGGGCTTCTTTGGTCAAATGACTGAAATGCATGTAGACTCAAAAGTGAAACCAGATTGCTAAAATCCCTTATTTTCCTCATATAATGTAGGCCTCAAGAAATATATTTCTGCTTAATATTTTGATCTGCCAGGCAACAGTTCCTCTGCAGAAAGAGAGGTGGGATGACTCTGGAAATGGAGTTGTGCATCAGGTAATGGCAATTCAACTAGTGCAGACCACATATACAACAGTGGCCCCATACGATATAATGGAGTTAAAAAATTCCCATCACCCAGTTACCTCACAGCCATCTTAATATTGTAAAACAGCACCTTACTCATGTTAGAGGTGACGCTGGTGTGAACAAATCCAACATGCCACCAGTCCTATAAAAGCAACGCATGTAAAAACATGAAAGGGCATATGTGACTCTTAGCTTTATGCGTGTGTGATTTACTCAGCCATGCAGGGCTTGGAAAGGTCCCACACTTGGTTTGTTTTTGTTGTTCCCTTGAAATTCTTCATAATTCTTAAACAAGAGGCTTCAGATGTAATTTTGCACTTAAGTAGCTGAAGATTATGTAGCTATTCCTTACAGCTGCCATAATGGGTACTTCCAGGTGCATTCAGTGGAATTTGTCCTCCTCCTTCTCTTCCTCCTCTTTTTCCCTCTCACCCCACCTCCACCCCGACCCTGTCTCCTCCTCACTCTCTCTTCCTTCGTCTTGTGTACTGCCTACCTCTGCATGGAGGGTGACTATTCTTTTAGTCTGGTCACATCACTCTCTGCAGCTAGGAAAGATAACTGCTGGTACCTGGGCTGATGTGACCCCAGTTTAGCACTCCCAACACCCCAGATTCTAATCCCAGAAAAAGACCTTGAGGCAGTGCCTGGCCAGCTGTTCACCAAACCTGCTTCTTTATTCTCCTGGGCTCATAATAGATGGCATTCCCACTCCCCCTTACCTTGGGAGGGCCACTCCATCTTCACTTAAAAAATCACCTATACTGGTAGCACACAAGCCCTTGAACTCCATCCCTGGCACTGAAAAATCAAATAAATAAAATATTTCTGTTCTTTACCAATGAGTAAAGTTTCGCCCTTTGGGAGGGTGAAAAAAAATGTTTAACTGAACATATAAAATTGTTTGAATTTTTTGGACTGTGGAACATTCTGGATCAGAGTCCAACAAAATGAATCTCCCTCTTAACATCTTTGCAAAACCTTCACCTCTTTGAAGCTACTGTTCATCTATCTGATAAGCTCAGCTGTCTGCTTCCCAGGCTTGTGGGGAGGTTAAAATAAGATCAAATGCTTTGCAAAGTATAAAGGAACTTTCAAATCTAAGATCTTACAGTTGTCTGTGATGATCTTCCCTTCATTTAGAATGAATAACAGGAAGTCAATTGAACACATTCAAGAGTACTTTTCACTTTTCACCCTTCTTCTCCTGGAGTATTCTGACTTGGCTTTAAAATTTTTCTTGAGATCAATTTACCTAATCTTTCAGATCTGTGGTTCCCATGCTTGGCTGCATGTTAGATCACTTAGGAGCCTTCAAATGTCACATAATCCAGGTTGCACCCTAGACTGACTAAATCAGAAACTCAGGATGGAACCCAGGCATTGGTTTTTTAGAAATCTTTCCAGTTAATTCCATTGTACAGCCAAAGCTATAAAAATCATGGTTTTGGATGATGCTTTCTGGAAGACTCAGACAATTCTGTTGTCCTCTCTGAAGCTATATGGATCTAACACATGCCTGAGTGATTTCATCTCAATAAGAAATGAATACTCTCTGGAACTTCTATGATAGCCTCGTGTGATCTCAGACAGATGGTTGCAAGGTTGCGTATCACATAGCTGCCTATCATCTATGATGGATATTTCTCATTTCCTTGGTGGAATTGAGGAGCAGCTTGAAGGTGAGATGAAATTCTGCAAGCCATGCTGCAAATACCATTTTACAGCAACTGCAAAGATGGTGAAGATAATGGGATCTAGG
The DNA here is from genome assembly GCF_001458135.2 of Marmota marmota marmota. Taxonomy (NCBI): domain Eukaryota; kingdom Metazoa; phylum Chordata; class Mammalia; order Rodentia; family Sciuridae; genus Marmota; species Marmota marmota. The sequence goes on from NW_026000016.1 coordinate 35,450,734, forward strand.
CTGTTTCTTATAAACCTGAGGATTTAGGTTTGTAGAGGATGACAATTATTGGATGTCTACAGTGGACACTATTCATAAGGCAGAGATGAGGGGATAGGGGAGAGACTGAGAAGGTTGAATGCAGCAGGTAGAGGTGACTGACTGGGGATGGGTTGAATAGAACCCTTTCTTCCCTTTCTTCTTGAACATGAAAAGGGACACATATTAGCAATTTGCATGATCTTATGAATTGCCTAGTCAAATATTTTGACTCTTTATCTAATTGAGCTGTTAGTGCTTCATATATTAACCCATTTTTTGTCCCATTGTCCCAGATGTGGAACACCTATAAGAACTTAAAAATAGCCAGGTGCACACCTGTAATCCCAGTGGCTCAGAAGGCTGAGACAGGAGAATTGTGAATTCAAAGCCAGCCTCAGCAATGGTGAGGTGCTTAGCAGCTCAGTGAGACCCTGTCTCTAAATAAAATACAAAACAGGGCTGGGGATGTGGCTCAGTGCCGCCAGCCCCTGAGTTCAATCCCTGGTACCCCTCCCCCCCAAAAAAAGGACTTAAATATGGTATATTACATAATTATATAATTATATTATAGTACAATAATTATTACATAAGCTATAGATTATTGTTTCCAATGTATTTTAATACACCTGTGTCAGTATCATTGAAATATTTACAGGATTGGGCCTTGATGGGTTAATGTGATGGTTTGGATATGAGATGTCCCCCAAAGCTCATATGTGAGATCATGCAAGAGAATTTAGAGGTGAGCTGATTGGGTTATGAGAGCTTTAACCTACTTGGTATATTAATCCACTGATATAAATTAATTGGCAATATCTTTAGGCAGGTGGGGAGGTGGCTGGAGAAGGTAAGTCACTGGTAAGCAGAGCTCTCTCTGCTACTTGGTTGTCATGTCCTAGGCTGCTTTCCTCTTCCACACCCTGCCACCACGATGTTCTGCCTGACCTTGGGTCCAGAGCAATGGAGATGGACTGAGGCATCTGAAACCATGAGTGCCAAATAAACGTTTTCTCATCTAAAATTGTTCTTGCCAGGTCTTTTGTCACAGAGACTGAAAAGCTGACTAAAATAGTTAAGAATATTAAATGTTAGTTTATTGTATTTATTACAAGGATAAAATGACCTTGACATGTTAAAAGACAGGGTTTTCTTCTTGTCTTATCTCCTTCTTTAGCCAAGGTCTTTGGTGAGGCATCAGCTTCCTGTATATCAGCTTCTGCTGGAGAAAATGGGGAAGACAACAACTTGATAGGAACAAATCAGCACTAGAGCTCAAGTCTTGAAAGGGTAAAGTTTCTAAGCTGCTTCTAAACTGCAAAGCCTGAGTTAAAATGTAAAAGACCGGGCATTGTAAAGTTCCCAAGCTGCAAGGCCTGAGTTAAAAAGTGAAGGACAAGGTATTGTTAAGTTCCTCTGCTACACCCAGAAATTCCTGAGGCAGTTAAGACAACGACCTACTGGCCATTTAGTTGATTAATAGCCTAGGGCCCTGTGCGATCTTGCACGTAGGCATCTCAGGGCCTAAACCAATCAGTTTGAATGTGTACCCCGCTTAGGAGTAACCAATCACCCCCGCCCGACCTGTTCCCGCCAATGAATGAACTAATCATGTTTAGGAATTGTTGTTTGATTTTCCCGCGGTGTATGATGATTTGTTAAAGGAGACTGTGATGTATGTAAAGTCCCCGCCCTCCCCAAGAAGTGTACTTAAGCAGTGCTCAGCCCCTGCTCTGGGCTCTGGGCTGCTCTCCCTTCTTGAGTGAGCACAGAGCCCCAGCACACTGGAATGGATCCCCAATAAATCCCCTTCTGCAATTGCATGAGTCAGTCACTTGGTGGTCTCTTCCTCCGATGCTTTGCTGGACCCTTACAGTCTCTTGATTGTAATCCAGTTTTTTTTTCTACTAAACATATTTAAAAATTTTTTTTTAATTTTCCCTCTTTTGAAATACTCCCTCTCTTGTTTTTTTTTTTTTTTTTAAGATTCTTTCAGTAAATTTAACGTTTATTCTGGAAAGCATTATCACAATTTGATTCACCATCAGCACTATTTATGTGAGTAAGTAAATAGAAGCTTGAAGTTAGAAAAGAATTCAGAAAGTGATGCACTACTCCAACCGTATCTGGTCATACTGCTTCTGTTACTGTCTCCTCCAGAGGGCATGGCTTCTATTTTAATTTATCTATAAATAACAGAAAAATTTTTGAAATAACTACATTCTAATGCCTACATTTTATTATGCTTTTTGAAGACACCACGATTATCCCATAATTATAAAAATTAATCTTCCAGGAAAAAAGAAAAAAATACATTTGTAAAGGAAGTTGCCTTTATTTCTTTTCTTTTTAAAAAATATTTATTTTTTAGTTTTAAGTAGACACAATATCTTTATTTTATTTTTATGTAGTGCTGAGAATTGAACCCCGTGCCTCACACATGCTAGGCAAGCATGCTATCCACTTGAGCCACATCCCCAGCCTGCCTTTATTTCTTCAGTAAATACAATAATGAAGAACAAACTGTTTTCTCTGCTGGTACAGTTAAGAAATGTCATCGCCTCAAACATAAAGAAATAACTTTTTTCATACATAAATACTAGATGCCCAAGACAATATAGGAAGGAATGATGTCTATCAGTTGTTAGCCAAATTATCTCTATAACCAAAGATGCTTAATTTATAATTAAGCATGTACAACCTTATTACAATTTTTCTTTAAGTTAATATCAGTGGGGGAAAAAAACTCCTTTAAGGAATTCTAATCAGTAACAATACTACATTATGTTAATATGTATAACATATTAAAATCTAGCAAAGAATGAGAGTCAAGATTTTTAAATGGTTTGCCTCAATAATAAGGTAATAATATCTCAATTTCTAATTAAAAAAAAAAACTTAGCCCTCTCTTCCATCCTTCACTTTTAACAGGAGTCTATTTTAAAAGTAACTATCATTGGCTACACATTCACCCCAAACCTAAAGGAGGAAAAAGTCCAAGTATTTGTAAAAGTGTCGGAAGCAACACAAAGGCTGCACTGGAACTTCTCTCTGTATTTTTATTTTATAAAACACGACAATTATTTTTAGAGCTAAAAAGTTTTGTTTGGAAACTCCTAACCAGTATCTAAAGTTAAAGTAAAGGAACATTACATCATGTTCTCAAACCAAATTTTATTTGTAATTATGAAAAATCTATAATCCTTTTTTTGAAAAAAAAAAGATGTTGATGGACTTTTATTTTATTCATTTATTTATATATGGTGCTGAGAATCGAACCCAGTACCTCACACATGCTAGGTCAGCGTTCTACCACTGAGCCACAACCCCAGCCCCCAAATCTATAATTCTTGTAGAAAGAAATTATATTATTGAGAAATGGAAACATAAAACCTGCTAAGAAAAACTAAAAAAGTATATGGATAAACTTTTACCTTCTTCATGCCATCTGTAAGTCTTCTGCTTTGTGTAGGACTGCAACAAAAGTATTTTCTATTCCTTTATTAGGCATAATATTCAAGAGATCAGACTCATTCTCTTCCTTCTTTTTTTGTAAATTTTGTTTTATCAGTTCTACTTACTTATACATGATAGTAGAATCCATTTTGATAAAATTATACAAACATAGGATATATCTTATTCTAATTAGGACCCCATTTTTGTGGGTGGGTCTCTTCCTTCTTTATAAAGCATTTGAATATGGAATAAGCACTCTGCAACTGCCACAACTGGCTTGGACTTCAGGCTCCCAAGTATTGCATATGGGCCTTCAAAACATAAAATATAATTCCCAAACTCTTTATTGTGTGGTTACAGAGGACATGGATTGGTTTTGAGAGTCTAGACTTGGTGCAAGAGATGTTCGTTTCTTTGAGTTCTTTTATGTTTCTGTTGGTTTCACAGTGCTGAAATTTGCATCCTCATTTGACTAGCTTACACCAAAGTCTGAAGTTTGGAAATCAAAAGGTTCACCTGGTTTCAGCCCCTCTGCAGACAAAAAGTAGATTTGATTAGAATAGATTCATTACTTGCTGTATCTACTTATACTTTTCTTGATACTGACAATAGAAAACATCATTGTGTTAAGACCAGAGCATGTTAAATCTGGAAAAGTAAGTTAGATTAACACTAGAGCTTCAAATTCCCAGCAAATGTCCCTGAAGTAATAATAGAGAATAATGCAGAGAAGGGAAGAAGCTTTAACTCTGTGTAAAGTTCAGTGTCTACTATTATAATTATGGAGGAAAATATTCAAAACTTGGAATTAATTAATTAATTAATTAATTAATGTCATGCAATAGCACTGTTTAAGAAGCTGCCAAGCCAGGCACAGTGGCACATACCTGCAATCCCAGTGATTCCGGAAGCTAAGGCAGGAGGATTGCAAGTTTGAGGCCAGCCTCAGCAACTTAGCAAGACCCTTGACAACCCTGTCTCAAAATAAAAAGGGCTGGGGATGTAGCTTAGTGGTAGAGTGCACCTGGGTTCCAACTCCAGTGTTAAAAAAAAAAAAAAAAAGTCTGCTAAGCAGTCATTTAATTCTCTAGGGAAGGTAATTCTAACACAGTACTTCCTATGGTTTAAGCTCACATATTTACATAACAAACAACTCTACAGTTAGAGGCTAACTCCAATGAAATAGATGAGTGGGGATAATTTTTTTTTTTCTGTTCAGTAGAAAGGATAACCTTAAAGATTCTGGTTTGTCCTCCCCCCACAGGACTTGAACCACTTTTGTACCTAATTTAGTGATCTTATCTCAGCACTCCTTTTTTTTTCTTCCACTCATTATAAAAACAACAATTTCCAAATTTTTAATATTACCATTTAAACATTTAGATTTTTTTCTTCCTGCTGTTTCCCTCCCTCACTGAGTTAAATAAAACTTTGGTACCTAACCCAATTTTTTAAATCAGAATTATGTTTTTAAAGGATAAGAATTTTGCTTTAAATTGCTGGCCAGAATCGTGCCAGATGGCTATTCCTGGCTTCAAGGGAGGCTAGGAATTGATTTGAAGATTCATTTTTTAATCTTTGTAGGCTGAGAAGGGGGGAAGAATTTTTAAGAGGGCAAACCTGCAGAAACTATCACTAACTGAATGTGGATGTGGTGGTGATGGTAGGCAAGAAAGAGAATTGAGAATGATCTCCAGGTCAGGCTTAGGTACTAAATTTACTTAAAAAAGGAAGACTGAAAGAGAAGCAAGTTTACATTTTATCATTAATAAGCACTGAGAAGTTAAAAGTTTCATTTTAATTTTATTAAAAAAATTTTTTTAGTAGTAGATGGACACAATATCTGTTTACTAATTTATGTTTATGTGGTGCTGTAGATTGAATCCAGTGCCTCATATGTGTGAGGCAAGCGCTCTACCACTGAGCCCCAGCTCTTCATTTTTATTTTTTTGAGAGCACACTCACTGATTGACTCCAACATGTGCAACTATTTGGCTATGGATTTTAAAGGGGGAAAAAAACCCACTTGTAATCATCCAAATCCTTATAATAGTTTTAACTTTGTAGCAAATTTCAGCCTGTCAATTATATAATGGAATGCCCCACCATAATAAAATAATTTACTATAGAGTGATTGCATAGATATTAGATTTATGGTCTCCATGAGTTTTTCAGGAAAAGTTACTTCATTTAGCTTCAGTTTCCTACCAAATGAACACATTTTCATTGTAGGAATTACTTAGAACTTTCAGTAAAAGTGTGTGCTGAACATAAATAAAATGTTTCTTGGCATAAACATACCTTTTTATATGCAATGGTTATTTTGAGATTCTTAACTCTTAAATTGCTATTAGAAACATTCTTATTCCCTTTTTTCCTAGGAAATAAGCCCTCTGTATTTAAACCTATTATCCTACAAATATTAATTACATAATTTGATATGGTTATTATTACTTATTAATAGGATTCTACCTCTTCTACTATTTAACTAGGAGATTGTGTGGCAATAAGGACATCAATCATACAAGGTGGTTTGATGTTATAGCACTATTGTTTATTTATGATTTACCTGAAACTTGAGTATGAAAACTTATTCCAACAAGGGCTGAGGCAGGAGCCTAAGAGTTTGAGGCAACATAGTTGAGACCCTGATTTAATAACAACAAAAAGAAAACTTGTGTGCTGCCAAGTCTACCTGAAATCTACCTATCTTGACCATATTTATTTTTAAGTAATCATCTACTTTGTAAAACTTTAATTTTCTAAAATTTTACTGCCTTAAATTATAGAACTTTGTGCATAGTATTCAAAAACCATTTGGGAGAAGGTTCCAAGATGGCGGGCCCCAAGGGGGCTGCATTCTGTGTCGCTCTGTGACCTGTGATTCAAGTAGTGGAAATACTGTTTCTCTGTGAGTTATTAGAGGACATCCAACAGCTGCTCAAGTGCAGGAATCATGGCTGCTGTGCTCGCGCAGGTCTCCAGGCCTAAGTGTCAGTGCAGGACTCCTGGCCACTCACCCACACAGGACCTCCAGGTGTCTGAGTAGGACCACAGGCATCAGCACCCAAGCAGGAATTCTGCCGCAGCTCCCACGCTGGACACCCAGCCATTGCCCATGTGCAGGACTTCTGGCTGCCACTCCTATGTGGACCCTAATCTACCAACATGAGGCTCCCCCAGTCACCTCCATCTTGTGACACTGCAACCACTGCCATAATCCCATACATGTGGTAGCCTGCACCTGGGGACATGGCAAAGGGTCTGGAAACAGCCACCAGCCACAATACTGCATACCACAGAGCTGTATCTCTGAAAATGCCGCTCAATGCCACCGTTCGACCCCACCCCACCCAACACCCCATCAATTAAAGCAGCTACCTCCATCTTGGGATCATCTTTAGTTGGGGCAACTCCCAGCTTGGGACAACTCCCAGCTTGGGACACCAGCTGGTGCATAGAAGCAATATCAAGGTACCTATAGCCCCCAACTCCCGCCTCTACCCAGTAGCACTAACCCAGCACAGTGTTTGCAGCTACACAGCCAGTCTATAGCTCCCAAACCTGGTCCTGAACTGCCCAAAATAAAACAGCTCTTCAGGAAGGGTGCACACCCCTCAGAGCACAGCACACAAGATCTCTGGTGAGAAAGGTTCCCCATTGGGAAGTAGAAAGGGAGGTGGTGAGATACAGTTTTGAGACTAAATTAGAGACCAGGAATTGTGAAGTCTACAGGTCATATAAGGAGATAAAATGCCCACATCACAAGAGTGGGCCCCAAAGGAGACAGTTGGGATGCAGTCTCCCATCAGAATGGCAAGTGCTTTATCCTGCCTCCAGGAACTCCACCCCCAAGACCAACCCTCCCATACTAATAACCTTCACCATCCTGAGGGTGGAGATACCAGCAAACAACAGACAACCCCACCTATTGGATGAAAAGGAAAGCAGAAAAGATACTGATCTCCAACAAAAACAATCCTTGTATTTTCCTACAAAAAAAAAATTTTTTTTTTCTCTTTTCTCTCTCTTCTCCCACTGTCACATTCCCAACATTTGTGAAATCAAGTACTTTTCATGAATTAGTCTACTGAGGACTGGGATGTGTGAATAACATGTTACAGTTGTGTTGTATATTCTCTTATCTCCTATTTTTACATTTTTAATTTTTTTTACTATTTATGTTTGTTTTCTATACTCTATTGTCTTCCCTCTTACTTGTCTCCCCCAAATCACTTTCTCTCTCTTCTCCTGATACTAACCAACCTCTCTATATTCCTCTTTCATGCTTCCTAAGATCTAATAAATCTATATCCTCACCTCCCACCCCACCCCCTCAATATCTCATTCTACACCTCATCCCCAGATCTTTGTCCACCATCTGAAACTGTAGACCCTTTTGCAAACCTACTATTTATATTGTAGATAATAATTGAACTCTCCATTTCTGTATATTGTGACAAAACCGAAATGTCTTAATAGCAGCTATTTGGTTTAAGGTAGTATATAGTTTGTATTGAGATCTATTAATATTGTTCTGCCCCTTAAAGGAAAGGTATTGGAACCTTGCAGGGACACTATAAGCCTATAGGGTAAAAACTGTAATTCCTCAGATCCACAGTGCTAGAAAGGAAGATACAAACAACATGAATAAACAAGAGAAGAAAGTGCCCCAAACAAACCAAGATACTACTTTATTAGGATCTATGGCCAGCACAACAGAAGAAATTACAGAGAAGGTGTTCAGGATGTACACAATTAAAATGTTCTGTGAATTAAAGGATAATATAAGAAAGCAAATACAGGCAGCAAAAGATCAATTCAATAAAGAACTACATAAGCAAATATAGGAAGCAAAAGATTATTTCAATAGGGAGATAGAGTTTCTAAAAAAAAAAAACAAAAAACAAACAGAAATCCTTGAAATGAAAGAAACAATAAACCAAATTAAAAACACAACAGAAAGCACCACCATCAGATTAGATAATTTGGAAGACAGGACCTTAGACAATGAAGACAAAATATATAATCTTGAAAAGAATGTTGACCACACAGTGAAGATGGTAAGAAACCATGAGCAGAACATTCAAGAATTATGGGATAACATAAAAAAAACAAAATTTAAGAGTTATTGGGATAGAGGAAGGAATAGAGTTCCAAACCAAAGGAATGAATAATCTATATAATGAAATAATATCAGAAAATTTTCCAAACATGAAGAATGAATTGGAAAATCAAATACAGGAGGCTTACAGGATACCAAATGTACAAAATTACAACAGATCCTCACCAAGGCACATTATACTGAAAATGCCTAGCATACAGAATAAAGAGAAAAATTTAAAAGCCATAGAGAAAGGAATCAGATTACATATAGGTGGTAACCAATTATGTTATCTGCAGATTTTTCAGCCCAGACCCTGAAAGCTAGAAGCACCTGTAACAACATATACTAAGCTCTGAAAGAAAATGGATGCCAACCAAGAATCTTATATAGAGCAAAATTAAGCTTTAGATTGATGATGAAATAAAAACAAAATGATAAACAAAAGTTAAAAGAATTTACAACTAGAAAGACTGCACTACAGAACATCCTTGGCAAAATATTCTAGGAGAAAGAAATGAAAATCAGCAAAGGGAGGTATTACACTAAAGGGAAAACCAATCAAAGGAGAAACCAAGTCATATTAAATACCAAAAATAAACAAAAATGACTGGGAATAAAAATCCTGTCTCAATAATAACCCTGAATGTTAATGGCCTAAACTCACCAATCAAAAGACATAGACTGGCAGATTAGATTTAAAAAAAAAAAAGACCAAACAATATCATGTCTCCAAAAAAATCATCTCATAGGAAAAGACAGCCACAGACTGAAGGTGAAAGGTTGGTAAAAAAATATACCACTCACATGGACTGCGAAAACAAGCAAGAGTTTCCATCATCATATCAAATAAAGTAGACTTCAAGCCAAAGTTAATCAAAAGGGATAAAGGAGGATATTTTATACTGCTTAAGGGAATCATATGTCAAAAAGACATAATAATTATAAATATATATGCCCAAACAATGGAGCATATACATTCATCAAACAAATTCTTCTCAAGTTCAAGATGCTGGGTGACTTTAACACACCCTTTCACCACTGGATAGCTCTTCCAAACAAAAGCTGAACAAAGAAACTATAGAACTCAATAATACAATCAATAACTTAGACTTAACAGAATATATATATANACAATTAAAATGTTCTGTGAATTAAAGGATAATATAAGAAAGCAAATACAGGCAGCAAAAGATCAATTCAATAAAGAACTACATAAGCAAATATAGGAAGCAAAAGATTATTTCAATAGGGAGATAGTGTTTCTAAAAACACTATATATATATATATATAATATATATATATATATATATGACTATTTTATATATATATATATATATTTTATATATATAGGTATTATATATATATAACCAGACACATGAAAAATTATGCTGTATATGCATAATATAAATTGAAATGCATTTTTCTGTCATATATAACCAATTAGAATAAAAATAAATAAATAATAAGTAAATCAAAACAAAATTAAGGTAGGATAAATGTTCTCATAAAAGAAACTTACCCCATCTTCAGAAACCACTCATACAATATGAAAGTCAATGGGGAAAAAAAAGGAACTAAAAAATCTTAACACCAAAAAAATAAATAACCCAATCATTTTATATATACATATATATATACACACACACACACATATATTTCATCCATCAATGAGTGAATATACTTTTTTCTCAGCAGTACATGGATCATTCTCTAAAACAGAACATATATTATGCCACAAAGCAACTCTTTTTTTTTTAATGTGGTGCTGGGGATTGAACCCAGGGCCTTCTGCATGTGAGGCACAAAGCAACTCTTACCAAATATAAAAAAGTAGAACTACTACCCTGCATTCTATCAGATCATAATGGAATGAAATTAGAAATCAATGATAAAATAATAAATAGAAGCTACTCCAACATCTGGAATCTAAATAATATGCTATTGAATGAACAATGGGTTGCAAAAGACATCAAAGAGGAGATTAAAAAATTCTTAGAGGTAAAGGAGAACATTGATACAACATATCAAAATCTCTTGGACACTCTGAAGGCAGTACTAAGAGCAAAGTTCATTGCACGGAGTTTATTCTTTAAAAGAAGAAAAAGTCAACAAATAAATGACCTAACATTACACCTCAAAGCCCTAGAAAAAGAAGAACAAATCGACACCAAAAGCAGTAGAAGACAGGAAATAATTAAAATCAGAGCTGAAATAAATGAAATTGAAACAATTTAAAAAATTGACAAAAAATATGGTTTTTTGAAAAAATAAAGAAAATTGATAAACCCTTAGCCATGCTAATGAAGAGAAGGAGAGAGAAAACTCAGATTACTAATATCCATGATGAAAAAGGAAATATCACAATGGACACTACAGAAATACAGAAGATAATTACAAATTATTTTGAAAATTTGTACTCCAATAGAGTAGAAAATATTGAAGGCATCGACAAATTTCTAGAGTCCTATGATTTGCCGAAACTGAATCAGGATGATATACACAATTTAAACAGATCAATTTTAAGCAATGAAATAGAAGATGGCATCAGAAACCTAACAACCAAGAAAAGCCCAGGACCAGATGGATACACAGCTGAGTTCTACAAGACCTTCAAAGGAGAATTAATACCAATACTCCTCAAATTATTTCATGAAATAGAAAAAGAGGGAACACTTCCAAACTCATTTTATGAGGCCAATATCATGCTGATTCTAAAACATCAAAGAAAGAAAACTTCAGACCAATATTTCTAATGAATATAGATGCAAAAATTCTCAATAAAGTTCTGTCAAATTGAATATAAAAGAATGTCAAAAAGATAGTGCACCATGATTAAGTGAGGTTCATCCCAGGGATGTTGGTTCAACATATGGAAATCAATAAATGTAACTTATCACATCAGTAGATTTAAACATAAGAATCATATGATCATCTCAATCAATGAAGAAAAAGCATTCAACAAAATACAGCACCCCTTCATGTTCAAAACACTAGAAAAATGAGGGATAACAGAAACACAACATTGCAAAAGCCATCTATGCTAAGCCCAAGGCCAACATTATTCTAAATGGAGAAAACCTGAAAGCATTACCTCTAAAAACTGGAACAAGACAGGGATGCCCTCTTTTACCACTTCTATTTAACATAGTTCTTGAAACTCTAGCCAGAGCAATTAGACAGACAAAAGAAATTAAAGGGATACTGATAGGAAAAGAAGAACTCAAACTATCACTATTAGCCAAGGACATGATTCCATACCTAGAGAAGCCAAAAAATTCTACCAGAAAACTTCTAGAACTAATAAATGAATTCAAGCAAAGTAGCAGGATATAAAATAAACACCCATAAATCAAAGGCATTTTTGTATACCAGTGACAAATCCTCTGAAAGAGAAACTAGGAAAATTATACCCCATTTATAATAGTCTCAAAAAAAAATACTTGGGAATTAACTTAACATAAGAGGTGAAAGAACTCTACAATGAAAAGTACAGAACACTAAAGAAAGAAATTAAAGAAGACCTTAGAAGATGAAAAGATCTCCCTTGTTCTTGGATAGGCAGAATTAATATTGTCAAAATGACCATAATACCAAAAGCTCTCTACAGATTTAATACAATTCTAATCAAAATCCCAATGACGTTTCTCATAGAAATAAAAAAAGCAGTTATGAACTTCATCTGAAAAAATAAGAAGCTCAGAATAGTAATCCTTAGCAAGAAGAGTGAAGCAAGTGGCATCACTATACTAGACCTTAAACTATACTACAGAACAACAGTAACAAAACAGCATGGTACTGGCACCAAAATAGACTTGTAGACCAATGGTACAGAGTAGAGGACACTGAGACACATGCACATAAATACAGTTATCTCATATAGACAAAGGTGCCAAAAACCTATATTGGAGAAAAAAAAAGCCCCTTCAACAAATGGTTCTAGGAAAACTGGAACTCCATATGCAACAAAATAAAATTAAGTCCCTATCTCTTACCATGCACAAAACTCAACTCAAAGTGTATCAAGGACCTAGGAATTAAACCAGATAGAAGAAATAGGAGAAAAAGTAGGCCCAAATATTCATCATGTCATTATATCATCATGTGCCTAATAGAAGAAAAAGTAGGCCTAAATATTCATTATGTCAGATTAGGCCCCAACTTCCTTAATAAGACTCTATAGTACAATAAATAAAATCAAGAATCAATAAACGGGATGGATTCAAACTAAAAAGCTTCTTCTCAGCAATAGAAACAATCAGTGAGGTGAATAGAGAACCTACAGAATGGGAGCAAATTTTCACCACATGCACATCAGATAGAGCACTAATCTCTAGGATATATAAAGAACTCAAAAATCTTGGGCATGGGGGTAGGAAAGATGGTGGAATGAGATGAACACCATTATCCTAAGTACATATATGAAGGCAAGAATGGTGTGACTCTACTTTGTGTACAACCAGACACATGAAAAATTATGCTCTATACACATAATATGAATTGAAATGCTTCTTCTGTTATATATAACCAATAAAAATAAATAAATAAATAAAAACAAAATTAAGGTAGGATAAATGTTCTCATAAAAGAAACTTACCCCATCTTCAGAAACCACTCATAAAATATCAAAATCAATGGGGGGAAAAAAAGGAACTCAAAATCTTAACACCAAAAAAAATAAATAACCCAATCAATAAATGGGCCAAGGAACTGAATAGACACTTCTCAGAAGAAGATGTACAATCAATCAACAAATATATGAAAAAACTATTCAACATCTCTAGCAATTAGAGAAATGCAAATCAAAACTTCTCTTAAGATTTTTATCTCACACCAGTCATAATGTCCACTATTAAGAATACAAACAACAATAAGGGTTGACAAGAATGTGGGGAAAAGGTACACTAATACATTGCTGGTGGGCCTAAAAATTGGTGCAACCAATCTGGAAAGCAGTATGGAGATTCCTTGGAAAACTTGGAATGTAAACACCATTTGACCCAGCTATATCCCATTCCTTGGTTTATACCCAAAGGACTGAAAAACAGCATACTACTGCTGAGAGCCACGGCCGAGTCTGTATGGCCCCTGGCATTTTGCCAACAGTATTGATTGACAGGCGAGGCATTACTATCCGCCTCTGCCGCAACTTTTGAGTTCTCGCACTATTTTGGAGTTCTTGTGGGGATTTCCGGGGATTCCCCGAGAGTTCCCATTGGTTGGGGAAGTGCAGGAGGAGGGATTTCCGAGAGAGATATTTCCGGCTGGGGGTTCCTGGAGAAGCCTCGTGGCGTTCGGGAGGATTCCCCGGGAGCTGTGTGAAGTGTTTTCCTGCAGTTTGAAAATAAAGTTTGTTCCTGCTTCAGTGGCTCGTGATTTGTGCCCAGCCAGACTGCGGCATTTGGTGGCCCTTGCGGGGAACGTCTGAAGCTTCGGGGTAAGTGAAATTGCTTGCCCCTAAGGGAAGGCGAGAGAATGGGTGACCATTTTAAACAATGTGTTCTTGTTTTGATTTGTTTTGTGTTTGTTTCAAGCTGCCTATCCCTAGAATTTTCTCAGGCAGATTGGGAAAAATGGTTGGCTCAAGGTTTGAAGTTGTTCACCCCTGAGGAAGAGATAGAAATAGACCACAAATGCACATGTCAAGAAAATAGGAAAATTGATACAACGATTTTTTGTTCCGTTTTTGTTTCATTCTGTTTCGGTTTTGTTTTGTGTTATCTTATTGGGTTGCGTTATCTTTATAACAGATTAGAAATTAGTAAAAAACAAACTGAAAGAGTGTTAAGTAAATTGTTAGAGGTTCAGACCATGGAGAAAGACATTTTAGATCAAGCAAAAGAGAAGGTCTCTCAAGCTAGTCAGACAGAGGAAGAAAATTTAAAGGAAGAAAGCTTAGAGGAGAAACAGCTATTAGGGAAAAAGCTACAACAGGAGGCTGCTACTAACACCGTTCTATCACCAGAGGGC
>NW_026000016.1:35466406-35490024 GCF_001458135.2 Marmota marmota marmota
TCACGAGTTCAAAGCCAGCCTCAGCAACAGCGAGTGGCTAAGTAACTCAGTGAGACTCTGTCTCTAAATAAAATACAAAACAGGGATGGGATGTGGCTCAGTGGTTTGAGTGCCCCTGAGTTCAATCCCTGGTACCCCCCTCCCCCCCAAAAAAGAGGAAGTTTGTCTCAACTTCTCACAGGAAATACAAGTCATATAATGTGTCATCAGACTATAAGAGTGTTGATGTTTGAACCTCTTATTATTTTCCAGGATACCACAGTGATCAATTCCCAGAACCACAGTAGTTTCATATAGGCCACAGATACTTTTCTGTGTTAAGTACTATATCCTAGGTTTGTTCTAAGCTCCAAAAATTCCATTTGATAAGACAGAAAGCCTCTAGTCTACTGGAACTTATATAATTACAGAGAGAAAGACAATAACCCAATAAACATTTAATGAAGAAAAATATTACAGAGAATAATAAAGGCACTCAAGGGAAAAATATAAAGACATCATCAGGGTGAGAGAGCAGAGAGAAAGGGGACTCACCCAACTTCAGTTTAGGTATGCGGAAATATCCCTGAGAGAGAGGCATTTAGCTGAGACAAGAATAAAGAGATGAGAGTAAGGAGAAGATCTAAGGGAGAAGGGAGAGGCATCAGAGGATAGGCCCCAAAGTGGAAAGCTGTGTGCTGCACTTAAGTTAGACATTTAGTGACTGAGGGAGTGGCCTGGAGTCCCAGAGGATGAGGTAGATGAAGGGGAAGTCAAGGGCCTAATCAAGTAGATGCCAAGAGCAAGGGTAAGAAATTTCAATGCTGTTTAAACTGATATTAGAAGCTCCTGGGAAGTTGCAAGAAGAGTCAATTTATATAAAGTTAAAAATAATTCTTTTATATGGAGATTGGATTATTGAGTTCACTTGTGGAGTTGAGGAGACCATTTAAGAGCACAGTAGAATTCTCCAAGGAGAACAGGTTTGTGGTTTCATTTAGTGTGCTCATGATGAAGAGCATGATGAAAATAAGATGGACATTTTGGGGAGGTTTTGCATAAGTAGTTAATAGATTAAACTAAGGAGGGGGTAGAAAATCAAACTTCTTTCGGAGGATTTTGTCTTCATAACTAGGTGGAAGGTGGTGATATTTATTGAGACTGGGAAGACTGAGGGAAGTCAGCACATCAAGTAGGTGGTTAAAAATAAATTTTTTAAACTTAAGATTCAGATGATTTTAAAATGTGTGACACTGTCGAGAAGTCAATGTGGGCATGAGAGACAGAAGTGAGAGTGAAGATAAAACTGGAGGAATATTTGCTGGCAGAATTGACACCATTAAATTCCACAAAATCTGAAAAGATTACACAGGGAAAGAGATTGTGTGTGGAAAACAAGAAGAACAGGACCATCAAAGGGGACTGGGACAGAGGACCAGTGATGTTGGAGGAAAACCATAGCTGAGTTGCATGGAAATCAAAGACAGGAGACTTTTCCAAAGAGGAGATAGTGGCCAGTGGTGGCTAGACACCACGGCAGGTGAGGGAGAATGTGAGAGGTGTGAGCCCTGGGTTCTGTGGACTTGATCTTGGCAGTCAGTGGAGTATTCAGTTAGGAAACTGGACTGTCTGTGAGAAGAGAGTCGGAGCTGCAGAGGTGAAGACTGGATGGAGATGACTATTGTGAGTGGCAGGTCTCAGGGGAGGACCGTGTTCAGGGGGCCAGTTGGACCTAAAGTAGGAGAACAAAGAGCCTGAAGAGAAGAGAGAGGACTTGAGAACCAGACAGATGTGTCCATTTATTAACAAGGAAGCACTTAGAGGGTCCCTGTGTATAATTTGCTGACTGGCAATGCAAAAAATCATTAATGAAACAGCCAATATTTGCTAGTGATGTAGAATATATAGTTATTATACTAGGGAGGAGAATAGAGTGATGACCAAATCCATCTGGTGTCTGGCAGCATGGAGCACTGTAACAATACCACCTGGTGGCTGGAGAACCTCAGAAAACTAGATCCATCAGGGTTGTTACTGTCATCACCAGCAAGTTGAGTTGGGTTTTTCATAGTTTCAATGAATAAGATTCACAAAAGATGAAGCAGCATTCTCCAGGTTAACATTTAAACACTCTCTTCAGTGTCTAAGTGGTGTCTCCCTAGGGAAACTCTCTGAGGAAGCCACACTAGTTTCTAGCTCCATGGTGAATGCACATTGTTCAAGGATACTAAGTAACTGATCTTCTGTTCTCCCATGTCATCTTCTGGGATCTTTCCCCCTGTGCTTCCAATGTCCCTACTACAATGTTCCTACCAATTGAGATGTGCCCATCAGGGGCCTCAGGACAAAACTTAGTACTTTTAGAATTTCAACATTTTCTGACTTTTTAAGATTTTTATCTGATAAACTTTTATCATACATTGAAATGCATGTGACTTGTTTCTCATTAACAGTATGATGGTTTATACCATCTTCATTGGTTAGTCCACTTGCAAACATGAGCATGGCCTCAAATCTTTGCCAAACATTTGTTAAAGTGTTTGTATTAATACAGGCTTTATAGTAACCTGTATCCTGGCTTCTTTCAGAAAGCTCTGGATTTCAAGCCTCTTTAAACTGCATTTAGCATAGAACTTTACAACAATTTATAACTGTTCTTCATGAATCATGATCCCTTGGTCAAAATATTTCATTACAGATGTCATCCTAGGGAACATTAATAGCCCAAACTTCACTTTTGACAAGTTGAAATCTCAACTGGTGTGTGGAGAGTTGTACATGGACAATGGAATTTGTCTAGTTTTCCAGTAACAAATTTAAGCTACTGATACAAAATCATTATAGAATAGTCAGAAAATACATGCATAATTATCCATATTTTCTTTTTTGAAAAAATTATGCATAATAAATACTGGATTTATTTCAGAAATACTGAATTTGGCTTTCTTCAGTGGTTTCTCTGATAGGGGCATTTGCCAAAGTATCTGATCCAAAATATCTATAGTGCTGAGGTTGGAAACATGCATTTACATCGTGCTGCTTCTAAAAAAATCTAGGCTCACATGTTATACAAATTCTTGCCTCTACTTCAGTTCTTTTGGTTTGTTTTAGCTTGTTTCAGCATAAAACCAACAAGAAATCTAAAATAAGGTAGTTTTGAGATTCATTAATTTCTTGCTGAATCCATTCAATGAATGTAAATTCAAGATCTTCATTGTTAATTTTTTAAAATTAGAATATTACAATTACATATAGTAACTGGCTTACACCCCCTCCAATCATACATGCATTGAATTTGATTTCAGTTCTAATCTTCCCACTTGTCCCTCCCTTGGCCCCTGCTATTCTCCTTCCTTTACACTACTGGTCTTTCTTTCATTCATTTTTTAATTTATTTTTTATACATATATAAATATTAAGGTAAAATTTTATGTGAGATATATATATATATATATATATATATATATATATATATATATATACACACATACATACATATACATACATACACACACAATGGAATACTACTCAGCATTAAAAGAGAATAAAATTATGGTATTTGCAGGTAAATGGATGGAGTTGGAGAATATCATGCTAAGTGAAGTAAGCCAATCCCCCAAAACAAAAGGCCGAATGTTTTCTCTGATATGTGGATGCTGATCCATAATGCGGATCAGTGGGGAGCATGGAAGAAATGGAGGAACTTTAGAAAGGGCAAAGGGGAGGTGGGGAAAGGGATGGGGCATGGGGGTTGGAAAAATGGTGGGATGAGATGGACATCATTACCCTAAGTACATGTATGAAGACACAAATGGTGTGATTATACTTTGTGTATAATCAGAGACATGAAAAATTATGCTCCTATGTATGTATACTATGAATTGAAATGCATTCTACTGTCATGTATAACAAATTACAACAAATAAATAAATTTTTTAAAAAAGAAAAAAACTCTTTAAAAAAACATTTGGGATGCCCCTTTAATAAGATTTCTTCCATTAAAACAATGGATTTTTACAAAACTGTCTTCCAAACTTTCCATATCCAAATACCAGGTCATACAGATTCAAACTATACAGTATTTCTTCCATTTATTCTTCCCTTATCAACCCCACAGTCACTGTCTTTAGTTTGATCTATAATTGGCTGTATTAATATATCTCTTCTTCATTAAGGCACAACTGCATTTTGTAGGTTATTACTTCCAAATCATTCTGATATTGACATATCTTTCTAGATAAGAGATTAGAGAATGTCATTTTTTTTTTCTGTTTTTAGTGTTCAAATGTTCCTGCTGCCCACAGAATAAAATCCAAACTACTCCCAAAACTTTACTCTGGTCTCATTTGTTACATGCCATCTCTTACCTTGTAGTTTCATCTATAAATTTTCTGATCCAAAATAGACTTTTGCTCCTTTTGCCTTAGCTAATGCTTTGCCCTCAGCCTGGAATGCTCTTACCCTTTTTTCCTGCCAACTAGAATCCATTCATCTTTTGATGTTTGACTCAAACACCATTGTCTCCTTTTGGGGAGGCTTACAAGGTTTACTAATTTGAAACAGATTAATCACTGTTCTGGGTCTCAGAGAACTGTACTCTTAAGACAGCATTTATGTTCTAGAAGTCTCTGCCTTTTTGGAACACGTAGAAAAGTTTGGACAAATACAAACAGAAATATAGTCACAGTTATAAATATGAAGTATTCAAGTTTGAATACCAGGTTTAACAAGCTAAAATAATTTCTTAATGTATCTATAAGCACCTGATTTGGAAGAGTGCATATTACCCCAACAATATTATACACAAGATAAAATATAAGATGAAAACCAATGTTGTCATTTTTATCATATTTATTTTGATAGTTATTTTAAAATTTTCAATAGGTTTCTTTTCTAAGGACCTGGTAATTCTGTATTTTAACTAGACTAAATGATTCCAAGGACAATACATGAAGCTATGTTACACATATATTTTTAAAAAAATAAAATTTAAAAGTAGGTAACTGTTCAGTGAATATTACTCTTTGAAGGTACATGGATTGAAAATAATGCAATAGGTCTTTTTGCTGTTTTGGAGTACATAAATCTACTCTATTTATCTTATTACAGATATTTAAGAGATGACAATGTAAATTTTAAAATATCTATATATTGTAGATAAAACTAACAAGAAAAAAATAATACACATAATTTTCTCTTTAACACCATGGACACTGTGATTATGATCTTGACAAACCAAACTGATTGAAAATGCAAACCAATGATCAAAAGTATTACATCATAATCTTCTAAAACTATATGATACCTTAAAACGATGACATATGTAATCGTTTCCCCTTTTTTCCTTCTCTTTCTCTTTCTTGATGTTATCTTTTATCCTAAAAATGAAAATATATCAATGAGTAATTAAATTACAAAATAGACCCTATTTATTTTTAAAGTTTTTTTTAGTTGTCAATGGACCTTTATTTTATTTATTTATATGTGGTGCTAAGGATTGAGCCCAGGGCCTCACACATGATAGAAAAGTGCTCTACCACTGAGCCACAACCCCAGCCCCCTGTTTATTTTTGGATAGTGATTACATACACCATAATTTAAAAATTTAAAGGTAAAAGGTCTCCTTTTCACCTGTCACCCATTCATCAAAATTTTCCCTGTATTAGTCACCCAAAACTGCTATAACAAAATACCACAACAGAATTTATTTCTCACAGTTCTAGAAGCTAGGAAGTCCAAGATTGAAGTGTTAGTAGCTCTCATGTCTGGTGAGGGACCACTTTTGCTTACAGGCTACCTCTTTTATGGTATCTTCACAGAATAGAAAGAGAAAGCTCTGGTGTCTCTTCCTCCTACAGGCATTAATCCCACCAGAAGGGTTCCACCCTTGTAACCTCATCTAAATCCAATCGCCTCCCAAAGGCCCACCTCCTAATACCATCACATTGGGGATAAAGACTTCAACATATAAATTTTGGGGACAGCCAGAGGAATGAGAAGTTGTGCTCCATTTGTGTACAATACGTCCAAATGCATTCTACCGCCACGTATAACTAATTAGAACAAATAAAAAAAAATTTGGAGGGGGGCACAGACACTCAGGTCAAAACATTTCTCAAAGACGATAACAAATCTTACAAATGTTTTGCATATCTTTCCAAAGATATTTGTAAGCACTTATAGGCTAATAAGAATATATGTTCTTATCTTCACCACCACTATTTCCACAAATGGTAACATATTTTATATACCATTCTGTACAGATATAGTTGAAGGCCATTCTAATCAGTAAGCAAAGAATTCCTACATATTTTTTGTGATTGTAATGTATCAAATTGATTTAATCAGTCTATCATAAATGGAGATTTTTAAAAAATTCTTATTTTTATTTATTTATTTTTTGGTACTGGGGATTGAATCCAGTGGTGCTTGAACACTAAGTTACATCTGCAGCCCTTTTTGTTTTTCAATCTGAGACAGAGTCTCATTAAGTTGCTTAGGACCTTGCTAAATTACTGAGACTGGCTTCCAATTTGCAATCCTCCTGTTTCAGCCTCTGGAGTTGCTGGGATTACAAGTGTGCACCAATATACCTGGCTCAGAAGTGAAGATTTATGTTGTTTCAAATATTTTAATATTACAAGTCATATTGCTACAAATAACCTGTAGACATGTCTTTTCATAGGTGTGTGAAAATACCTACAGAATAAATTACTACATGTAGAACTTGGGAGTAATGAGTAAATATATTTCTAATTTTAATAGATATTGTCAAATTGCCTTTTACTGAAGCTTTAACAATTTTCTTCCTCACCAGTGGATAGAGTACCTACTTCCCTAAACCTTTACCAAGTTTAATAACAAACTTGAATCTTTAATCTGATGGTGAAAAACAATCTCTCCAATTAAATTTAAATCTATACTTCTCTTATTATGAATAAGTTTGAGCATACTTTTATAAAATTAAGAGCCATTCATATTTTCCTCTTTTTGTGAGTTGTATGATCATATCTTCTGCATATTTATCTATTAGATTGTAGGGTGTTTTCTATTGATTATCCTCCATGCTAAATCACAGTGTTAAGACTATCTAGATCACAAGTTCCAAAGTTACTTGCAAACAAATATACTCCTATTGGGTACAATATTTTACAGATTTATTGATTATCTCCCAAAGGTCAGACTTCTTTGGGCAAGGTTAAATTCTTAACTATACACCTATACTATAGTTTATTTATCTGTTCTGTTGTTGATGGATTCCTTTTATTAAAAAAAGCAATTATAAACAACATTGCCATGCACTTCTTTTACAGGTATATTGATGTAGAAATGGTGGAGAATACACCTATAAGTGAGTTTCTGAACCCAGGCTACATATATGTTAGATTTAATATATCAATATTAACTTCCTGGTTTTTGAACCTTGTGACATACACAGAAAGGATTTTCTCTCCATCTATTATTATGATTTTCAAAACCTCACAATAGTTTCTTGCAATTCTTTTGTGGCTTTCATTTCTTTACATGTAAACCTTTGACCCATCTGGTTGCATCTGAACTGAAAATGTACAGACTTTTTTCCTTGTCTCTGTTCCCTAAACAATATAATAACTATTTACACGGCATTTACATTGAATTAGGCATTATGTAAATTCTCCTATATGTGACATGTCATTACAGTGAGAGCACAACACCATACCTGAAGAAATAGGCAAACAGAAATGATGACATCTCAGTGGCAAATGGTGTGGATCAATGACTGTGGACCAGATAGGATGATGGATGTCTCAGAAGATTCCTGCATGAACAGATAACATTTAGAACAAGGGGAGTACGAGTACATTTTCCCTGCCCTTCCCTGGTTAACATAGAGATCTCCCCTCATACACCTCAAATGAGACTAAAAGTAGGAAATTCCCAACTGACTGAGATCAGGTTTTTGTCCCAGGCCAATGACTTAGGGTTTCAAAAATAAAATTAGATGAATTACAGAAAGTTAATGTCATATTTTTTACATAGCTGTGTCATGGACAGATTCAAACCCATAGATGAGCAAAGTTGTTCATATTATTCACTTTAAGTTTTTAAAGTTATATATCTGTTGATATACCCCTTTTTAACTTTTGTATTTCCTTTTCTTTTTTTTTAAGTAGATTTGTCAAGGCTTTGATCAATTTATTGGGATTTTCTTAAAAATCCATTCTTGGATTTATGATCCATTTTTTTCTTTCTCTTTAAAGTCTTTAAGGTTTTTAATCTTTATTATTTCCTTCCTCCTACTTTAAGTTGTATTTTAGTTGTTCTTTTCTATTTTCTTCTTTTGAAAGTTAACTTCACTTGCTTTTTTTCAATGACAAAAACATTTACATGAATGAATTAATTTCTGATTTAGGGGGATAATATTAAGTAGTTTAAAATTTACCCAGAATTAAAATACACAATACAGCAGCATAGAAGTCAGGGAAAAGGTAAAGGAATCAGAATGTTCTGATGTCCTTCTTTTCCGTAAGTGGAAAGTAAAAGAATCAAATAATATTAGTCTTTGATAATCAAGGTTGTATGTTATAGTTTATATGGTAACCAATATAAAAGAAGAAAAATATAAATTAGAAAATGTATAATATGTTAAAGACAAAAAATGAACTAAGTGGCATAAATAGAATGGTAAGATTAAACTGAAAAATATTAGTAATTATATTAAATCTGTGTCAACATTCAAAAGATGAAGATCATCAAACTGGATAAGAATATAAAACACAACTAATTTATGCTGACTAGAGAGAAGTTGGAAGTAAAAGATATCAAACAAACACTAATTCTTCTTCTCTCCCTCTAAAATGTGATATAGCTGATACTATCAGGTAAAATTGACTTTAAGACAATAAATACTTTTAGAGTTAAAGAAGTAACTTCATAATAATAAAAACCATAATTTGTCAGAAGAATTAATCACTCAAATTTTAAATTCATTTAAAAGAACTTCAAAATATAAGCAAACATTGAAAATTTTACGAGAACTCCATAATCATAAGGAAGATTTTAAATCTTATCTTTTTAATTGATAGAAAAAGGCAGGAAATTAACAATACAAATGATATTTATAACCAAATCAAATGTATCAGACAGGGTAAGTTATATTAGCATATAGTAGCAAACAACCCTAGAATCTTTATAACTTTTTACAAAATGAAGGGAACCAGAGTTAACCAGGGACCATCTATACAAGAAAACATGTTAATGAATGGTTTATCCTTAATAGACAAATTGGGACCTAATATGAAACTGTCTGGAGATTTTCTGCTTTTCAACAAGGAACTATCTGCTTCCAGAATCCACCAATTCCAGATGTCTTTGCTCCTGGGAGCAAAAAATTACCACAACACAGATCTGATCCAAGGACCTATGTTCTAAGTTCAGGCTGTTTCAGTGCCTTTAGGTCCTGAGGCAATTCAGGGCCAGAAAAGGGTAGATCCTATAGTCACTGATGTAGGACCAATTGCTGGTGATCTTTCTTAGATCTAAGGACTTCAGTGAAGTTTTAACAATTCAACAAGAACCTGTTGGAAGATTTGATTAATCAAGGTTCTTAAAGATCACCATCTAGTTTAACCAACTTGGGGATGATCAAATATCTCAAACCCAAATAGAACTTTCCTCTACTCATTAATATAAGAGTAGGTATAGAATTCCATCTGCTGCTTCTGACTAACAAACAAAGCAGCATGACAACTTCCTTATCAGACAGCCCTGACAAACCAAAATGCTAGGCCCCAGGGAGATCTTCAAATAGGAGGGAAAAACTGCTACTTGGAATTTTTCCATGAACTTTTCTCAGAATTAAATCTCGTCATACTCTCAGGATGCTTCTACCCAAATTTGATATTTATTAGAACATAGTTTTTATTTTGTTTTGTGATTTTGTTTGTTTGGTTGGTTTTACTCTTACCCTCTTTCCATAGCATAGTTTCATTGGAGAAGGGCCTTGCCAAAATTTTCTTTTTCTTTCCTTGGCTGTGACATGGAGAATTAATTTTTTCTTATGCAGTTATATCCCTTTCCTTATTTATATGCTATCAGTAGATCTTTTGATTAATTTTTAGTATATTTGTTAATTTTTGATAGAAAAATTAGTGATTGGATTATAGCAATTTCGAATACAGTATATTCTGCAGTAAGCAAAGTAGTAGGAGAGATTTAGGGGAAAAAACCCAAAAAACTGGCTTGGTTCTTTAAGATTCTTACTGCTTTTCTTTGGTTTAATTACCTAAAGCTTTCTGTACTCCAATTCCTGCCCCAGGAAACTGCTTTTCTCTGGGGGTAAAGGACTCCTAGTGAAATGCCCTGCTAAAAGATTGGCTTTTTCAGTATGCTGCTTCAGCTGGTTGTTAATGTCTGAAAATTATGTACATTTATTTATATCAATTTCACTTATTTCCATGTGAACAGAGAAAGAACCTAAGGATATACACAAAAATTTTAAGAGTGATAACCCCAGGGGGATGAATTAAAGAGAAAAGTGTGGCCATTTCACCTGTTATTTAATTTTCCTTCCAATTATTTGTATTTTTCAAAGTAAATATGCATTTTATAACCACATTATAACATCAAAACTAAAAGGCAAAATAAAATGAAAAATTAAAATTAATTTAATTTTAAAGTTAAAAGATTTGCAGTTTTGGGGTTTTAATTATGTATATAGTTTTCTGAATATCTGAAGAAAAGGAAAAGGGCACTGTTACTTTAGCACCAACATGTTAACCATTTGTTAGAGTCTGTAAACAAGTCAAAATAACACCTGGCATTTTGCCAGGGGAATGTTAGAGTTCGTAAACAAGTCTGGATGGTGCCTGGCAAAATGCCAGAGGGAGTGGTTTGAGAAGTAACAAAAGCGAGCCATTAAGTGTGGAGATTCCTGATTGGTTGACTGCTGTATCTAGTTTATGTTAATTAGATAAGCTGTGTGGAATGTATAAATACTGCTCCTGTCCTGCAATAAACGGTTTCCACTCCTGCTGTATGAATCTACACAAGTTGTTCGTCACCCCCGCCCCCGGTTATTTTGCTGCAGCCGGACTGCGGCAACCATTCTTTACCTTATATCTATCATCAAAATACCCTGCAGATTCTGTGCTCTTTGATCAATAAGAAAGTACAGTATCCCACAGCAGTCAATCTTATTTTTATTTAAATTAGTCACAATCACTTACCTTTCCTTCTCTTTTCCACTTATTCTTTTTGTCTTTTCTCTTTCTCTTAATTTTTCCCTTGGTAATCTCTAAATTTTTTTAAAGAAAAATTGGAAGTTTTAATTCATTTTTAAAAATAATTTTATTGAAATTGGATTTTCTAACTTCCAAAAGTTAGAAAAGTGTCTTTTCTTTATTAATTAATCAAACTGTGATAGTCTATGATAGCAGCAGAAAATAAGCCAAGAAACGTATCCCAGTGGCATTTATAAATGCCATATATAATAAATATGTGGCATTTAGAATCTCATCTAGAGAACAATACTGGTGTGAATATTGTTCCACTAGAATCTAACTTTTAGATAACCTAGAAAGCATAAGGTGCTATGTTTATTAGCAGAAACTATAAGAGTGCAACTATTAAATTCTTTACTGGGAAATATGAAAAATAAATTATTTTAAGGAGAAATGGAAAAGGTGATTATTAGCCTGCCACCATATTAACCACTCCATACTATAAAAGACATTCTTTTTCCTAACTCGTAAGAAAAAGTTCCCTGCGTAAGATTTCCTATATATTTTAATACAGTTGGGGGTTTTCAGAGTTTCTTGAATCTGTACTTGATGTCTTTCAACTGTTCTGCAAAACTTTTGACCATTATTTTATTTAAATATTGCTTCTCTCCAATTGGCTCTTCTTTCCTTCTTGGATTCCAGTTATATTTTAGATCTTTTCCCTGTGTCTCACATGTCTCTGATGGACTCTCTTCTCTACCTTCCATTTTTTTTTCTTTTCCTCCTGAACTGACTTCCAGTTCACCAATTCTGTCTTTTGGTGACTAATCTACTGGTAAACCTATCTAGACTGTTAATTTTAAACAATGGAATTTATACTTGAACTATACTAGAATTAGTATACCAATGAACTTTATACTAGAACACTTGATTCTTTTATATAGTTTATAAATCTCTATTTTTCTGAATATATAATCACAATTGTTTAAAATTCATTGCCACCTAACCCTAATATTTGGGATACCTGTAGGGCTGTTATTTTTTTCTCTTGTTTTTTTAGTCCTATCGGTAACCCAGATATTGGAGTTAGGTGGCAATGTCTTGTAATTTTTTGTTAAAAGTAAGTATTTTTCATTTAAAAAATTTAGAAGTTATAGATGATGTTATTGTCCTATAAAGACTATTTAAAGACCCTTCCTCCATCACGTAAACTTAATGATGGATGATCATCTAAACTCAGTTTGGAACCATGCAAAATGAGATTAGAGTCCCAGTAAAGCTCAATTCACCTCTGATTCATCCCTAGCCCTCCTGGATTTTCAACAGAGGTCTATGCTAGTGGAAGAAGTCAATAAATGAAATGTATTTAATGGCATAAACTTACAACTATAAAC
Source organism: Marmota marmota marmota (assembly GCF_001458135.2). Classification (NCBI taxonomy): domain Eukaryota; kingdom Metazoa; phylum Chordata; class Mammalia; order Rodentia; family Sciuridae; genus Marmota; species Marmota marmota. The sequence continues at coordinate 35,478,981 of NW_026000016.1, forward strand.
AGAATAGTAAGTAATTGTCAATCATTCCTGGAGGTTACCAGAAGAGGTGCTCCACTAAAATAAGAGGGAAAAAAGATAAGAATCCTATGCTTCATAAAATGGATGATCAAGTGGCTACATAATTAGGTGTTTCTTTAAAAGCCTTATTAAACCCCTGGGACCTCCACTGCAGAAATAAGGCAGCTGCATAAAGAATACCAAGAGTAAGGAATCTTGTGGCCCTCACAACTATCAAATGAATCAACCACATTCCTTTGGAAGGCCAGTGCTTGAGTTGCAAATAGCATTAGAGGATTATTTTAAAGATAAGAATCCCTCTCTTCCTTTTGTTTCCTGGAGACACTGCACTTGGTAGATAAATCTATATTTATTTGTAACTGCCTGGGTTAAGCATGCATACTTTTAGGCAAACTGGGGAGAAATTTTCAAAGTTAGATTCTTATGCCATCAGTGTTCTAGCAGCTCATTCTCAATCAATGCCATCAGAATTATTACAAAAGGCATGCCATTTCGTCTAGATCCTATTTTTGTATATATATATGGATATACTTTTGTACTATAAAGTATTTTGATAAGCATATATTGTTTTTGTTCAAAAGCTTTAAAGCAGTCACCCATTTTATGTATGAATATGTTGAGTGATTACTCAAATAAAAATTTAAGTGTCTGGAAAAAAAAAAATGGGTGATCAAACCCAAATGAAAGAAAATGCTCAGAATGAAGATGAAAAAAGAATCTAATATCATAGCTACTTCACACGTCTTGAGAACAGTTAAGTTCAAATGGAGTATATTAAAAGAATATAGGAGAGAAACCTCAAGTAAAATGAATGGAATACTTGATGCGCTTGAATATTTTGAAAGGCAATTTAGACTATGACTATATATCACAAACAGAAAACTAAAAAAAATTTAAAAAATACTAAATGCAAGAAAAACAAAAAAAAAGTGCTAGAAAGGAAACATTATGTAGCTCAGTTATGAATAGCACCTACAAAGTCATGATAATGAAATTATTGAATAATGAAATCATCAAAGTTATCATAGTGAGATCCTATTTAGGAGGATGAGAGGAAGCGAATATGAGAGAAAATGGTGGTTTAAAAAGAAAAGAAACTTGGGCTGAGGATATAACTCAATTGGCAAAGTGCTTGCCCTGCATGCACAAGGCTCTGGGTTCAATTCCCAGGACCATACACACACACAAACACACACACAAAAAAAAGGAACTAAGTTTTTATCTTCTGTAGAGCCTAACCTAAAACTTAAAAATGAAGAAATGACTCAATAAGCAAGTTATTCAAAGATTCAGATGTAAATATCAAAACATACTGCAGTACAGTTTGAAATGCTTGCCTTTGGAAATTGAAATTGGAGAAAGTCATTCTGAAACTGTCAATTAGGGCCAGGGCAGAACAATGACATTTTGAAATATGCCAAGACTCAGAAAGTTTACCTCCCAGATGATATATTTTTTCTTCATGTTTTTCTATTTGTACATTGTAGTTGTACATAATGGTGGGATTTTTTGATACATATTTGCACATGTACCCATTTAACAATATAATTTGACCAATATCATTCCTAGTAGTTCCTCTTCTCTTCCCTCCTCCTTCCCCTTTTTTCTATTCTACTTATTTCCCTTTTATTTTCATGAGATCCACACTCCCACATACACACACTTTTCATTTCCTTTTTTGTCTCGACCTTCTGCATATGAGAGAAAACATATGACCTTCTGAGCTTGGCTTATTTTGCTTACGATACTGCTCTAAAGTTCCATCCATTTTTTTTTCTTTTTTGCAAATGACATGGTTTCATTTTTCTTTGGGCTGATTAAAAATCCATTGGATATATATACCACATTTTCTTTAACTATTCATTCACTGATGGACATCAAGGCCAGTATCATAATTTGGCTATTTTGAATTGTGCTACTATAAACATGGGTATGAAGTATCACTATAGTATGATGACTTTAATTCTTTAGGATAAATACCAAGGACTGGTATAGCTGGGTCATATGGTGTTTTCATTCCTAGATTTTTGAGGAACCACCATATTGATTTCCATAGTGGTTGTACTAATTTACCATCCTACCAATAATGTAAAAATATTACTTTCCCCCCACAACCTCTCCAGCATTTATTGTTTGTATTTTCGATGACTGATATTCTGACTAGTGTGAGATGAATAATCTCAGTGTAGTTTTGATTTTCATTTCCCTAATTGCTAAAGATGTTGAACATTTTTTTTTCATTTATTTGTTGGCCATTTGTACTTCTTCTTTTGAGAAGTATCAGTTCATTTGCCCATTTATGAATTTGATTATTTGGGGTTTTCTTTGTGTGTGTGTTTTGTTTTGTTTCAGCTTCTATATATTCCAGATATTTATACTCTGTCAGAAGAGCAACTAGAAAAAATTTTCTCCCATTCTGTAGGTTCTCTCTTCACATTCCTAATTGTTTTGTTTGGTGTGCAGAAGCTTTCTAATTTGATGCCATTTCATTTGTTAACTCTTGGTATTATTTCCTCAGCTTTAGCAGTCCTAGTGAGAAAGTCCTAGCCTGTGCCTGTGCGTTGGAGTGTTGATTCTTTATTTTCTTCTAGGAGTTACAAAGGTCTTTGATACATTGAGTTGACTTTTGTGCAGGATGAAAGATAAAGTTCTAGTTTAATTCTTCTACATATTGATAACCAGTTTTTCCTAGTACCATTTGTTATAAAAGGCTCTTTTCTCCAATTTGATATTTGGCACTCTTGTCAAGGATTAGATGACTATATCTGTATGGGTTTGTCTCTGTGACGTCTATTATGTTCCATTAGTCTATGTATTTATTTTTATGTTGGAACCATGAAGTTTTTGTTATGATACCTCTGGAGTATAATTTGAATTATATTATTGGTATTGTGATGCCTCCAGCATTACTTTTTTGGTTTAGAATTTCTTTGGCTATTCTGGGTCTTTTATTCCTCCAAATGCATTTTACAACTTTTTTTTTTTTAGTTTTGTGAGCAATGTCATTGATATTTTGATGGAAATTGAATCTGTATTGCTTTTGGTAGTATGGCCATTTTAACAATATTAATCCTGCCTATCTATGAATATGGGAGGTCTTTCCACCTTCTTGTATATTTTTCAATTTCTTTCTTCAGTGTTCTGTAGTTTTCATTGTTGAGGTCTTTCACCTCCTTGGTTAGATTTATTCCTAAGTATTTTATTTTAGTTTTTGAGGCTATTATGAATGGGATTATTCTCTTCATTTCTTTCTCAGAAGATTCAGTGTTGTTATGTAGGAAAGCTACTGATTTTTGTAAACTATGTTGCTGGTAGGACTTTTTGGATCTTCTAAGTATCAGATCTTATCATCTGCAAACAGTGGTAATTTGAATTATTTTTCCTCCTATTTGAATCCCTTTTATTTTCTCCTCTTGCTTAATTGTTCTGGCTAGAATTTCTAGTATTATATTACAGAGGAGTGGTGAGAATGGACATCCTTGATGTGTTACAGATTTTAAAGGAAATGCATTCAGTTCTTCCCCATTCACTATGATGTTGGTTGGGGCTTTTGGTATATAGCCTTTATGATGATAAGGTAGATTTCTTCAATGTTTTTATTATTAATAAGTGGTGAATTTTGTCAAAGGCTTTCTCTGCATCTATTGAGGTGACTAAGTGATTTTATCCTTAATTCTATTCAATTACATTTATTGATTTGAATATGTTAAAACTTCCTTGCATCTGGGATAAAACCAACTTGGCAATGTTGTACAATATTCTTAGTATGATTATGAATACAATTTGCTAATATTTCATTAAGAATTTTTGAATCTAAGTTCATCAGGGGTATAGGTCTATAGTTTCCTAACCTTGATGTATCCTTAAATGGTTTTGGCATGAGTGTGATACTGACATCACAGAATGGATTTAGAAGTATTATATCCCTTTTTATTTCATGAAATAGTTTGAAGAGCATTGACATTAATTCTTTGAAGGTCTATAGAATTCAGCTGAGAATCCATCTGATCCTGGGCTTTTCTTTGTTAGAAGATTTTTTATTATTACTTCTATCACATTGCTAGCAATTGGTCTATTTTGGTTTCCTATTTCTTCTTGATTCAATTTTGGCAGATTTTATGTGTCTAGAAATTTATCAATTTCTTCAAGATTTTTCAATTTATTGGAGTAAAAGTTTTCAAAATAGTTCCTAATGATCCTCTGGATTTCTGTGGCAATTTCTCCTGTTTCATCTCTAATTTTACAATTTGGATCTTCTTTATCTTTTGGTTAGTTTGGCTAAGGGCTTATCAATCTTGTTTACCTATTCAGAGAACGAAGTCTTCACTTCATTGGCCCTTTGTATTTCTTTTATTCTAAATTTCATTGGTATCAGCTCTGATCATAATTTTTTCTGTTCTTTTACTGGTTTTAAAATTGTTTTATTCCCTTCTTTTTCAAGGGCCTTGAGATGCATCATTAAGGTTGTTTATCTGGGATCATTCTGATTTTCTTATGCAGGCATTCATACTATAATGTTCCTCTTAGAACTGTTCCTTCATAGTGTCCCAGGGGTTCTGATATGTTGTATCACTAGTCTCATTTTATTCTAAGAATTTTTAAATTTCTCCCGATTTCTTCTACCACCAATTCATCATTCAAAAATGTATTGTTTAGATTTTGTACGTTATTTTGGTATTTATTTCTAATTCCATTACATTTTGATCTGCAAGGAATTATACTTAAAAAACTTAAAAAAATTTTTTTTCTGAGAGTTGTGTTGGGACGTAAAATAAGATCTATTTTGGAGAAGGTACTATGGGCTGCTGAAAAAAAGTGTATTTGGGTGTTCATTCAAATAGATGAATGCTAAGACCATTTGATTTATAATATTTTTCAGGTCCAGAGAGTCTTTACTGAATTTATGTCTGGATGATCTACCTATTGGTAACAGAGATGTGTTTAAAGCACTCACTATTATTGTGCTGGGGTCTATCTGAGTCTTTTAATTCAAGTAGTGTTTCTTTTATGTAATTAGGTGCACCCATAATTGTGGCACAAATATTTACTATTATTATATCTTCTTGTTGGATTGCTCCCTTTACTAGTTATGTAGCAATCTTCTTTGTCTCTTCTGATTAATTTTGGCTTGAATTCTGCTTTGTTGAATATAAGAGTCCAACTCCTGGTTGATTGGGGGCTCCCTTCACATGGCATATAAAGTTCCATATTTTCACTTTCAACCTGTGACAGTCTTTGTGTGTGAGTCTCTTGCAAACAGCATAAAGTTGGGACTTGTTTTTTAATCCATCTGCCAGCCTATGTCTTTTAATTGAAGAGTTGAGACCATTTACATCCAGTGCTGCTATAGAGAGCTGTTTATTCTTGCCATTTTGACTGATTGTTAATGTTTAATTTGGTCCTATTTCTCATATGCTTAGTTAATTTTCAAATGAGATTTGTTCATTTGTTAGCTCTGGGGATTGTCTTTTACTTCTTCTGTGTGAAGAATTTTTTTTTTCTGGAGTGCCAACTTAGTCATTAATTCTTTTAGTTTCTACTTGCAAGGTTTTTATCTCTTTGATTCAAAAAGATAACTTTGCTGGACATAGAAATTGTAGTTGACAGTTACTTTTCTTTCAGGACTTGGAACACATCATTCCAAGTCCTTCTAGCTTTCAGGGTTTGTGCTCAGAAATTGGAAGTAATTATGATTGGCTTGACTCTAAATGTGACCTGACATTTTTCTCTTGAGGCTTTCAAAATTCTATGCTTATTCTGAATATTAGGCATTTTAATTACATGTATTATGGAGAGGGTCTTTTTTATCTTGTCTCTTTGAGGTTTGGAATGCATCCTCCATTTTTATGTCCATCTGATTCTCAAGGTCTGGAAATTTTTCTGCTATTATTTCCCTGAAGACGTCATCCATTATATTAGCTTGCATCCTCCTCCAATTCCAACTCCTTAAATTTGGTCTCTAAATGTTGTCCTTCAGTTCTTGTATATTCTGGTCATGGTTATTTTCTTTCCTTTAAGTCTGAATGCTCGAGGCTGGCCACTTTTGTCTTCCAGCTCTGAAATTATATCTTTGGCATGGTCTACTCTATTAGAGGAAATTTCAACTGAATTTTATATGATTGTGTCTTGTATTTCCAAGATATCTGTTTGATACTTTTTCAGTTTTTCTATCTTCTCATTGAATTTCTCGTTTGTATCTTGCACTGATTTTCTTATTTCATTTGGGTGTTTTTCTATGTTCTCTTGGAATTTGTTGATCATTTTTATCATCATTCTTTTGAATTTTTCTATCTGATATTTCTTCCACTTCAATACTTTTGGAATCAGTTACTGGAAGATTATAAACTTAGGAGGAATTATATTACCTTATTTTTTCATATTTTTTGTATCCCTGTGTTGAGTTTTATACATCTGTTGGAATGGTTTTCTCTTCCACTCTTATGTGTGGGCCTTTTTATGGCATAGGCTTCTCTTGATACAATGTCCTAGAGTGATTCAGATTAAGACTCTTTAATAGGTGTGGTATCCACAGACTTTGCATTAATTCTCTCTTTTTGCTACAGGTGTAGATGTCCATTAATGGGACCAAAGGGCCTGGCTGTAGCTTTTTCTACTTGTGGCCAAGTTGTTATTTTGGGGTTTTATCTCTTATATTCTTTGTACTGAATTATAGCTGAAGTTTGAGTGCGTTTAATTTTTATGTGGAGCAAAGTATGTTATCCTTTGGATGAATTTGGTTCAACAGCAGAGTCTCTGCACTGTGAACATATAGTATACCTGTAGCTTCCAAGTACCTCTTAGAAAAGGGGAAAACAAAGAATAGCAACAACTTATGCAAACAATATACAGCATTAAAATAAATACCTGTCTCCTACTATAATATCTACAATATTAATTAATAAAAAATAGGAGTGGTTGGGTTAGCAATTGCCAACAGCAAAAAATGATAAGTAACCATGAACTAGATCTGGCATTAAAGCAAACAATAGGTGTTAATTACGATATACACAGCAGTAATAATTGAAACAGCATGAATGATGGAGACAGGAGTTATATAAACCAATTAGTTATAAGTTCATGAAGAAAAAAAGAAAATGGGAGAGGAAGATAGAAGAGAGTTTAGAATGTTCAAAACATGAATGGAGAGAATTCAGAAGGGATGTAGAAAGTTATAGCAATAAAGAAGGAGTAAAAATAAGAAAAACAAATGGAGGGAGACAATAAGAGAATTTGGCTGTTAGGAGCCAAAAAGGAAGGAAAGAAAGAAGGAAAAATAAGGAAACAAACAAAAATGAAATAAACCAAAAACCCTAATCCTCAAAAGACAAGGCAAGTAAAAACAATTATTGTAAAAAAAGCTAAAATTGAGTGAAAAAGAAATGTGGGTGTGTGTCAGCACAACAAGAACACCAAATAAATAAATAAATAAATAAATAAATGGGGAAAAAATGTTCTTAATGAAAAAGGAAAGTATCATCTCTACTGAGGTGGTCAAAACAGTCAACAATAATGGATGGTCACTACCTATTCCTGACTGTCCTTTTATTTCCATTTCTTCTTGGGCTATGTACTGAGGGGAGTGGGGAAGGGGAGTGCACCAAGGGCTGGGGCTTGTTAACCCCTTCCTCTTTTTGTGTTGCTTACTTATCTTCCAGTTGGGGCAGCCCTAACCTGAAGTTGATTGAAATAACTCTCAGCCTCCCTTCTCACCAATATAAGATAGAACAGAATAGGAAATACTGTTAATAGTAAGTTTTGTCTGCACAGACCAAATTGATGCCCACCCAGGGTTGGGCTGCTGCAGAGTTCTGTAAGCGGAGTTCCAATGGCTGGCACTTAAGTCTAATCAGGTCTTAGGGCATTTGTTGGGTGGAATGTGCTCTGGAGAAATTAGAATAACATCACAATTCAGACCAGGCAAATTCTGATTTCTGTTGGGTTCTGGATTTCAGGAACCTCCCAAGAATTCTACTCTCAGGGAAGGGGACCCAATACTCCATACATTATTTCCCACAAGTGTAGCCTTCCCAGGCTTAGTCCCTGGATGTATTCTCCCATTTTTTTTCATTTTCCTAACCCTCTTCAGCTGGTCACATAAGCCACCAGACTCAAAGATAAAGTGAATTGTACTCCATTTTTTCATTTTTCTGGATACTATCCACATTGTGCCTGTTTCAGTCATGTTCTGCTAGATACACACTAGGCCACAATTCAAGTTCTTGACAGAGCTGTATCGCAATGTTTGCTATAATTTCCTGGGATTCTGCAGCAGCAAAATCCAGCATGACTTCCTCAAGAGGACTCCTTCCTCAACTCTCTGCTTGCCAGTTGGGAAATACAGAGCATTTTTCAAACACCAGTTTTCTCTGCAGCCTCTGGGTCAGCTAAATTTAGCTTGCTTTTCTGATCTAAATATTTTCCTGTGCCATCTGTTGTTGTGTTTCTTTCTCTGTGTCATCCCTACTATCTGTGGTGAACCAGTGTCACTGCCATTGCTGCAGCTGCCTTGGCTCCAAATAGTCTTTCTTATTCTTCATTCGATGCACCCAAATTTCTTAGTCTCTAAGATACTCTGATATTGAATTTCAGTGAAGTTACTCTTTTACCCACCTCACTGAGAAGCAGTTCTCCTGCTGCTTAAATCTGGAGGCATAGAATAACTTAAGCCACCTTCTAATCTGCTGTCTTGAATCTCCTCTCTCAAGTTGATGGTTTGGAAAAAAAATTTATTTGGCAATATACTCTAATGGTCAAGACAGGAAACTAAGAGAGAACAAGTCATGGATCTAAGAAAACAGTGGCCCCAACCTGGAAGACCAGTGAGGAGAAATCCCAGAGTCCGCTACGTAGAAGATTTTGGTGGTAGAAAGTGCTCCAGATTATATTATTCAGGCAAGAATATTTTTTTCCACACTTTAAAACAGTGCATTACATTTGTATATAGTGATGGGATTTGTTGTGATATATTCAATACATGCATACAATATAACAATATAATTTGGTCATATAACTCCCCAGCATTTCCCCCACTTCCTACCAGTCTTCCACCCCATTGTTCCTCTCCTTTACTGATCTCCTTTTGATTTTCATGAGATCTGACCCCAATATTTCTTTCCTTTTTCTTCTCTAGCTTCTGCATATTTTCTCTAGAAAACATACAACCCTTGATCTTCTGAGTTTGACTTATTTCATAACTTAATGGTTTCACTCATTTTCCTGCAATGACATAATTTCATTATTCTTTATGGTTGAATAAAGCCATATGGTGTATTTATACCACAATTTCTTTATCCATTCATATACTGAATGACTATTGTAAATTATGCTGCTATAAACATGGGTATGAAGATATCACTGTAATATACCTAAATACTGAGGAGTGGTATAGTTTAGTCACATGGTATTTTCATTCCTAGTCTTTTGTGGAATCTCCACATTGATTTACTTAGTGGTTGTACTAATTTAACATCCCACCAAAAGTGTAAAAGTGCTCATTTTCTCCACATCTTCTTCAGCATTTATTATTATTTGTATTTTTTTACTTTATTAAAATTTATTTTTATTTTTGTTATTTTTAGATATACATGACAGTAGAATGTATTTTGATGTATTATACATACATGGAATATAATTGGGATCTTATTCTAATTGGGATCCCATTCTTGTAGTTGTACAAGGTGTGGCTTTCACTGGTGTATTCATATATGAACATAGGATAAAGTTATGTCTGATTCACTCTACTGTCTTTTCTAATCCCATCCCCTTTCTTTCATTCCTCTGTCTAATCCAATAAACTTCTATTCTTCCCTCTTATCCCACCCTCCATTGTATGCTAGCATCCACACAGCAGAGAGAAAATTCAGCCTTTAGGTTCTTGGGACTAGCTTATTTCATTTAGCATGATACTCTCCAGTTCCATCCATTTACCAGAAAATACCATAATTTCATTCTTCTTTATGGATGAGTAATATTCCATTGTGTATATATACCACATTTTCTTTATCCATTCATCTGTTGAAGGGCACCTTGGTTGGTTCCATAGCTCAGCCATTGTGAATTGAGCTGCTGTATACTTGATGTGGCTGCATCACTGTATGCTGATTTTAAGTTCTTTGGGTATATATATTGAGGAATGGGATAACTAGGTCAAATAGTGGTCCCATTTCAAGTTGTCCAAGGAATCTCCATACTGCTTTCCATAGTAGTTGCACCAGTTTGCAGTTCCACCAGCCTGTATGAGAGAACCTTTTCCCCCAAAGCTTCACCAACACTTATTGTCACTTGTATTCTTGATAATTGCCATTCTGGCTAGCAGTGTAGTTTTAATTTGCATTTCTGTATTTACTACAGATGTTGAACATTTTTTCCCACTATTTGTTGGCCATTCATATTTATTCTTCTGTGAAGTGCCTGTTCAGTTCTCTTTCCCACTTATTGATAGGGTTATTTATTTATTTATTGGTGTTAAGTTTTTTTGAGTTCTTTTTATATCCTGGAGATTAATGCTGTATCTGAGGTGAAAGTGGCAAAGATTTTCTCCCATTCTTTAGGCTGTCTATTCATGTTCTTGATTGTTTTCTTTGCAGTGAAGAAACTTTTCAGTTTGATATCATAACATGTATTGATTCTGTTTTTTAAAGATTTTTTAAGTTTATAAATGAACACAATACCTTTATTTTATTTTATTTTTTTATTGGTTGTTCAAAACATTACAAAGCTCTTGACATATCATATTTCATACATTTGATTCAAGTGGGTTTTGAACTCCCAATTTTACCCCAAATACAGATTGCAGAATCACGTCGGTTACACATCTACATTTTTACATAATGCCCTATTAGTAACTGTTGTATTCTGCTACCTTTCCTATCCTCTACTATCTCCCCTCCCCTCCCCTCCCATCTTCTCTCTCTACCCCATCTACTGTAATTCATTTCTCTCCTTGTTTATTTTCCCATTCCCCTCACAACCTCTTATATGTAATTTTGTATAACAATGAGGATCTCCCTCCATTACCATGCAATTT
>NW_026000016.1:35494043-35542660 GCF_001458135.2 Marmota marmota marmota
GCTCCCTCCTCTGAAGCACGGGTCCCCTCACAGGGGCATGCAGAACGACCCCAGAGCAGGCTCTGCCCGAGGGTGCAGCGGCGAACAGGCGACCCAGGTGCTCAAGGCTGCGGTCCAGCCTTTGGAGGACAGGGCTCGGCACGCAGCCCAGCTCCAACCTCTAGGTGCGGCTGCCGGACAATGTAGCCATAGCCATCAAGACAGCCGGCAGAAAGCAAATGGCGGCTCCCGCGGAGTGGATTTTCGGCACAGAAACCGCAGCCCAGCCAATGATCCCAATCCACAAACTCTCCCTGTATAAAAAATATTCAAAAAAAAAAAAGTGGGGCGCACTGAGCTTTCTTTGCCTAGGGTACTTACAATCCACTGCTGATTACACATTCACCTTTTCTGCCCGGAGTGAAGCGAAAGAGCCCTTTATTTTATTTATTTTTATGTGGTGCTGGGAATCGAACCCAGTGCCTCACACATGCTAAGCAAGCACTCTACCAGTGAGCTATAACCCCAGCACCACCATGTATTGATCTTTGATTTTACTTCTTGCCCTTTAGGAGTCTTGTTGAAGAAGTCAATATGTAAACCAACATAAGGATGGTTGGGCCTACATTTTCTTCTAGTAGGCTCAGGGTCTATGGTCTAATGTCTAGGTCCTTGTCCACTTTGAGCTGAGTTTTATGCAGGGTAAGAGATAGGGATTCAATTTCATTTTGCTACATATGGATTTCCAGTTTTCCCAGCACCATTTGTTGAAGAGTCTATATTTTCTTCAATGTATGTTTATGGTGCCTTTGTCTAATATAAGACTGTATATATGTGGTTTTGTCTCTGTGACTTCTATTCTGTTCCATTGATTTTCATATCTATTTTGGTGCCAATACCATGCCATTTTTACTATAGCTCTGTAGTATAATTTAAGGTCTAGTATTGTGATGCCTTCTGCTTCACTTTTCTTGCTGAGGATTTCTTTGGCTATTCTGAGCCTCTTATTTTTCCAAATGAATTTCATGACTGCCTTTTCTATTTCTATGAAGAATGTCATTGGGATTTTAATAGGAATTGCATTAAATCTGTATAAAGCTTTTGGGAGTATGGCCATTTTGACAATTTTAATTCTGCCTATCCAAGAACATATGAGATCTTTACATCTTTAAAGTTTTCTTCAATTTCTTTCTTTAGTATTTTGTAGTTTAGTTTTCTTGATGACTGCCATTCTGACTGGTGTGAGATTTTTTGGTGTGCAGAAACTTTTTAATTTGATGCCATCCCGTTTATTAACCCTTGGCATTATTTCCTGAGCTTTAGGAGTCTTATTGAGAAAGTTGTTGCTTGTGCTTATATGCTGGAGTGTTAACCCTACATTTTCTTCTAGGAGTTTCTTCTGTTTTAATTCATAGCTCTTTGATCCATCTTGAGTTGATTTTTGTCAGGCATGACTATTTCTAGGGATAAGAAATGAAATCTTTGGAAAAGTAGTATTGAAAAAGACAGAAAATCTTTTTCTTATGGCAAGGTTACATTATCTTATCCTCAACAATAAAAAAACAAGTAGGAGAATTACAAAATTCAAGGAAAAAAACTGTACAGGAAAGTCATGGTTCTAATATGAAGCAAAAATGACATATGGCATAATTTTAAGGAACTTAAAAAATGTAAATGATGTTCTTAATGCTGACTAGAAACACTGTAGAGATATTTTTCCTTTGAGAATCTCAATAATCATATTAGATATATGATTTTGCATATGTAACAATATTTATATAGTGATAGTAATTTAAACACCAATTACTTAACCTGTATAAAAGAGAGTAAAGAGTTATAAGGATAATATTTATTAATTCATAGAAACACTAATCAAAACACCACTAGCAAACACCGAGAGAATAAGGATAGGTAAAACAAAAGAATAATTTCAAGTGAGATAGTCAATTGACATATCTAGAGTTAGTATGAATATGCATAATATATGTTATAATTTTGATTGCCCAGTGTCTGATTCTGCTTCCTATGTTTTCTGCTGTCAATGCTGAAAATGCCAGTGCTTGTTTTCCTAGCTTCCTTTGCACTTAGGACATAGGCATATGACCTAGGATGAGCCTATCACTGCCTAGAAGTTAATGACATAATGAGACAGAAATAATGAAGAATCCATTCTAGTCATAGTGGCAGAAATACACAGTGTCTTGTGGCAGCAGTGGCAGTGATGGTACTGGTGACATCAAGTAACACTGACATTGCAAGATAAGGCATCCAGGTTCAACAGTGGCAGTGATGGCACTGTGCCCTCATCAGGCTCTGTGAGCTAAAATTGGCTATAGTCTGGCTATCAAATTTCACCTTATTCCTATCCACATTCAGAGATGAATTCTCTATGCTTCTTGGCAATTATGTAAGTTACTCAATATAATTCCTTTTCCACTTAAATCATCCAGTTAGTTCCTTTCGCTAGTAAGAAAAAATTCTGATTAGACTACTAATAAATCAAGGAATAGAAGTATAAGCATATTACTTGAGAGAGAATAAAAATCCCTAATGTCAATGGTGATTAGCATGTGCATTCATCTACACAGTAATAGACTATTTGTTTATTTGTATTGCCCAATATAAAATAAGTTCCTTGACTGAAGAAATATTTACCATTATTATGGCACCATTACCTCCTGCCATATTTACCATTATGTCTGGCACATATTAGGTAGGCTCAATAAATATTAGTCAAATAAACAAATTATGAAGGAGGTTTAATTAATTTTTTAAAATGACTTAAGTTATATATGCAAAAACCTTAACAGGGTGGTAAACAACCTTCATTGCTTGAATCCGTCTGGCATCCTGAGGAAGATGATGCACGAGGAAACAATTCATTATCTGAAGAATCATATTTCACTGATTTATACTGAGATTCATGGTGTTTTGGGTTTTGCTTTTTTTCTTTCTTTTGTTTGTGTTTACCTTAGGGAGACAAAATGGAATGTAATTATTTTTTCAAACATAAAGAACAAATGAAAAACAAATAATTTATAAAAAGTATTTATAAAAAGTATTCAAAATCACTCAAAAGATCTTAAAGCAAGTACAAACTCCTACTTTCACACTGTCCAGCCCCAGCATCTTCAGGACTTCTTTGTGTGAACTTATGATCCATGTCTGTGAAATCTGTCTGCCATGTCTACAAAATTAAGATATTGACAAGGTATTAGAGAATTTTAGAAGCAAAATGATGTTTCTTGAGAAAGAACATGTTAAGTGGAATCAACCTCAGCAATATTAATATTTTTGAGCTTTATTCTCAAATAAACCATTTATTCTATATTTTGAAGGGCTTTTAGCATATATCCACATGTGGGTAAAGATCCCTCTATTCACTACATGTCAGGAGCACCCTTTAAATTTGACAACCTCAAATGGCTCCAGACACTTATCATTTTCCCTCAGAGGGCAACCACCGTTAAGAACAACAATCCCATCAGGAGCCACTAGACTAGAGTAGCAGTGACAGAAATTGAAAGAAGAGGATAAATGTAAGCATCAGAGTAATCAGGGATTGTATATAAAAACTGAGGGAAAGGAGAAAAAGGGTGACTTCTAAGTTTTTGGCATGAGCACTTCGGACAGAAAATATGACCATTAACAGATCTATGAAAACAATAAAGAGGAATAGGTTTGGAATATATTCTAAGAAAACATAGAATAGATTTTTTAAAAATCATACCTAAATAGAAATTTAGTAGATGCTAACAAACTCTTCAAGTAAATATATATCTCATGTTAGCAAAGATTATTTGATGGAGAAAAGAACCTGAAAGTATAAATTTGGTTTTATTTAGCAGAGTATTGAAAACCACAAGACTGAATGATATCACAAAAGAAACCATATAATGGAGTGCTAAATCTTCATCTTTCATAACTAAAGTCAAAAGATGTCTGAAGTAGATAATATCTGAATTAGGAACCATAAATATAAACATATTACTTAAAATATACAAGTACACCATCAGAAAGAACTAAAAGAATTGAAGGGAACTGCCCATGGAGATTTTGGTGGAGTACTGCACTACATTTTGGGGTGTTTTAATTATGATTAAATACTGTAAATATTAATTTGACAATTTTTTTGCATGTGCCACTGCACCCGGCTGACAAAAATTTTAAAGTATTAAATAAATCTCCCCCTTCAAAACATACAAAGAATAAATGGGGTTGCTCATCCAAGACACTGGATTTCCTTCCTAAAATTCATATTAAAACAATAATTGAGGAATAAAAATTAAGAAATGCACAATAGGATAAATAAAAGGATTCAAGCAGGAAATGTCATTTAACAAATGTCTGAAAATAGAAAGTAAATGAATGTTGACATAAGAAACTGAGTGGGATACTGGGATACTTGGGACATTACCCTGGGAGTGACTCCACCTAGCAGAACCTAGAAGAGGTTCTAATTGATCAAGGGAGACCATGAAGGATGGGTGGGAAGATCTGTTTAACATACAGCCCAGTGATTACTCCCAGGCAAAAATTCAAAAAACTGTTGAAGGAAATCTGATTGAAAGTGGGGAATTCTGGGGCACTAAGGGTAAGTTTTGATATCTTGTTTGGTGTTGGACCTTTAATAAAATAGCCAGTTACTGCCACCTTGCCTTAATAATATTAAATATATATTTGCAATATGCCAGGCAATGTTCTAAGGATGGTATAGGAAATCTTCATTTACCCCAAAACAATAAACAACATATCATTCCATTTTTGAAATGACGCAGAGTGGCTGAGTAACCTACCCACATAAGGCTAGTAAAGTCACAGAGCCTCTAGAGTGAAATCATGACAGTTAACAAGATCTCTCTGTGCTCAAAAATTATAAATCATCTTTCTTATTCTCTGTTCTTTAATTTGAATGGGCAATCAAAGAATATCAGTCAGCTATTTGAAGAAAACTGACAGCATATACAATCCAAGATAAACAGAAAAACAACCTTGATAAAACAGAAGACAACTTCAAATATATATATAACCTGTTTCTTCAGAGAGGTTGAAAAGATATTGTGCCCATAAAACAAACGAAAAAAATAGAATGCTAAAAAAAAAAAAACCAATTTCAGAAAATAAAGACATTATTTTTAGAAACTAAAAATATTTTTCAGAAATAAAAAACAATTAAGACAGGGTACAAAAGAAAAAGAGCTTAGAAAAATTAGAGAAAAGACAACAGTTAAGAGAACAAATCAAGAGGTCCAATATATGAACTGAAATTTCAGAAAGAAAGAAGAGAATGGCAGAGAGAATATCAACTAAATATTGAAAAATTTCCCAGAGCTGAACAGAGAAAGAAGTCTTCAAACTGAAAGAACTCACTGATCATTAAAGTAGACCAACGAAAACAAAACAAAAATCTTTATAAAGAATGCTTCCAGAAGAAAAATGATCACAAAGAAAAAACATTCAGACTAGCATCAGTCTTTTCATCAGCAACACTGAACCTAGGACCTATTGTAAAAATACCTTCACAGTTTTGGGGGGAAACAATTTTAAACCCAGAATTCTAAATCCAACTGATCTATCAAGAAATAGGCAAAATCAAATAATAAAAAGATATGGAAAGTTGTACACTCCAGCAAATGAAAATGTAAAAACAAGGAAAGGAGAAGGTCAGGGGTAAACAAAAAACATGGTAAACTCCAGAAGTTCAAAGGAAAAAGAAATCTCAGGGGAAGTGATTCAAAAGACTAAAAAATAATTGGTCAGCTTTAGAACAAAATGTCGGTGAGTTCTAACAAAAATGTTCTCAAGGGGCTGGGGTTGTGGCTCAGTGAGAGAGTGTTTGCCTAGCATGTGTGAGGCACTGGGTTCCATCCCCAGCACCACATAAAAATAAAAACTAAATAAACAAAATAAAGGTATTGTTGTCCATCTACAACTGAAAAAAAAATGTTCTCAAGAATTAATGTTAGCAACGATTTCCTAGCAACATGACCTTAGGGTTGTTAAGGGAAACATCATCTAAGCATATTACTACCACCTTAAGTTAAAAATATTTACAATGTCATGGTAAAATACATGTTCTTTTCAGAATGTAGTTCAGTGGTAAAGCACTTTCTTTGCATGAGCAAAGCCCTGAACTGATCTCAAGTACAGAAAAAGAGATGAAAAAACTTATTTTCATTTGTTTTTTTAATTTTTAAAATTCAGTTTATAGGAGAAAACATTGAAGTTTTAATCATAGATTTTAATGTTCCACTATAAAGGTACAGTAGTCAAAACATGAAAATTGGGAAAAAATATGGAAGAAAGCATATTAATACTAAAATTAGTCTATAAAGCCAAGAGATAATTGTACAACTTGTTGGAACAAAAAAACTTATGCTTAAATATATTGTTTAAGGTTACAAGGATAAATAATGAAGGAAATAAAAACATTTTAAAACTTCCAAATCTGTGGGAAAGATGGCTAGAGGAAATGGGGGATACTAAAAATGAGATAAGTCTTCATCTATTACAGTAGAAAATCAAAGGATAATACATAAATAATACATACTGATTAAGAAAGGACAGTCTGCAAATATTATTGAGAGATATGGCAATAATAATCAAAAAATTAAATATAAAAAGTGTTTAAAGTATTTGCCTTTGGGAAACTGTATCTGGAATGAAGAGAGAGCAGGTAGGATGGGGACTGCTATTTTTCATTAAAATCTTTTCTGTACTATTCAATCTTTTAATTATGTGCATGCATTATGTTGCTGAATGTTTTTAAATAAAATGTTTATTTTTAAAGTGAATTGAGAAGCCAGGAAAGAGAGACAATAAAGTATATTTTTTCCATTAGAGCAGGAAAAATGCTCTAGTGATTAGAGGGATTATTGAGTTAAAGGGGAAGTGTTTAAAAAAATTAAGACTCCAGACTACATATTGCTTTTTTTTTACTTAAGTTTAAAACTTAAAAATTTATATAATAAAATCTTTTGTATGCAGTATACTTAATTCTTGTAACTACCACTAACAGGATACAGAACAATTTTAATATCCCAAGAATTTCCTCATGCCACCCCTACACACACTCAAAAGTTTTCCCTGCCTTTCACTATTAGCAACCATTGATCATTGTCCTTTTATTTTTACCTTTCTAGTATGTTCAAATGGAATCATGAGTAAGTAAACATCTGAGATTGCTTTTTTAAAGTGATTTTTTTAACCTTTATTTATTTTTATGTGGTGCGGGGGATCAAATCCAGTGCCTCACATGTGTTAGGCAAGGACTCTACCATTGAGCCACAACCTCATAATTATTCTTGAAAAGCTGCATTACAGTGTGAATGTTTTAGTTGCTCAATATCCTTGTCAGACTTATTTTTTAATCCATTCTGTGTCTAATATTATCTCATGGTTTTAATTTCCCTAATGACTAATAATATTGAACATCTTTTCCTGTTCTTATTTACTATATTTTTGTCATCTGTAGTGGAGTGTCTATAAACTTTTGCCCATTTTAAATTTTTTTATTAGATTTTGAAAATTATATATTTTGGATATAAGTCCTTTGTCAATTATGTGATTTGCAAATATTTTCCCAGTATGACTTGTCTTTCATTTTCTTTCCTTTATATAGCAAAAGATTTTAATTTTGATGAACTTCAATTTATTGATATTTTTCCTTATTGATAGTAATTTTAGTGTTGTATCTAGGAGGTTTTTGCCTGACTCAGTCATGAAGATTTTCTCCTGTTTTTTTTTTCCCCAAGAGCTTTATGGTTTTAAAATCAAGTCATATGAACTAATATACAGAAATATGTTCATGGCACTATGTGCTTAAAACATGCATAGATTCCTGACTATGATTCAGGCCCTTGATTTTTTTTTCAAGAATTGTTTTGTTAACCTACTTCCTTTCCCTTTACTTATAAACTTTATATTCAACAAATCTATACCTACAAAAATCTTTGTGGGAATTTACTTGTCATTGCTTTAAATGCACAGGTCAATTTAGAGAACACTGACATTTACTTACATTTAATTTTCCAGTCTATGAACACAGAATGGGTCTTCTTTTTTTTTTATTAGTGTTTTGCATTTTAAAATGTATGAGTCCTGAGTATATATTAGCAGGTTTTTACCTAAGTATTTCATTTGTGGGTGAGGAGAGTGGGCCAGTATAATATGATAGACTCATTTGTTTTATCTTATATTCTGCAATCTGCTAAATTCACTTATTAGTTTAAAGAGCATGCTTATAGATTTACTTATATAGACAATTATTATCTGAAAACATGGATAATCTTGTTTTTTTAATTTTCCATTCAGAATGCCCTTTCTCCCCTCTTCTTGCTTTGCTAAGACCTTCAGTAAGATATTGAATAGATGTAGTGAAAATAGACATCCTTGCCCACTCCCAATTTTGGGGAGTGGAGAGTATCCAGTTTTTCACCATTAAATATGTTAATTATAGGCTTTGTGGTTGGCTTTTATTAGTCTATCAGGTTCCTAATTAGTTTGCAAAGTTTTAGAACATATATTGAATTTTGTCAAGTGCTCTTTCTGCATCTATTGCTGGAATCTTGTAGTTTTGGTTCAGTCTGTTAATATAGTGGATTATGCCAAATGATTTTCAAGTATTGTTCCAGCCCTGAATTCCTGGGATAAGTGACACTTGGTTGAAATGTATTTTTTAAAATATTTTTACTTTATTTATTTAGTATTATGTGGCGCTGAGGATCGAATCCAGTGCTTCACACATGCTAGGCAAGTACTCTATTACTGAGCACAACCCCAGCCCTAGTGTATTATTTTTAAATTTTTTTTATCCATTTGGTCATATTTTTGAGAATTTTGAGTCTGTTCAATCGGAAGTTTGATTTATACTTTTATTTTTTGTGTTATCTTTATCTGGTTTTGGTGTCAGGATATACTGGCTTTATAATATGAATTGAAAAGTCCTTCTTCCTGTCCTAAATTCTGGAAGAGCTTATATAGAACTGGTAATATTTTGTCCTTAAATGTTGGGTTAAATTAGCTGGTAAAACCATTTGGGCCTGAAATTTTTCCTTTTTTTTTTTTTTTCCTTTGCTTTTAAACACAGTTCTATTTCTTAAATAATCAAAAGACTATTCATTATATCTTTTTGTTCTTGGGTAAATTTTGGAAGTTTTGACAAGGTCCATCTCACCCAAGTTATCAAATTTATGAGTACAGAGTTGTTTATAGTATTCTCTTGCCCTTTTTAATGTCTACTGGGTCAGTAGTAATGCCCCCTTTTTAGAAATGACCTAGTACAAAAAACAAACAAACAAACAAAAAACCTGAAGACAAAAATAGAGGGAGGACATAACTGTGCCTCAAACCTTGTTATTGATTTCTTTCTCTTTCAGTTCCATATCCAGTCAGATACCAAGTTCTTTTGATTTGCCCTTGCCATTATTTCTTGTTAATTTACCCTCATTCCCAATGCTCCGTGGAACAATATCCTACCTAAACTATGCCACCTGCCACCTAACTGATCTCACTGCCTCTTATTTTAATGAACCCTTCATACTAGTGCTGGGTTCACCTTTTTGTATCTCCAATGGTTTTGCACTGCCTACAGGATAAAGGTCTTCCACATCTGGCTTACTTAGTTCTGTCTTTTGAAGTATTCTATTTCCCTAAACTTGGGGTTTTAAAAACATTTTGGGGAAGATTCGTCAATCTCCTAAAATTGAGTACAAAATGTTATATGAATGTAAATTTTATTTCCAAAGTCTATCTTTATTAGATGTTCAAAATAAGAACATGTGCAACAAATTTTTCAAACTAAATCTTTGTCTATCAATCCACTATGCTTCCCAACTGTTTCCACATCAGTGAAGAATGATCACTCCTTTGGCTGAACTTAGATTTACAATATTTTAGTGATCTAACCTATCCTTAACACTTCATACGCGAGGAGATGCAAAATATTACTAAATTTAGAGTTTAGATATCCGATAAAAAGGAACACTTGAGGGCCTGTGTGAAGAGAGAGTTGTGGGCAGGGGGTTCTTAGGCAGAAGCCAGGTATCTATAAATGTTGAGTCTAGACAGCATTCAGAAACAATTCCTCAGGAGAAGCAAATAAAAGAGACAGGCAGGGAGATCAACAGTATTTGGGAAAGAGAAAGGAGTAGTAATGGAGTCAACTTTTCAACTCTACTACATCTAAGCTATGATACCTTGGGCAAATTATTGACTTTTTCTGTGCCTCAACTTTCTCATTAGGATCGTTGATTAAATAATGTGCATGTAAAGGTCTTAGGTCAGGTCCCTTACTCCTAAGACATTCTTTTGTCAACTGTTGTCAAGTAAGAGAAGGCTTTCAGGCTATAACTCAGTAGGTAGAGTGCTTGCCTCGCAAACATAGGGCCCTGGGTTAATCCCTAGCACCCCGCCCCCCCCCCAAAAAAAAAAAAGATTAAGAGAAAAGGTTTTCAGTAAGGGAGGGAGTGGGGCTGAGAGAGATGGTCCTTTGTGGGAATGCCGTCAGCGGGTAGGGTTTTGCAACAGGATATATTCCCAAAGAACGGGGTGGAGGTGGGGGAGGCGTACTGGGGGCGGGGAATCCTCACAATACGAGGAACTCTCTAGTGTCATAAAATGTCATAACAAGAACACAACCTCTAGAATAGAAGTCGGCAAAGACGCAAGATAAGTGCTATGCGCGCTTAGGACAAAGGACACCTCTAGGGACCCGTCGGTGGGGTGGGTAAAGGGCAGTCCAGAGAGTAATCGAGAGGCCAAGGAGGAGCAGAAGGGGACCTGAAGGTAGGGTGAAGGCGGAAACGAAATGCCTGCACGGCCTCTATCGGCTTGCCTTCACGCTCTTTCTAGGCACGGTCCCGCTGCAACCATCTTTTTACTGGAAACTTCGGGGAAACTTTTTCGAGGGTGCTGAAAAGGCCAGGCGGCGACCGCCGCGGAGATGGACGCCCGTCAGCGCGCCAGCGCGCTGTGGACTGGCAGGCGGGACTTCCGGGCGCGCGCGTGTCCTCTGGCCGGAAACGTCCGGCCACGACACAGAGAGAGGCGGGAGCAAATGGTTCTTCCGTGTGCGTGGGCCTTCTGCCCCGGCTACAGGATCTGTGGGCTTGTGGGGGCGGAGACCTCTGGGAAGGGCGAAGGCTGTGGGTTGTAGCTTCTCGGTCCGGGCGTGGCCGGTTCGCTGTATCCTTTCCACACAAGTTGTGAAGAACCTCAAACTTTAGCACCACAATCAGTAATAAAGTGTCGCCAAATGGCAAAGATTTCCTGGGATTTGAGATTCTTTACTTTTGTAGATTTGCCCAGACTTGATAACCAGTTCCGTCTTGAGACTTCCCATCTGTTAGTTCAAGTATTCCCTTGTTCTTAAGGAGAAGTGTTGGGGTTTTGCACATTTATCTTTTTCCCTGGCTATTTTTGTTGTTACTGTTCCCTAGGATAGCGTGGGGTATGGTTGATCATCTGGTCGTTTTGCTGAACCTAACATTCTTAAGATTTGACAATTCTCTTTGATTTTCTGGGTAAGACTTTATCTGAAAATAATAATATTGGGTCTTCCCAAGAGTCCAGGACAATGCTGAATAACAGTCTCAAGGATAAACTTCTTTCTTTCCAGAAGTTATTTTGATTGAATTTTGTTTTATTCATGTTATTATCTACAGATTTCTGGTAGATACCTTTATTTTTTAAAAAATTAAAAATAAAGTCAATTTGTTATTTTCTTCTTGGCCAACTCATCATTTTCTTTTAAATCAAATGACTAAATTTTACCAAATATTTCGATATCAGTTTTGGAAATGACCGTATAGCTTTTCTCCATTATTCGACAATAATAGATTTTTCTAATGGCGAACAATCCTTAACTCCTGGTATGTATCCTTGCAGTGGATTGCTGGGTGCAATAGGCTGAGTGTGTGTATGTGTGTGTATTTTCATAATTTCGATTAGCTTATGGTTTTTCTTTCTGGGCTTGTCTAGTTTTGATTTTAGGCTGTGCTAGGTCTCAAAATGAGTCGGATTAACTTCCTTTTATGTGACCTCAAATAGACTTAGCATGTGAATGATCTATTCTTTAGGTTTTGAATTCATTTTTAAAGCTAGCTGGATGTGGATGCTCTTTAGAGTTTTGTTTCATAATTTCCATGGTTACTAATATATAGATAGCATTTTATTTTGCTTCCTGAGAGTTTTAATCAATTTTCAAATTTATAGGAATAAAATTATCAATGGTATTCAACTTTTTAAAAACCCCATTCTCATGCATTCTTATTTTATTGGCATTTTTATTGATCAGATTTATTGAACCAGCTTTTAGTTTTATTGACAAAACTGTTTTGAAATTTACCTCTCTTTCTAATGTATGCTTCATTAGTTCCTTCATTCTTATTTCTTGGAGCTTATTTTTTTATTTAAAAAAATAGAATCTTGAAAGCATAGCTTTTCTTTTAAATGTTTTGTATGAATTATAAATATGTATAGTTACAGAAAATACAATGAACAGCTCTGTACCAAACACTTCACTTTATCATGTTTTAACGTTTTCACATATTTGCTTTATACTTTAATATTCCATATTCAGTTATAGCTCCCTGTGAATCCTTCTGCAGTCTCATTCTCCCTCTCTTCCCAAAGTTAACAACTCCCTTGCATTTGGAATCTGTCACTTCCCATCAGAGTTTATAAAATATCTATATCTATCTATCTATCTATATATATATATATATATATATCTGTATAATAACAGTATTGTTTTGTTTTTAAACTTACATATCATTCCATAATTTGCTTTTGTCACCTATAATTATGGTGTGTGAAATTTAACCAACTACATTTTGGTTCATGTAGTTCTAGTTTTTTTTTCACTTGAACTGCTGTGTAGTATTTCACTGTGACTACACTGCAGCTTATTCTCTTGATAGTCATTTGATGATTCCTGATTTTTGTCATTACAACATGAGTAAATGGACATTTTTGCATCCAACTTCTTGGGCATATGATAAGAATTTCTTCAGAATATATGTATAGAAATAGAATTGCAGGGTGGAAGGGTTTGCACAATTCAGTTTTGATAATGCCACATTGTTCTCCAGTGGTTGTACCAGCTTACTTTTCTGCCTCTAATGTAGGAGATGCTTTTGTTCCACATGCATGCCAATGCAAGTTATGATTTTCCCCCTTGTTTTGCTGTTACAAACAATGCTGTCAGTAAACTTTCTTATACATGTATACTATGCAAGAATTTCTCTGAATATATAACTACTAATGGAGTTATTAGCTCTGTTTTGTGTAGATGATTTTAAAATCAGATACTTGTCCCCCTCCCTTCATTTGAGATTTTTGCTCTTTTTATAGTGAAGTTTAATTCATTCGTACATATGCTGTTTTTTTCTATGAATAATGCTTCTTGTTCTTTTTTTCCTCCTCTGGTTTGATAGTTTCTTTTTCTAGCATCTCTCACTCCACTCTGCCCCACCCTTGAATGGTTTGAGGGTTTTAATTTGATTTTTATTCTAGTTTTTTTGTCACTCCTTACTCATTTAAATTTATATTTTTACACCACACAGTCTCATACACAGTGGTTAAAAGTGAAGTCCTTGAAGCTAAACTGCCTGGATGCCGGTCCTGGTTCTACTGCTCATTAGCTGTGTAACCTAGGGCTTATCAGATAACCTCTCTGTGGTTTATTTCCTCATGTATAAAAACAGTAATAATACCTGCTTAGCAGAATTGTGATATTCAGTGATTATATACCTTCATTTTAATGCAGTTTGAGAATCTGCTATGTACTCAAATTAGACATGGTTTTAGGTTCAAGAACTTTATGATCTAATAAGTGTAATTTCATTATGATGTAACTTTAATACTGTGTCCTCTCGTCTTGTCCCCCCAATCTGTGCTCCATATAGAGTACATTTTTAGCATTAATCAGATCATGCATTCTCATGCCAAAACATGTTAACTTTCATTATACTTCACATAAACCATAAACTTCTCACCGTGACCTCAGCACCACAGGCAGATTCTGAATCCTGCCTCCCTAATCTCATCAAGTGCCACTCCCCTCCCTCTGTGTGACTCCCATTAGACTGGCCTCTTCTCAGATCCCTGAGCCAACTCTTCCTGCCCAGAATTGATCCATTCCATCTGCTTTTCCCATGCCTGGCTCTCTTTCAGATTTGCTTGATTTAGTCAGGTTCTTAGTTACAAACAACAGAATCCCTTCTGGTTGAGAAAGAAA
The DNA here is from genome assembly GCF_001458135.2 of Marmota marmota marmota. Lineage (NCBI taxonomy): Eukaryota > Metazoa > Chordata > Mammalia > Rodentia > Sciuridae > Marmota > Marmota marmota. Next base: position 35,508,262 of record NW_026000016.1, read on the forward strand.
GAGACTTTTACAAACATTATTATGTAGCTCACAGAATCTACAGAGGGCCCAGGGGCCATACCCAAACCACTAGAGGATGCAGTGGAAATCTATTGTTGCAGCCACCATATATGACTGCAACTTCCACAGACACTGTTGGTCGCCACTGGGTAGTGGGAATTTGGCATGTTTCCTTCCTCTTGCTCACTTTCAAGTTGAAGTTTTGCATGGCTATGACTCTTGGTGGAACCCAGGTCACATGTCTGTTACAAAAGGGATCAAGAAGGCAAGTTTTCTTACAGGAAATTCCTCAGACATGAGTGTTTGCAAGTGTTGGGCTTTCAGAAAACATGTTACATGAACACTAAATATCATGTTACTGCAGCATTAAAAAAAAAGGCCTTCCCTGACAAACTGAATTCTATCCTGCCTTATTCTTTCACTGTACTCTCATTTTCTTTAAAGCACTTATCACAACTTATATTGTTAAATACTTACTTGTCAAATGCTTTATAAACTCTGGAGCCACAGAGTCTAGTCTTCATCTGAAGTTTCAAATATGTATATTTTAAACAGCCAAAAATAATTTGTAAATGTATTTTAATCTTTAACATGGGCCTCTTGGAAGAAAAAGCATCAGAGGCTCGGAGTCGCAATTCCCAGCAGCTCCCATAGTTTTATATTTCCTTTTCTTTCTTCTTTAATTCTCCCCAATCCTTAGGTGGATCCTCTTTAGCTCTTCTACATAAATCTTGCCCCTGGATTCCTTCAAATGTCTTTCTGCCTATTCTTGTTATTTTGCATCACAAACATCCAGAACTGGTCTGAGAGAGATTTTCTTAGGGCAAATGGGAAAGGAGTTGAGAGGCAAAAATCTATCAAACATGAGGCTACTGTTACGCACATTAGGCCACATTATAAATTTTCTTAAAATATTTTTTAGTTGTTGATGGATATTTATTATTTATTTATTTATTTATTTATTTATTTATTTATTTATTTGCAGTGCTGAGAATCAAACCCAGTCTCTCACACATGCTAGGCCAGTGCTCTACCCACTGAGCTCTGACCCCAGCCCCACATTATAAATTTGAGAAGGACAGGGATAATGTAACTAACACAGAATATGGCAAATATGTAATTAACATTTGTTTTCTGGAAAAAAGAGAAGTACCGGGGTTAGGGATTTAGCTCAATGTCAGAGCACTTACCCAGCACACAAGGACCTGAGTTTGTTCTCAGTGCTGGGGTTTTAAAAAAAAAAAAAAGGAAAGAAAAGTTCATCAATTGGGGTGTGTGTGTGTGTGTGTGTGTGTGTGTGTGTATGTATGTATGTATGTGTATATATATATATATATATATATATATATATATGGAAGTATGGAACACAGAGCAAAAAATCTAGAGCTAGGGAAGGGTGAAGGGATAGGAGTGGGGGTGTGCAGAATAAGGGACAGTGTGGGAAAACATTGCAAAGGAGGTGAATCCCAAACAGAATCTTAAAGGGCAAGAATTCATCAGGCAAAGAAGGAGGTGAGGTTAGAGAAATGTATGCCAGGTAGTCCTGTAGCATAAGCTCAGTTAAATGTCACATAGATTGATGTGGTATTGTTAAATGCAAAGTAGGAGAAATGTCAGGAAGTAAGGCTGGGGGAGAAGAGATGGGCAGGAAGAGCCTTGTGTGTACCATAGGGCTTTTTCCTATGTGTGGTGGCACCACAGTGAAGGTGGGGTGGAGAGTGGATCTCCATTTTAGAGAAATCAATCACCAGGTGACATCAAGAAGGTTGGATTCGAAAGAGGCAAAATTCCCCCAAATATGGAAAACAGTTTAAAAAATAATGCAGGCCTAAAATAGTGTGGCAATATGCAGTAAAGGTAAATAGTAGGAATCATTTAAAGGAAATATTTGAAGACCATTTGGGGTGACTGGATGGGGAAGGTGAGGGAAGAATCTAGAGTGTATAAACCCTAGCTTGAATGATGTCATTACCTGATGCAGAAGACACAGGAGAAGTAACAGGTTATCTGTGGTAGGGGGAGAGGGAAAATTTCTAGTTCAGTTATGGAGAAGTAGACTCTAAAGTACCTGACTCCTTGTTCAGCCCTGCTTGGATATATAAATCTAAAGTAAAGACAAAGGCCAGAGGCAGATACAGACCAAGGAGGGAAGAGTGTGGGTGATAAGTTCACAAGCCAACTTTAGGGGGCTGGGAGCAACTGCCTTCCAGGGTCTACATCTTTCCCTTCACACCTCCCTCCATACTTCTCTTACCTCTGGCAATTCCTTCTCCAGATGCTCTGCAGGCTTCTCTTCTTCCTCCCATAAAATGTGTTTTTCCCAAGGTCCCCTCCTGTGCATCCATCAAATCTTTATCTCCAGCTCAGAATTCTTATATGATTGAGACACATGTCTCCAACCACTTTCTAAGAGAGACAGGGTAGTCAGTGGTGTGGATTGATGTCCAGGGACCCCGTGAAAGGTTTGTATTTTGCTGTCTTATTTACTTATATTTAGGACTGGCACTTATATTGAATCCAGCTGCGACAATCTCATATTTCTCTAAAAATGTCAAATTTGGTCAGAATTCAGACTAGTCAATATGTATTAATATGTTCCCTCATCTCCCATCCTACTGTGATCCTTATAAACCTTTTTCAAGGATGTTAACTCCAGTATTATGTCTAGAGTATTTTTTTTTCTTCATCAAAAACTGACAGTAGACAAAAATGAAAATTTAAGTCTTGTTTATACAGAATAAAAACAGTTCAGACCATAAGAGAGGAAAAATAGATTACAAGAATTCACTTTTAAAAAAATCACAGCTCTTCTGAAAAAGGTATATTTTTTATTCCTTAATCTTTGATCACTTAATCACTATTTCAGTGATTAAGGGACTCTGAACTGCTAAGCAAACCATACCATGACATATTTTATATGCATAGAAGACATTTTATGTGCATAAGATAGGTAATACTTTGACAAATTCACTTTTAAATGTTTTTGACATCAGCTGCTTAAAACTAATTACAACAAAATGACCTGTTACTCAACGGAGACACAGAGAGTGGCCTTGGACATGATTAAAAACAGAACAAACACGCAGAAACCTCTGGGTCTGGCATTGTGGGCTACAGAATGCATCCTGAGTTTGTCTGAGGTGATGTGTAGACCTTTAGCTATATTAGAGTTCGTTCACTACAGTTCTTTCCATTGTGCACCTTTTTCATTGAATTTAATCCTTTGGAGTGATTCCTGCAATAGGAGTCTTTAGTATATTGGAAGTACCATAGAAGAGAGTAAGATTTCCGTAATTCCCATAAGCCTAATCATGTTTCTTCTTTAGAAAGTGTAAGATGCATGGCCATCACCCAAGTGAGCTGTTCTTCAGTGACCACTGGGTCATGTAACTTGTCCTTACATGCTCAGGAGAGCCAGCCCACATATGAGCAATGGTAATGGCGTAATAATTTATTTCTAATCAGGAAAACAGTATTTCAGTTTTTGTTAAAGTCATGCTTATCAAAAGTAATAAGGACTCATCTTGATTTATATATACACCCTTAGGTCTATACAGATAAAAGTATAAGATCATTTCTATTCTTTGCAAAGTACTCAGGACTCTAAAAGAAACTTCACAAGCTGACTAAATGCCCATTTTCATACCAATTTATAAATTCAAAAGGTCTCCAAAAAGAAAAAGGAGATACTATTTTCAGCAATCAGTTTTGGATTGGGAGTACTTCTGCCACTGGAAATTTTAATGGTTTTCTCCTTAGGTTTTAAATTCCTTTTACACATTTGTGACATTAGGGACCCTAATAAAATCTTCACTTTAGCTGGCTAGCTCTCTATACATTCATGTGTGTGTGCACACACACATACACACACAATATGTAATGCTTTCTGGTTTACTTCAAGAAGAAGAATGAAAATGTTTATGCCATTTACCAGTTCTTATGCAGACTTTTGGTGAATTTCATGAAAACATTTAAGAGTGCAGTAATTTCCCAAAATTTAGTATTTAAATGAAAAAATTGGGTCCAAACTGGGCCTATTATATTGACTTCTAATTATGTCATGCACTACTTAACTGGAACAGCCTACCTTTGAAAAGAGGGCTTTTCCAGTCTTAAGGTCAGAGATAGAATCAACAGTCCAAACAATAAATACAAAAATATTTTTCAGTTGGGAATTCTGATACTTCTGTGTCCTCAACAACATTGAATACTGTAGAATGTCTGATACACCTCACTAAGCACCAGCAAAAGAGATAAGCCCCAGACCTGGTTTTCAAGAAACTTACCATCTTTCGTGAGATATAAAAATATAAATAGGACATTCTAAGATTTTTAAATTACAAACTTCACCAGAGTAGAATGTAAAAAGACAGCATTTAGACGTTTTCAACCGACTTTAAACATTAAAGGCAAAAAGCCAAATACATTGAGTGAAGTCCAGCTCAATATGATAATCAAGTGAACCATGCTTTAGAACCCAAGAAGTTTTCCTATCACCCCAGGAACAGTGAACTAGAGATCCTCCAGATCAGTTAAATCCACAGCCACTTTCAAGAACAGGGTGTCATCTTTAATGTAGGTGTTCTTTGCATTCTCCAAAGTGGAATGAGCCACAAAGCGGGGACAGCCAGATGCAATGTTCATCTCCCCATCAGGTCTTTTAAAGCTGCTGCTATTGGGGTCAGCTTTGAAGGTCTCCATTATGTGGTTCTTTTTGCCACTTTGGTCCAGAAGCATCAGAGTTACCCTCTGCTTAAATGGCCACTGCAAGAGTGAGTCAAACTCTCCTCGCATCACCACAAAGTACAGGGACAGGTGGGTTCCCTTGCCAGACCCATCCCCATTCAGGTATGCTCTGGCACAGAGCCGATAGCCGCAGCGGCTGGTGTAGAAGGGTTGACTGAAGATGGACACTATGTGCCCATCCACTGCCTCCTTCTTCTTCATCTTGTAGTCCGTCACCTTCCAAATGAGCTTTCCATTATAGCAGGCACCCTCCAGCAGTTTAAATCGCTCTTCATTTTTATTCAACTGTGCTTTATGAATATTAATGTGTGCATCATGTTTGTTAGTCTCCCCTTCTAAAACAACTGCAAAGGAAACAAACAAAAGGTTTCATCGCCTGAGAAGTTTCTTTAAAATTTGCCCAAAGTGGAATTGTATTACCTGAAGAGAAACAATAAAATTCTGACTCCTAACGATGGACTGAATTCAATGCCCATAAATGAACCACTTATTAATATTATTAATAATATTAGCTCAGTGAACATTAAGTCTTTGCAAACAAAACAAAACACACACGTAAAACACACATACACAAAGAAATGTGCGTGTGTGCGTGTGTGTGTGTGTGTGTGTGTGTGTTTAAACTGGGGACTGAGCCCATGAGTGCTTGGCTTAATCACTGAGCCATATCCAGTCCTTTTTAATTTTTTTTTATTTTTTATTTTTTTTCAAAGAGAGAGAGGCGGAGAGAGAGAGAGAACTTTAACATTTATTTTTCAGTTATTGGCGGTCTCAACATCTTTGTTTGTACATGGTGCTGAGGATTGAACCCGGGCCGCACGCCTGCCAGGTGAGCACGCTACCGCTTGAGCTACATCCCCAGCCCCAATTTTTTTTTATTTTAAGACAGTGTCTTGCAAAGTTGCTTAGGGCCTGGCTAAGGGCCTGCTTAGGACCTTTTGCTGAGGTTGGCTTTCAACTCATGATCCTCCTGAGTCACTGGGATTTCAGGCATGAACGCCTTGCTAGGAATGTGTACTCTTTAGAGGCTTGCCAAAGTGTAGATCAAACACTGCATTTGCATAGCATGAATTGACATGGTGAGTCCCACACTCTTCTAATCAGAACTCTTTTAAATAGCTAAACTCTTCTGGTTTTTTGACATCTAAAAATCATCTTATCACACTCTCCTTTAACTTTCTAATTTTCCACTCTCCTTAAAAATCACCACTCCCTGTTCTTGGAATTTCCTGGCCCATTTCTACCCCTTGCTGTTTCCACTCCCCATTCAAGCCTCCCTCATTTTTGCTTGAGCAGCCAGAATCTCACACTCCTTTTTTACAAATAATAAATTCAGCCATTGTTTATCCTGGAGAGATGTGATTATTCTACAAGATGTTTGCTTGTGTCATGCATACATGCCAATAAATGAATCACCAAAAGAGAAGTAAAATATTAGACATACCTAATCTTTGATCATTGGTTTCTAATAGGGTAATTTTCTGTTTCATCGTATCAATCGCTTCCATCAAAGGCCTTAGGTCAAATTTATTTTGTTGCTGGTTAACCATTTGTAATAACTGACGCACTTGAGCTTCTAGCCAAGCAGACTTGTCCATGTGACTGGCAAGAACCTTTCAGCAGAAAATGGATCATAACGTTAAAATAACTTTTAAGTCAATATTTTAGTGATGTGTTGAGATTAAAAATTTTCAACTCAAAACATTTCTCACTTAATCAATTAATGAAATGAAAAATACACAAATTCAGAAAAATCAATGAGGACTTCAGAGAGACAAGCTCCTAATTACCTTCCTCCTCTTCTCTTATCCCAACTCCTGTTCCAAATCTTTGAACCTTTCTTCTTATTTTTTACTCCTCCTCCAGTTTTTCTGTGCTTGTTTCTCTAACCCATCTTTATATGTCTTTCTCTGGTTGTCTCTCCCCTTGCCTTATCACTTCCTTCTCTTAGATGCTGCTTTCTAGATTCACTCCTGCTCTGCTATAAGGCAGAGTGTGCCTGCAAACAGACCCACCTATTCCGGCCTGAGCACTGCAAGTGGAACTGAAAGCCTGAAGAGAACTAAATGTTTGATTGTTCTCTTAGGTGAAAGAGATTAAATAAAACTACCTTGTCCTAAGTGCCTTCATTCTAACTGGTTGGTCTTTGTATTAAACCAATACCAGAATTGAGAAAGTAACATATAATGGATTACTTTTTTAACATATAACTTTTTTTATACACACATAAACATGCATATATGTATATGTAAATATACACACATATTATACACACACAAATTAAATACGATGAGTAAGTATGAAAATTATATGGCCTAGATTTCTAGGTTTTCTGGGATAAACTAGATTTCAAATATACTAGTCATTCTATATGTCTTGAAATCTTTCAGTCTGAATTTTTAATCATGATGAAGACATTATTCATTAGGAATCCATGTGTGATTATTTAACATTCATGATTTACAAAGTAATTTTTTCTATATTTTAATGATGCTTAAAGCATTTTCTCTCCAAGGGAATATAGTTTCACTTTGTTCCCTACAAAATGCAGAACTACAGATGCTCTCGAAGAATCTGAAATAAAATAACACTCACCCAACATTAATTAAAACCCTAATTCCCTAAGTTATATGAAAGTATTATATAAATATTAAATTTATTGACATTGCTACATGTGGTGGGCTTATGAAAGAGATGATCTTTATTAGGAAATAAATACTGAAGCACATAGAGGTAAAAGTTTGTAATATTTGTTGTGCATTCTCAAATGGTTCAGAAAGAACAAACTCACACACGTGTGTGCACACACACACTTGCTGGAGGGGGAAAGGTGCAAATTAAGCAAATGGGACAAAACATTGACAATGGATGAATCTGGGCAGAGGACATGTTATTTGCACCATCTTATTCTTATCGTTTATCTATATATTTAAAATTATTTCCACTTTAGAAACTTAAAGAAAAAGCCAGATATTTGCATTGAGTAAAAAGGCCATTTCTCACCTGGATATTTGAGAGAAAGCTTCCATTTTTGCCAAATAACTGTGAAAACTGCTTGAATTCCTTTTCAAATGTCTTTACAGTTTCTGCTAGCTTCTGGATTTTACTTTCTTTTTGTTCTAGGCTCTTATATAAGTCAGAAATCTAGTAACAGGGATGTGAATGAGAAAAAATGAGGTCATTAAAATGTATACATTCCGGTTAAAACAGTCCTTGCAGTTAAGAATGTGTTACTAGGAAAAATATACATAAATTCTAGGAAAACATTTGCAGGTGGTTTCTAAAAATCCGACCCACAGAATTTCTCATCAGCTTCTTCTATACTTAACCTATTATGATGGTTCAGCTAATAAAATGACATCACTTAGCTGAATTTACAGAACTTGTTCACTTCACCCATTTAAGTACACACTTATTAAACAACCAGAGTACTGATCACCATACCACATTATATATTATGTATATAATATATAACATAAATGTAATAATAACATATGTAATATATGTAATATACATTATATATTATATAAATAAGTTATATATTATGTACGTAATGTTTAATGTATATGTAATTTATATTATATATTATATGTACATGGTTTTAAAGTAATTTTTGCTATATCAGTAATGTTTAAAGCATTTTCTTCCCAATTTCTATCATACCCTTATATTTATTAGCTCTTTTAATCTTCAAAGAACCCTATAAGTTAAGGTGCAAATATTTGTTCCACTTTAAGAAGATAAAACAGAAGAGGGTTTAAGTAACCCGCCCAGCATATGAACTAGGAAGTAGTAGGCAAAACAAATGAGTAGTCTGTTTACTTAGAATTTGTAATCTATTTGGGGGAAACAACCAGAAACTTAAGAGCAATCCTTGACAATCCTTCTCTTATCCTCACATCCATTCAATCTGGAATGTTTGCCAACTTTTAACTCCTAAAACACAAGACTACAAACAAAAAAGCTCTTAAAAACATTTCTCATTTCCTCTCATTTCAATGTTCATTATTTCTCACCTGAGCTGTGACAAACAGCTTCCTAACTGGGCCTACATTACACCTTCTACCCCGATATATACCAGGAAGTTCTGTGGGAACTGGATTGATGAAGATTTCACAGTCCACTGTAACTCCAGCGACTGAATGGGTGTAGGTGCTTGATAAATATTTGTTTAATAAATGAATGCATGAATGCTCTCCTTGTCTTTAGTCAATTCATGCTCCATACTGTGACCAGAATAATATTAAGAGACAAATCTGATCTCATGCCTTCCCCACTTAAATGTGTGTTCTTCTTTTACAGGTTACACTGGGCCCCCTACTTGATCTGCCCCTGGCTATGCTTTTGGGCTCATGCCCATTCAGAACCCAAGTTCAACCTGACCATCAAGATTACACAACTCCTAGTTCCCATCAGGCCCTGCTCACTCAAACACTTCCATCTTCATCTAAAACTACTGCTTTTTAAGCTGCCATTCAAGGGTACATCTTCTCAGAAATATTTCCTGACCAGTACTATCTACTCAGATCACCCTATCTACATTCCTGTGTATAACTTATCCTTACCACTCTTAAAACTTGCTTTTGTTGTTGTTTTGTTCCTTTTACTCCACTAAACTGTTTCTTGAGGCTAGATCTCATTTATTTATCACCAGGGCCTAGCACAGTCCTGGCATACAGAAGGCACTGCATGTGTGTCTGATGAATGCATGCTTAAACTATCATAACAAGCTCTTGACCTTGGGCCTCAGAATCTTCTTTGTAGACCACAGGGGCAGATTTCTACTTAGAACCAAAGCAAAGTCAGCATCCCTTCTCCCTGCCATCACTTCTAACCTGCTCTTGTTCTTGTGGAGTCCATCTCAGTAATAATTATTAATAATAATTCCTATGTTCCCCACCTTCCAAGCTTACAGCAATCCCTTTCAACCTCAGAATGTCTCTCCATGCTCCCTCGCCATCCCATTGACATGAGCCACCTCTAGCATCTTGCCTCCACTTAATGCTTATTATGTACCAGGCACTGTACTTAGAGCTTAAATAGAGTATGTCATTTTCCTCTCACCAGAATCTCATTTACAAATTAGGAGACAAGGGAAGAGAGGTAAAGTAGCTTGTCTGCACTCGTAGCAGTCTTCTGGCTCTAGGGCCCTCACTCTTAACCAACTGCCATTCTATTATCAGCTGTCTTACTTTTAAAAGCCAAATAATTAGATGGCCAAGTATTTTCCTATTTAAAAACCTCCGTTAACTCCCTGAAAAACATTAGTTCAAACTTTTTACCTTTAAATCCTTTTTGAAAAAAGGCAGAGTGTACATGAATAAAACAGGACTTGAACGCACAGTGAGTGCTCAACACTTCTTAGTTTATGTGGAAGGCCATCACCATCTGGATCCAACACATCTGTCTCCAGCTGTTCCCTGTCTCACACTCAGGAGCCCTTTTACCAAAATCCCACTTCCTTAAACCAGCGGCATCTCCTATGCCTCCTTGCCTTGGCACAAGTTCTCTCCTTCTGTGTGTCCTCCTTCCTCAATCTTAACTAACAAATCTTTTCTTCCTTCAAGATGCAACTGGATATCTGATATTGAAAAACCCTTCCCAACTTTTGTAATTTTCTCCTGCCACCTCTGAACCCCAGATGGAGTCATCACATGTCCCATGAGGCATAATGTCTCTGAGTCCTTCATGGTGGAGGCTATGTCTTCCTTACTTAGTGTTCCTACAAGTGAACACTGTACATGATTTATGGTAGATATTTGTTGAACGAATGGATGGATGAATGAGGCAACTGATATAGCAACAGCTTACAGACAGATACTAGGCAACATGCCTCTTACCAAAGTTAACATTTAATCAGTCTTTCTACATTTTACCCCAGAGTTGACTTTGGAACTCACATATCCACTTTAACATGGAATCAGACATCAGAAAGTTATTTCAGTAGTAAAATCCAACTCCTTCTCTGACAGTGGATGGTCTTTTTCCCAATGTGGGCTTGAAAAGTCTGAGATGTTACAATGAAATAACTCATAATAATCACTTATTACAATCAGTATTTATTGAGGTCTACTATGAATGCCAGGCTAACAGTAAGTGTTCACACATATAATTTCAACTGATAATCACAACTCAGTTAAATTAGTATGTATATATGAAATAAATATGCATTTATCAGTTTGCAAAGATTCTCAAAGGAAGTTTAGACTTACTACAAAATTTATAGTTCCCATAGTGCCTAGAACAGATAGTCAACTGCTGCTTTATAATAATATTGATTTAGTTTTAAAACATCAAACACCTACTGCATGCCAGGTAAGAACTGAAAAGTGTGTGGACAGGCTATGGTGAGGCCGTACAGTACACCATGAAGCACACTGGATTTAAAGTCAGAGGAGATGGACTTGAGATTGAATTCTGCCACCTATCAGTTACAAACATATCAACATTTCTTTGAGCTTGGTTACTTCATCTCTTAAATAAGGGGGTTAAGATCTCAAAAGTACCTTCCAGTCCTAAGGTTCTATAATCCTATGAGCCTGTCTGGCCACTGGTAGAAAAACATCTATCTCCAATCAGCTTACACTGAACAGAGAAGAATGTAAAAATAGCAACATAAAACAGGCAAACCCCAGCAATTGGCTTCCCTTTATCCGTAAATTCTTGAAGACTTACCTGTTCTTCTAATTGAAAGTTCTTTTCTAAAACCAGAAGCATGTGTTCCCGCAAGGCTAAATGTTCATGCTCCTGCAGGTTCCCCCGCTTACCCTTCAATATGGAAAGAAAAAGAAGTCCAGTGACTGAGAGGCTCCAAAAATAAGAAAGGCAGTGGAATATTTTGCTAATGCAGTAGCTTAGCAACTTTGCTTGCTATAAGAGTTTAAATATGCAACCCTCCCTAGGTGTGTTGCTGGAAAACTGACTCCACCAAGTCTCGTTCCAGCCTTTAGGGTTCTATAGTACCCATGAGGCAATCTTAAACTTACTTACACAGAGAATCAGTGAGGCAACTATCAAAATTCTCAGTGCTGATTTTCTTCCTTGCCTTCAAAACCATAAAATACATTTGCAAGAAGAAATGGTTATTTCTCCCCCGATCATTAAAATATTAATTTGTTGGTGGTACACACCTATAATCCATTACTAGTAAAAACAAAGGTTAAGCGTTCCACATATTCTAGGCAAACATTTATAATTTAAAAAAACTTTAATAATATACATTTCTTCAAACCATTTTCTTCCTTTCTTTTTGCTGGGGATTGACCTCAGGGCTTCTCACATGCTAATCACACACTTTCCTGCTAAGCTACACCCACACCTCCGTTTTTAAAAATTAAAAAAAATCTGTGTTTATGTCAAACAATATAGCAAGATGTAGATTAAAAAGTAAAAGGCTCCTTCTCTCCATCTTCATACCCAATTCTCTAATCTATCTCACCAGAGTCAGTAAAAGCACATATACTTTTTAACATAAATGAGAGCCATTTCTTTATCCTATATATAGCAAAAATGAGATGCTATTTCTTTTTTTCTATTTATCTCATTCTGTTTATGAGATGCATAGTATTCTAAAATATTAATATATAATTATATAGTTGGTCCTTTAATGATAGACTCAAAGGTTGTTGTGTTGGGGGGGTTGCTATACAAACAATGCTACAATATGCACTGTTGTGTGTGCGTGTGTTTGTTTATGTGTGTGATCACTGTACACTTATGAAAGGATTTCTATAACAAATTCTTAGTAGCAGAATTACAGGGTTAATATATAGGTTCTTTTTTTTTTTTTTGGTGTGTGTGTTTGTGTATGATGCTTGGGATTATTGAACCCAGGGCCTTGGACATGTCAGGCAAGCACTCTACCAATTGAGCTATATGCTCAGCCCTGGGTTCATTTTTAATTTTCATAGATATAATCAAACTACCCTTGAAAACAACTACATACTATAATTTTTTTTAGTCTTTGTCAATTTGATGATGAAATTATATTTCCTGTTATATTTATGTAAGAGTGAAATTGAGCACCTCTTCTTACATCTATCAGTCAACTGGATTTTTTCTGAAACTGCCTATTTTTTCCTTTGCCTACTTTTCTATTAAGTTGAATAATTTATTCATATGTAATAATTCTTTGTATAATAAAGAAACAATTCCCATTTTTGGGGGGGGGTCTGGTCATGTTGGAGATTCTGCCCCCTCCCCAAATTTGTGGTTTGCCATTTGACTTTATTATTTATGGTATTTTAAAAATCCAACAGAAGTTTTAAATATTTGTGATTAAATTTATCAAAATGACGACTTCTGGGCCAGGGTTGGTGGTACACACCTATAATCTCAGCGATTCTAGAGGCTGAGGCAGGAGGATCTTGAGTTCAAAGCCAGCCTCAGCAATTTAGCAAGATGCTAAAAAACTATGTAAGACCCTGTCTCTAAATAAAATATTAAAAAAAAAAAAACTGAGGATGTGGCTCAGTGGTTAAGTGATCCCACCCCCCCAAAAAAGATGATTTCTGGTGTTGTACTTAGTCATCTAAGAAAGGGCTTCTTTATTTTAGGGAATGAAAAAAATCCAGCCTGGTACAATGACACACACCTGTAATCCCAGTCTCAGCCACTTAGTGAGACTCTGTCTCAAAATAAAAAGTAAAAAGGGCTTGGGATATGGCTCAGATATAGAGCACTCCTGGGTTCAATCCCCAGTACCTCCCCCTCCAAAAAAAAAAAAAAGAGGAAAAATTCACTCATCTTTTTTCTAGTATTTTTAGAATTTATTAAATAAACTTTATTTTGGAGTTAGATTTTCAGAAAACCTAGAATGATAATCCAAAGCAAGATATATTTAAATATCTACAACTTTGATCCATCTGAAATCTGTTAAAAGAGTTGAAGTAGAGATCAGACTCCATTTTCTTTTATTTTTAATTTATGATACATAATTTATTGAAGAATTATTTTGGAGGCATTTTAAAAAAGCAACAAAATAAATAAATTTTCAAAGCAATAAAAAAGCTACAAAATAAGTTTTAAACATGATTTTAAGTCACTTTTCTTCAAAATAATTGGTGATATATAGAGTACCATAGGACCAAGATTTGTAACAATGGGACTCTGGAAGATTCCGAAAGGTGATTAAAGAAAGTAGAGCCAGAATTAGAAATTATTACTATGATGGTTAATATTATGTGTCAACCTGACTGAGCTATGGTACCTAGTTGTTTGGTCAAAACTCATCTAGGTGTTTCTGTGAAGGTATTTTGTAGCTACCTTCATAGCAACACCTAGATGAGTTTTGACCAGACAACTAGTTGTGATTAACACAGTTGGTGGACCTTAAGTGAGTATTACCCATGTGCAGTGTGGGTGGGTTCCATCCAATCAGTTGAAGGCCTTACCCAGAAAAGAATTAAGTTTTCTGAAGAAGAAGCGCTGCTCCTAAAGACCACAACACAGAAATTCCAGTGCGAGTTTCCAGATCCCTGGCTTGCCTAACCCCAACAACTGCAGGAGCCAATTCCTTAAAACAAATTCCACCGTGTGTGTGTGTGTGTGTGTGTGTGTGTGTGTGTGTGTATTAAGTTCTGCTTCTCTGGAGAACCCTAATCTCGAAGTTCTCAAAATTCTATGTCCTTATGCATCCTGAATGAAATCAATGAGTATAATGGACTCACCAAGTGAGTTTACAGAATAGAATGCAAGGAAGAAACAAAAAGTCATCTCCTGGGGCTGGGGTTGCAGCTCAGTAGTGGTACAGTGCTTGCCTCGCATGTGTAAAGTGCTGGGTTTGATTCTCAGCACCACATTTAAGGAAATTAAATAAGGGTCCATCAACAACTAAAAGATATTTTTAAAAAAAGACATCCCATACCTTTACTGTACAGCCATAGTGCTTAAAAGGACAGTCTTGTTCGGCCTCAGGACACACAGCCAGATGTTCATTCACCTGCAAAACAGACAACCTTCGGCTACAGAGACTCGCCTCTGATTATTCAACTGTCTGGTATACCTGCAGCAAGCAGGGAGTCAGGGGTGGCTTGGGAGGAATGGAGGGACCGGGAGAAGGAGAGAAGCTGGTAAAAACTAGGATGAAATCTAAGAGTTGTTAGAGCAAAGAAAAGGGAAGCTAGACACACATTTACCATGGGCCTTTGCCTATGGAATTTTATCAAACACCACAATGATTGCTTAAAACTTATCTTATATAGAATCTACAGAGAGGACTATTTAGTCACCTTAGTTCTTGGAATAATCTGCAAACACTTGTTGGGACAAGATACTGGGTACTCAGGACACAAGTTTTCTTCATGATTCTGAAAGAGAGAAAGTAATGAAAAACAGAGAAAGTCTCTTTTGTGGCCTCATAGTGATTGTAGGCTTGTCTCTTTGGGGGATATATTTCATGTGTCTTGCTCTCCACAGGAAGTTATGGCCTAGTTCCAAAAAAGTTTGCTTTCTGAGTGTAAATGAATTCAATTTAAAATTTAATTTGTTGATTATTCCAAAAGAAGGTTAGAGGGCATGGGGTTCAAAGAAGGCAGCCTGGGGAATTACCAGTGTGGCTGCTCTGGCACATGTGAAAGGTACCCATGGTCTCTTTTGCCTGCCTACATCCAGCCTCTGCAGCTAGATTACACAATCTGGAGTGTAGCCATTAGCGTCACTTCCCTGTGATCCAGGCCTCACGCCACTCCAACCACACTCACACACAGCAGGTGTTCAAGTGCTATTTTTGCCAATGATCAGTGAACAGAGTCCTGCCAGCAAGAGTCTTTCGAACTCAGATAATCTCACTCTATAGACCTGATTCTGTACATACATAAATGCAGAAACGTGCTTCTGGTATCCCACCCGCCTCACTGCAACCACTCGGAACACAGCCCCACAGAGACAACTGTGCTTCTTACCTGTAGGTTGATCACTACCACATCTTTTTTGCAATAAAGGCATTTTTCCTCTCGAAACTGACAGTATGCGCTCAAATGCTCCTTCAGGTCTTTCCGGAGGACTGCTTCCCGACAGTTCTTGTTAGAACACTGCACAGCTTGAAGCAAGCACTGCTGAAGGTGGTCCTGTGAGGGGTAACAACAGGCTGCAGAACAGGGTGGTGGGAGGGACCAGCTGGAGGTCCAGTGAGGGCAAGAGAAGAGGGGCGCAGCTGGGCAGGAAGGCTGGCACAGGGGAGGAAGGGGCAATATTTCCCTGGCTATCCCTGAGGGCACCCACTGCATCTGCTAAGGACAGGGCATGGAGAGGGCTGCTGGGACCGAAGCTCTGAAAGCTAGCCTTGTCTAGTGGGAATCAGGAGAAGGGAAGGGGAAATTCATATCCCATTTGTTTTAGGTGATCTAGGAATCTGCTCATTTTCTCAGGTCAGTCCTGGGATATTTTCCTTAGGTTTGCCAATTAACTTGCCAGTTCTTTGAGGACATTTTTTGTTTCTTTTGTTTACTCTCCATCCCCAGTACCTCATACTGGTTTGTGCATAGCAAATGGTAAAAGACAGAAGGAAAAGAAGGAAGGAGAAAGGGGCATCTCCTAACTCAATGAAGGAAAGTAAAGAACTAAGAAGAAGGAAAGGAAGGTGTTCTAGAAGTGGTTAAAAGAAAGAGAGAGAGGAAAACATGAGCTCATGGGCCAAAGGTAACAGGAATGGTCAGACTTATAAAATCAGGAAATATTCTTGCTGGGCACGGTGGTGCACACCTGTCCCAGCGGTTCAGGAGGCTGAGGCAGGAGGATTGTCAGTTCAAAGACAGCCTCAGCAAAAGCAAGGTGCTAAGCAACTCAGTGAGACCCTGTCTCTAAATAAAATACAAAACAGGGCTGGGAATGTGGCTCAGTGGTCAAGTGCCCCTGAGTTCAATCCCTGGCACCTCCACCGCAAAAAAAAAAAAATTAGGAAATATTCTTAACTAGAACCTTAGAGATTAAGGACATGATAGTGTTCATTTTAGGGTTCTTCATGTTCCAGATTTTTAAAAGCAGGCATATCTCAATAAAAACCATTAGATCATTGCAAGTTCTTATGATGCTGACAAGGTACCAAAACCTTAGTGAGCTTGTCTCCCTGTAAATCTGCTTCAGAGTTAGCAAGCTAAAGCCAACTGGCTGCATCTGGCCTGGCTACTTATCTTTGTAAATAAAGTTTTATTGAATGCCTATTCATTCACATACTGTCTATGGCTGCTTGCTTCTAATGTGGGAAGGCTGAGTAATTTCAATAGAGACCACATAGCCTGAAGAGCCCAAAATATTTACTGGCTATCTCTTAGCAGAAGCAGTTTGCTAACTCTTCTCTGAAGGAAAAGAGCAGCTTTTTTCAACAGCAGGATAAAGATGATAGCTATTTTTCTTTGCTTCTGATAATAAGAAACAAATGGTTCTTTTTTTGAGAGAGAGAGAGAGAGAGAGAGAATTTTTTTAATATTTATTTTTTAGTTTTTGGCGAACACAACATCTTTGTATGTGGTGCTGAGGATCGAACCCCGGGCCGCACACATGCCAGGAGAGCGCGCTACCGCTTGAGCCACATCCCCAGCCCAACAAATGGCTCTTATAATCAACATTGAAATTTCCAAATTTCATTGAGACAACACACCCAGTCAATAGTCATCAAAATTCTGCTACCTGTAAGATCCTATACCTTGCCACACAAGGGGGAAGCGGACAAGAAATAAAAGGAAATTGCGGGAAAAGGAAAAAGTAATCTGATAGGGGAGGGACTTTCCAGATGGAGGTAGTTTAGGGGTGATGTCTCTCACTTGCTCTCTCTCTCTCTCTTTTTTTTTTTTGGTTGGTACCAGGGACTGAACCCAGAGGCACTTAACCACTGAGACACATCTCCAGCCCTTTTTTATATTTTATTTAGAGACAGGGTCTCGCTGAGTTGCGTAGTGCCTCACTAAGTTGCTGAGGCTGGCTTCGAACTTGTGATCCTTCTGTCTCAGCCTCCTGAGTCACTGGGATTACAGGTGTGCCCCGCCATCACACCTAGCAGGAAATTAAAAACAAAACAAAACAAACAAACAGGTTGAAAGAAACTAGCCCCTGTTCTCTAGCAGCCTGTGGTCTGGTCACTGTGGCTGTCTGATACATATTTGAGCCTAATTTTCTATACAGGCTTAGTGACAAGAAAGTTGGATCTGAGGCCTCCTTCTAGGCCCCGCCATTTACAGCAAGTAGCCAAGAATCGTCACAGGAAAGTAAAAATATTCTGTGAGCCTCCAAAGCACTCCCTGGGTTAAGAAGGAAATCATTTATACATTTATTACCTCAGTGCCTGGGGGATTTGGAGGCTTGATAAAGAAAAGGCTGAATCATCTGAAATAAGGGTTCCAAACTGTGTGGGTGTAAGGGGAAATTTTCAGCAGCCTCCAGGCAATTCCCTGGAAGCTGGTGATGCCCGAGTCTTCCCTCATTCAGTGTGATCAAACCTGATATGGGCCTGGCAGGGCCACATTTCCAGCTTCCCACTAATAGCCTTCTCCCGCAGAATGAAAGAAATTCAAATCTTTTCACCTACACTTCCCCTGTATACCTGTTTGTTGGCATCTCATATCAATAGCTCACCTTTAAACTACATACTACTTCTTTCTGGTCTGTGTGATCTGCCTTAGGTCATAACTCTGCAGATCAGAGCCTACACACCACAACAACACACAGCAGATGCTTTCAGGGAAGGACCCTCACTATCATGTTTTTCTGCAGTCATGCCTGGCTCTTATCTCAGAGACTCCAACTCCTTCAGTTACCCCCAAATGACACAGTCTTGCTTGTGCATTCGTTTTGCCTGGCATGTCCAACACCCTCTGTTTTGGCTCAGGGATCCCTAACCCACCATTCAGGTTCTACCAAGTAAAGCATGTACCCCCTGTGTCCTTCCTACACCTTGGTCCTTGGCAGCTATAGCACTAGCACTGCCACTCACTGTATGACTAGCTGGGAATCCGCTGGGGCTAAGCCAATGAATTCCTCTCTCATGCTGACCCAGGCACTGTGGCATCAACAGGTTTAACAAATGTCACTTAAAAGAAGGCAAAGGCAAACATTGGTCCTAAGTAATACCAACCTGGTATCGTCCCAGAATAACCTTGGCATTGCATCCAGGAGCATTTTTGCAATATACGTATAAATTGAGAACTTCTCTTTTGCAGCAATTGTCTTTAAACACCTAAAAGATAAAGATGATAGGTCTTATTCCAATGCTGAACAGCAATGCAAATGAAGCTACTGTAAGTTTGATCTTCAAGTATATCTCTGAAGTCAGGTGGAAACTTCCAGTAGTTGGAATGGAAATATCACACTCACCACCACACTAAAAGAAAAGGCCATCTCAGATACATACATCCCACAAGCGAGGTAACTCAAGACTCAGTGCAAAAGGCTGCTACTGCTGGGAGAGTCGCATGGTGAATTTGACCCTACACAGTAAAGGTTAGGAGGTGGAGCTGTGGCCAAGGGTGATGCTTTCAGCTTCCTGTCCCAGGGTAAATCAGAGAATGTCCCTGAAGCTGTGCTGACTTGCTATTCAGCACTAACCAGGAGTTGGCAAACTTTCCCTGTCAGACAGCAAATATTTTCAGCTTTGTAAGCCACATAACAACCATCTCTATTGCCTTATTTCAACTTTGCCACACGCAATACTTACAGGAACAGGCATGACTGTGTTTCAATAAAACATTTCCAGACACTGAAATTTGAATTTCATATACTTTTCATGTGTCACAAAAATTACTCATTTTCTGATTTTTAAAGTAAATTTTTATTTTGAAATTCAACCCCTTTTTTAAAAAAAAACATAAAACCAAAAACCATTTTCCTAGCTAACAGGTCATATGAAAACAGGTGGTAGACTAAATTTGCTCCAAGGTGTAGTATGCCAACCCCCACACCCCTGCCCCAATCTTGTGGGTCAGACACTAGGTACAGCACAGTCCTCTGAGAAGCATTTGCAAAACCCATCATAAAGAGTTTCGAGAAGAAGCAAGGACATCAGACCAGGTGCTTGGAAAGGCCCCAGAGAAGGTAAAGCTTGGACATCCTGCAACACAATATTAGAGGAAGAAAACTGAATCTAATTAAGGGAAAGCTTAAGAGAGAAGAGCTTCATGATCATAAATTATACAAGAGTTTCTTAGATACAATACCAAAAGAACAAGCAACCAAAGAAATTGGACTTAAAATCAAAATAATTAATTTTTGTGCTTCAAAGTACACCATCAAGAAAATGAAAACAACCTACAGAATGAGAGAAAAATATTTGCAAATCATATATCTGATAAGAAATTTGTATCCAGAATACACAAAGAACTTTTATAACTCAACAATTACAAATCACCCAATTAAAAACAAGGCAAAGGAGGAACTGAGGATATAGCTCAGTTGGTAGAGTGCTTGCTTTGCATGCACAGGGCCCTGGGTTCAATCCCCAGCACTTAAAAAAAAAGAGAGAGAGAGAGGCAAAGGAATTGAATAGGCGTTTTTGCCAATAAGTATATGAAAAGATACTCGATGTTATTAGCCAAGGGGGAAAAGCAATCAAAACCACAAATGAATTCACTTCACATACAAGGGAAGGCTATACTCAAAAAGGACAGAATAGCAAATTTTTATGAGGTCTGGAGAAATAAAAAACTAAATGCAAGAGCCTATACATACACACACACACACACACACACACACACACACACACATATATATATATATATATCACACACTACACATACACACTCACACACACATATAAGATATATTCCATGTTGCATAATTACATCAAAATGGATTCTACTGTAATATATAACTAAAAAGAACCAATAAAGAAAAGGAAAAAGAGCGAATCAAAAAAAAAAGAAAAAAAGAAAGAAATGGTTCAGTTGCTTTGGAAAACACTCTGGCAGTTCTCATAACGTTAAACATAGAGTATGACCCAGTAATTCCATTCTTAGATAATTAAGAGAAATACATAGGAATACATAAACACTTGTATACGAATGTTTATAGCAGTATTACTCATTATAGTACAAAAGGGAAACAACCCAAGTATCCATTAGCTAATGAATGGACAAACAAAAGTGGTATACCTATACAAAGAAATGATATTCAGCAATAAAAAGGAATTTGGTACTGATATGTTCTACAACATGGATGAACCTTGAAAACATTATGTTGTAAAATAACCCAGATACAAGAAGTCACATATTATGTGATTCTACTTATATAAAAATATCCAGAATAGAAAATCCATAGAAGCAGAAACTAGATTAGTAGTTTACAAGGGCTGAGGATGAGGGTGGGTGGGGAGTAACTACAGCACTGGACATGGGGTTGCTTCTTGGGGTAATGACAATATTCTAGAATTGGATAATATGGTAGCTTAACAACCTGTAAACATACTATAAACTATGAACTCTACACTTCAATAGGTAAATTTCATGGTATGTGAATTATATCTCAATAAAGCTGTTAACAAACATATAATAAAAGGAAGTTTTAGGGATCAACCAGACGAGAAGGTGAAATCCAGGCAGGATGCTCCACTTCTCCCAGCAGCTTGGGGTGGCTAACGCTAGTGTAGGAAGGGGGTGAGGAAGAAGCAGGAGAGGAGACCTGGGGTGGAGGTGTGGTCAGCAAAGACCCAGGCAAGCTTCTCTCAAACAGGGGTAGGAGGGTCTGACTTGACCCGAAAACAGAGAAATAGAGACTCCAAGGAAGGTCCCCCTTGACCACTCTCCTTAAGGTCCAATTAAACACAGGATGCCAGCTTCTTCTTCACTATCACCCAGACAGATGCTAAGGCAAAGTAGTGATTTTCTTACCTCCTGAGATTTGATAACCTCCTTATCTACAGGGCAGATTGGCACTGCATTTAATTCTCTGGAGAGAAAAATAAAAATAGAGCCAGAATTAGGCATTTAACCTCAATTGCTTTTTTAAGAGCAGCCCAGTACTTGAGCTACACTCCATCCCTGGGTGGCTGGACCTTGACTTTGCACATGCTATTCTCTACCCAGAAGGCACCCCTGGGCCCCTCCTTCTTTCAGTCTACCTGAAAAACTCCCATTCATCCTTCAGTATGTAGTCAAGAATGGAGTCCCCCAGACAGTGTTAAATGCCCCTGTCCTTTGCCATAATCTATCTCCTTCACTTGATTGAGACATTCTAGAAGACATATATCAGGTCCTTTTCCACACTATACTCTAGCTGTTCACCTCCCTACACTAGAGCTTAGGAGAGCAAGTGATGAATGTATGAACATGTGAGTAAATAAGAATGTGCTTGATAACCCCTTTCAAAGTCAGCAGGATAAAACAACTGCTTTAATGACCCTATAGAAGCCCCCTTAGAATGCTTCTTCACCTCTGCTGACCTTCAAAATGGCATGACCCAGGCTGCTACAGTTGAGATGTTGAATGTCTCCTAAAGGCCCATGTGTTAAAGGATTGGTCCCCAGGCTGGTTCTATTGAGAGATGGTAGAACCTTTGGGAGCTGGGGCCTAGTGGTAGGTCCTTAGGTCATTGGGGGCATGCCCTTGGAGTGGGATAGTGAGACCCAAGCCCCCTTCTCTCTTTTTCTTTTGTTTCCTGTCTGATAAGGTAAGTGTTTTTTCTCCACCACATGCCCTTGCCTCGATGTGCTACCTTGCCACAGGCCCATAATATCGGGGCCAATTGATCGTTTGGGACTGGAATCGCCAAAACTGAGAGCTAAAATAAGCCTTTTCTCATTATAAAGTAATTGTCTCAGGTGTTTTGTTATAGTGATGGAAATCTGACTAACACAGGGTTTATAGCTGCCCTGGAGTGGGCAGCAGCCATGGCAACAAGTCCTTTATGGATGTGACAGCACCTTTACCTCAAGGAAAGAACAGTCAGGGAAGTTACAACACAGATGCTGTAAGATACAATCCATTCTTGATAGCCAACTCATGACAGACTGTGCAACTGGGTCTATTCTGCCATGCAAAATGGGCAGAGTCTGGGTTTTGAGAAAAGGTATATATCATAAGTGGCAAAAAGTGAAGGTTACTCTTTAGGCCCTCACAGAGGACCCCTGAGAAAGCTCCTGCTATCTATTGTGGTTCTGTGGCCAGCAACAGGAATTCCCAAAACCATGATTACAGTTGAGTGGCGCCGCTGACTCTTAGATGCTGGGAACACGCCCGCCTGGGTCTGGCCTGCTGTGGCTGGAGCTGCAGGCCCTGCCCACTCACCTCAGGGACAGGATGCAGTGCTGGCAGAAGCGGTGCCCACAACCCGTCTGGTGGGGGTTGTGAAGTACCGAGTGGCAGAAGGCACATTTGTAGCGCTCTTCCAACTGCTCCACAAACTGGTATTCTGTGTGGGGCTCAAAGTCCAAGGAGATGGAGTTGCTGGAATTCTGGCGGATGAAACCACAGGGGGCTCCTCCTTGTTCTTCTGAAAAAGCCATTCTGGGGAGTCGGGGGAAGAGAAGGAAAATTAAGTGTGAAAACCCCAAACAAGTACAGCCACCAAGTGTTCAATTACTTGTTTCAAAATTAGTGAACATCACCCGCACGCTCATTCTGTTATGATCTGTTAACAACAATAATAACTTCCTGCCAATGGGGAGGCTCCTGCAAAGGTGAGATGACCTTGGGGTACCGGGCCAGGAAACTGGTCCAGATGACCTCTAGCAAGATTCTCTGAGACTTTAGCTCTTTGTTCATTAACCTTTTATAGGATGCTACATTTCCATGTCAGTTTGGCCACATGTTTGGATAAAATATTGCCAGGGGTTAAGTACATTATAAGCAAACTATTATGGGTTTTTCTTCCAAAATCGAGAGAATTGAAACAGATGTTTTGTTAAAAAAAAAAAAATTTCAGAAGCAAATGTCTTATACACAAATACATTTCTTACCATCAATCTTGATCTCCCCTCACTCCCTCACACGCACTTTCTTCCCACTCCTCTATCTTAACAGACTGAATTTTTGTCTCCCCCTGGCCCCGGAAATTCATGTTGAAATCCTCACCCATGAGGTGATGCAATTAGAAAGTGTAGCCTGAGGAAGGTAAATAGGTCAAGAGGGTAGAGCACGCATGAATAAAATTAGTGACCTTATAAAAGAGGCCAGACAAATGAATTAAACAGACACTTTTCAAAAGAAGAAATATAAATGGCCAACAAATATATAAAAACATGTTCAACCTCTTTAGCAATTAGGCAAATGTAAATCAAAACTAAACTGAGATTTCATCTCACACCAGTCAGAATGGCAGTCATCAAGAAGACAAATAATAATAAATGCTGGAGAGGGTGTAGAGAAAAAAGAAATTTTTATACTGTTGGGATTATAAATTAGTACAAACACTATGGAAATCAGTATGGAGGATCCACGAAAGACAAGGGATGGACCCAACATATGACCTGCTATATCACTCCTCAGTATTTATCCTAAAGAATTAAAGTCTTCATACCACAGTGATGCATGCACACCCACGTTTACAGCAGCACAATTCACCATGACCTAACCATGGAACCAGTCTAGTTATCCATCAAGGAATGAAGCACATGTGGTATATATACACAATTGGAGTTTTATTTAGCCATAAAGAAAAATGAAGTTATGTCATTTGCAAGAAAATGCATGGAACTAGAGAACGTCATGTTAAGCGAAATAAGTCCAACTCAGAAGGTCAAGGGTCGTGTTTTCTCTCATATACGGAAGCTAGAGAGGAAAAGGAAAAGAAAGATGGGGTGGATCAAAGGGAGATCAATAGAAGAAAGGGACCAAAGGGTGGGAGACAGGCAGGGAGGAGGGAAGTTACATTGTGTGCAAGTATGAGTATTTAACGACAAATCCCATCATTATGTGCAACTATAATACATCAGTAAAATATGTGGAAAAATAAATAAATGAAAAGCTCCTTCACCCTCTTGCTGCAAACAATAAATCTGCAAACTGCAAGAGAGGGTCCTCATCAGAACTCAACCATACTGGTACCTTCATCTCAGACTTAGAATATCCAGAACTATGAGAGTGAAATTTCTGTTGTTGATAAGCTCCCCAGTCTATGGTACCTTGTTAGAGATAGCAACCCAACCAAGACCAGTGCCAAGTTGCATCATTTCTCACCTGAATGAAAAAGGAAACCATTAACTGCTTCCTCTTCCAATTCATTTTCCATGCTACCTAGCCAGAGTAATTATTTTCAAAATTCAAGTATGATTTAAAGTTTTCACCCTTTGTCTCTCAGGGGCTTCCCCAATCTCTGAGGGAAAGTCTACAGTGCTGAACAGGCTACAAGGCTGTATCCTTCCCACTCAGCGATATCCTGGTCTCTCTCACCCTTGCTTTCAGCACTCCTGCCATGTATGCATTCTTTTGGTTCTTTTAATACACCTACCACAGGGCCTTTGCAAGACTGTTGCCTGTGTCTGGAACATCTTTGTCTCTTTCCAGTCTTCTTTTCTTGATGAACTTATACTCCAGTTGTGTCTTTCAAGAGTCATATATTCAGGTTAAGCTTTCTCTTCTCCTGGTCTATGACCAGTTTGTAAAACATGCATTTGGCCTTCAGAGAGGGTTGGGAATATGAGTGGATGAGGAACAAGATTTTTCACTACATCATCCTTTTCAGTTTTTAAAAATGAATGCATTATCAATTAAAAAATAAATAAATACAGAAAACAAAAGCTAAACATCCACTAAATCACATCATTCATAGAACCAGGTTCCGTTCCTCCAGTGCAACACTTAGTTTGACATTAGACATGCATTGGTGCAATTTTTTGATTTATGTTTGTGTCCCTCAGTGACACACAGTTCGCATCTGGTCTTGTTCCTCACTGTATTCCCACATCTAGCATTATGCCTGGCGTGGAGAACAAGTCAGCTATTCATTTAAATAATATTTTTAATTCTACAAAACGTTGAAAAACCCTCAATAGTGCAACTTCATTAGTGCTGGTCTCTAATGTAGCCATTTTTAACATTTTTGTGTGTGTGTGCAAGATGCCCCCCTCTTTGAAAATGTCATGAAAACTCTAGATCTTCCCTCTGCAAAATAACACACACACACACACACACACACACACACACACACACAGCAGATTTCTGAACATTTTAGGACCTTCGGAATATACTGGTTGTTCCCAGATTGAGAATAATCCAGCCTTGCCAGCAGAGGTTACTTTGGTGCACCGTGTAGAAATGTGCTTTCAGAATCTGGCAAAAGGTTAAAAGATAGGAGGCTTTTTGGAGTGGTTACTGGGGATGCTACCCCTCCACATGGCCAGGGTTGGGAAGGCCTGGCCTGCAGACTTGCTTGGTTTGGCTGCTCTGGAGATCCTTATGACTCTGCTGGGCCTGGGAGCAGCTGCAAGCTCCAACAAGCCAGGGGAGAGACACACAGCCCCGTTTGCCACCCAGCTCTGCTTGGGTCATCTGCTTGCCTTTCTTTCCTATGTAACCTGTCTGGCTTCTCTCCCTGCCAGAGTGGTGGAAATCTGGAGTGTGGCTGGGTAGAAAGGAGCAGAGTAAACAACTGGCCTCTTTAGGCAAATAAGCTTTGTCCTTGGAGGAGTCTGGCAGACCAGGGGACTTTTTTTTTAATCCTGAGGTTTGAGACCAGAACCTACCCCCACCTCTTCACTTTAGCATGTGTTTCCTGTAAATCTTGACAGGTGAGAGGTGAGTGTTATTATTCCCCTTTTAACATGGTTTGTTCTTGGTACTTAACAAAGTTTTAATTCTGAAGATGAAGAGGTATGCCTCTTTGCATGATTTTCATGCACAACCCTAATAACCAAAAAGCCACCTTTCTCTCAGAAAACTGCAAGAACCAATTTCCCACTGCCTTAACCTGCCCTGTGGTCTCTAGTCTCAAGGAAGGATGACATTTCACATCCTACACCCTGAGGTCATGTTCTACGACCCTCTGGGATTCTCTTCTAAGACCAGGATCATGCCTGTGTCACACAGCATCTACATATGGAATCTTGGAGATGCACCCTAAAGTTAACAGACTCATTCAGTCTCTAGAACAAGCAGGGAGATGTACAAAACTCAGTTCAGTTTCCCTCCACTACATTCTGTCTTCTTTCCCAGCACAAGAATCTGCTGCACTCATCTATATGTCCATCTTTCTCTACAACAGCAGTTCTCAAACTTTGTGGTCTCAGGACTCCTCCCCTTTCACATGTAGTATGGTTTGACTATAAATGTGCCCCCCAAATTCCTATGTTGGAACTTAAGATCCAATGTGATAGTACTAAGAGGTGGGGCTTTTAGGAAGTGATTACATCATGAGGGTAGCACCCTCATGAATGGGATTAGCAACCTTATAAAGGGGCCAGAGGGAATTAGCAAGACATTTTGCCCTTCTATTCTCCTCATGTGAGGATATAGCAAAATGTGCCACCTTAGAAACAGAATAGCCCTCACCAAACACTGAACCTGCCAGTGCCTTGGACTTCCCAGCCTCCAGAACTGTGAGATAAATTGCTGCTCTTTAGTAACCTGGTAAATTTTATTCTAACAATACAAATAAACTAGACGATACCCTTAAAAATTCAGGACACAAAGACCCAGGATAGCCAACAAAATACTGAAGGAGAAGAACAACATTGGAGGACTGACACCACTCAACTTCAACACTTACTACAGTAATCAACAACAGTGTTAGTGTGGGAATAACAGATAAACAGACCCATGGAAGGAGAGAGAGCCCAGAAATAGGCTCACATCAATACAGCTAACTGACCTTTGACAAGGTAGTACTGTTCAATGATGCAAAGCCAAATGGTGCCGCAACAACGGGACATCACATTGAAAAAAAAAAAAAAAATGAGCCTAGACACAGATCTTACACACATCCCAAAATTTAAATTATAATGGATCACAGATACAAATATAAAATGAAAAACTATAAAATTCCTAGAAGACAGTGTAGGAGAAAAAATCTAGTTCTTGGGTTTGGCAATGACTTTTTGATATAACACCAAAGGCACAATCCAGGAAAGAAAAAAAATCGATATGCTAAACTTCCTCTCAGTTTTGCTGTGAAGCGAACGTTGCTCTAAAATAAATCTATTTTTTAAAATGAAGACTCCTAAAAAAAAAAAAATGAAGACTCCTAAGGTATTTTGTTTATGTGAATTTTATCTATCAATATTTACTGTATTTGAGATTAGAAGTGATAAACTTAACACTATTTCTTTATTGATTCACTTTAACATAAGAAGCCAATCATATGTTTAATATAAATAATATCTTTGAGGAAAAAAAACATTTTCCCACACACACACAAAAAAAAATCAGTAAAAAGAGTGGCACTGTTTTTGCACATCTCTTTACTATCTGGCTTACAAGAAGACAGCTGAATTCTGGCATCTGCTCCTACATTTGATCTGCAGCATCACGTGTCACAGCGTCTGGAAAGCAACTCTGAGCATTTGGGAAAGAAGAGCGAAAGTGGTGAAGGATGTTTTAGTATTATGAAAATAGTTCTGACAGTACAGACCCTCTGGACGGGTGTCAGGCAACCCAATCAGGGATGTGCTTGTAAATGTTTAACAATATGCTCTCCTGGAGGAAAAGCTCCAGTCTGTAGCATTTGCCAACTTCTGTGGCTATAAATACTCCCTCCATGGCTGGTTTCAAGCCACCAATGCAGGAGGTCCATGGGCACCAGCTGGAAAGAGGTGCACACAACTGTTTTTTTTTCCTGAACTTGCCCGAGGTTAGCAAGATCTTGGGCATGCTTTTCTCGTGGGAGATGCTCTGGCACTTTAGGGACCCTGAAGCACACTTTGGGACCCACTGCTCTAGTAGGCTATTGTGTAGGTTCTTATCTTGCCACTTTCACAATTGCTGGTCCAGCCCTAGCTGACCCTCACAGACAGTCTCCTTGGTGCTGCTCAACAGCTGGTAGAGGCCCGAGGACTAATGCCTGGCCCTTCTTCTCCCCACCCATATGTACATTTCCCAGTCCTATTCAGCAAGCCCAAGCCATCCACTGGGCTTGTTCACTGCCCTTATCTGTCTTGTTCAATATCTGTTTATATGAAATTGAGTTTTTATCTCATTACACACATAAAAAACCCAACGCTTACATTTAACTGTAAGGTAGGGACTTCTGATGTTGTTGTATGGCAAAGGGAGCTGTGGTATCTCGCAGGGTGGGGTCCTGCTCCTTCCTCTGAAGTTTCCTCAGGTCTCCACCCACATGAGAGCCTAACAACAGAACTAAAAAGGCTGCTCTCTGCCTAACATATATGGTTCTCTAGTTAATGAGGCACTCCAGCTGGTCCTCTGTTATTCCCAGGCAGCTGTTTCGTAGGAATGAGTCAGCACCCCGCTTTATTAAAGCCTTTCCCCTCTGTGTATAATAGCTTATGTAACAGGAACAGCAAAGAAGCTCAGTTCTTACAAAAAAGGAAGAAATCATCAAAGCCACTAACAATAGAACTTGCACATCGTCTTTCTGTAGTCAACAGTACCTGATTCCTGTGGGTGACGGAGTGTACAGTGTGCTCCTCCTGCTGAGGAGTTATTAGCTCAGGTCAAGAAAGAGAAAAATCTCACCTCTCTGCTCCCTAAGAACCACAGAGTTTCTTTTAAACACCATTTCTGTTGTTGTTTTTGATTTTTAACAAATGGATGCATCTTTTCCAGGAGAATTTTTTTTTTTTGAGAATTCCAAGAACAGATGTGCATGTCGCAACTTAAATTCTTTACTAATACATTCCTTCTGATTTATTTGTTTCTGAGGAACATATAATAGTTTCACATACAGAAGCAGCACGCATTGAGCCTTTAGCTACAACAAAAAGGCCACATGTTAATTTAGTCTCGAGGTTTAATGAAGAAAGGTCAATCCTTGTCTGTCTGTCCACACCACCTGTAGAGATCCCTGACACCCTCTCTGGATTCATGGAGGTCTGGAAAATTTTTAAACACTACATTACAGTTCCTAGGATATAAGCCCAGGAATTGTGTCTCCAGGGTTTTCAAGTGCTGATTCTTGGGTAGTTCTGATTACAGCAAAGCATATCCCAGAGTAAAAAGGACACATGACCAAGTCTCCTGGGTAAGAGATTGTGGACAGACAATCCCACCACATGCTCAGCCACTCACCAGCTGTGGAATCTTGGGCAAGAACCCTCCACAGCCTGCTAGTCCGTATGTTCCTGGCACCGATGCAGCTGTACTGACTGCATCCTGCACTAGATCTTAAGAATGCAAAAGCCTGTGACATTGTGACCACACCTGCGGCCCTCCAAGGGCAGAAGAAATCAGACATAGAAATGATAAATTGTAATATCCTGGTGGCAAGTGCCACCAAGAGATTTACACAAAGAACTGTTGAAGCCCAGATGAGGGGTAGCTAACATTTTTTGAGGTGTCCATGCTGATTTCACTGAGAAGAAAGCATTTCAGCTAGTCCCCAAGAAGGAGGCGTTTTCTAGATGAAAGTCATAAAAGAATTTCCCAGAGGGTATCATAAAAGCTCTTAGAATGGTTAGTAATTAACTGTCACTATAGTGGAAGTAAAGGAACACTGTGGTCACTTGCTGGCTTGCTTACTCACTACTTTTGTTCTGCAAGGGTCTGCACCATGAGGTGGGGTGAGGCTTACCTCCACAAACTCTGCTTTCCAGGCTCCCTGGCTTCTGGCTGGTTTCAGTCAATGAAAGGCAGTGGCAGGAGATGGAAGTAGGAGGAGGGGAGAAGCCAGAGGATTTCTTCCCAGTCTCCCAGTGCTGGGCAGCATCTCAATATGACTGGGTCTCTCCCATGGCTCTAAGACTCCACTGCCCAAAGACCCCTCTTCATGGACTAATTCCCACCAGGCTGACCCAGCATGATCCCCAGCTCCTTGGTCCCCTCCCTGGTGCCTTCAGCCCTGGAGGAGTATGGATGCCTCCCTCCAAGTATCCTATTTGGCTTCCCAGCTTTTCCAGGGCCTGTGCCCAACTCCTGTACAACTTAACTAGCTTTTGGAAATACCTAGAAAGATCTGTGTGACACTAGTTGGAAGAGATGGGAGGAGCACATGGTGAAGATTCCCAAATGAATACCATAGCCAGTAACTGCACACTTTACCCCATGATTTTGATCCTTTTTTGGGATTGTAAGTGTGGAAGACAGCCCAGCTGGGAATTTATGGAAAGAGACTACAAGGGAGCAAAGGAAGGTGAGGACGGCCGGACCCAAAGCAATGGCCCATGTCTGGGGAGCACTTTGTGAGGTCACATACTTAGGTGTAGAAGTGGGTTGGCTGGGAGGGCTGAAGGAGAGGAGACTGGAGATGAGACTCAGACTCCAGGGAAGGACTGGCACCAGGAAGAGAGGATCAAGAGGGAAGGCGAGGGTGTGGGTGGAGGCTTTGTAAGGTCAGGATGCCTTTGGGACAGTCTTGGTAGAGTGGGGTTAATGAGACCAGTTGACCTCTCACATATCTTCTATTGGAATAAATTATATGATTAATCAAAATTATATGATTCATCATATTATATAAACTATCATTTAATTTCATTATTCCTAGGAATGGCCATGTTTTCTTTGTGATACAAGTAATTTAAAACCTGCCCAAGGGTTGTGTAATGTTGTGAACATACTGCATACCACTGAATTATATGCTTATAAATGGCTAATTTTATGTTGTGTGGCTTTTACCTCAATTTAAAAAAAAAAAAACAGTATGTTAGATCTAAGAACACCAGGAATTCTCATTAAAGATGCAGAATTTGTCAACTTAAAAAAATTTTAAAAATGTGTCTGGGGAATTAAAATTTTTTTCACTTTACAAATACTTTTCTTAGTGGGGATGTTTGATGTAATAGGTTTAGTCTATGCCAGGAAGATATGGAAAGATAAGCCAAGAGAACACATTGGAAAACTCTTTGAAGTGAGTATAAAAGCCTTAACCCTCTTGTTCACACACATTGCTGGGGCACAGCCTCTGTGTCACACCCCATGTATGATTGAATTGGTGCTACTTTCCCCAAAGAATATCCCCTTTAGCCTTCTGTGACTCTTTTGTGACTTGTTTCCAGGCCCAAGATTCAAGCTATTAGTGACTAGATTAGACAAAAACACACAGGGTCAAGGGCCGCTGTTAAGTACTGGGGCGGTACCTGGGAGGATCTTGAGGATATAGCAGAAGCCCCTGGCCTTTCTCCAAGGCTCCTCTGCAAGGGAGGCTACTAAGCTGAAGAGCCAAGAGAGATCGCTTTCTCTGGAAGGTGAAGGCTGTAGAACTGGGTGATGAGGTGGGAATACAAAGGCTGGCCCAGTGCTCCACGATAGACTTCAAGCCATGGACAGTTGGGAAGCAACACCACACTGACCAAGGAAAGCTGCCCAGTCAGGGATGGGCTGCTCAACTGCAAATTGTCCATTTCTCAGTTCTTCTCAGGCCTTGCCAGGAATATTTGCAGCCAACTCCCTAATACTCACATTCAGCAGTATGAGGGGGATGCAAATATGTTATCTTCCAAACCTTCCTAAGGCCCATTGAAGGACCCTGGGCTCAAAGGAGGAGAAACTGTGACTAGTAATTAGGAAAAGTTAAAATTTCCAGATGCAGTAACCCAAGGAGGCTCTGGAAGCTGTGCCCTGGGTATTCTAGAAGACAGTAGCCCTGGCTTTGATGCCAGAGGCTCACCAGCTAGGAGGCCAGCAACTCCCTGTTCAACATTGTACCTGGCCTTGAATTCGGTGATCTGCTTTCTCAAGAAGATGATTTCCTACCATGAATGTTTAAAAAAAAAAAAAAAGGTGGCGGGAAGAAAAGCTTTTTCTCTATGTTATTTCCATGGCACAAGAGAGAACTGAAACACTCTGTCTGTGACAGCCCAGCCCAGCAATCTAAGACTGTGAAGAAGCAGCTGCGCCAAAGAACTGCCAGGGCTCTCCTCCAACCCTAACCTTAAAAACAACCAAAAAAACCCTCTAGGTGACCTATGGGAGAAACTGGCTTTATTGATATTTAACCAGACAGGTTAGACAAAGAGGAAGGGCCTTCGTGAAAGGCAGAAGCAATGAAGCCCTCTTCCATGGGGCCTATCAAGGGAGGGCGACCAAGGCCAGACCAGGTGACACCATAGTAGCCAGAAGAGATGTGATGATAGGCAACCAACCAGGATGAAGAGTGATGTAGTTCTGACCTTAATTCCTTGGAAGAGAAGTGTGATTCTGTCCAAATTGTTAGGAAATCTCTGCTTCCTCATTTTCCTGGCAGCACAGCATACTACATTGGTGAACAGAAAAGTATGCAATGGCTAAAAGGCATCTCTGCTGCTGCTGACACCCCCACGCGTATCCTGAGGATGCCTTAGGTCAGTCTCACTGAAGGGAAACCACTCAGAACCATCCAGAGTCTACCTGAGCTACTTTTAGGGAATTAGGAGGACTTTCAAATTTGCTCTATTTAAATCAAGAGAAAAAAAAAAGGGGAGCAAGCATCACACTTTGTGTGATTTGGTCACACAAAGCTTTCCCCCTAGGAAGGCCTGTTTTGACTCTAGTACTTTAGGACCCTTCCTCATTTCTGATTCTGTGAATCTCCAATGACCCGCTGTTATCTAGGAACCCCTCAGGAGGCTGCCCGAGGGGATGGCCATCCCCATTAATCTCCTGACCCTCAGACCTACCATGCCTGGCCAAGCACTCAAGCGCTTGATCAATAGGGAAGCTGGGGCTAATGGACAAGGCCACAGTGCAAGAGGGTTGCTGTATGCAGGGCCATGAAGAGAATCCAGGACTGTTCTGGTTGAGGAGAGGACAAGGGAATGATATGGAAAGATGTATATGGAACCCAAGACTAGAATCAATCCTGGGTTAGGATTATACTTTTTAGGGCTGTGTCCAAGCCTGGAGCCAGCTAATTTACCTGTTTAACCCATTTTAACCCTGACAACACTATGACACACATATTAGCATCATTCCCTAATTACTGAATGAGAATACTGAACACTGGAGAGTTCTTCCTAACAGGAAGCAGTGAGGCCCTTGGGATAAGCAGGAGCTGGGGTTCCTCCCTTTTTCTCCAGGGCCCACTGAGAGGTGCATCTGATAGGCACCACCAGGGGCTCTGAAGTGCAGTAATGTGGGTCCAAACTCTGGTTCAACCTCTCTTGCTTGAGGTCAAGTTATTTAGTGTCTAAGACTCTTGGTTTCTTCATCTGAAAATGGTGGTAGTGATAATAGTAATTACCTCATAGAACTTTGGAAGATTAACTAAGTTAATACTATGCATCAGGGGATGGCTGGTCTGATACTTTTTTTTTTTTTTTTTTTGGTACCAGTGATTGAACCCAGAGGTGCTTAGCTGCGAAGCTTCATACCCAGCCCTTTTAAAAGAAATTTTTATTTTGAGACAGGATCTTGCTAAGTTGCTTAGGACCTCACTAATTTGTTGAGGTTGGCTTTGGACTTGGGATCCTCCTGCCTCACCCTCCCTAGTTGCTGTGATTACAGTTGTGCTCAGTGAGGCTGCTACTTACTTTTGTAAACTAAGTTTCATTGGCACACAGGAACATTCATTTGTTTAGATATTGCCTATAGTTGTCTGTGCACTACCACAGCAGTGCTAAGTAGTTGCAACACAGACCATATAGCCTACAAAGCCTAAAATAGTTACAATCTAGTTCTTTACAGAAAAAGTTTGTAGACCCCCCCCCCCC
>NW_026000016.1:35542827-35611765 GCF_001458135.2 Marmota marmota marmota
ACCCCCCCCCCCCTACGCATTAAGCGCTTGTAATGATGCTGCACAAAACGCTATTATAATTATTCAGCATTTTCCTCTAAGCCTCCATCATCATCACACACTCTGAGGATAACCGGCTGCCTGACATGTCAGGGCTCAGGGCCAAGGGTGGATAAGAAAAATGGTCCATGGCATTTACAATCTAATGGAAGTGACAAAGGGAAAACAAACAAAGGTGGCAATCACAGGATATGATAAGGTCTTTGAAAAAAATAAACAATATGTAGAGCTAGAAGCATCTACTTTAGACTGAAAACCTCGTGGAGGAGGTGATACCTGAGCAGCAGGTGTGAGGAATGGAGGGAGGGCCAGTGAGGGCAAAGGTCAGTGCTGGCAAGGACTGGCCACGTCAGAGAAACAGAAGGGAGGCAGTGCTGCCTAAGTGTCCTGGAGGAGAAAAGCAGTAGGAGCAAGCGGGAGCCAGCACCCACAGGGACAGGTGGACCAGGGAAGGAGTTGGGGCTTATCCTAAGAACAGAGCAACAGGAAGCCACATGAGCACCTTAGGCAGCCACTGGCAGTACCTGTTCTGGAATTTGAAGACCATTCCAAATGCTAAATGGAGAATGGAGGATCAGGGGCAGCAGGGGAAGTTACGAAACTGAACACCATCCAGGGGAAGGAGATGGTGTGGGTCCAAGAAGGGTGGGGAGAGGGAGAGATTCGGGATGTTTTCACAGGAGATTGAAAGTGACGCTGGGAAGCACGGAAGGAACCAAGGCTAACATTCAAGATTTGGGACTTCATACCTGGACCTGGGTGCTGCTGTTCAGTGAGATAGGAAAGGTGAGGACCCCTGGGAGAAAGCCTAATTCCCTCTTCCTGAAGACCTGTTTGAGTAAGAAGTCCTGCCTAAGCCTAGCAAGCCCACTGCCTTCCCATGTTCTTTTTATGCTTTGTCTCTCCACCCATCAGTTTGCTGGGAATGGACATTGCTTTTTCTGCATCTCTATCCCCTTGCTGGGCCCAGAAGGAAATGTGATGGGCCGACATGGTCTGACCACAGTCAAGTCCTATCAGGCCACTCCCTACTCCCTCTCTTTGTCTCCCCACTCCCAGTCAGTAGTATGTCTATTAAGGCTCAAGGTCATAACTATAACCTTTTGGCTGGCTGACACAGCACACTGCTGGCTGACATTCATATTTACTCACCAAACTGTACCTATTTCCATGTTTTTCCCCCACATCATGAGCTTTTTCATTAGTCACTACTGCTGACCCCAAACATACAACAGGACTGCTCCCTCTCATCTGGCACTCTTAACTAGGCTGACTGCTTTCTTTCTACCTAGAACTATCTTCTGTTGTCATTTTTCTCATTTCTCTATTTTATCCTCCATTTTTTTTCTGATCACTTTTCACCCAATGCAGTATTTTGAATTCATGGTTACATTCGTTCATTTAGCCAACCACTTTGTGCAAATAGTTCCTTTGCTGAGTCCCTACCACCTATAGAGGCAGGGGAGGAAACAGAAGTGCAGTTTGATGGGTTCAGATTTCTCATTCTCTGGAGCCCAGTTCACTCACCATCTCAAGCCCAGTCATAGCTCCAGCCAAACACCTTCCCACTCCCGGCAGCTCCAGGGTGGTACCTGATCCAGATAGTGGCCAAAGACTCTTGTCCCTCCTTAGGTCTCACCAGCACTTTCCTGTGGTGTTCCCTACCCTCCTGAGTTCATCTGTACCCTTGAATAGGCTGAGGGGGCCCAAATCATGAGGGTGAGGGGTGTATGTAACAGTCCTAGTATGGAAAAACACATTATGCTAATTTGATGATCTAAACTATAATCACATAATTGGATTTGCCAAACAGTCTCTTCTAAATCACTGTCCTCCTGCCCTTTATGTGGCATTTGGCACTTCCTTCTTGAAACCCCCTGATCTGTTGGCCCTGGGGACACTGTACTTTTGGTTCTCTTCCCAGCCCTGACCACACCACTAGGAGGCTCTTTGTCAGCACCCTACCCTTTGTGGGGCTCCCCAGGCTGGGTTAGCCGTCTGACCTTGGTTCTTGCCACAGATTCCACTTCTTATTAAAAAGGATCCCTGCTCCCCAGCTGGACTATATTTCTGAATGTAGATAAATCCTCACTCGGAGGAGTTATGGGACTACCATCTCAGGCCCAATTTTTTCTTCCATTCTCCCTTCCTAATTACCTATTTGCTCACATAGGCACACAGAGCACATACTAGGAAACTGAATAGGATTCCAATGGTCCTGTGGACATGGGAGCTTGGATACATAGCCAAATAAACAACACTTTAGATTTAGGGTGAATTCAGAAGTATTTTCAAGTAAGGACTGGGTATAACCCCACTTTCCATGGCCTAAGAAAGGTGTTCTGAGGGAAGGCAAAGGATCTGAGACCACTCTACAAGGCTCCAGAACAGATATGCTAATGAGTACAGTAGCTCCCCCCATCCTCAGTTTTGCTCTCTTGGTTTCAGCTACCTGTGATGAACCAAGGTCTGAAACATTCTAATAAAAATTCCAGAAAGAAACTAATAGTAAGTTTGGAATTGCACACCATTTTGAGTAGTATGATGCAATATCATACTATCCCGCTCCATGCTGAGATGTGAATCATCTCTTTGTCCAGCATCCCCACTTGATAGCCATCCTGGCTATCAGACCCACTGTTCCAGTTTATAGTGTTGTGTTCAAGTAAACATTATTTTATTTAATACTGGCCCCAAGGCACAAGAAGAGTTATGCTGGCAATTTTATTGTAGCATATTGTTTTAATTATTCTATTTTTATTAGTTACTGTTACTAATCTGTTACTGTGACTAATTTATAAATTAAACCCTACAGTAGGTATGTATGTATAAATAGGATATGGTATCATCTGAGGTTTCAGGCATTCATCCCGGGGGGTCTTGGAATATATCTCCTGTGGATAAGGAGTGGTTTGAACACTTGGTGATGCTTAGCCACCAAAGGTCAACATCATTCTAGCTGTGACCTACCTTCCTATAAATGCTCACCTATAGCTGCCTTTGTCAGCTGTGGAGATACATATCTCTAAATCTGGTCACAGACATGTGACATACTGACAACATTCTACTGCCAGAGCTGGAAGTTTGTGGCTAGAGCATGAGGTGATGTTGTGTGGGAGGTAGGGCAACCCCCTCCTAACTGGTAGTGAGGCCAGCTCTGGCCCAGGATCATGGAAGAAGCAGATAGGACCAGAGGGGGCCCTCTCAATCCAGCCTCAGGGGAAGAGTCTTCCTGAGGTCCACTCTCAGGCATACCCCATCTGTCCCCCACACAGCCAGTCATTGTAAGGTCTGACTCTAAGAACTCAGTCCCTTGGGACAACACTTGACATTAGCCTTTGAGATTCATGGCTTGATAACACAGAAGAGGGAGACTCCAGAAAGGAGACCCAAGAGAAATAAGCAGAATCTGGGGAGTGCTGGGAGCCATTAGCCAAGTAGGTATGACAATTTCCTTGCCAGCGTACCCCATGTTGCTGACATTTTGCAGTGACATTGAATGTAGGTGACCTTGCTCAAGGACCAGGGCGGATTAGGGTGTTCCCGGTTTAAGATAATCGGGTTTAGGGCGTTCCCAGTTTAGGTTCCAGGTTTAAGGTTTAAGATTATTCCTGCTGGGAATAGGGCGTATTCTGCTGCCTGAGTTCCCCTTGAGTTCTCACGGGATTCAGACAGTATTTTTTGGGAGACAGAAGCCCAGTGGATGTGGATTTGGGCAGAGAACGTGGATTTCCCCAGAACGTGATTGTAGATGGCTGGTGTGAGTTCGGGAATAAAGAGTTGCTGTTTGAATCTACAAGCTGTGTGGTGGCTCGTGATTGTGTGCCCAGCCAGACTGCGGCAGGGGAGGGGCTCTTTCTTTCCCTAATTTAGCCACATAGGTTTGGAAGGACTTAAGTTAGTCAATAACTTCACATTTAAAAAAGCAAGCAAGCAAACAAACACAGCAAAACTCATCAAACCAAATATCATGCAGAAATACCAACACATAAAAATGTACCAAAGAACTATTCTGGTTTGCTATCTGGAAGCTCTTTTAGGTAATTGCAGGGGATCCACAGATTTTTGTTGTGGTGGTCGTTTGTTTATTTGTTTTATTTTTAATTTTGTTTTTTTTTAGTTGTCAATGGACATTTATTTATTTATATGTGGTGCCGAGAATCGAACCTAGTGCCTCACAAATGCTGGGCAAACAAACGTCCTACAACTGAGCTCTAACCCCAGTCCCCACAGTTCAGTTTTTTGTTTTTTTGGTTGTTGATAGATTTCTATGTATATGAACCCCTCCTCTGAACCTCAGACTCATTCCAGTTGCCTAGTCCATTCCCCCACATTTAGTTAGGCATCACAAACTTAACCCATCCAATCCCCGCCCAACCTGCTCCCCTTATAGTTTTAGTCCATCTCAGTGAAATGGTACCACCAATCACCCTGTTGCTTTTGCCTAAATCTTGGAGTCATCCTTGGTTCCTTTCTCCACTTCACAAGGCCAAATCCAACAAACTCTTCCATCTCAATATATTTATTTATTTATATGTGGTGCTGAGAATCAAACCCAGTGTTTCACACATGCCAGGCAAGTATGCTACCGCTGAGCCCCAGCCCCCAACAGTTCATTTTTTAAGGGGTGGTGGTGGTGGTGATGATGATGATGATGCCTCGCACCTACTACCAGTTGCCAGCTTACTCTACATATAATATTACACCCAGGCCTCCACTAATCCTGTGACAATATTTTCACTGTCCCATTTCCAATCTAGTATCTAGGCCCCAAGTTGTTAAGCAGTTTGCCTCCAATCATACAGCTAAGTGGTGGAGCAGGAATTTAAAATATAGGCTTAGTACTCCTTATCCAATATGCTCAGAATCAGAAGTGTTTTTGTATTCTGAATTTTTTTTTAACATTTGCACATACATAACAAGATACCTTGGGGATAGGACCCAAGTCTAAACACAAAATTCATTTTTATTTCTTATACATCTCATACACGCAGCCTGGAAGTAATTAGTAGAATGTTTCTAATACTTCTGTGCATGAAACAGAGTTTCATGGTGTGCAAGTGTCCACTGGTGGCATCATGTTGACAATAGAAAAGTTTCAGATTTTGGAGCATTTTGAATTTTTAAATTAGGAATGCTCAACCTGTAAAAACTTTCTGACTCCAAATCCAGTGCTCTTTGCTCTGTGTCATGGCTGAGAGATATTCCACCATCTCAACCAACACCAAGTTGTCTTGAAAGATGGTAGAGCCTACTGGCTAGAGACCAGCTTTAGAGCCAGACTGTTGGGATTTCTGCCCTCCTCTGACCTGTGGCACCTTGTCCTCATATAGAAAATGTGACAAAAAACCATACTTGCCTCAAAGGCTTATAGTTAAAATTAAATATGCTAATGCACATAAATTAGTAGCACATAGTGTCTGGCACATAAATCAGCACTTAATAACCGTGTAACATCAACCTTTCCATTCCAGCCAGATTTACTCAGTGCCTATTGCATGCAGATAGGTCTATGCCTTATTCTATCATGGGTGGGGCTGGAGTGGGTTGCTGGACAGCTCTCATTCCCAAGGGGTGTTCAGTACAGGTAGGGGTCATATCTATGCAGCAGTTCTCAGAGTGGTCAGGTCCTAGCATGTGCTACCTAAAAATCTGTCCCCAAGCATGATAAAATTGCTGGCTTGGATTCTTTATTCTGAAGGACAAGACCTCTACTTTGAGGGGGTCTATTTGTTATAGTAGTTTAGCCTACCCTAATTAATATACTTCAGCATCAAGATTTCTCAGCACCAATGAGAAGAGTGATATTTTAGCAAGTTCCCAGGCTAGACTCTATGAGTG
This sequence comes from Marmota marmota marmota, assembly GCF_001458135.2. Lineage (NCBI taxonomy): Eukaryota > Metazoa > Chordata > Mammalia > Rodentia > Sciuridae > Marmota > Marmota marmota. The sequence goes on from NW_026000016.1 coordinate 35,548,708, forward strand.
CAACAGTGGAAGAAGCACCGACTAGATTACTATAGCAGTCTTAGGCCCCCTTCTTGGGGAGCTCCAAGTAGGTGCTGCACTTCCTCTTGTTTTCTAATTACACTCATTCTCTTGCCGAGTCCATCCTAGCTTACATAATATCAATAGCATACAATGCCCCAATTTCTAAGTATATGAACCCCTCAACTGCCTAGTCCATTCCCCCACATTTAGTAGGCATCACAAACTTATCACATCCAATCCCCTCCCAACCTGCTCCCCTTATAGCTTTTATCCATCTCAATGAAATGGTACCACCAATCACCCTGTTGCTTGGGCCTAAATCTTGGGAGTCATCCTTGGTTTCTTTCTCCATTTCACAAGGCCAGATCCTACTAGCTCTTCCATCCCAGCATATTCCCAATCTAAATAATTCTCACTGATTTCAGAATAACCACCCTGGTCTAAGTGGTGCTACCATCTCTCCACTAATTATAGCGTTCATCTTTTAACTGGTCTCTTGTTCTACCTTGCTCCTTTATAGCCCATTCACATCTGAGCAGTCAGAGTGGCCCTTTAAAAAATAGAAGTCATCTCTGTCACTTCTTTTCTGCTAGGGTACCATCACACTTAGGAATCAGGGTCCTCAGATGGCAGAGCCCACTGTGATGTGGCCTTCCATTCTCTCCATCTTCACTTCTTAACTGCTTCCCCCATCTCCCCCCACCCCCCCGCCCCCGGCCCCATTAACTCGAGTCACACTGACCTTGCTTTTTCTTAATGGCACAATTGCCTTCTGCTTGCTAATCCTACAATATTCTTCACCCTGATGCCCAAAGGACTTGTTCTTTTGCTTCAGGCATCTGCTCAAATACTGCCTCATTAGTGAGGCCTTTGCCAACCAACCTATATGGAAACCCAGTGTCCCTGGCACTCCCATCCCCTGTTGTATTTTTTTCCGAAGCCCTTATTACCATTTGATATTCTCTGTTTACCTCTTTACTCTCTGATTTCCCCTAGCAGAATAAAAGCTCCAAGAGGGCAGGGATTGTTTCTTTTGCTTTCTGAGGTTCCAACCCTTACAGTGGTGCACATGACAGATGCTCAATAAATACTGACCTGAAGACTGAGAGCCTTAGTGATATTCTACAGAAAGCAGATAGCCTCTCTGCCATGGAACATGCCACCTGTTCATAAGTCCTCAAATTCTACCAGTTTCAGCTAGAGAGGGCAAGGTTGACTACTGATGGCTGACTTGGGGTGGGGTAGAAGGGTAAGGAGAAGGAGGATCTACATGGTCGAGAGTGAAGCTAGAGCAGTGCTCCTCACTCACTTAGGAGCCACAGTGGAGAGCTCTGGCCTAAGGGCACCAGTTACCTGGAAAGGAGGGGGGAAATGCTGAGAAGGATGTCTGTAGGTGGAGAGGCAACAATTCAGTTCAACAGACATTTATAGTGTCCCCACTGAGGTTCCAGGCACTGCACAGGTGCTAGATCCAAAATGCCATTTGCCAGAGTCCTTTTTGGGATCATGTCGACAGGTGCAAGGCTAGTTTTTTTATTTGAGCTCATTTGTGTTTTCACTGTTTATTTCAAAGTTTTCTCTCTTCTCCACAAACCTTGACCACTCCCCCCAGTCTCACCAGGAAACTTAATTTCCTACAACACACACCAAAAAAACTAGAAGTCATCAGACCAGAACGACCTCCACTTCCTGCCACCAGATCTGCATATCTCCCTATATGGGGGCCTTTCTCTGCTCTCTCCCTCCCAGGGTGTTTGCAGAGGTGACTTCTGAGTTAGGCCAATCTCGCCAGATGGTCTGCACCTGCCCTGGACTCCTGTCTTCCTCCCTTCCCAGGGATCCTTTGATGTAGATTCTCACCCACCTCCACCTCCTTTACCACTAACCACCTCTCCTTCCTTTCAGCATCAAACAGTCACAGTCTCCCAAGATTCAAGAAAAACAAAACATTCCCCCTCTCAGATTTCCCTAAAACTTGTGCTCTCTCCCATCTCACAGCTAAATTTCTGGACTCATCCTCATACCCCATGCGAGTGGGCCTCTCTTCCACCCAATCCACAGCCACACCAGCCTGCTCACATCCTCACCAATCCCCAAAACTGCTCTCGCCACGTCCCCCAGTGACTATGGGTCTTTAACACCAATGGTCAATCTTCAGTTTTCCCCTTGTCTGACCTCTAGGCAGCATGTGACATGGTTAACTCCAACTCTCCACATCCAACTCTCACACTTGAAAATACTTTCCCTCTAGCTTCACTGAAACCAAACTGAGCTGGCCTCCATAACCATGTATGAACAAACAACTCCCAATTGTCTCTTCCTCCATCCCAGACAGCCTCTCTGCCTATAGACTCTCCGTGTTCCTGCCAACCCCATCTGTCCTTGTGAATGCCTTGCAGACACTCCAAAGCCAGCACATCCAAAAGTGAGCCAATTTCCACATTCCCTGGCTGCTCTCTCTCCAGAGCTCCCTTTTGGTGAACACTCACTGTCTGCCTTGCTGCAGTCACCAGAATAGCGGACTCATTCCTGGCGATGCCTTTTTTCCTCCCCGCATCCAGTTGGTAGTTGAGGCCTCTTGAATGGACCTTATGGACATATTCTGTCTACTGTTCTCCAACCCCACAATCAACCTCACCCAATTTTTAGATAACTTCTTTCACTAGATTAGTGAAAGATAACTTCTTTCATTAGATTAGCATCTAATCCTTTGCTTTATGTTAAACTGGGAGGCATGGTAAGTTTTCCTAGGTTGAATCACATGCCCAACCTCTCTCTCAGAGTCCTAACAGCATGAGGGCAGAGGAGGGACCTTCCTGATTTTGGCTTAGCTTAACCCCACCCACCAGCCTCCATCCTCCAGGATCAAGGGCCTCACTATTGGAAGACTCAGAACTCAGCCTAGCTGTTCTAAGTCATCTGCCTTAGTAAGAGAGAACCGAGGGGTTGGGGTTGTATCTCAGTGATAGAGCACTTGCCTAGAATGTGTAAGGCACTGGGTTCGATATGCAGCACCACATATAAGTAAATGAAAAATGAAGTTCTATCATCAACTAAATAAATATATGTTGAGAGAGAGAGAGACAGAGAGAGACAGAGAGAGAGAGAGAGAGAGAGAGAAGAGAGAACAGAAAGGCCTCTGGTGAATGGCTTTGCAACAAATCCAGCTCATCCTGTTCTCACTTCGCAGTAGAGTATCACTGAAGTAACTGCTCTGATCATGGTGATTAAGCCAGAGCCTCCATTTTGCTTCCCAAATCAGTTTTATTTGCTTTCCTGGTGTTTGCTCCTTGCCAGGTACTATTCTTCTTCAAAGCTGCAGCTTGCTCTGCCAGATTCCAAAGACCACACTATTTCCACTCTGATATTACTGAAAGCAGTAAGTGTTGACTAGGTGATGTATTAAGAAGACCCTCTGCAACAGTGTGGAAAAGAGAATATGGATGGCCTGGGGCAGGAAAGGAGAGAATGGATAATTCAGAGATCCAGGAAAAAGGCTGGAGAGCCTTGATCTGGGAATAGACTAGATGGGGACTGACTGGGAAAGAGAGGACTTCTGCAACAGTTGTGGAGGGTGCAGAGGAAGAAGTGGCTTAGGACAAGTATCTAAGGGGCTACTGAAATATCACAAATCAAAGTGGCCAAGAATAGAGCTGGGTGAGAAATAATCTTTCTTTAAAAGGGTGGGGTTAAGCCTTCAGAGTGACAAAGTGCTCTAGAAGAGGGGCCTGGGGAATAGAAATCCACCTTTGGATGCAATCTGGGCCCCACACTGACACTTTCAGGGAGGGAGGGAGAACTAGAAGTTCGAGGTCAAGCTGGGAAACACCAGTGGCAATGGAGTAGCGGCCTGGTGACAGCTGCAGCAGAGGCTGGCGACAGAAGATTACCAGGTCCTGGAAGTCTTCACAAGGCAATCTGAGCAGCAGAGCAGGTGCTGGGTGCTGAGTGAGGAAGAGGGAGCAAGTGCTGGCTACTGTTTTCAGAAACTAATTGGTGAAGGAGAGAGAAGAAGGGCTGAAAAACACAGGGCCTTCCTGTTTAATAGTAAAGGCAGACAGCAGAAGGCAGTCTGTGGAGAGGGGAGGGAATAATGGAGGGAACCTGTCTCTGAGGGAGGAGTGACTCCAGAGTGTAGGTGGAGAAGGTGCTCTTGGTTTGGTTGGGAAGAGAGCACCTTTGCGGTGAAGAAAGAAAAGGCTGTGGGGGGGAATTCCAGGGGTTTTGTGAATTGGTGAGGAGTGAAAATGACAGAGCTCATGTTGTCAGGAAATGAGGCACAGGGATCTGCTGAAAGTGAGTAGCACCCCCCGCCACACATGCACATACCTCTCAGACTACCCCAGGAGGGATGCTCACTGGGCTAAGCCATTTAACACCGTGTCCACAGGAACTGCATGTCTGATGTACATTGCACATGTTCAAGCCATGGGGGTGCACACTGCTTCTGCTACAGCACCACCACCTGCCTGCCGACACCAATATGCAAAATGTGCTTGTCGTTGTTTGCAAAATGTGCCTCTCTCCGGACCAATGAGTATTTTCACTTTTGTCTCCAGGTCCTCCACTCTACTTCCTCACAAGACATGACTTGCCAGAGGCCATAGGGGTCCCTCCAATAAAGCTTTTCTTTAAGCAAAGCAACAAATTCATGTTGGTCCAAGCCTGGCAGCAGTAGCAGCAGGTGCCCCCAGTCCTAGAGATCGTTTCTGTCCTAGTGTGTCCCCCCCACCTCCAACACACATGCACACCGGTACTCCTCTGCTGGAGCTCTGCTGAGACAAGAGCTTCTGCTCAGAGACACACTGGGAAAGCCACAACCTGGGCAGAGAAAATTCTTCAGAGATTGAATCTGCCACTACCCCCTTCCCCCTGGTCTATGAACTCTTAAAGACCCCCACCAGTGACAAAGGTACCTGGCAATTTTTGATGAATGCCTTGCTGGTTCTGTCACCTCCTTCCTGCCCAGAATCTTGGATTCCTTTAGTCAAAGTACCATGGGAAGAGCACAGGAATTTCATTCAGAAGACTTGGGTTCTGCTCATACCCGAGATCTTTCACATGACTTCTAAGCCCCAGCTTGCAACTAGATACAGTGGAAGGAATAGCACCTGCCTCTCCCTTCTCTCAGGGAAGTAACTAGGAGATAATCTAATGATATAGGCTATTTGTAAACTATACAGTGTTACACTGATTCCTGGGATCTAAGCAAGTCTTACTAGCAGTTCAAGATCTTTCTCCTAAGCCCTACCCAGCACATGTTCTCAGCTTGCAGCCCAAGGGAGACACATCCTAAATGAATTCAGTGCAATTCAGCAAACTCTATGCCAGATTCCAGGACACACACAAAAACAGATACAGGTCTTTCCCTGAGTTCACCTGGCTGGCAGAACTGACTATGAAGTATCTATTCAGGTAATGACTGTGGAAATCTCCAACAAAATCTACTCCATGTTGCTGGGAACAGACCATCCAGGAATCTGGATCCCCTGCTGACCCCTCAGATGAAGAGGAGATGGGCAGATGTGAGGCTCTGTGAGAAACCAGGATGAGGGTCCTGGAGCAGTAGAACCAGACCTTAGAGCCCCCAGCCTAATCCAGCAGAAGCACTTGAGTGTTATTTATACTCAGTGCTTCCCCCTCACCATCTGGGAGGTGTGGAGAATAATCCTGCTCTGGCCTGACTCATGAGGGTGTCATGGAGGACAAAATAAGAACAAAGTGACAGGAGTAATGAAAAAATGCTTTGGAAAGGAATGAGTTTTACAACAAGAAATTATTATTATTTTTTCTTCATGGTCCTCTCTAGTAAAGCAGAGACAATCACAGAAGGTTTATTTGTTCAAGTGCTGAGGCACCTTTCCCATTGCTAGCCTAATGGGAATGACTCAGAGGCATCTAGCTCCCCCACTCTGCAAATATTTCCCCTGAAACACCCAAGTCACGACAATATTTCCCATGGCGGGGCCCCCACTTCTTTTCCACATTCATTCCACTGTCCTACTACCCACATCCAATAGTTCTCAGGTGATGCTTGCTGCCTGCTATTCTTTCCCCCACCTACACAGACTCCAAGCCAGTCACCTTCTCCATTCATTTCTCCTCTCCATAAGCTGGCTCTGACAGGAGGCTTTCTCCTACCTTTTACCTAATGAGAGATAAGTGAGTTCTAAGAGCTGACCCAGTCCTAGAGTTACAAGAACAAAAACCCTCTATAAAGGCCAGGCATTTCCCACTTCCATCTCACATTCATCTCTCCTGCAGCAATTTCTGTCTCTCTTCTTCAGATGGGAGTTGGAGGTGGGAGTGTTCAGACAGCAGATATTCATCCAAACCACCAATTATGTTAAGGCTCCTGACTTGGGTTTTGTGTGTGTGTAAAGCAGTGCAGGCAGTCATGCTGGGCCCTGGGAGGTCTTAGCCCATTAGCCCAGCCTTTTGGTGTCTAAAATTATCTCTCTCTCACACACCCAGACCTATTTTATTCCCGGAAGTATTTCAGCCAATCTCTGCATTTTATGTCTTCTAAAACCCTTTTAAAATGCATGTACCTCTGGAGAAAGGAAACATATCCATTGGCCCTAGTCCAGTTCTCACACAGCACCTGTGCCCAACAAAGATTTAGTGCCTTAAACTGGTTTACTAGATTCCATTCCCCCAGAACGTGGTTCAGAGCCCAGAGCTGTGGAGGGTGGGGCTGCAGGGGGCAGCCTGGGCAGGGAGCCTCGCCTCATTTCACTAACCTCAACATGCCTCTGGCAGTCCTGCCTGTCAACTGCGAGATAACCGAGTTCTCACGAAAGTAAATCTGAAATAGCCAAATATGGAAACCACTGGAGGGAGCAGAACAGCCGAGAAAGAAAGTAGACCTGAGCGGCCCTGCGCGACCAGCAGCAAGAGCTTGGCCCTGATCTTCACCGAGAGTTCTCACAACTGCCAAAACCCTGCAGAGCCATAATGGCGGGCGGGGATGGGGTGCGGAGACAGAACACGTCCTGGTGAATCCATGACTTGTCTGGGTGCCCCTGAACAACTCATTTCATCGCTGGGACCCTTGGTTTTTGGCTTCAAGATCGCTTAGAACTCACCTTCTGGGGAGGGGGTGCTGAGCAATGGAACTGGTGGAGGTTTCCATTCATGGCAATATTAACGGTTCCCTCTGGAGGTGAACTCAGCTCGGAAAGTCTTGCAGAAGTGGAGGGATGGCTAAGGGAGTGGAGGGGCTGGGGTGTGCCTGCAAGTCCCACCCTGCCAGAGCACCCCCACCTGAACCTGGCTTCTCCAGCCCTCAGCCACTCTGGAACAGCTCCCCAGCTCGGGAACCCCAGTCTCTGTCCTTGCCACACCCCCCCTGCTAAGAAAACTCGCTCCACACCGCACCCACTCGGCCACTTGCCCCGCCGGCCTCCCGCGCCTAGGACCCGGACCCCACCGCCTCTGTCCCAGCCCGGCCCGGCCGAGCCCGACACCAGCCCGGAGGGCGGCCAGGCCAGCGGCCGCCGCGGCCCCGCACCGAGCTGAAGCCGCAGCGACGTTTTCGGTTTCAAAGTAACTGGGGCGAGCCGAAAGGCCCTCGCGGTGTCCTCACCCAGGCTTCAGCCGAGAGGGTGACGGGCGGCCACCTGCTGGGACTCCCGTGTGGCTCGGGGCGCGGGGCTCGGTCGACGCCAGTCTACAGGAGCAGGGCTGAGGAGGTGGGCAGGGAGGGAGGTGGGCAGGGAGAGAGAGGCCGATGCAGGAGCACAGCTCTCAGCAGGGATCTCTTAGCAAAGAGGTTAAATCATCTGAGTCCAAGAGGAAAGGAGACTGCAGACATGACAGTGAGAAAATTATGAATGAATGGGGTAAAAGTAAAAGGTAATTTCAAACGTGACCATATGTTTTGGGCTTGCTTTAAATTAGAATTCTGAGGCACCAACAGGATCAGTTTGATTGATGAGGCTCCAAAACAAAATCAATTGGCTCCTTAGCCATTGCCTTTTAGTCCATATTTCAGATAAGAGAACCATCACTTTGAAACCGGAACTTAATTTTGGTGACAATCTCAACAGTAACACATGTTATATACTTCATGGTCCTCTTAAACAGAATCTGACCTTTTTTCTATTGCTCTGAGTCCTCACCAAGAATATAAGTGATATGCTCAGGGGCTGCCTCTGGGGGACAGCTGCAGCCTGGCTTCTTCCANGGGCCGGGCCCCGGCGGGCTGGGGCGGGCCGGGGGCGGGCCGGGGAGGGGCCGGGGAGAGGTCGCGGCCGGCTGGGCTCGGGCCTGCGCAGGGCAGGGCGGAGGTGCTGGAAGGTGTTGGGCAGGAGGGTGAGACCTTGGCCCAGGCCATTAAGAAAATTAATGCCTATAAATGTGTCATCTCTGCTTTTCTTCACGTGCATTCGAATTGTGGGACCACCAGGTTCAGCCAGTCCTTTCACGTGTTGATCTATTAGCTCAAGGTCTGAGGTCTGGTTCCAATCTCTTTTCCCCCCACATTCCTTTAGAGTAGATGTTATTCACCAACCTTACCATCTTGCTGTTGGCCAACATGAGCAGTCTTTTCAGAGTTGTAGAACTTTCAAGGGCTTTCCAAACGGTTCATGTTGTCCTCAGAACAATCTAGCAAAGTAGGCCTGGTCATTCTACAGATGAGCTCTCTTGAGGTCCAGAGAAGTGACACGAGGTGGCATGCTCAAGGTCAGACATTTGGCAAGTACTATAACTTGAATCCAAGTCTCTCTCGGCTCCTAAATTCAGAGAGGGTTTTTTCTTACAAAGGGTTCTCTCCAAGAGTGTGTGTTCTGAACAATATTTTATTCAATAAAAGGAAATGGATCAACATTCCAATTCTAGCCCCTCTACTTTCAAACAAACTTGAGAAAGGTGCTGAGCCACCTATTTCAATTATTCATTAATTAATAGGGATAATTATATCTGCTTTGGGATTTGACATGCAGTTGTGCATAGGAGCTGTGTAGGAAACTCAAAGGAGGGAGGTAAAGATTCTGTCATGGGAAGGGATGAGGGACATGGGTGCACTGAAGTGCGGATGTGGGGTCTAGTGGAGCAGCCTCTGCTTACTGTCAGCCTGTTTTTTCCTGATCTATTATTTTTCAACAAGAACTAAAATCTGGATTCAAACCTTTGGTTAGTGAGCAGATCAACCACTCTGTAGGGAAAGTGGTGCCTGTTGGACATTTCTTTGGAATTCTAGATCCAGCTCACGATCTTCTTGTGATAATTAGATGAGACAGCTTTCTTATATGCCTCACACAGGGTAAGTGCTTAATAACCCAGCCTTTTCTCCCTACTCCTCCATACAATATGCCTTCACTTATGGTTACCTGTTTCTTCTTTTTTCATTATCCCCACAGCATAATACAAATCTCTATAGTGTTTAGAAGTTATATGTCCTTTCGCTGGTTGGGCACATCAATGGGTAGTATGCATACATGCAGGTGTGCTTGGTGTCCCTGATACTATTGTTGACTATGATGCACTTGTCTCTACTCACCCTTCTCCCCACCAATATGATGAAATCACATGCTGATATAGAGACTGATCAAGGTAGAGAGTTGAGCAGGACAGAAGGTCATACTTTCCATCATCGTGAGATCAGACAAAAAGTGGGAAGTGGAATCTGTCTGAATCCTGGGCTAGGAGCCCAAGTGAAGAATTAGAGGAACTTTAGGCAGGCATTAGAAGTCAAGGACATATTTTCAGTTCCCTGTGTGAACCCTAGACTCCTAGACAGGATGTCTGGGAGAATAGAGAAGACAGACCCTGAGAGCTACCTGGTCTGATGTGTTCCCTTTCCTCAAGAATCTTGAAGGTAGATGAGAAGGACAGGACATAAATGTACATGTAAGATAAACATTAAATACTTGCAAATAATAACATTTGTTAAGTCTTATGTACCAGGTACTGTGTTCAGTATTTTATCCTATTAACCCATTTAATCATCACCCCTCTTCTATAGATCAATTCTATTTTTTTTAGATGGAAAAAGCTCATCTATTGAGTAATTTGCCCCAAATCACAGAACTTTTAGTTTTGAAGAGGTCAATTTTAAACTTGGGAAGTCTGGTTCTGGGTGTTCTTAGCCCCTCAAAGAAATATTGAGTGTAAATTTAACAAATAAAACCTTAAGAAGAAGACAAATTTTAGCAGTTTTGAAAATTTTTGACATTAAGCTCAACATTATTGCATCTAACATTAAGCAAAGTGCAGTCTTCAAACTAAACTCATTTATAAAGTAAGAGTAGGGTTGGACTATCAATATTTTACACAAGAAGAGAAGGGCTAACTATCTTATCTGTTTCTTCTAGACACTGTAAGATTGTCTAAAACATAAAAAAAAAATGGGTTTCAGCTGTTTACTGGATAAATTGGTAGGGCTAGCAATTGTAGCCCCACCTGTCAATGTAAAGATGGTGCTAATGAAGTGGTGAGGATGCCATCTTCTGGAACAGTAGATGGATGCATTGTCTTCCTCAGGCGGCTTCTCTGCAACATTGATAAACGTGGTTAGCTGAGCAGGACAAAAGGTCATACTTTCCATTACCTAGAGATGGGTGAGATCAGACAAGGAAGAAAAATCCTCTTCTTGGAACTTGGGTTGCACCTCTGACTTTCTTTACAAGTTATAATGGAAAGTCTTTGTTTGTAATAGAACACATGGAAGTTGTGATAGAGCAGCAAACCATGCTCAGGCAAAAAGCAAACCCCCAGGGCCCTGCTAACTTTGAATGCTCATTTGCTCACCAAATAGGTGTTGCACTGAGGCAGTAAATGAATGAATGTTTGTGGGTTGTCTGTGTTTCATGTTATGATGCAGTGATATGTGTTCCTTTTGCTTCCATCAGATAACTTTTACCTCAGTTCTGCCACTTAGTGTGTTTGACCACAAAGAGAGGCAGGGAATGCTGAGGGAGGCAGGGGAATTTCTCTTAAAACTGATGTAAATTTAAAAAAAAAAAAAAGATCCATATTCCCAGAAAGCCTATCTTATGTGTATCCTGCAGCTGAAATAAGAAACACTTTATTTTCACTTTGGACCTTAAGAAACAATCACTTTTTATTATTATCTACTGTAAATTTAGCACCTTTTTTTTTTTGGTACCAGGGATTGAACTCAAGGGCACTCCACCAATGAGCCAAATCCTCAGCCCTATTTTTTATTTTATTTAGAGACAGGGTCTCTCTGAGTTGCTTAGCATCTCGCTTTTTGCTGAGGCTGGCTTTGAACTTTCAATCCTCCTGCCTCAGCCTCCAGAGTCACTGGGATTACCGGCATGGGCTACCATGCCCAGCTCAACACCATTTTTTAAAAATTATTTTTTGATTTGTTCTAATTAGTTATACATGATAGTAGAATAACTTTTGACACATCATAAATGGAGTATAACTCCTTATTCTTCTGGTTATACATGATGTAGAGTTACTTAGATCAGGTAATCAGGAAACAATGATTTAGTAGACCCGTGGAGGTCAGAGGTAGGGAATTAGCATGGTTGAGTACCGTCCAGAGTCTATGTTCTATGTAATTGTCAGCACCAATTTTTAAGAAGCAGACACATATTATACCCATGGCCATATTTTCTGTATTTGCTCCAGTGGGACACTTTTAATCCATACATCTTCCCCCTTCCCATCTCTTTTCACAATTCACTTGTCTAATAGTCTACTTTTTAGTTTATTGTTTTAAACATAGGCCTGGATTCTAGTCATTTTGACAGTTCATTTATTAACATTCATACAATGCAATTCCTACCACTGTTGGAAAAAACACTGGAACATATTAATTCTGTGTACTCACTATAAAGCATTAAAATACAGAGTTTAAACTTATTTAGCCTTAGGAACCATGAAGTAGGATCATAGATTGATTAGTACAATTTGATTGTGTCAGATTTGGGAATAGGTGAATAATCAGGAAAACTATTTGGTATTTCGAGAATGACACTTATTCTCTATGAAGAGATTTCAAGAAATAATTTTGTAACCTCTCTAGTCATATCTTCCATTTCACAAAAAACAAGTCAGAAGCATTATGAAGGAAAGGCATAAACTCAGGAAGGGCCTTTCCTGGGAAACATTGATAATTAAAATTCAATATTTTGGACCCCAACATACCTCAGTATTCCATGACCTTGAGATCATCCTGGGAATTCCATGCTACCTCAGTTGGCACCATGAGGGTGTCTTATTGTGGCATGCCATCTGGGGCTGCTGTGTCCTTTGTACAGCTCTTCTGGGTCCATATTTTTTCTTTCTTATTTTTTAAAACTTTAATAGTTTTAATACCATTAAATTTACCTCATCAATGAGATTTTAGTAAATGTACACAGTTGTGCAATCATAGCCACAATAAAATTTTAGACCAAATCCATCACCCTTTGTGTCTGTTTGAGGTCAACCCTACTGTCAGCCTGGCCTAAGGTAGGAGAAGATCTGCTCTTTCTAGAGCTTTGCATTTTTGGAAAAAAAGTCATTTAAATGTGCAGTATTTTGTGTCAGAATATTTTTGAGGGTTTATCTATGATATTGCATATATCAGCAGTTTTTCCTTGTTATTGCTGAGTACTGTGCCATTGTATGAATGTATGACATTTTAATTTATCCATTCACCAGATGATGGACATTTGGATGATTTCTAGGACTTGACTCTAATGAATAATGCTTCTGTGAAAACAACTTTTTGTATTCATATATATTTTAATTTTTCTTTAAATAGGTAAGTAGGAGTAAAAGTACATTTAATTTTTTAGAAATCCCCAAATAGTTTTCCAAAGCGACTGTATCATATTACATTTCTGCCAGCCATGTGAAAGAATTCCAGTTTCTCCACATCCCTGACAATTCTTGCTATTGTCAGTCTTTTTTTATATTAACCATTCTTGTAGGTGTTCCTGCATCTGTGGCTTCGCTTTGCATTTCCTTTATGAATAATGATGAGAGCATCTTTTCATGTGCTTCTATTTGCATATCTTCTTTGGCAAGTATTTGTTGGAATCTTTCACTCCCTTTAACTTTTCTTCCCCTTTTATTATATAAGCTGTAAGAGTTTTTAAAAATGCATTCTGGATGCAAATCTCTTTTCAGGTATATATTTTGCAAATATTTTCTCCTGGTCAGCAGTTTGCCCTTTCATTTTTCTAACTGTGTTCCTTGGAAAGCAACACTTTTGAAGTTTGATAAAACAGTTTATCATTTTTTTCTATTATGAATCATGCTTTTGGTGACTTGTTTTCTTCTATAAGTGTATAGTTTTTGTTCTTACATTTAAGCCTATGATTCATCTCAAGTTGATTTTTGTGCATGTTGTAGGGTAAGGATCAAGGTTAGGTTTTGTTTTTTGTTTTTGCATACACGTGTTCTAACCTTTCTATCAATGAATTATCTCAGTACATTCACTGAAAATTAATTGAGCATGTATGTGTGAGTTTATTTCTGGAGTCTTTCTTCTCCATTGGCCTATACCTATCTTTTCACCAATATCATACTGCTTTGATTATTGAAACTAAAAACAAGTGTGGAAATCAGAGTAACTCACCCAATATTATTCTTCTTCAAAATATTTTTTGCTAATCTAAGTTAGGGTTGATGTCTTTGTAAATTTTATTGACACAGAGATATGCCATTCATGTATGTTTTCTAATGGTTTTTTTTGTACTACAATAGTAAAGTATCTGTGACAGATTATGGACTGCAAGACCTAAAATATTTACTCTCTGGCCATTTATAGAAAAAGTCTCGCTGAACCCTGGTCCAGGTCATTTATATTACCAAAAATTTTTGAAATTAGCTTACCATTTTGTATAAAATAAGCCTTCTAGAATTTTATAGGAATTAGGTTGAATCCATAAATCAATTTGAGAATGCCATTGTAACAAATACAAGTCTTCCAATCCATGAACACAGTACTACCCTTCATTTATGTAGAGCTTTAAATTTATTTCCCTCATCAATATTTTATAGTTTTCAGTGGACAGATCTTGCACATTTTTACTAAATTTCTTGCAAATAACTTTTTAACTTCTCAGATCATTCATTCATAATATATGAAAATGAAGCTTATTTTATATTCATCTTGTATCCTTTGTTAAACTTGTTAATTATCTAGTAGGTTTTTGGTGTTTTCTTAGAATTTTTTACATAAAAGATTTTGTCATCTGTAAAGAGGACAATTTATTTTAGTTCTTCCTTTCCAATATGTATGCCTTTGTTTTTCTTGCCTTATTGCACTGGCTCATACATCCAGTAAAATGATAAAGTGGTGAGAGCAGACATCCTTGCTTTGGTCTTGATCCTAGGGAAAAGCATTTGGTTAAATATGTTGTTACTATACTATAGTTTTTTTGTAGATACCCTTATCAGGTTGAAGGAGTTCTGGTATAGTCCTAGTTTTCTGAAAGTTTTAAAAAGTCATGAATAGGTTTTGGATTTTGTTAAATGCACTTTTCTATGTCTATTAATATATTCCTGTCTTTTGTTCCTCATTTTATTAGTATGGGATATTGCAGTGATTCTCAACTGCAGGTGATTTTGCTCTCTAGGGAATATTTGACAATGTCTGGAGAAATTTTTGATTGTTAAACTAGTAGGGAGGGTGGATCTGGTGGGTAGAGGCTAAACATCCTACAGTGCATAATAAAGAATTACCTAGCCTAAAATGTCAATAGTGCTGATGTTGAGAAGCCCTGGTGTATAAACTCCATGGGATAATGTATAGTCCTTTTTGAATGTTGCTGGATTTGACTTGCTAATATTTTGTTAAAGATCCTTGAATCTCTGCTCTTGAGAGATATTAAGTTTTATTTTTCTTGTAATGTCTTCATCTGGCTTTGAATCAGACCACTAATATTCTCATCGAATGAGTAGGATTTTTTTTTTTCAAAACCTGTATATTCTAAGATTTTGGATAGGCTTGGTATTGTTTCCTAAGGGCTTGATAGAATTTACCAGTAAATTTACTGGGTCAGGACATTCCTGTGTAAAGATTTTGTTATAAATTTATTTTTACTTGATTCAGGTTTTCTATTGCTTTATGAGACAGTTTTGGTAAGATTTGTTAAACACTTTCAAATGTCTTGGTATATTCATAATATTTTTTTATAATTCTATTTTCTGTTGATTGGTAGTGATGATCTCTCTTCTTTCAGTTTAGATATCCATCATTCGTGTGTGTGTGTGTTTTGGTACTGGGTCTTTTTCTTGGTCATTCTTTCTAACCATAATCATTTTGTTGTCTTTTTCAAGAAGCAACTATTGGTTTCAGTGACTTTATTTCTTTTTATCTATTTCATTAGACGGTAATCTTTATTTCCTGTCTTTTGCTAGGTTTTGTTGGGTTTGCTGCTGTCTTGCTAGCTTTTCAAGAACAAGTTTAGATGATTGGAGATCTTATGCATTTAAAGCTATCAATTTCTGTCTAAGTATGGCATTGTTGCATATGCATTATTTATTTTGATATAGTTTACACTAACATTTATTTCCTAATTTCTTTTATACTTTCTTTTCTGAAATATAGGTTATTTTTAAGTATGAGATTTAATTTTCAAATATTTGGGGGATATTCCAGATTTCTTTCTGCTGTTTCTATTTTTTGGTACTGGTGATTGAAGCCAGGGGCACTTAACTATTGAGCTGTATCCCCAGTCCTTTATAATTTTGATTTTGAGACAGGGTCTCGATAAGTCACTTAGGGCTTAACTTGCTAAGGTTAACTTTGAACTTGCAATCCTCCTGTCTCAGCCTCCTGAGTCTCTGGGATTGCACACGTGTCACAAAACCCAGCTTGTTGTTGATTTCTAATTCCATTATACTCAGGGAACATACTTTGGATGATCCGAATCCTTTTTCCACTTATTAAAACTTGTTTGTGGCACAGAATATGATCCATCTTGGAAATATTTTTTGTACACATGAAAAGAATATTCTGCAATTGTGGGGTAGAACTATCTAGTTTCAATTAGGTAAAGGTGACTGGTAAATGTTTTCAAGTAATATTCTGACTTTTTCGGTTTTACACTATCAATTTTCAAGAGATGGATTTTAAAAACACTAACTATAGTGGTAGACTTGCCTATTTCTTCTTGCAGTTTTAACAGAGATCCTCTTGATGAACAGACAACTTTACCATTATTAAATAACTATCTTTATCCCTGATAATATTCTTTGCTTTGAAATCTTTGCCTGACGTTAATAACTCCAACTTCCTTTAGATGGGTGTTAACATGGTATATACTTATTTACTGTATTAGTTTTTAATTGCTACAAAACAAATTACCCCAAATTTAGCAGCTCAAAACAGTACACTCTAATTGGGAGTTTCTGTGAGTAAAGCTCTGACACAGCTTGGCCAAGTTCTCTACTTCATGGTTTCTCACAGGCTATAATTAAGTTGTTGGCTGGGCTCTAGTCATCTTAAGGCCCAACTGAGGAAAGATCAATTGCCAAGTGCACAACATAGTTGTTGGTAGGATTCAATTCCTAGCAGGTTGTTGAATTGAGAGCCCGAGTTCTTTGCTGGTTTGGCAGAAGGCTCTCCTTAGCTCCTTGCTACAAGGGCCTCCCCATCATGTCAGCTTGCTTCATCAAAAAGTGCAAACAGAAAAGGCAAGCGTCTGCTAGCAAGATAGGGATCCTAATATAACCTAATCATATAAGTAACATCCATCACTGTTTCTGGATTCTGTTGGCTAGAAGTTAAGTCACTAGGTCTATCCCTATAAAGGCATGAAAAACAAAGAGGCAGGAATCACTGGGAGCTGCTCCGCATCTTTGAGGTTATTAGGGGATACTTTAAAAAGTGTGACTATTTTCCCATGCTATTGTTTACCTTTATGGAATTGGGACATTCTCTAATTCTGAAGGATTTTGTTATAAATTTGTCCCCTACTTGCTAGTAGGATCTCCTCTGGATATCCAGCACTGTTAAGGATTGGATTATTTCAGTTTTTGTGTTCATTTCAGTGAGACTTTGGGAGAAAAGAAAATAAGTATGTTTAACCCATCAACCTCACCTAGAATTCACTTAATTCTTTGCACTGAAAAAAATATATCAATGTCAAAATATACATTTTTCTTATTAAGAAGGCAGTAAGACACGTATAGTTTTCTAAGTATACTGGGCAATTATAGTGTCTCTCAATTTACTAATGAAGAAACTGAGGCTCAGAAAGGTTATGTAACTTTGTTCAGGGTGAAATTGGAAAAGAGACATCCTGTAAGAGGTAGAGGGGCAACCATGCAGTATATGCAAACCAAATGGTGTGAAGAGCCAGCACGTGAACAAAAATTTGTTTGGGTGGGCCTAATTTTTTAAAAAATATATTAGTTGTCAAAGGACCTTTATTTATATGTGGCACTGAGAATCAAACCCAGTGCCTCACACATGCTAGGCAAGCACTCTACCACTGAGCCACAACCCCAGCCCTCAAGCCTAATCTTTGTCAAATAAGAAAGCTGTTAGGAGCAGTAAGCTAGTAAGCACTCTAAAAAGAGACATTTTATATTGTTGTATTATTCAGGATCTTATTAATTATTGGTAATCATACCTTATAATATAAATAAAATTAAATCGTGCAGAACAAAAATCCAAGCTTTCTTAAAATAATCTAAAGGAAAAAGACATTTTATATAAAGCATTCTGTAACATTAACTTATACGTTGTTTACATTGTAAAGACTGCCCTTCAATCTTGCCACTTCAGCACCGTTTTTTCCTTAGATCCTGCTCATCCAAATTCCTCCTTTAAGATTCTAAAGTTTAAGAAGTTACCACAGTTGAAATACTCATTCCTTTATCAGTAGTTTAACAGCCAGTGGCAAATATCTCAGTCCAACAATAATTTCTAGTCTTATTCCCCTAAGCATATAGGGCTCAGAAAGCAGGAAAAAGGTAGATAAGTCCACATGACCTTTCAGACATAATTTCACTTTGCATTCCTTTTAATGTTTAACTTCCAAACACCATTGTTTTGCTGCAATAACATTCCTTCACAAGGAAGTTACCGAAGTTATGATAGGGATGAAAACTGGGGTGAGTTCTATGTGACCTATTTTTTCTAAAAGAAAACTGTTTATATACTCCCATACATCAGCTGTCATAAAAATGAGCTAGTTTCTTTTCGATATTTTCTAATACAGTCAAGTTTCTCAAACTTGACACTTGGATTCTGTATTCAGTCTATTATGTTCTTCTAAGTGATAAAATCTATAATCTCTAACTTAAAAAAAATCAAAACAATTTGGTTTCTTTTCCTTATGTTTCCTGTAATAATAATGTATTTATAATTTATCTTTGGGAAGTATTCAGAGAAAAGCAAATTCTGCTTTGAGTTGTAAGATTATTTTCTTTTTAGGGAATCCTGATAGACCTGTGTTAACTAGTTACCAGTTTTTAATATTTGTGGGTAATGTTTTTTTGATAACAAGGAACATTAACATTTAATAACTAAACTTGGTACTTTTAACCAAACAAAAGTCCTAATTTTTTAAAAATAATGACATCACATTCTTGGTTTGCTCTCTACATATATTCCTGAAAAGAATATAGGCCCATATTAAGACAGAAAATGATTCTTTCATCTTTATTTTATATTCTCATTTACTCACTTATTTGTAAGTTCACTGATGAAGAACATATTTTGATTATAACTTACCTTTACCTCCATCCATATTACACTGGAATTAAATCATTTAGAGAAAATATTTTTTCATTAATTTTACCAGATGCATCAATATTGTGATTTATTTTTAGTTATGTAATAAAACACTTTGGTGTAGATTTTCAAAAATGATAACCTCAGAATTAATGAAAATGGTCATTAAAAGATTTCTAGATTTTGCTTTTTTATAAAAATCAATATTTAGAATTTCACAGTGAAGAGGTCCTAATCCTCATACAACATGAAATTATATAAAAATAGAAGACATAGACATCTTTAAATCTTTAATCCTTTGATTAAGCAGCAAGCACATCACTCTTCCAGGCAAACACTGCTTAAACAAAAAAGGAAAATGACGTGCAAAATATTTACAAAATATGCAAAGCACATAATAAAGACATCTCACTATATACATGTGTCATATTACTAATGAAGCTAAGATTTTCTACTGTGCGCTCTAATGTATGTAAATAAAATTACAGCACATCCCTCAGATACAGCACCTTGGCCCATGTTTGGGATAGAACAGATTTTAAATGAATCACAATATACCAAACAGCTGGACAGATGCTGGTGCTGACCAACTTGACTGACATATCCCACATACTGTGTACTGAAGGTCTACTGACAAGAGACAAGACAATAAAAGCTGTCAAGGTATAGTATGCACATATGCAAGACAATCTAAGTGCTTTTTAAAAATGTTCTAGATATTTTAAGATATATAACTGTCCCCCATGGCTTTTAAAGTAAAAATAAGTATAAATTCTATAATATTAAGAATTTAAAGTCAGTTAAATTTCATCTGGTTATTATCCAGGCCTCAACAATGATCCAATGAGAAAGAAAGACTTATCCTGCAAAATATTTTGGTTATTCCAGAACACAGGGTGCTTAAGAAGAAACTAGTCTGAATGTGAAAAGAAAAAGGAACCGATGAAATTAAATCTATAGCTCTTTTAGGCTGTAGAGCCAATGGAAGGGACTATTTTTCCAATATTTTGGGAATACATGACCTCTCAAAACATAAATTAAGACTTTTGAAGTTGACTATTTGGTGAAGTAGTTCTAAATGTGATGAGAATGTGAATGTGCAAACATTTAGTCTTATGTTCCACTAGTATAGCAAATCTGTCCCTTTGCACAAGTCATGATTCCAATATGAAATCATTATATCAAAAATATTAGTAACACATTGTTGAAATACTATCACTTGTAAAATATTTTTTGTGGGTGCTTAATGATTATGTATTGAATTAAGATGACCTGAAGTCTTTTTCTTTATAAAAAGGGGTCTCAGTGTTTAGTTAACAGCACAATTGTGACTATATACTAATACATCTTTAGATAATGCAGAACAAATTCTAAAAATTCATTTTATGAAATGTTGATGACTTAACCCTAAACCAAACCCATAAATAGGTTGGCTGCAAGGAATAAACAATTGTATCCAAATAGTACAATAGAGATTTATCAAGAAAACACCCTTCATATTAAATGCAAACTCTATTAATAAATATGAGGGTAATAACCTAAACACAAAAAGGGTAGTGGAAATAAATGCTTCCAAAACCATTGTCTCTACATAACTGACAAAATATAATTCTCTTCTAAAGACCTCAATTGTAGGCAACAACTAGTTAAAAGCAAATGGCATTTAGAAATATGAATTCTTTTCAAAATGAACTACATTTTCAAGGAACTTAAAGACATTATATTCCAATAAATTAAGTCCTCATTTGTATGTAAAATTATTATTCCAATTTAGTTATTACTACTGATAGATGACGGGGGTCAATGACCTTTAAATAAGGACTTTACACTAGGACCCTAAACTGTATGTTAAAGGGTTAGTAGATTCAGTACATTCTTTGTGATTTCATATAATTGCTTTGCAATTGATTAAATTGCTTTCTTTTAAAGGAATTAGAATTCCTTTAGAAAAAAAAGCAACACATTTTGAAAAAAGGGACATGCAGCTATAATTTCTTAAATATGAATTAAATGAACATATCAAAATCTGAAATGCAGGCTATTTATTCTTGCACTCCTAACATAGGAAAATGTTTTTAAAAAATTAAATAAAAGAAAAAAAAAGCCAAACGTCCTTAACTTAAGAAACTTAAGGAGTTTTCACAATTACTAAGTCAACATTCTTGTACTAAGAGCCTTGACTATGAAGAGGCAGGAATATAAAGAACCTCAATAAAATAAATACAGTAAAAACAAAACAAAAAGACCCTTGGTATATATAGAATACTTAAATCCTTTTTTTCTTTTCCTTTTATGAGATCACATTGGTGAACACATATTCTAGAAAGGAGGCTGGCTATCTGGAGGCTTTTTGTTTTATAACATATTATTGAACTGGAAAATTTCTTAGACATTCACTTATGCCAGCCCACTGCCTCAGAACTAGTTTGCAGCCTCAGCATCTAGGAAGGATTATTCTTTCCTCTTTTGCATCAGTCAGATGAGCACTGGTATAATGATGGGGTGAAAAGTTACTGTAGCACTGTCCAATTTAATTTTTAGTGCAGTGAGGACTGTGAATCTGTCTGAATTCCAATAAGTGATGGTGGCTGTTGACCACCAACCGTGGACAACACTGGTCTTGGGTTTAGACGGGGTGGCATAGAATTAGCAGGGCGAATGAGAGGTGGTGGAGGCTGATTTAGAGTTGGCCGGGGCTGGATGAACCGAGCCTGCTGCTGGAGTGGAGGAGGCTGCCGATGAAGAGCAGGGGCAGCAGGCAGTGTTGGACGAAGAAGTGGTGGAGGCTGGTTCAGAGTGGCAATGGGGGCTGTTGGTGTTGGAGTGGATGATGGGGCAGGAGGTGATGGACCCAGAGTCCGAGGAGCCTGTGGGGTCTGTGCCTAGAGGTGAGGAAACAAAAATACATGTATGAGATGTAAGTCCTAATGAACTTAATACAATATAGATTGGGCTGTCACAGGAAAAACAAAACAAATCAAAACAAAAACATAACACCAGTGTTTATTGGAAGCACAAGCTTCTTTTATTTTAAACAAAACAAAAAACAAAATAAAAAACAAAACAAAAAAAAGCAATGAGGCTACCAAACAGGCATCTTTATTAGTAAACAGCTTAACACTGGAAATAAAAATAAGACTATGGAAGAACAATACACTCTCCATTCTGCTAGGATCAGAAATTAGCATGTCATTATGACTTAAGAGTCACGAGAGATGCACCACTGAGTAAGTGTATTGTCAACCTTTCATGCTCATTTAGCTAATCCTCTGACAAATTAACCTTACAGAACACCACACAAAATGGTGACTCCTCAACTCATATTAGCTCAAATTCCAGACACAAACACACCTCCTCTTCTTCATCAGTGCTCTTCCCTGATGGCACATTAGAAGCACTTTTTGTCTCCTCCCCTAAAGTAGAAGCATCACCATTAGAAGCCTGGGTTCCTTGTTCTGCTTCCCACTCCTGCAATACCTCCTCTAAGTTAAACCGACGCCTGTAGTTTACAAAGAAGTTCTTCACTTGGCCAACAGTCTTGTTGCCAATTACATCTGCAATAGCTTGAAAATCTTTACCATATTTGCGGACACCTGGAAGGCAAAGTAAATAATACACCTGTGAAGGATCAGTAAGGAGAGCTGTGTGTACTATACATCATGCACACACCAAAGATACCAGCAATGAAATCCTATCTGATAAACTCTGCTCATTTTTCAATTCCGAGACAGAGGCTAAGATATCAGGGTCACAGATGAAAACTATCAATTAGGTCATTTCATTGAGCCAGCCACTTGCCTTCAACTGAACAATCAGAAACTTACCATTTTTTTACATACTCAGTTATTTTCTCCAATCCTCTCTTGAACTCTCAAATACAGTCCATTTATTGTAAAGCATTGAATTCTTTGTTCCATCCTCAATTCCACATTCATTTATTTCCCTAGTAGCCAGTCACCTAAATTTGAGCAACACCGTTTGTAAACAAAACTGGATGGGAATGAGCCATCTCTTTTATCCCCTCAATGGACTGAGTGAGTAGCCTTAGGGTTCCCCCACTATAATTTTGGTCTTAATTACTAACCCACCAGGATACCAACAAAAAGAAATAAGAGTTAAAATATAAAAGTAGAATTATCACAATCTGATGGATTAAAAAAAGGGAAGGTATTTTTGAGAATCAGTTGGATGTTAACTCATCTATAAGTTCTAAAGACTGCGTGAGGAGGATTCCTAACCAGGCTTTATAGCTTAAATAAGGTTAGAGTAGTGCTCTTAGAAGCAATGTGTGTACTCTGCTATTTGAGAACTTTTCATTAAGAAAATTTCATTATAATGAAGGATAGTAATTGATTTATGAAGCTCAGATTATGCTATAGAATTTAAAATAGATACTAATTTGCTCTTAAAGGAATTCTAAAAGAAGTTTATGGACCCATTTCTAGAAACAGATGCACTTAGCTCAAAATATAAAATATCCCAGCAGAAAGGCTAGTTATATTCTTACTGATATCAATTAATATGAAATCCCCAATTACCTGAAAGCACCCATGTGACCTGATTCTGTTTTTAATTCTGCTCCTGGGGAACAAGCATCTCTGGCTATATTCAACTAGCCAGGCTTGATCCACAGGGAGTTCCTTTCTTTACCTTAGAGAATTTGGAGGGAAGTCTGCCATCATTTACCTATAATTATATCCTATTTTAAATGCAGAGCTTTGGGTTTGTAAGCTATGCTCCTTTGCTTTGTTCTCATATTATAACAAAAAATAATAATGACAGACATTGTTTGCAATATTTTATCAACACAAATGAATTTATTTCCCTTTAAATCTAAAGGTTGATCTCCAATTTGAACTTCACAGATAAGAGGAATTCTAATAGTGACTAGGTTTACACTGAGGGCTTATTGGACAATAGATTCCAGATTACTTCACAGTAATAGTTACTATTAAGATATTCAAGTACTTCTCCACTACTTATACTTTAGAGAATAGCAGCTTGTAAAAGACCAAGTTTCTGTGCTATTTCTAATTTATAAATTTGAGAGCTGTGCTGAAGAATATCTATTGATCAGAAATCAGATACTGTGCTCCATCAATGTTCTAATTTTTATAAACAATACTTAATTTATATTCTAGAAATGGCCAAACCTGAATATGGGAGATTACAAATAAAAACTTTAAATAAGAAAAGGGTTAGATCTTAAGAATAACTCTTACTCTAAGTCTGCAGATATAATACCTATCTGGTTTACAAAATATATTCCAAATATTGCAAAATAAATTCCAAAGTTGTCTCCTCCTGACTATCTTCCTTTTGCTCTTTTACTTCTTAATTTTCCTTGCTCAATGGACCTTACCATGTCACCAATATTGTCATATTTACTTTCCATAAGAGCTTTAGTTTTTTCTGGAGACCTGGATGTGAAGGACCTCTTCCAAGCCACCCAGGTGTGTTATTATTAACTCCTGTATATCTATCTAAAACCTAAGGGCTCAGATCATACGCAGACCTCTGATTTGGCTGGATCCCAATCAACGTCCTGAGAACAAGCATGCACAAAAAATAATCCCTTTGACTTGCAGGATGGCTGGCTAGGGGCTGTAATAGCCAGAGCTCCTAGGCAGTCTTAGGACTGGAGCAGCCTCATCTGTTTATCTGTGTTCTGACACATTTTATAATTTTCATCTGTATACATGATGTGAAAAAGGTTGGAAGTACTGACCTATGGGATGCAAATCAGCACAAGCATTACTGCAATGCTAAGTCTGCAAAAAGTGTTCAGGAAATATGATTTTTTTCTATTAGGCTTTATTTTATATTTTTGCCCCTTAAACCACAAGAGACATGATAATCTTCTTTATCACCTTCACACTCCTGATGACTCTGTTCAACAATATGTTTTTGCTAGAAAATGGATGTAATTCTTAAAGCTCTATACTGTGGTCCTCAACTAGGCAAAGTATAGTGAAATGCCAACTTGCTGGAACTGCTTTTTGAGAAGAAATCCCCAATTAAGCGTGTAGAGGACACCTATCAGGGGTAGTGATGAGGAACAAATGACTTAACAACTACAGCATCACAGCTATCTGAGTTCCGATCTGTACCTAGGGACAAGTGGCCCATTCTTTTTTTCATAGTTTTTAATCAAAAAGCAATCTGATTGCTTTCTCAACAAGGGAGTTAAAGATGATGATTAAGTCAATATCTTCCTAAAGATATAAAAGGTCCGTACATGTGAACCATAATTGCTAATTAAAATTTTCAAGAGTCAGTGGAATATACATTTGGAGAAACATAAATTTCCCATGAAGAAAAAAAATGATATTTAATCAAGTTTCTAAACATCACTTCAAAGTTAAAACAACCTGACTTCCTATGCTGGCAGATGATATTCTTTACTATTTAATATATATTTTTAAAGTTTTGGGAATTAACATAAAAATATTGTCATTAAGATATTTTGTTATTTTATGAAAGCTCACATTTTCCAACCAGTATTCTACATTACCCAACATAAAACATACATAATTTTTTTTTACACTTGTTGTTTATACTTTTAGTTTGCCAAAGAAGATATTGTTATTAATAGTAAAGACTTTACCATAGCCATTATCTACATTATCTCAAATTTTAAATTAGTGGAGTTTGTCCATTCATGTTTTGAGCTTTGGCTAACAAGATGGTACCTTCAGGAACATTTATATGCTGTTTCCCAAAACTGGACATGGAATCTGAATTTGTCTTTTTATTTAGAAGAGACAGTATGGACAGCTACTTTTGTATGTTTAAAAAGCTAAATTTGGACTTAAAAAAACACTCCACACAAAAAACCAAAGCATTAACTGTTGCAAGCTGCTTCTAGGTATTAAAATTTCAGGGAATTTTTTTTCTTCCTATGCCAAAATTTCTTAAATGAGCAAGTACTTAATATAGTTGGGAATTATAAATAATCCATAATTATCAATAATCCAGTTTTAAAACAACAGTAATAGAGTGACATCTAGAAAGTAGGATTGTGGTTCTTTTCAATCACTAAGACATAAATTTTAATCACTTGGGAACATGAGTTTCTTTGAACCTCCTGTAAATCTCTTCATATACTCAATGTTAAAGAAGGTAGAAAATATCAATAGCAGCAGAACAATGAATCCTGTATATAATTGAGAGTTGAAAGTCAAAATCATGTATTTTCTTTTCAATATCTATCTTTTCTCTTCTAGGTCTCTTCTATATATGTATTCTCACCTTCCCTTGTTATAAGTTAAATTTCATTGCAAAAATGCTGGAAATTTTGAATTGTTGATTGTTTGAAGTAAGTGCATCAGAGGGTTTACAGTTCTATTTTTTAACCTTCATTCTTGGGGGATTTGTTATAACAGAATTATCTAAAGCACAAGTGTGCCTTTCAAATGCAAAGGTATGAATCTCCTATTTCCACCTCCTTTTGATCATTCATGTTTACTATCCTTACATTATTATCAAATGTCAAACGAAAGAAGCAATTTCTAGATCTGCAACTTTATTTCTTCTTTAAAATGATCTAATGTATAAACTATAGAAAGAGAAGGTAAATTTTACTGTAAACACACCACTTGAACATAGTTCTGTCACTTTCTGTTTTAAAAGAACTAAAAATTAAAATTGGGATCTTGATAAAATTAGAGCATAAAAATTTTAACAGGGGAGTGTGTATGTATATACACACACATATGTGCATATCTATATATGTATATTTTTATTAGCACTAATAACCAGGAAATGAATACATTTAAGAGGTGGCCTAAAATAAAAAACGGCAAATATTGTTTAGCATGCTTCTACCCCCTTATAAACTTTAAAAGAGTGTTTTGTACTATAATTTAAGATATTTATATATAAACATTAATATATGAGACACATATTTATATATGATACAAACAGGGATAATAGTTTACCATTAACAAAAATATGGGAAGATCATGATTGGTCTTGCTCTTATTAATTTGTTATAATGTAAAATTTAGATATCTAATACTAGAACAGATGACAGAAATTGTATAACTATTCTTGATAGATACTTTAAATGAACTAAATTAGCACCATTAATGATAA
Organism: Marmota marmota marmota; assembly: GCF_001458135.2. NCBI lineage: Eukaryota > Metazoa > Chordata > Mammalia > Rodentia > Sciuridae > Marmota > Marmota marmota. The sequence goes on from NW_026000016.1 coordinate 35,575,466, forward strand.
CCCACTTGGGGATCTTTGAACAATGTTACTAAAATTATAGGTAGAACTAAAAAGAGCATAATAAATCAATAGATTACAGAAGTATAAGCAGACATTACTATTCAATCTAAGCTTGATTCCTCACTCCCCTTTCAATTAAGAAAAAAAGAAAGAGAAGCTTACTTAAATGGTTATCATTTACTTAACAAAAATCTAAGTAGATAGGTTAGGAAAGTAAAGTGATAAAGATATATTTAAACCCTAGGAAAGAAAATGAACTTAATGTGTTTGGTTTTAAAAGAGTTACAACAAGAGAGTTTATGTAACAGTTATAATTATTAATAGTAGCACTAGAGTCATTATTTCTTTCTCCAGGTCACTGTAAATAGACTACTATGAGCAAGAAAATAAAGCATTTTACAAATGAGTGTCAAGGCAGAATACATGTATAAAATGTCTTAAATATAAAATGCTCTACAAATTAAAATGTGTTAATATCAAAACAATTTATTATTGCGTTGCAAAAGTAAAGTCATTAGTGCAAAACTACATAAAAATTTCTCATAAATAAAGATTAAAGAAAAATAATAAAAAAGAAAATACTGCCTGATAAATAGCTTCTTAACAGCAAACTACACATTAAGCTAGACACTGCAATTATATAACCACCAAGACTCAGGTACAGTCGATATTACTATATGAATTATACTACTTATAAGACATAATTCTGGGCATTATGTGGGAATATAAGACAAAATGGAACTTTTTAATTCACTCAAAACAACTATTTTGGACACAGATAGCTTCATATTGTTGTTTTTTAATATTTATTTTTTAGTTTTAGGTGGACACAATATCTTTATTTTATTTTTATGTGGTGATGAGGATCGAACCCAGTGCCCCACGCATACCAGGCGAGTGCACTACCACTTGAGCCACATCCCCAGCCCAGCTTCATATTGTTTTATCTCATGTAATAACAATAATAAAAACAAAATGCCCAAAATGAAGCAAAAATTCCAGAGTCAAAATAAATAAAAACGAGACATTAACACATTATTAAAAAAGATTCTTTGAAATTCTAAGATCAAGTATACTTCTATACAAATGGCTGCATTAGAATAATTTATTTAAAGGGTTACTTTTAAAATAAGCATTAATAATAGTGAATATGCCTGAATACAGAGGAAATGTTTGATTAAATGTGTTAATACTCTGTTCTTCCATTTTAATAAGCTATGTCCACATATATACACAAATCTTACCACTGCCCTTTCCTTGAATGAAGCTTTTCTTAATATCCAACCCAGCCGTAATTTTCAATGGACTCTACCACTTAAAGTAGTACTGTACAACAGAATCAAATCCTGAGTGCTGAACAGAGAAATATTAGCCCAGGTTTTCCTAGAAAATCCTATTCAGAAATTGCTTTTCACCGGGATAATTTCTTATATTACAGTACAGAATTAAGATGGAGGGAAACAGGGTTTACTTGAATAAAAGGAATGTCTATTCAAAATAACTATGCTAGAGCTGTCAGTCATAGTTATAAAGGAATACGAAGCAGCCATTGAAAATGCTCACTAATGTTTTAAACAAAATTTAAATTATCAGAGTCTAATTTTAAAGCAGCTATTGTTGAACATTATAAAGTAACTAAACCTTGTTCTGACTCATTCAGAAACTTAGTTCTATGAATGTGCTTGATACTCACGCACAGCTACCTGCTTTCAGAGCATCAAGTACTTCTCTTTATGGGCTAATTCTCACGTTCTCTATTCCAAACTGTAGAGTCATCTATTAGTCAATCTTTAATTACATTACTTTCATATCTGAATGATGCTTGCATGGCATTTCTACAAATATATTCTGCCATGAACATTTGGAAATATTTTAAAAAGTGTACTTGAATATTCGTTTCATTGGAACCCTTATAATAGTTAATCTAGGTAAAAATGCTATAGATACTCAACACAAAAAGGTTCAGTACCACCACCACCCAAAAAAAACCCCAAAATGTGTAGACCATACATACTTAAAATGACTCAATCAGAGTCTGCAGATAGTTCTGCAGATAGTTCATCTTAAAGAGGAAAAACAACAAAACACCCCACAATACTGAATAAAAATATACAATTTGCTCTTAGGTAATTCAAACATGAGAAAATCCAAGTTTAGAGCATTTTAAATTTGCCCATGGGCATTCAGAACACAAATGGTCTTTTGTCATATAACTCAAAAAAGTTATACATAGTACATTAAAATGTTATATGTATAATTTATACCTCTTCAGTCTCTTTTTAAAAATACAAATACTTAAAGCCAGGGTTCTAAGCATTCAGTGGTACATCTCTTAAGTAAGGTATGATAAACTGAAAGTTAAACATACAGTACCTGACACTTATAAAATAGAGACTACTACACAGAGTGATTAGAAAAACCAAAAACATTATAATTTATGCTTTTAATTATGAATCATCAATGAGTGATACAGGAAAAATGAGTCTAATTGCAAGAATACTGAAGCAGACACCGAGCCCACATGACTTGGTCATGCTTGTCACCAACATCGATTATTCAGTGCTGAGAATGCATTATGTGCTGTTCTGGACCCAAAATGTACATAGACTCAGTATGTCACATCCACAAATACAACACATAATTCCTGGTCACCAAAACTTTGTGATTAATACAAAATCCATTTTCTTTCTTGATCCACTTCTAAAGGAAGGGAAGAACTATGATAGTCACCTTTCATGACAAGTTAAATAATTATTAACAACAGTAACTGCTTATCTTTAATATACCTTGCACTGCTAGAAGCTGCTCCTCTGTGGTCCAACGGGCATTAATTTTCTGATTTGACTACAAAATTAAAGAGAATTTCCTAATGAGGATATGAAGACAGACATTTTTTCAAAGTGCTTATTTTTTTTAACTTTTCACCAAATCACAGACATGAGAGTACTAAAACTGATTTATGAAGACTCCATTTTTAGAAGGATTAAAATTTATATTGAGTTACTTTTTACCCACACAGAAAGGTAATGAAAGGGAAATGTACAAATCTGGAATGTACAACATTAACATTTATGCTCTATATCAAAGATATTGAAGCCTGAGAAAACCTATTAGTTGTCAATTTTCCAACTACAATGTTCCTATCATTCATTACAAATGTTAATTTTAACCTTGTTTTTAACATTTAAGACATTTTATTTTCTTTAGAAAAGATCTGTGACTCTTAAAATTTCTTCCCTTCAAATTTATATTAAATCTAGCCTTTCTCACCCTAAAACAGTGTTACAAATCAGCACAGAATGTAGAATAGGCCTAAGTCCTAAAATATTTTTTTAAATTTCTAAAGAAAGTGACGGGCTGAGAAGAATGGATCTTTTTCTCCCCAAATCTTCCAATGTTCCTCCCCAATTTTTTGTTTAAAAAATTCTAGAATTTTGATATTGTAATATCAATCAGATTTCACTAGTGTATATCCACTGACCAGTAATATCAAGGACCTTTGGCGGTAGATAAAGGAACTTTTTGCAAAGATAAAGTGACTCTATGTAACACCTTGACATGAACAAGAAAAAGGGAAACTGGAAGGGTTAGAAATTGAGATGGATTTTAGGAAAGAAGTTTCTGAAAGGAAAACAGAAGGTATTCCATGTATAGGGAACAATAGAATCTATCAGGAAAAAGTGATAAATAAGCCCAGAAAGTTGGTAGTATTTCACTAAACTAAAATGTATTAAGGGTCACTAATCATAGAAAAAATGGCAAAAAACCAAGGGTGATAAGCTTGCACTAAATTTAATAAACAATGATTGTGTTTTTGATGGTAAGAGTATATGTGAGAAGAGTATGATTTTATCCATAATAAGACTTTAACCCTGGAAAGCTGGAAGAAGAGCTATGCTGTTAAGAATCTAGAAGTCAAGAAATGTAGATTTGGGAGATGTAGAAAGGTAAAGCAAAGATGCATTTAATTTGGGATATGCTGAAAATGAGATACTAGGACAGGACACTCAGGGAGAGCTCAGGTGCCCACTTGAGGGTAAAATAAGTTTATTCCAATAAATTTTTGAAGGGTCTGGAAAATTTTCATAGGGAAAATAATGGAGTTATACCTTACTCAGGACTTACTTATTGGGCTTCTTTTTAAAAACTGTGGCATCCCCATTGCCAAATTACTCTTGAAATGTGCTTATTAGTGTAGCCACTGATAGGCACACAATCTCTCAATAGATCCATACAATCAGGTACTTCTCTCCAGCACTGAAATGCACCACTAGTTTTTCAGCCGAACCCCAAATACAACTGCCAATCCGTATAATTATATGTATGTCTGTGTATATTTTATATATATTTAAATACTAGAATCTCTCTCAGTTCAAAGAGTCATGTAGAAGCTAAAACAGATTGAAGGAGCTGGATTCATAATTCTCAATTCATGAATGTTCACTCTGGGGCAGATACTCAATAAATGGGAATCAGGCAGAATTGCAGCAATACTATACTTGCTATGGCTAAACATTCTGTTTCTCTCTCTTAAATGGCTGAACGTCTATCCAGTTGAATTTGAATCATTTAAATGCACATAGGATGCAATTTTAACATAGTTAAATGGTGAGATTCTATCTTCAAGGGAGGAGGAAAAAAAGGAATTTTGAGGAGAAACCCTGGACAATGCCTACATTTATGTAGAGAAAGGAAAATCATGCTGAGAAGGGAACATAGTAGCTATAAAAGAGAACATAATCTCTCAAAAGTTAAGGGAAGACAGGTCCAGTGGCACATGCCTATAATCCCAGTGACTAGGGAGGCTGAGGTTCTAGGCTAGTCTTAGCAACTTAGTGAGACCCCATTTCAAAGTGAAAAATAAAAAGGACTGGGGATGTACCTCAATGATTAAAAAAAAAAAAAAGCCCCTGGTTCAAAAAACAAAAAGAAAAAAAAAACCTGGAGGGTAAAAAAAGAAAAAAGAAAAAAAAGTTACAGAACAAAGAGAAAGATGGGTAGTCACCTAAAACAAGAGCTCAGGAAAAGGTATGAAGAATAAAAAGTTTTGTCTTCAGTGACAATGTCAACCTTTAAGAAGCAGTTTTGTTGGAAAAATTTAGGAGGAAAGAGCTGAAACCAGATGGGATTAAATAGTTACTATATGACAAAATGGAAGCAGTAAAAAGAGAAGGAAGGAGAAATAGGGTCAAAAATTTTAAATAGACAGGATTCTTGTTAAGTTATTCATTTTTATAGTCTATTTTAAAGCCATTTACACTTTAGTAAAGATTTAATTTAGAAAAAGGACAATTCGAACATAACTAGGAATCTAAAACTGTGTTGATATCAAAATTAGCTGGGTGGTACCACAGACTATATCCTTCTACACCAAACCCTGATCTGAAATGTTGTTATTTAAAAAATAATAATATACAACAATACAATCTAATAACTGTATGAAAGATACTTCTAGAACAAACAATTCATGACTTCCTTAGTGAATTCAGCATTCTTACTGCATCCTTTCCCCAATAAATCAATTTGCCTTCAGGTATTTCTCACTTTTGTCAGCAGTATTATATGTATGCATGTGTATATTATATATATATATAAAGTCTGAAGAGCTGGAAATGATTACCAAGTTAAACCTTCTACTCAATGCTGAAAATTCTATCCAACATCCATAATAAAAGGGTTACCCACCTTTGCAAGAAAACATTCATGGATGGGAAATTTATAGCTTCAAAAAGCACTCATTTTTCCAGTTATATTATTCTTTCTTCTTGGATTAGTCTCCTTGTCTCCATCTACCTACCTCCATCCAAAACAAATCAAAGCATAACAAAAATTGCTACCTCTACCCCTAATATGCTCACAAACTTGAGGAGATATAAATTTATTTCCTACTTTGCAGTGTTATCATTTGCTTCCATTCCTATAACTAATACCCAACTCTATTCCAACCCTTTTACCATTCATCACTCATATACTTAGTATTTTAGTAGCTATCAAATATCTCCTGCATAAAACTGCATAACATAATATTTGAGGATAATTTTCATACAATTAAAAAATAAATACATCCTCCTATACTGAAGAAACAACAGGGTTTTTTCATTTAACTTAATTTGCTTCTTTTTTGCAAGGACTTCTGCACTTTGCCTCTTGCCCACTGATCTCTATCACAAAGAAGTCCTCACTCAACCTCATTAATATCTCACTCATATGGTTTTCATTATTCCTCCACATCCAAGTTTGCCTTCCTAAGTAGACAATACGATTCTTGAGAGAAGATTGTTTTATACTTCTGCTGAATTCCACACAGCAATTAGCCCAATAATGAGTTCATAGTAAGTGAATACTATACAGAAATATTTGAAATACCTGTTGATTGGTTTGTAAGAGTGCTTTTTATTTCCAGACTGTATATATATTTTGAATGTATTATTCAACACCTCATCATTATTCCTATCATTCTCTCTGCCTGAAATGTCCTCTTCTCCATTTTATGTGACAGTAAAACCTCCACTTATCTTTCAAGCCTCAGATGAAACATTCCTCCTTAAGGAAGTCTTTCCTGATTATCCTAGCCAGAATGAATAATGAATAATGCTGCTATTTTCCTGTAGCACTTTGTTTATAAATCTACCGTATAACTTTTATCAGTTTGTCTTACAACATCTATACGTAAGTCCTTTTTTAAAAAAAGGTGAAAAAAATCACCTCATTTTGTCCTTTTTCCTACCCTCCCCCACCATACTTCTCAGAGTGCTTCACACCATTGTGCCTTACATCAGATTATCAATAAACACTTGTGGAAGCAAATGGATTTTCTTTCCCTAAATGAAAATATCAAATAAAGCCAAATTAACAAGTAAAGCTCCTTAGTAATTATGAGGTAATTCTTTTAATGACCTATTATAATTATTCTAAAGGTTATTAGCATTCTCTGATTAGGTAAAATCTAACCTAAAGGTAACAGGATGGATGATAGGATTCTAAAGGTCTTTACTGTGATTATGAATCTAATATTTTGAAAAATATCCATTCAAGTTGCCCTCCTCCTGAAAGGAACAGGAAAATATGATAAATATAAATATACCCTGGGGACTTTCAATATAACAAAACATATAATATTATATATACTATTAAATCATATAAGTTCAATAAGTCACCCCAAATACTTAAATTTCAGTGTATGCATGACTAAGTGATTTTATCGTGATCATTATTTTTATAACAAGATTTTAGAAAATGCTTGATAAAATTTAACTCAATTATTAAACTGTGAGAATCGAATAAGCAATTTTGCTCTTCTATGAAAGTGACAGCATAATATATGCTAATCAAGGACGAAGCAGGACTTTAAAAAATCTAAAATACAGTCAAGCATTCCATTGATTTACTACTTGTGTGACCTTGAGTAAGTCAGTTAAACTTTCTGAGTCCAGTTTCCTCATGTAAAATAATAATACCTGCTTTACCTACTTGTATGAATTTCTGTGAAATCAAGGAGGTAGCAGGCAGGTAGGATAAAATACTACTGTACTTGCAAATCTTACTTTATATAATTTTAATAACTGAGATGGTCCTATAATTTTATGATATTTTGGAATTAAGACTAACTTTTCATTAAAAATAGGTAGACTTTTTCTGTAATGTTACTACGCATGGTATATTCTTATGAGAAAAATGTTAATTATTCCATTATTTTATTTAATGACTATAAGTTATTTGGTTTTTTCTTTCTTTTTCAGGCAATCTTGGTAAGATATTTTCCAACAAAGTTCTATGTTTTAATTTTTCAAACTTATTGGCACAAAGTTCTTCCTGGTATTCCCATAATGTTTTTAATATCTGTTGTATTTTAATTTTATTTTGAAATTATGGGAACTTTAATCTTTTCACTTTTATGAATTTAAACTCATGCTTAAACAAAAAACTAAACATTTCAATACAAAATTTAAAATAATTTTTACTGTCATAATATAGCAAAATAAAGCACTATTTTTTTTTTATATTATACTGGCCTTACATAAATAAATGCTACTAGAATGTTTGTCAGTTTACTCTGGGTTTAGAACATATTTTTCATAACCTAACCTTGAAAGAGATTATTAAAAACAACAACATTTTTTTTTTTTAATAAGTCTTCCTTTCTGGAAGAATAATTCTAATGACTAAGATGCCACACATACATTATTTCTGAAGCACTACTGTTTTTTTTTTTTTTTTTTTTAGTTGTAGTTGGGCACAATACGTTTATTTTATTTATTTACTTTTATGTGGTGCTAAGGCTCGAACCCAGGACCTCACATGTGCTAGGCGAGCGTTCTACCGCTGAGCCACAACCCCAGCCCCTGAAGCACTATTCTTTTGTCTTCCCACAGCCCCTCACACATATTTCATGTGTAGATAGCTCAGTCAGCCTGTGATTTGGAAGGCAGGAAAAGAGTCCCATTATTAGGACCAAATAAGATTATTTGATTATCACATACACAGGAAGGCAAATCCAGGATATGAAGCATAACATAAAGAGTATTAAAAAAGAAAAAATATTTTATATAAGTAGAAACTTCTATAAAAAGACTTGACTGGTTCTTACAGGGCATTTAAGGAGTCCTATAAATACCACAAATACCAAAAAACATTTAGGTTTCAATTAAAATACAAGGCACAAAAATAATGGTTGATCTATATCTTTTTAGATATTTTTATTTTCAGGGACATAAGTACAAGAATTTAAATCCACATAGGAAAATCCTCATCTGAACTGAAAGACAAATGTCTGAAAATAAAAATCTGTTGAAATGAACTCCTTTTCTTATGATTTATTCTTGCTGTGTTACCAATTCAAATAGGCAGTAAAGGGCTTTGAGAAAACACTGCATAGTCCCAGAAATATATCAGCTTGTTTATGGATGACCTTCTAGTTTCACATACACTGTGCTTGCTCCTATAGCTATTTTCCCTAAGTATTTTCTCTATATGGATTGCTAAGGGCAGTAATAATTTAAATAAAAAAGCATTAGCCAAACCTCAAAATATCAACTACCTAAATGAAAAAATATATGACAAATTATCCATATTAGGAAACCTTCAGAGTAGTTACCAACACAAGTCACCAAAACAGTACTTAAACAATGACTGGATAACTGAAAGAATAAGCTTCACTATGTTTAATCACATGTATTTTTCAATATCATACCTCAGGAGGTTTGAATTCTTCAATTCCACCTTCCATTTTCTGTTTAAGTGCACTGTTTACTTGCTTAGCATTCTGAACCTTCAACAAATAACCCAAAATATAAATCAGATCATGTACTTAGGTAAATTTTTGAATACTCAAACAAATGACAAGGATATATATCAAAACTCTCTGAAATTTTATTTCAGGAGAATAAATATATTTATCACACTTAGGCTACTTATACTGCTCATTTAACTAATTAATACACACATCAACTAATATACACATTTAATGGACTTGAAACTAGATTTAAATATTTTTAAATATCATAAATCATAGTCTCTGAATACCTTTTTAACAATGTCTCTTATAACCAAAGGCAACCAATGTTTAGGGATTCATTTCCATCAAAAGTTCTCATTACCGCAGTGTTCTGACCAAATAATGATTATTCTAGTAAGAATAATGATGGTGACTAATATTAGGTATTTATGTATAAAAAAATCACTCTCAGTACTCTGGACAAAAAAAATCATTTAATTTTTCACAACCTCCCTGTGAGAGAAGCACTATCTGCTATAACTCAACATATGCAATAAAAAATCACAGGTCTTATGGGGAAAAACAGGTGGGGATACAGCACTCAAAAACTTCAGTAATGACAAACAGGAAAAGGAAAAAACCTAACAAAAATGAGAGCACAGTTATATACATTCTAAATTATTAAGAAATTCATAAGTATGAGGCCAAGGAATTAATTGTAGAACATTAGCGTAGCATGGTTAAGGTCCTGGGTTTGATCCCTAGCACTTGCTACCGCTGCCCCCAGCTTGTAAGTTACTATGAAGCAGAAGAAAGGCTATTTGAAATCAGATCAAAGTTTTAACACTAGATGTATATGGTTCATAACACACAGTGAATTGAAGTAGCTGGTACATGTCTGAGGTATGTGTTTTCTCAGGTCGGCTGGGTGCACTTTTTGCTGACAAACTCATACTTGAGCGAACACAATTCATGTTATGCTTAAATTGTTCCCCAGTATATCAAGTGCAATGGAACAAATGAAAGCTTTCAAAACAAGAGTTAGTGTAGAACTGATTCTATTTCTATTACAACCATTTGGAGATGAAGAATAAAGGGCACAGAGAGGTTAAGAAACTCCTAACACCATAAATATAGGAGGTACAATCTGAATTTAAACCATGCCAAGTTTTAAATAACTATTCTACTGGCAATACTGTTATTTGCCATTTAGAACATTAAGGGTCAGGACTGGTTACTTTAATCCTCTTTTTTTTAAAAATTTCCCCAGTGTGGACAACCAAATGATTTATAAAAGAATTTGTGAATTTTTTTTTTCACTAGAGATATTAAATACAGCTAAAATATAAATATCTATGATGGTTCAAGGACAATTAATTGACTACGTTAGACATATAGATGTAAAATGTAAAGTGTCCCTGTTCTCAAGGATTTCATAGATTTGTGGGAAGATAAATAAATATAAAAATGTGATAAATGCTAAAACGCCTAACGTAGACTTGGAGAGAAAAAACAGAGAAGAAAGAAGTAGATGTGCATGTTTGTGTTGTTGGATGGAGGGTGGTAGGGAAGATCGGGGAAAATGTTCAAGAGAAGCTGACACCTAAAGGAGTTTTAAAAGATTAGCAAGAATTAAGCAGGCAGACAAGGTTGGGGGAGGGAATGCATTCAAGGCAGAAAAGCATTTAGGAAGACAAAAAGCCCAAGGGCTTGGGTAATAAATAAAGCTGAGGCCAGATTATAGAATTTGAATTTTGCCTAAAGAATGAAGGAAAACCATAGGATTTTTAAGTAAGGGAACAACATGACCACATTTGTCTCTTAGAAAGACACTTCTGGGTAATAATATGGAGAAGTGAATGTGGTAAAGAGGATGGATTAATTTAACAATCTAAGTGAGAAATATTAATTAAGAAAGCTTTCATTAAAACAGAAGGTATGAAGGAATGATCATGGCAGTACACAAGGTTGGATAAAGAAATAACCCAGAAACAATTAAGATCTCTTTTGTAAACACTCGATTGTGGAGAATTAGGGGGAATCAAGGACAACTAGTTAGCTGAGTGAGTGTATATGGCACTCACCACTCACTGAGACAGGGAATACAAAAAGAGAGAGAGAGAGAGAGAGAGAGAGAGAGAGAGCGCACAGATAACTAGGTTAGTTGTGGAAATCAGTCTGGGCAATGTAAAAGTAGTAATAACTTATGAAATTATTAATGTAAACTTTTACTATGTCACACTAATGAATAACCAAGGAAGCTTAAAAGCTGAAACCAAAGTACCTTTATTAAAAAAACAAAAACAACAACAAAAAACTGTAAGAGGATGGGTAGCTCAGTAGGGAAAATGGTTGCCTAGCATGCATAAGGCCCTGGGTTCAATCCTCAGCAACACACACGCACAAATAATCCATATGTATAGCAGTAGTACTGAGGATGAAATATAAGCACAGGTACCAGTATATTTTATTCCTCCGTTTTCTTGAGAACTTTGAAAATATTATAGGTAAAGTGTTTTTGGAGTTTTCTAAAAAGGAGAACTGTGATTTGGAGGATGGGGAATCTTGCAAAGATGCATGGTTTGACTAAAGACTAAGCACTCCTCAAAGACATATTCAAGAAACTCAAGAGAGACCAGTGTCATAAGTCAAGGGAAAGAAATTCCAAGAAGAAAGGAGTGGTTGATAATGTCAAACATTACTGAGTAGTCAAGGGAGATAAGAACCAATAAGGAAGCATTAGATCTGACAATTCTTTCATAAATGATCTTAAGATAGTCTTCAGTGGCACAACTACAACGGGATATGAGACAAAAACTAAATTGGAAAGGGTCAGAAAATAACTGGTGGTAAGAAAACTGAAGTAATTTTTTTGTATATATTCATTCAGGAAGTTTGCTAAGGAAAGAGAAACAGGATAACTAGGGTCAAGGGATAAAGAAGTCTGAAAATGTTGGAGAATCTTAGTCCTACGCTAAACAGTTAAAAAGTTCTTATATTAAGTGTGAAGAGTTATATTAATTTCTATTTTATCAGTGATATTATACATTTACTTCAGAATTTCAATGTTTTTAAACTACTAATAAATTTCTTAATATTGCATAATATGAAAAGATAATGCATCAATTTTTCTAAAGATCAAGAGTATGCTAAATTCACAGTGATAACATAGGGATGCATCTTGTAATTCCTAGAACCAGTAGAAAGAAAGAAAGAGGGGGGGGAGGGAGGGAGAGAGGGGGAGGGAGAGAGCACACACAGGTGGAGTGAGCTGAAAAATGTAAATGTGACATGACCATGGTACACCTCTTCTTAAAGTCAATCAGTTGTTTCCTAACTCAGGATGAATTTCAAATTTCTTAATATTGCCTTTTGATAAATCAGTGTCTACTATTACCTGCAAAAGACAAGTAGAAATTAATGATAAGCTTTATAACTGACAACTGTGTGTGTTGCATGGAGTTAAAAAGCAGACAGAAAGAATAAACAAGAGAGAAGTTGTCAGACATGAGGTGATAAGGTCAAACAAGGTATAGTATAAATGAGAGCACTGATTGAAAAGAAATTTCAACGATAAAACTCATATAGCTGGGTTACCCCTTGGGATTATGTGTGTTGGGGGAGAGATAATGACAGAAAATGAGGCAAAGAAGTTCTGATGAGGTAGGCGTGGTGGCACATATGCCTTAATGTAATCCCCTCCTGTGACTCTAAGACAGGAGGATCAAGTTTAAGCAAGACCCTTAGTAACTTAATAAGACCCTGTCATGAATTGGGGGTATGTATACTCAGTGGTAAAGTGCCTCAGTACTCCCCCACCCTGCCTAAAAAAGATGATTCTGGTATTTCAACAGAGAGGGAAGAGGAAAAAAAAGAAATCTTTAGGTGGAAGATCTGGCAGGCAGCTGTGCTACAGCTATTGAGCTTGGGAGAAAAGTCACAGCTTGAAAAATAGATTCAGAAGTCACTGGCATGTAGGGTACAGGGCTGGATGATATGAAGTAAGAAATGACAGATTTATAAGTACATCTAGATTTAAGGGATAAAGAAAAATAACAATGAAAACCAAAAAACAAAAGAAGCCGGAGAAAGGCCAGAAATAGCAACAACTATTCATTGAGGACTTATTATGTTAGGCACTGCTTTTAAGCACTTATCATACATAATCTTTAAATAATCTTGTTTAATTCCTTCCAATCACAATATTTTAATTCTCATTTTCAGATGAGAGAAATGAAGCTGAGAGAAATTAAACAGCTCCCCTAAGGTTATACATGTAGGAAATGGTGTAGCCTAGATTTAGAACTTATAGGTTCCCTGATTCTAGGTCCTGCCTCTTAATCACCTGATTATGATGATATTTTTATTATAAGACTACTGATGATGATGAAAATGGCAGTCATCACTGAATATTCAAAATGTGCCAAACACTGCTGAACAATATATATTACAAACAATTCTCAATAAACTGCATGAGAATTTTGATTATCTTCAATTTCATACACAGAAAATTAAAGCTTAGCAAGGTAATACAGTCTGCCCAAGGTCACAGAGCTAACAAGTAATAATGCTGGGATTCAAATCCAGAAATGGAAGACTTATCTTCCACAAATTTTAAAGAATGAAATTGGGTTGGAGTATAGCTCAGTGGAAGAATACTTGCCTAGCATGCTGGAGGACATGGGTTTGATGCCCAGAACCCAAAACCAAGAAACTTATATAAATGGGTGCTAAGAAAATCTGCAAGAGTACAGTACAACCTAGGTAAAAAGTAGATAAGCAAAATGGACAGAATCATTAAATATACTATTTTTATAAAACTACCTGACGTTTCAGAGAGATCAACTCCATGTCCAGTTGCCTCAGAATGGTGTTGGCTGCATTGGGACTACAAGAAACAGCTACCACATCTTCCTGGGTTAAATACATGCCCTTAGGTGGACGGCACTTAGAGCGCTGAGAATGATGGCGATGTTGTAAACTCTGATATTCTCTCCTTCCAAGTCCAATCTTGCTAGTTTGGACAGTTTGTTCAGTGTTTCCCTAAGAGAATAAAGATAACAGTAACAGGTCATTTGGTTTTTATAAATATATGAGCTGAAAACAGTTTCCAATAGAAGTATTTGCTTCACTAAGTATACCTGAAAAATACTTCTAACTAATTATATTATTATGTACAAGTTCAAACCTATACACAGTACTCATCAACTGGAGGATAAGGGAAAGAAAGACTATGACACGATGCATCCTTGATTATTTCACTCAATCAAATGCTTAGTTTCTAGGCCCAGAAGACTACAAAAAAATTAAAAAATAAGTTTTTAACTCTAAACTATTCCTACTGCTTAAAGATTGGATATATTTTCCCTAAGCAACAGAGGGGGAAAAATAAAAACAAAAACAAAATCAAACTATAATTTACTAAATACAAACTTTTTCAAAAAGTATAAATAAGAAAAAAAAAAAAGAGGTAACTTAGGAATTCTGACATGCAGATTAGGCAGCTGGAAAAGATGTAACATTTCATCTTCACTTTAAAGTTGTTGAGCTGAGCACGGTGGCACATGCCAATAATCCCAGAGACTCTAGAGGCTTAGGCAGGAGAATTGCAAGTTTGAGGCCAGCCTCAGCAACTCGGCGAGGCCCTAAGTAACTTACTGAGAACTTTTCTCAAGATAAATCAAAAAAAAGGGGCTGGGGATATGGCTCAGTGGTAAAGCTACCCTGGGTTCAATCCCTGGTAATCAATCAATCAATCAAAAGAGAAGTATACCTCTAAAGGTTAAAATTATCTTAACCTTAACAATAATTCTTAAGTTTCAAATCTGTGAATAAAATATCAGTTTATACCTCAGAAAGGAAGAATTAAACTCAGTTCAGGAAAGCTATTCTAATAATGATGACCATGTTGTCTTAAGCAGTATTTCACTATTACCTGCAAAATTCTTAAAGTGTGATAGAAAAATACAATGGTATTCTGTGCTTCTGGGAGGGGAATCCATTTTTTTTTTTTTAATGTGTCTATTACATGGAATTTTATTTACTGACTAGATTCAATAATCCAGTTCTTTAGGTATTAACTAAAATTCATAAAACCATTGTATAATGAAACATAGTTTTGCTTTATTTCTTAAAACTCAAAGTAATACATGACAGATTTGCTATTCAGAAAATTCTTTCCAATATAACACCCCTTAAACTGCAGGGTCAAGTATTTTTTTAAAATCGTTTAAAATTCGTCTCTGAGCTGGTAGGGAGGTGAGGAAATTCCTTAGCGGCCAGAAATGATGAGAAAGCAAGAATCCAGAGAGATAAGCAAATATGCAGGAACTAGCATTTGCCTAAAGCCCAGGCTTCAAAGAACAACCAGTGCAGGGCATGAGAGACAAAGCCAGAACACTGAAAGGGGAATATCATCATTGTGTAAAGTAGAAAAAATACCCCTGCTCTGCAGAAGGAGAGGAGATTAAAGGCAGTCATGCCTATCTCACCCTTGGCTGAGTAAAAAAGAAAGCAATATTAAAAAGTCTCCCCTGAGAATCCCTAACTACAGGCCTCCCTTCAGGCAGATTTGGGAACTAAATTTATATGATCTTCTACCTGAAAAGTCTCAAATCAAAAATTTAAAGTGTTTCAGGTTGGTAGTGCTTATAGACACTAAGCAGAAACAACCACAGGCCTGCCTTCAGGCAGGTTTGGGGCCTAAGTTTATAAAATCTTCTAGCCTGAAAAGCCCCAAATCAAACATAGTTTAAAGTACCTCAGATTGGTAGTGCCTATAGAAACTTAGCAGAAACAAATGCAAATCCTCTCTATAAGAATACATTTTAAATTCAAGTCTCAGACATGTGTTTACAACCCAGAAATCCTCACTAAATAAACTCTAAAGGAAGGATGTATTTCAGGAAAAAAGGGAAATTATCTTAAAAGAAAGGACTAAGATTCAAGAAAGACTGATAAGCAAATAAAACTTAACACATAGGTAAATCTAAACAGTGGCTATATGTTTAATTTGAGGCATTTAAAAACTAAGATGTGACTAACATGATGGGTATAAATCAGGAGGCTAGTGGTTAAGAGTGCTTTGTATTAATCAAAAAGCCATTAACAACATACCAATATTAGATTTTAAGTTAAACATGCAGGATAAAGTCTCTAAGAGTAAATAGCAAGAATAAAATTTGGAAACACCCAAACTAGTACAAAGTAGAATAGAATAAAAAACTAGTAGAATAGAATTAAAAAAACAAATTCTTAATCCCGAAAAATAGACCATGAAGCACAACCAGAAAACTAGAAAAAGTCAGAATGTAAAAATAAGAAAAAACAAAAATATAAACATTAATGATCGTGATTAATGAAAATGTAAGTAGGCTTACACTCTTTAAGGCAAGATTTAAAACAAGAAATGAAAGATACTACATATTGATAAAAGGCTCAATTCAGCATCAAGTACATTAATTCTAGATTCAGATACACCTAATACAACAGCTTCAAAATATAAAAAAGTATTCTCAATAATTGATTAAACAAATAACAGATTAGAAGAATAGACAAAAATAGTCAAACTAGCAGGACAGGCAAGCAATAAGAATACAGAGTTCAACCACAAAATAGACAAGCTTAACTTAATACATACATGTAACTTATACCAATGGAGTATAGAATATTCTTAAGAACACATGGAAAAATATTTTTGAAAATTGCATATTCTTATCTTGGTTTAAAACATGTGAGCAAACTCTTCAACATTCCTGCCACTGAGAAGCAGGGATTTATGACCCCTCCCTTGTGTCTGGGAAAACTCTGATGATTCATCTATAGGCAACAGAATGCAGTAGAGGTGACACCGAGTAATTTCCAAGGCTGGGCAAGCTGGGTAGCCACACAGTGCTTTAGGGATTAATTGCCACCATTCCGTTAAGAAGCCCAACAGACACTCAAAGACGACCAGTTTACAGAGTCCACATGAACTGTTCCAACCAATAGCTACCATCAACTATTAGCAATGGGAATGAGCCAAAACATCCTACTTGATGTAGAAATATAAAAATCATTCTTTCTAAAATCAAGACTAAAAACAAATAACATCTACTCAGTATTACACTGGTGATTTTAACCAGTAAAAGAAATAAGGATAATGACTGCAAAGAAAAAAAAAATTGCTATTATTTTCAAGTAACATAAATCTCTACATAGGGAATCTAAAATAATCCATAAGTATATTATAAAAGGTTTCTTTTCTCCTATTTCTATACATAGTCAATGCAACATCTAGTAAGGCTGTCCTAGGGATGTGACAAACTTGAAGCACAAGGGCCCAAAAATAGCTAAGGAACTTATTACTTAAAAAGAAAAACCGGGCTGGGGCTGTAGCTCAGCGGCAAAGTGCTCACCTAGCATGTGCGAGGCCCTGGGTTCAATCCTCAGCACCATATAAATAAAGATATTGTGTACAACTATAACTAAAAAATAAATGTTTGAAAAAAAAAAAAAGAAAAACCAAGTAGTGGAACTTTCTGATAGCTATCAAGATTCAAAACAGTGGGCTGGAGATGTGGCTCAAGCGGTAACGCGCTAGCCTGGCATGCACGGGGCGCTGGGTTCGATCCTCAGCACCACATAAAAATAAAATAAAGATGTTGTGTTCACCGAAAACTGAAAAAAATAAATATTAAAAAACTCTCTCTCTCCTCTCTCTCTCTTAAAAAAAAAAAGATTCAAAAAAGTAAACTATAGTGAGTGGGACAATGTAGACTTGACAAGGGATATTTAACTGACAAGAGGAGTACAACACAGAGTCATGCATATATAGAAGCCTCATATATGACATATATGATAAAGCTTGTATTGCAGACTAGCTGAAAAAGATAGAATCACTTCCATATTAAAAATAATAATAATGGATCTCTACCTTACATAATTTACTATTAGCTTAAGAACTTAAATGCAACAAGGAAAACTTTCAAAACAATACAAAAGAATATAGAAATTTGAAACTTGACATGCTTTTGATAAAACAGTTGTTTATCTAAGTCTGTAGAGAATAAAAAGATCAAATACAAACTGCTAAATGATCTTTGCAATACATTAACTAAAAGGACTGATATCCAGAATGTGCAATAATTCATATTTTCTGTCTTTAAGACAAAAAAGAAAAACGTCCAATACAGTAGTAAAAATACAAAAAGTACTTAAAAATGCATAATAGCCAATAAACAAATGGAAAAATGTTCAGCCTCATTAATTATCTGATAAATGAGAGTCCAGTGAGATAAATCTCTTATTGCCAGATTTGTAACATTTTAAATCTGATCAAATCAAGTATGGGCAAGGAAACAAACAATGAGTGCTCTCACAGTTCAATGAAGTATTATCAAATATGGAAAATATTTTGTCATTATCTAGGAAAACCAGATATGGCTATGCCCTAAAAGAGAGTAATCCCACTTCTAACAATCCTGGGGCACTTTAGGACAGCTGTTATCCCTTACTCTTGCCCACTCCATGACAATGGTGCCCTATGATCACTGTGAGAACAAAACATACCTCCATAATTTCTAAATGCTTCTAATGGGGGCAATACTAAACCTTGATGAAAATTACTATCCCAAAGGATCCCTTATACATGTGCATTCAGGACTTTTTTCTTTTTGTAGTAGTGAGGATTGAACCCAGAGACATTTTACTACTTAGCTACATACCCAGCCCTTTCTTTGTTTTATTTTGAGACAGAGTCTCACTAAGTTGCCCAGGCTGGAAACTTGTGATCCTTTTGTCTCAGCCTTCTTAGTTGCTAGGATTACATATGTGTACCACCACGCCTGGCCAAGGACATATTCCTATTAGCATTACTCATACTAACAACTGGAAATGATGCCCATCATTTCCTAAAATAGAGTAATAGATAGGCTATAGAATATGTATACAATGGAACACTATAATATAGCAATGAAAATTAATTGCCAAAATAACAAAAAGCAAGTCTTAAAACATTTCATATGATTCTAATTAAATAAAGTTTGAAATAGACAAAACCAAATGATAATTAATCACAGATACATATATACATGATATAATGGAGTGAATAATTTAAAAAATTCTGGATGGAGACTCCCCCTGGAGAGAAGGGAATGGGTATGCAGTTGAGGAAATATACACAAAAGACTTCTATTTCTTAAGATCAGGGATGGATAGACTGGTGTTTACTATTTTTTAAACTGTATATATACTATCATACATATAGTTCACAATTTTTAAAAGTCTAAAAACCTTCTATGTAGTATGTTAACAATAGGCAATAGCAAGAACAAAGATTTATGTTAAAAGCCATAATGTAGTACTTCCCTGCCTAGTATTCCTATCATTTTTATTTAGAGTTGCTTAGGGCCTCACTAAGTTGCTAAGGCTGGCTTTGAAATTGTGATCTTCCTGCCTCAGCCTCCCAAACTGCTGGGATTACAGGCATGTACTCTATAATTTTTGAAAGAGCAACGAAGCTCCTGACATATAGTGCTAGATCTGGAATGCAGCCCTAACATATCTTTTTTAATGCATTTAAACTCACATTCATCTCATACTGTTTGCTAAAAGGATGAGAACACAGGCAAAAACAAAACAAAAACAATCCCCTCAAACAACAACAACAAATGAGTATACATCATCTTGCATAGTTGGGCAAAACAGTATATATATATGTATGTATGTATGTATAGTAATTGTATTTATAAAATGTATTCTCATTCATTATAATAATTTCACCAAATGCTTACTATCTGACAGGCTCTGGGAGTAAAAAGAGAAAACAAAGTTCTTAGAACTTACTAACCAGGGATAGGCAGGTGGGGATGGTATAGGGGGATAAAGAATAAACCTATTCTGGGGCTGGGGATGTGGCTCAAGCGGTAGAGCCCTCGCCTGGCATGCGTGCGGCCCGGGTTCGATCCTCAGCACCACATACAAACAAAGATGTTGTGTCTGCCGAAAATTAAAAAATAAATATTAAAAAAATTCTCTCTCTCTCTAAAAAAAAAAAAAAGAATAAACCTATTCTGATCAGAGCAATCAGCACTGCAACAGATTTAAGAAAAATAAGGAGGTTGTCAGTTCAAGATAAGGCACAAGAAGATTTCATTAAAGAGCTACATCTTGTAGAGTTGTAAGAAATTTCCTGGGAAGATTTGGGTAGAAAAGAAATTCCAGAAAAAGGGGACCAAAATAACAACAGGACAAAAGCAAGGAAATTAAGACACTGTCAATTTGAAATATATAGGGTAGGTCAGGTATGCCTAACTGGAGAGTTAGTTTGATCCTATAGATAAATCCATAGAAAGGTTGCAAGGAGCAGATTCAGTTTTAAAAAGACTGCTTTGACAACAAGGTAAACAATGGACTGCAATAGGACAAAAAACAGTTGTGATAATTCAGAGAAGAGATGGACAAAATTCACAATTATTTAAGAAAGACAGTGACAAAATGAATACAGTAAATAAGAAAGCAGGAAGAATGTCAGAAAAACTAAGACACATGGTTAACAAGAGAAACAGAAATCAGAGGAAGATGTTACAAAAGTAAAAGAGTTTTCAAGAAGAGAAGGGTCAAAAACATGAAATTTGATAAAAAGCACAAGAATACAATGAGTAATCAATCACTGGATGTGGCAGTTAGAGGTCTTTGGTTACCTGTGCTGGCAGTTTCATTGAAGTGGTGGGACAGAAGTATAGTTCTTTCTAGACTGGTTGAGAGATGGTTATACTTTTAAATGGAAGACTTAAACATCTGGGCTGTAGTGGAAATATGGTTAAGAGAAGGGATAACTGATGAAGAAAGTCTGATGAACAAAGTCTGGAATAGATAGGAAGGGATGGAGAGGATCAAACAAGCAGTGAAACTATATAGAACAAGAGTAGAAAACTTTGATAGTGTGAGAGAGAGGCATTCAGGCACAAGAATGTTCATTCAACAAACATTTATTGAATATCTGCTATATATCAGATACTACATGAAGTGCTGGGGGCTATAAGATGAATAACTTATGAATAACTCAGTTCCTGTGAGTTCAAAGAGCTCATATTTTAGTGGACAAAATAAACTAAATGTAATATGATGTTTTACACACAAACACAGTTAAGATGAAATGGGCAGAATTTAAGGGAACAGCTCTAATGCAAGGCAGCATCTGCATGTTATTTTCTCCATGAAATAATCTGCCAAGTATTCTAGGTGGTCAGGGCTTTCAGGCAAGGTGAAGAAAGGGATAATTGTTCAAAAGAGTTGCCTGGATAATAAAACAATAGCCACTGGTATTCAAGATCCACTGTCCCTGTATTCTTCAAAACAATCCTATTCTTTTCATTTTACCAAAGAAAAAACTGAGAAGTTAAAATTTGAGAGGCATTAAATATTTCCGTGATATTGGAAGCTGTTTTTGGTAGTAACAAAAATCTGCATAATGTTGTCATTTTTCTCCTGCAATGCCTCTCAAGAACGCAACTGATTCAGCATATTGGATTTACAAGCCTATGGGACGTGTATGGGAAGAGGAAACGGGAAGTTGAAGAAATGGGGAAGAAAGCAATTTTAGTAATTATTCACTGAATCTATGGCTTGAAGAAATAAAGGCAAGGCAGATTTGGAGGAAAATGAAGGAATCAAGGAACTTTGAGAATATTTAGCAGTAGAAAGAATAGTAAAACATCAAGTTGAAGTAGAGTAAGATTTTAAAAATTTTATTAATGAAAGAGTTAGTGCTGACAAGAACCAGAATGGGCCATGAAACTGAGTTCAAGGGAGTGGCAGTCATTCAATTAGATGAGGTCACACATTTAGCATATGACAAGATTGAACAAACTCAGGTCTCCAATTTCAAAGTTACTTCAAAGCTGCCTATATCTCATAATCCTTTAACAATCAACATTAAACTATTTTCACAACCACAAAATTTCTTGCCTTATTCAACAGAACATGTATACCAATTTAGCCTTTTCTTAATGTTATTTTAAGTTATCATTATCATCATCATATTGAGGTATATGAGTATTTTTTTAGTTGGGTATTCTTCCACCTCTTCTTTGAGACAGCTTTCAATTTCCCCTGCTGTCAGTATACCTGCTACTACTTTCTAATTTGCTATAACATAAAAGAAGCAAAACGTTTCCAAGGAAAACCAGGAACAAAATCAGAAAGTTTAATTTTACATATATCAACTAAGGGTAGTTTTATTTCTTTTCTATGTATTAAAGGCTGGGGATTTTGGCAGTGGGTTTGTATCTCTGACTAAAGGAGATGTCCCCAATTATTTAAAACATTGGTTAACTGAGGTTTTTGATATTACTGTATTTCCAAAACCCTCTAATTGGCACTGATATTTACTATCCCCTAAATCATTATATAAAAATTTTTTCTTAATATGAAGTACTACTCATTCTTTTATAGTGGATTTGTAGAGAAATTATAAGAACTTCTAATGATCATACCTCTTTTTTGGCTTCTTTTTTAGGATCGTAATCACTATCATTCCCATCCATTGGGTGTGTTTCTTCCACATCATCATCACTGAAATAAACAAAGATTAGGACATTTAATTCTTTTTTTTTCCTTTTATTCCAGTGCTCTTATCAAGCTGATCTATCACCTAATAATTTTACTAAATATTCTTCAATAGAATGAGACTTCTTGTTGGGAAGATGAGTTCATACTTTAATTCCTTCAGTTTTTAGAAACATTAATCCTTTGAAGCTTACAGAATAATTTTAGCAACATTTATAGTTAAAAAACCAAAGGTTCAATAGGAAAGAAAATACATATAGTTTGATACAATACTTACAATTTCAGCTGGCTAGAGAGTAAAAACAGACAAAAACCAGGAAACAAAATGATTTTATACTACCACTAAGTTACAGTCATAATAATGAAGTCTTCAGTTACGCAGGTAATTGTTGAAAGGACATCATCCTCAAAATATATTCTTAATATATGTATTGAGTATATCAATACCGAAAGGGAGTTTAGCGTGGTTCCACATGCCTGTAATTTCTGCGACTTGGGGAGGTTAAGGCAGGAGGATCACAAGTTTGAGGCCAGTCTCAGCAATTTAGTGGGTTCCTAAAGCAACATAGTGAGACCCTCAAAATAAAAAGTAAAAATAAAAAGGGATGGGAATGTACCCAGTACCAAAACCAAAAACTAAAAGGAAACATTGGTAATTATACTTAAAAGAGTTCAACGGAGTTCTTACTATTAAGACTCCTGACCACTTGGCTTTTCCTATCAGAGCAGAAACATGAATGTAAGGATAGGAGATACTTAAAATCTGTTGTGCTAATTTTTTGCCTTAAAAACAGAAGTGATCCAATGCTATGTCTTTAAAAGTATAACTGCAAACGAGCATTAAACCTACCTGTCACCCTGATTATGTCTATTGGCTAGTTTACGAGCTTGACGATCCATCAAACTTGTTCTAGAACGGGTTTTTTTCCAAGAATAGTAATATTTTACGAGGCTTGCAATTGTCTTATCTGGAAGCTTAAAGAAAACAAAACAAAGAATGTTGATATTCCAAGTTTAATCCATGAAATTTGATTAACAAGATGAGTATCACTGATATTGTTCTTTGATAATAAAGACACAAATGAAAAATACTTCATAGGTATCTTTATAAATTATAAGAGTTAAAAAGTATTGTTCAAATCATGGTACCGCACCACACTAATATCACTGACATTTCTGAATATTAAAGTTTGTTCTGGGTTGAGGGAGGTGGATGGAAGAATGTCACAAATTAACTTAGAATGTCCCCAGAAGTTGCAGCATAGCCATATTAGTATTCAGTATTAATTTTAAACATATAATAGTATATCATCTAAAGACCCACTCAATTCTTTATCGTTTCTATAAATTGAAAATTTTTAATATAATTAAAGTACCATAAAAGTCAAAAATAAGTGAACAGCTCAGTGGTTTTTAGTATATTCACTAAGTTGTACTTTACCGCTATCTAATTCCATAACATTTTCTAACCTCAAAAAGAAATCCTATACCCATTAGGAGCCATTCCTTATTCTTTCCTCCCTGGTAACCACGAGTCTACTTCCTGTCTCTATGGATTTGCCTATTCTAAACATTTTCATATAAAGGGACTCATACAGCATATGGTCTTTTGAGTATGGCTTCCTTTCATTTAGCAAAATGTTTTTAAGAGCTAGCTCCAGCCAGCCATGGTGGTGCATGTCTGGAATCCCAGCAGATTGGGAAGCTGAAGCAGGAGGATTTCAAGTTCAAAGCCACCCTCAGCAAAAGTGAGGGACTAAGCAACTCAGTGAGACCCTGTCTCTA
Source organism: Marmota marmota marmota (assembly GCF_001458135.2). NCBI lineage: Eukaryota > Metazoa > Chordata > Mammalia > Rodentia > Sciuridae > Marmota > Marmota marmota. The sequence continues at coordinate 35,600,013 of NW_026000016.1, forward strand.
AATAAAAAAATACAAATAGGGCTGCGGATGTGGCTTTAGTACCCTGAGTTCAGTCCCTGTTACAATAAATAAATAAATAAATAAATAAAATAAAGAAATAAGAAGAGCTAGTTCGGTTCTTAATATTGAACTTTTTGAATCACTTGGTTTTAAATCCAGGTCTTAACATGGTAAATAATGCAGAGTTTAGTCATGGAATAAAGTCTTTGAATATCAAAGTTAATTATCATACACTCAAATGTTATACTGGCAAGCAAGGATCACTCAAACTTCCCCCAAAAATGTACTCTTCAGTTATGGAAGATGTCTAGAAATATTTACAAATATCATCTAATTTTTATTCACTTTGGCTAAATTAGTTTAATCAATAATTTCTCAGACATTGATACATTAAAAATTTAAGAACTAATTCTAATGTCATAAAATGAACATTTAAAAATAAAGTTGAAATTATGATTTTTTCCTCTGAGAACAAACATACTTCTAACTATCACCACATAAAATTTAAGTCAAAACAAAAACTAATTTATTAAATAGAAAAAGCACACAACTGTCATGCATGAATGGTTTTAGAAAATAGTACGATATGGAAATATACCTATTTTTAAATAATTTAAAATTAAAAGTTGGAAATTTTTTTTATATTCACTAATTAGGAAGTATTCAATAGTAGCATAAGATGTCATTCAGGTATGAATTGCAGAAAGACCAAAATCACCATACCATTTGTTGAATCCTGTGAAAGCTCTTCCCATGAAAACTAAAGGCTTGTTCAAATAGGACTTTATCTTCAACTGTCCACTCATCCGGAAAGGGAGTGAAATTAGGGAGATCAGCAAGGGACTTCTCAATGTTATGTTTATGCCAAAACAACATGCCAAGTGCCTTTGAAGAGAAATCATTCCTCTTTGGTTTTAATGGACTTATGTTCTATCACATTTAAAAAAGTTAAACACAAATTAGATAAAAATATTAAGCCTATGACTTCAACTGAAGATATAGTCACAGTTTAGGGCTTTTAATCAGAGGTACCCAGGTAGCATACCTTGTTTTGTTTATTTCTTGTAAATCAGAGCCCCAGAACAGCAAATGTTCATACATCCCATATTTGCTGCATCATCTAAAAAATTATTTTCTTTTAAATCAGCGTGTCAGAACAATGAATATTCATACATACCATATTTGCTGCACAATCTAAGAAAAAGAGTGAGCTGAGGATAACTTTAATTTCTAAAGCAGATTTATAGGCTTATACCATGGTTTTTACACCACCACACTTATTAATTTGTCAATGTATAGAAAAAAATATACTAAAAGGAAAATATCAAGTATATCAATACTTGAATGAAACTATCAATTTTAACACAAAATCAGAAATATTCAGTTGGGACTTAGTAGAGAAATACTTAGAAGTATAGATAGGCTAAACACTTCCAAGAATTGAACTTCCCCTGCAATTTTAACAAATATTTTATTACATATTTTTAAAAGTTATATTATTATCATAATATATACATATAGAATTATTAGAAGGCATATAAGTAATATTCTTAGTCACTAAGTCATAAGCCTAAAATGGCCAATTTCTAAAATTTCTATAACTTTCCACTCTATTGTTAAGTAGTAGGCCAACTCCTTTAGGGGATAAATCTTTGAAGACTTTAAAAAGAGATACAGCATAAAAAAGTTAAATAAGGGGCTGGAAAAATAGCTTAATTGGTAGAGTGCTTGCCTTGCATGCATAAGGCCCTGGGTTCAATCCCCAGCACCACAAAAAAAAAGTTAAATAAGAAGCTTAGATATACAGATAAACACCTCAATAAAATAATATTAATTTACCATGCCAGACTATAGTTAGTCCTCGATAACCCAGGTTATAAATGCTTTACCTTTCTCACTTCTCTAAAAACAAATCTACCTAAATTTTCTCTAAAACAAATCTACCTAAAATTTTCTCTAAATCAAAATTTTACTGTTGATTCTGATAAAAGATGAAATGCTACTTAGTTGAAATGAGATTTAAGAATCTATTTCCAAGCAGAGTACAATGGTGCATGCCTATAGTTCCAGTTACTAAGGAGGCCAAGGAAGAAAGACTGCTTGAGCCCAGGAGTTTTAGACCAGCCTGGTCAACATAATAAGAACCCACATCTTAAAATAAATAAATAAATAAATAAATAAATTCTCTATACCTGTTCAACATTGTAGCCATGTTTTTCCTTTGCAATTGCAATATATTCATCCACTGTAATGAAACAATGTTAGATAATTATTTTCATTTACTTAATATGCCCATGTATGTTATTTTTTTAAACACGACAAAATACTTTATTTTTTCTGGGGCAAAAAAGTAGCCAAATCCATCTTCCACAAAATGTTACAAAAAGAGACTTATATAAACAGGATCAGAGGTTTGCCTGGTTTAAAATTTTATTTAGTATGCCATCTCTTTGACCATATATCATACACTTATTAAATTCAATGGAATCAGTACAATTATTTTTATATGCAGAAAAATACCAATCTGTGAGTAGACAACAGAATTTAATTACAATGTAAATGCTAAAACAAATTCTGGATTTTTCTATTACTCTTCATTTGAAACTTAACTATTTAAAACCCTTTCTCATGTTTTAGAGTTGGCTCAAAGCCTTTACAATCCCATTTCTGATTGTTGTATAAAAGATGATTTACCTATGATTTTGCCAGTTCTATAGAATAATAACAAATTTAAGTATGCTTCAGTATTTCTGAAATTTTCTTCAGTTTTCCCTGCTTGTTATATAAAGAGAATCTGAATATTTCATTTTCATTCATCCTTCATATGTAATTAAGTTAACAAATTCTTCACTTAAGCAGTTTTAACGATGATACTGGCTATTTCAAGGCCTCACTGCTAAGAAATATGCCAAATTCAGGACTTGGTTTTATGTGAAGTCCAAACCATCACTTCTTCTTAACCCTTTATACTTCCTTAAACATACTTCTCAGAAGCAGTGGTTATAAATTTCGGTCCTGAAATAACTAGTCTACCTAGGCTTGATTTTCTGATTACCAAGTTTTCTGACTTGGTCAAGTAACTTGACCTTGTTTACCTCAAGTCCCCACCCCCCAAAATGGTGACAAAAATAATGCCTTCCTCTTACAATTAAATGAGTTAATATATGGGAAGTGCTTAGAGCAGCATTTGGCACATCATTTTAAGTATTTAAGAATCTGCTACTAATATTGGTCAGTACAGTTTAATATTGTGCTATATAACAATATGCCATTATAACAGCAACTATTTTTTATGGATGCTACTATTAGCTCCCCCAGTATAAATTTTTGGTGCAAAAAATCCAAATATTACATTTTGCTTAGAATCCACAGCATTTAAATACATTACATCTAAATATATGCTGATTAAATTTAATAAAAGTATTTTATAGTTCTATAGATAGAAAACTAACCAATACCAACCAACCAGTGGTTCTCAACCCTGGCTATGTATTAGAATCAGTGTGGAAGCTTTTAAAAAGTAAGATGCCCAGGCTTCACCTGTGAATATTTAGATTTAATTGGTTTAAGAGGAATGCTAGACATCAGTACTCTTAAAAGAAAGTTTCCGAAATGATTCACATGCACATCCAGGATTTAAGATCACTGCCCTAGACCTTTACTGGATATTCTAAATGGACACCACACTACTAAGGTCATGCTAGCTTTCTGGATTTTGTTTTCCACTTTTCTAAGAAGTGCACCACTGTATAAAACAAGGCTAAAACAGCAAAATGCAATGACACCCTGATGATTTTTGTGAATGAAAACCTTTGCCTTTAATGAGAATTAAACCTGAGAAACCCAATCTTTCAAATTCTCAGTACACAACTCCAGACCAAATGAACAATTTCATGTTTTCAATTAAGAATGCCACAAAAGAACATATTCCTAGATTACCAGCTAGACCTTTAGCTGGTATTCTAGAGTTCTTAAATAGGAAGAATTATCAGGTATGCAAAAGTATACTCAGTTTTCAATTTTTAGTTTTCTTATTGCATCAATAAGCATGATTAGACTTACTATGCACATGATACATAGGACATCATTAATTTTCTTGACACTGAAAGCATGATACATCTTTATGATGTTAGTAAATATTTTAAAAAGACAAGCTATTTTATAGCTTCTAGAATGTCTGTTCAGTGTTGCTGTTGCTGTTGTTATTTAATAAGTTCAATGATAACTGAATGGAGGGACGGGGATCTTAGTGTTGTTACCTGCACGTTTCCTATATCTGATGTGCCGCAAAGGATCAGGTCCGCTACATCACATTGAAGTCTAAAGCCACACCATGATTCAAGAAGTGCATGGTCAATGATCCAGAAGGTCTCCGTCCAGAAATGGAGAGCACAAAGATGACCTGATGGCTGCTGAAGTCAGTCCTTTCCCCTTTCCTCTTTAAAATGGTAATGATAGTGGGCTCTTTGAAGTTTGAAGGCATTTCTTTACAGCTCCATATACTGAGGAAAAGCCTGTGCAGAGGTCTATATAGTAACTCCCTCCCCTGCTTGAGGATTTAAGCAGCAATGCCATCAGATCCTAGGTTTTTCATTCTTCATGGGCCTGACACAACTTGGAATGATCAACCCACTATCTTTCAAAAGGAAAAACATTCTAATATAACAACCTCCATTAAAAAAAAAAAACAACAACAAAATTGTTTTCTTATAAGAATCTAAAAGACTCAAAAACAAACATAAGTTGCATTTTGAACTGGCTGATAGATCCCTGTTAACCTTAATGTTCAATCTCAGAAAACTTACATTTGGCATCTGGGATACTGTGATATGGAGACCATACAAGCATCCCTCCATTGTCTTTATCTGTGTACTTTGTAGCACCTGGGGAAAAAATTAATTACTTTGAATATTATGCAATTTATTTACATTGAAAGTAAGTGTAACATTACCTGCAAAGGTGGACAAAGAAAGTATAGGAAAACAAAGAGAAGAAAAATACATTTAAAGACAGTGATATCCATTTATGATAACAGGAAATTTTGCAAATTCTGCTGCTTAGCCAACTTAAATTAAAAAGACTTTCTGAAGTAGATTACATATTCCTATTTCCTAACAGAATCTGATTCAACCTTCTACATATTACTACATATATTAGGAATCATCACTAAGAATTCTGAATTTTTAAAGTAGAGAGAATACCTCAGGTATTGTTTTGTCCCACTCTAAATCGGCCAAGATTGCTGTAATTTTTTAAATAGTAGTGTCTGCTTCTGTCAGACTCCCATGTAAAAATATAAATGCAAGCTGGGCGTGGTGGCACACACCAGTAATCCCAGTGGCTCAAGAACTGAGTCAGGAGGATCATGAGTTCAAAGCCAACCTCAGCAAAAGTCAGGCCCTAAGAATAAGAAACTCAATGAGACCCTGTCTCTAAATTAAATACAAAAGAGGACTGGGGCGGAGGCTCAGTGTTCAAGTGTCCCTGAGTTCAATCCCTGGTACCAATAAACAAATAAATATACCTACATATACAAATGCAAAATAGTCAACCCATTCAATGGAAATAAAACAGAAATTCTATCTATGTTGGTCAGAAGCCTTGACTTAATAAAATCTAATCCGGTGAATGTCCTAAACTTGAATCCTTTAACATGGATTTTAACAATAACATCAGTTAAATCATATATAATAGAAAATGAAATACATTGTCTCAAGTCTTAATAGCATATCATGCTTAACAATTAAATACATTTCCTTGCAACTCACTCTTACATAAAGTGTAAATTATATCTCATTAAACAAAAGTTGAACTTTTAAAGAAAAAATTTCCCATGAGCAATATCAATCATGTTTTCCCCCAAATTCCTAGTATTGTAATGAAGGGCTTGATCTGATAGAAACTGGCATCTAAGCTGTGGGGACTAATAGTTCTTTTGACACAGAGGTTAAAAGGGGTATGAGTAGAGGGCAATTCTGTCTGATAGCAGAAAATGCCTAATCAGGCATTTTAGAATGTTTCCCTGACCCTGGACTCTAACATTTTCAATTGTATGTGGGTCAACTAGGTCCAAGAGAGAACTGATGTTTACACAAGTGGATCAGAGTCAGACTCCCAGAATTTGAATCCTAGCTCTGACACTTGGTAGTTGTGTCTCCTTGGGTATATCCACATAATCAGTCTGAGCCTCAGTTTTCCTCATCTCTAAAAATAGCAATGTTGAGTACTTACCTACTTCATAGAGTTGTTCAAAAACTGAATTAATGTAAGTGCTAGACACATGATAAGCATTATAGAAGACTTAATATTACTGGCATGTTTATTTAAGATAGTTTTTACTTAAGTTCCCTTCTTTATCCTGGAAAGGCTTCTTCTCATCTTATCAACCATTACCTAAAATAAATAAGTAAAACCTCATGGGGATATAACTCAAATGGCTAATATTCTCTCACCCATCCTTTGAAAATAAGACTGAATAACTGAAATGACCTTTTTTTGTTTTTCTAACTTCTCATCTTATTCAGAGAGTAACTTGTCCTATTAAAATAATTATGCTTTAGAAAACTTTGCATCCAATAAAGCTTTACCCATTCTAGTATAAAAACTACACTAAACAAATACTTAAAGGATATAAATAAGTTTAATGCTTATTTTAACTGTAAAAATATTTAAAAGCATACCCAAATACTATCTTCACATTCAGAAATAGTGAGAATCAAACCTGATTCACCAACAAAGTAATCAAGCCTTAGAAGAATATTATCTTCTGAATATATTAAAAGCAAACCAAAACCTATATTGAAAGCTACCATAATTTTAAGACTATGTAGTACCATGTCAGTTCTGAAAATAGCCTGTTAAAGCAGTATTTAAATAAAACATTTAAAAGCTTAATTTTTTGAAGTCACTTGGATCTCTTTTAAACACAGTTGGTAATTTATGAGGCTACTGGGGACAACCAAGAAACCATAATACAATTTGACAGGCTAAGACTTCTTATCAACAGCAAATTTCAAAATATGTAAAAAAAAAAAAAAATCTAAGTTTTTTTAGATTTCCTTTAAAGTATTAAAATTAAGGACTGTGATGGAAATCATGGAACAGACACACTAAATAATGAACTTAAAAAATGAAGAGTGAGATAGTCTGAATATTTAAAAAATTCTACTATTTATATATAGTAGGCTTTAAATAATATACTTGATATACCAACTTTAAATTGGGGTCAGCAAAGACTCCCAGGGATACATAAGAATAAATAAATTTTAAGGGAATTAATTTTCAGACTTTGAACTGTTTTCTTTCCCAAGACAATCTGCCTGACAACTCATCTGTCAATTATGTTACATAAAGTAGTCCCCCCTTATCTGAGGTTTCACTTCCCATGGTAACTGTGATCCAAAAATACTGAGTGAAAATTTTCAGAAATATACAATTCATAATTTTTAAACTGCACACCACCCTGAGCAGCATCATGAAATCTCACCCAGTCCCACTCAGTCCTCTCTGGGATGTAATCACCCCACTTTGTCCCACATATCTATGCTGTATGCACTACAGCTTGGCAGCTGTCCTGGTTATCGGATTAACTGTAGTAGTACTGCAGTCCTTGTATTCAGGTAACTCTTATTTTACTTAACAATGTCCCCAAAGTGCAATAATAGCAATAGTGACAATTCAAATATGCCAAAGGAAAGTCACAAAATACTTTAAGTGAAAGTTGGAAGTTCTTGACTTAATAAGGAAAAAAAAAATATTTTGAGTTTGCTAAGGCCTACCTTAAGTTATTGCATATCCCTGCAGATATTGGGGGATTACTATGTGCTCCTTCTAGTTCTGTCATCCCTCTTTAAAAAATGCCCTTCTCTTAAACAAAACAACAAATGTCTTATCCATTCCAAATATTACAAGAACACAACGACCAGAATTTTAAAACTTAAAGGGTTCCAGACAAGGTATCAACAAAACCGTCCTTTGAGATATAACTACAATTTTAATCAGTGATGCAATACTTCAAGTCAGAAGAGCTATTCACGTAGCATCTTATGTTCACAAGAATATATATTATGAAAAAAAGTTGGACATATTGTGAAGAGAAGTAGAGAAGTTGGGCAGGTGATCAATAAAATACTTCCAAGCATACAAATATATTATGGAAGATAAAATTCTGTGGGGAAAATGCATGGAAATGATTTCAAAGACAAAAGAGGAATAATATAAACTTTCAGACTTTAAGGAATCTACCAATGTATTTTACAAAAGAGATAAGAAAGATCATATCAATAAAGTATATTTAATGGATGCATTTAATATACCACAGATAACATTCTTCAATTACTTAAACTCAGTTACAAATAAGAGATGTCAACTTTAAAATATATGAATCTGTTGCTCCAAAATATGTTTATGGGTATGTAAGCAAAATATTTTGAAAACTCCTATTGTGTATACATTGATTTTCACTTAATCTTGTGATACACTTAACACCTCCCTTTTATGAATAAGAAATTTAAAGCCTAGAAAAGTCAGATAGTTCACCTAAGATCACCATCCTTACTAATGGCATATGATCAGAGCTAAGATTCACTACGGAAAACCACTCTTCATGAAGTAAGATGTCAGTGACCACTAAGTAAAAGGAAGAACTAGTAAATGATTGAAAAATAATCAGAAATCTAGTTTGTAAATTTTAAAGACTTTATTAGCAATGATTCCTTAAGAAAGAGAAAGTGTCCTTGACCTCCTAACTTTAGTTTTCCAACATAAATCTACATATCAGTAATTTATCAGTTAACTATTTGTCATTGATAAATTCATTATGTGCTCAATTTCTATCACAACCATCATATCTTTCAATAAAAATACCCTTCACAAATAATCTTATTTTTTCTACATTTTATCTTAATAATTTCAGTACCTAAGTAATTTTCTCTGTCAGATGACTTATTAGGGTTATGGGTGAATAATCTTCACAAAGGTGGGCTGAGTGGTTTATGAGATGCTCAGAATGAAATGGTAGGAGAAAAGGATAGTGTAGCTACTTCTCAATTTCTGTCATAAGTTAATAAGTATCTCTTCCATTATTATCTTTTCAAAATGCAAATTCTCACCTAATTATTTTGAATTGATAGAAAATGAAAACTCTGAAGTATAGTTCCACACTTGGAATAAAACAGAGCAGCAAAAAGTATATTTCCTTACTAAAACAATGTCTGGGGCTGGGGTTGTGGCTCAGTGGTGGAGCGTTTGCCTAGCATGTGTGAGGCCCTGGGTTCAATTCTCAGCACCACATACAAATAAATAATAATAAAAAAAAAATTATATAACACACACACACATATATATATTTATGTTTAAAAAATGTCTACAAATTGATAATATACATTTAGTTGGCAGAACTGACCTAAGGTCAGAACAGAAAAGCCTATCTAAGGCTAAATGGTAATTGTTTTTTTAATTGTATGCTTGGACTGGAGATTATTCTACTTATGTTCAAAATAAGCAAAGTATGTTCAATTAAGTTGGTTAGTCCAAATAGTCATCATGTCAAACCACCTAAATAATATTTTGTTTTAATGAATTATTCTTTAAATTTTGAAATTCATTCCATGGTTTATTATTTTTAAAAAACGCTTTACAGTATAAGTTCACTTCAGTATGATGTCTGGTTCTTAAATACAAAACCCCTAATTAACCTGTACAGGAAACAAATGTTTACTCACATTGACCTAATGGGACAAAAAGATATGCTTATTAACTTATGAAATAATTCTGGCTGCTAAGTTCTAATTTGGAAATAACTTTATCATATCAAGAGAAGCACAGTGTACTAATGAAAGTTCCAAGTGAAAAAGGTGTAAATATACTGAGAACAATTTCTCATAATTATGAAATTTAATCTACTGAATAAGAAGAGCCATATGCCCCATCATTTAATCCTGGCAAGAATACCATAAAATAGTTTGGCAAACAGATTCAGGAAGGCCAATGACTTGCTCAGAGCTCAAAAACAAGAGTAGGTAAATTAAGTCTATCCTAAAGCCAAGGTATGCTTTTTCTAAATGTCAAGCTAAACCCTGAGGTACATGGTGATGTTCAAGTGCCATTCACCTACTAGTTACACGAATAGGAAAATCAGTTTCACAAAAATGTTTAAGAATACTTGAAACCCACCAGTACACATACTGATAGCCTTTGCATAAAATGAACTAACAGTCATGTCATTTCGACCCAGATCTTGTGAGCACTCTTCTAACATTGTTTTCACCTACTGGATAAGAGACTGTCTTGACAATCCTTTTAACACTGATTATTTTATCCTCTTCCCATGGGAGAAGAGTTGCTACCTAAACTGTTCAAATGGTTGGTAAATATAATTTTGCACTGTTCTAACAGGGAGGAAGAAAACGAACACATCCATCCCCATCTAATAATTAAACAAACATGCTGTCTCCCTCTAGAAAATTCAAGTAAGCACTATTAACATCTAACATAATTCAAGAGTCAGACACGATGTTGATATGAATGGGCACTGGGCAAAAAATGAACAACTAAGAAAAAAGGGGAGGGGGCTTTTCTAAGCCTGTCTAAAGCCTGAACTGAAGAGAGTCTGGGCGGGGTAGGGAGGAGAAAACGCGCTCCACTCCTGAGAGGCTCCAGCAAGGGCGCCTCCATATGCGGAACTCTCGCCCAATCCCCGCGCAGGCTGAAATCCCGTGACCGTGAGGGAGCCTGTTTGGAGAAAAGTAGACTGGGAGCCCGCAAGCTGGGTTGGCAGAGGACGCTGGAACCTGGCTGCTCGGGGAGAAAATGTCTCCTTGGCAGCTGCAGCCACTGTCCTGTGGTCTGACTTCCTAGGGCTGGCTGGAGAGCGAGGTGTGCCGCTGGCGTCTCCCCACTCCCTTCCCCCACCCCTTTTCCTCCGCGGCTTCAACACTCCGCAGAGATGCCGCGGCCAAAGCCACACCACCTAGCCAAAAAGAAAGAAAAGAGACAATCCCGGCTGCAAGGGGGTCGGCAGGGCTTGCCCTTGGCTTGGGCGGGTGACAGGCGCCCAGGCCTTCACAGCCTGTCCTTGCAGAGCACGGCCAGGGGTTCCCGGGGGCCGGTTATGTGGCAACTGACATTTGCAGGCTCCTCTACACGTAGCCCGTACGCCCTCTCTCCTCCAGCCCCCGGCTCCGCAGTCCCTGCTTCCCCGGCCTCGGACTCCTCCGACTCCACTCACCCCGACCCCAGCTTCGTGCTGCGGGGGCAGAAAGGCGATGCCATCAGCGGGCAAGTGGTCTCCAAAGGAAACCATGTTAACCTTGCAATGCACACATCTGCCCACACGCCCTGTGTCACTGCCCGGCCAAGCCTGACAGCCTCTCCGCCAGAGATGCCTTCCCTTGCCCTGCCCAGCCCAACCCAGCCCCACAACCTTCCCAAGCCCCACACCCGGACCCCTACCCCGGCCACCCCAAACCAAGCCCAGAAAAGGGGAGACGAGATTTTCCTTAAGCAAATATATCTACCTGGATCAAATTCAGGGATCCGAGCTTGGTATTCAGCTCCGACTCTCATCCCAACATCTGCAAAGCAATGCCAAAAAATAAAAAAATAAAAAATAAAATAAAAATAAAAAAAGAAGAAAAAAATAAAAATTAAGAGACACTTAATAAAAAAATAAAAATTGCTGTAGGAAGGACAGAAGCGGCGGTGGATGGGAAGATATTAACTCGGGGCAGTCCGGGAGATGGCAGCGGATGGGA
>NW_026000016.1:35612098-35624824 GCF_001458135.2 Marmota marmota marmota
GGCGGCGCGCGCCTGCCCGTCATGCAGTCGCGAGGTCTAGTGTGGCGGCCTTGAGTCCGCCGTCGCCCAGCCAGCAAGTAGTTTCGGCCATAGCGACCTGGAGCTACATTTTTTTTTTTTCCTGGATCTCTGAATTGGGGCCCAATACCCGAGAGAGACTGAGGGTGGCAAGATGAGTTTCTCCAGGCTGAGAATGCAGCTGTGTTTTGCTAAAACACCCTCCCGCACGGGGAGTGGGGACACGTTCACTCTATCTTCCGCTACCCATCACTCCGTTCTATTTAATCTCTCTTTAGTAGTTGAGGGATAAACGCCGTGAGTGGGAAAATAAAATTTAGACGAAGTCCTTTCCCAGTTGGCGCTTTCTCTGTCCGCCCTGACCTATGGTGGTAGCTTGGAGCAGATCCGTGGGCAGGCAGAGTCCTCAAGTAGAGGTGAGGAAAGAGCTGCATTCTGGCAGAGTTTCCAGCCTGAAAGGAGAGGTGCTTTGTAATGCTTTTCTCAGCTGCATTTATTCGTTCACCAGAGTTGAGAGTGTCTGTTGTTTGCCAGGCTGTGTGGCATCAGGGGCTATTCATGATAGTCTCTCTTGGAGTACAAGTGAGGACTTACTGTGTGTAATATGCAGATATATGCCGAGCAATATTTAGGAGTACCAGTGAAACAGTTTACAAACACTTGAAAATAAAGATTGTCTGGATGAAACCAGAAATGAGTTTCTGGTCAGAACAAGCTTTTACTGATATAACATACCTAATCAGGAATTGAGCCAAGAAAATCCTGGGAAGCAAATATTTGACGGACCCTGTCTAAAGGACAATGCATCATGCCCAGGTATAGAACCTCTGGTTCTGATAGTGAAGATAGTCTCCTCTCTATCCAAGTTGATAGGATTACATTAAACATTTAAATCATACAACTAAACTATTAATTCTGTTTCTTTTCTCAACAAATACAGTTCTGAATAATATTTTAAGTGCCAATACGGTTTTCTACAAGGAGAGAATGTCCTGGTCAAATGAAGTGAATAGCCATTTCCTTTGATGGTTATGTTTTTCATTGTAAATTAATATATTGGTATTTGGGTTTTTATAGAAGAGCTTCTAATCAACATGACTCAGCTCCTTTGGTCCTGTAACACAAAGCTAGATCCTGAACTTAGGAAGTTCACCAAGATAAATGCCACTGAGTCCTCTAAGCAGCCAGCTTTCTTAACACTCCAACTCTGCACTTTTCTACAAAAAGGAATCTACATGTAGTTCAGGAACCAAAACACTGAGAAGATTTGGGATCTTTGTGACTTGATTTCATGTTTATTAGTAAAACCTTTGAAGTGAAAAGATTCTTCGGGAGTACAGCAAATAGGGCAGAGCAGAGAAGACTACATTCCTCTGCTGGGGAAAGAACCTGAGAAAGGAATGTTTTGCTCCTGAAGAAAAGGAAAGCACCTGAACTTGGCCTTGGTTTGAAGAATAACAATGGGCCTTAAAATGATTTCTGGAGAGTTGACAAGGACAGGGAAAAAAGTTCTAGGGAGAAAGTCTTGGGAATGCCAATTTTGAAAAGGGTTAGAAGAAGAAAAGCAGCAGAGCAAGGAAGAAAGAAGTTTTGAGAATTGGGTTAAAATAAGCAATGTCCAGTGATACAGCGTCAGAAGAACGGTTTAGAAAAAGTTCTTTGGGTTTGTTAAGTAGAAGGTTGTTGGTTATTTTTGACTAGTTTGTTTTCTGGGATACATATATGTGTGTTCTGTGTTTAATTTTTCACAATTTTCTTATTTTAAATTTGGAACAGCTAATACTCTCTCTTAGTTCTAGAATCAAAAGTGTGTCATTATTGTACTGAACATCCCAGCAATTGCAAAAAAATAATAATAATAAAAAATAAAAAGGCAAGTAAAAATTGAAAAGATATGTCTTTTTTTTTTCTTTTGGAGAAAGCATAATAGTCTATCATTTTCACACATAATCTACAATGTTAGTAGTAAGTGAATTTAATAAGTTGCTGGATACAGTAACAAAAATATGTAGCTCTAAACAATTAGAAAATGATTTTTTTAAAGTGATACTGCATTCAAGTACAATAAAAATATCTACTCTATTTGTTTCCTGCTGTAATAAATTACCCTAAACTTGGTGATTTAAAGCAGATCTATCCTCTCACAGTGCCAGAGCCCCCAAGTCTGTAATCAAAGGGCTGCTATCCCTCCAGAGGCTCTAGGGGTGAATCTGTTCCTTGCCTTTTCCAGTTTATGATGTCCCCTGGCATATCTTGGCTTGAAGTCACATCACTCCAACTCTGTTTTGATCTTTACATTGTCATTGTTATATGTACGTCTCAAAATTGACCCTACCTCTCACATAAAGGACAATATGATGTTTTTTAGGGACCACCTGGATAACCTAGAGTCATTTCCTCATGTCAATTTTCTTAATCACATCTACAAAGACCCTTTTTCCAAATAAGGTAACATTTAGTGGTTCCAGGATTTAAGACCTGATACCTTTGGGGCTATGATTCAGTCTACAACACTTAGGAATAAATTTTATGAAGCATACAATAAGAACACTATACTGAAAATGATGCTATTGAAAAAATTTAGAGAAAACTCAAATGAATGAATGAATGAATGAATATGCTATGCTCATAAATAGGAAGACTCAGTATTGTAAAGATGTCAGTTCTGTTAGTCTATCCCTAGGTGTATAATCCCAGCAGGTTGTGTGTTTGTATAAATTGACCAGCTGGTTATAAACTTAAACAGATACTAAAAAAGTTAATAACATCCAAGACAATCTGGAAGGAGAACAAATTTGGAGGATTTGTCCTACTATATTAATACTTAAAAAAAAAGCTACAAAAAATAATTCATTATAGTACTGGCATGAGGATAGTAAGAAAACCAATGGAACTGAATAGAGTTCCCAAACATATTGATTTGAATATTTGTTTCTACAAAGGTGACGCTATAGTATTGTGGAAAAAAATGGACACTTCCGGGCTGGGGTTGTGACTCAGTGGTAGAGTGCTTGCCTAACATGTGTGAGGCACTGGGTTTGATTCTCAGCACCACATGTAAATAAATGAATAAAATAAAAGGTTCATCAACATCTAAAAAAAATGGACATTTCAATAAATGCTACTGGGGAAATGAAATATTCATGTGGAACAAAAAGAAATCTTAATGCCTATTCATTAAAAAAAATTCTATATTTATTGTGGGCCTAAATGTAAAATATAAAACAGTGACTTTATAATTTTGGATACTTAAACATTTCTTAAACAAAATATAAAAACACTATTTGTAAAAGATACTATTGAGCATTCCAGGTACAGAAAATAGTCTGGGAAAGGCAAAAAGTCTTTAATTAAAATGTTACAACAGAGAACTAAAAATAGTTGGTATATTCCTAGAGCATTAAGTAAACACAGAGGTAGAAGTTCTGAACCACATGATTGCTTTTATGATATTCAAAGAATAAGGCAAATTACTTTTATAGACATGAAAAAAGACATCTAATCACAGGAGACACTGGGTCTAATTTATGTTTTAGTTTTTTGCTACTGAGGATTAAACCAGGGTGCTTAACCACTGAGCTACATCTCCAGCCCTTTTTTATTTTTATTTTTCTTGTTTTTGAGACACAAGCTTGCTAAATTGCTGAGGCCTTGAACTTGTAAACATCCTGCCTCAGACTCCAGAATCCAATTTGCATTTTATTTTATTTATTTTGGTACTAGGGATTAAACCTCAGGGGCACTCTACCCCCAAGGTACTTCCCCAGGTCTTTTTATTATTTGTTTGTTTGTTTTGAGATAGGGCCTCCTAACTTTATTTAGGGCCTCACTAAATTTGCTGAGACTGACTTTTAAACTTGCCATCCTCTCACTTTAGCTTCCCAAGTTGCTAGGATTATAAGCATGTGCCACTGGGCCCAGCCTAATTTGTATTTTAGATGGAAACAAAATTTGGCAAAGAAATCAGGCTATTGATGTAGTCAAGAAGTGATGAGGCTAAAATTACAACAGTAATAGCAAGACTAGAGGCAAGGACAAGTATTTAGTAAGTGAAATTAGAAAAATTGGGGGATGGATTAAGTATATAAAATGGAAGAGGGCTGGGGATGTGGCTCAGGCGGTAGCGCGCTTGCCTGGCATGCGTGTGGCCCGGGTTCTATCCTCAGCACCACATAGAAACAAAGATGTTGTGTCCGCCGAAAACTAAAAAAAATTAAATATTAAAATTCTCTCTATCTCTTAAAAAAAAATGGAAGAGAAGATTCTTAAGCAGATGTTAGGATCTGGGTTTGGATACCTGGGTGGGCAATGTGTCAACAACTGAATACTGAAGACTTATCAATTTGAGGCACAAGGATGAATTCATTTGAGGACATGTAGAGAACTCCATGGGGAGATGTCCAACATGCAGATGGATATAATACCAGGATGGAGAAAAATTTCTTAGTGATCATAGCTAAGATCAAGACCCTTCTTAATCTATTTGGTTTGCTATACCAGACTTTTAGACTGGGTGATTTACAAACAATAGAAATCTGTTACAGTTGTAGAGGCTGGGAAGTCCAAGATCAAGGTGCCTTCAGGTTCAGTATCTAGGAGAGCTCTTTGCTTCATAAATGGTGCTGTATTGCTGCATCCTCATAAGTCAGAAAGGGCACTAATCCCACTCATGAGAGCAGGCCCTCTTGAATTGATCACTTCCCTAAAGTGTCCACCTTTAATACTCTCACATTGGGTATTACATTCTACCATATGCATTTTGAAGACCCAACATCACACAGGAAGAGCATATGAAATGAAAAGCAGGGGAAGCCTAACATGGAGCCCAAAAAGAGGAAAAGAAAACCATAAAGGAGATTTGGGGGGTGTAGCTCAGGGGTTGAGCACTTACCTAGTGTGTGTGAGACACTGGGTTTGACGTCCAGTTCTGGAAAAAGAAAGCAAAAGGAAAAGAGAATCCATAAAAGAAGAAATAGAACGAGGAGAGAACGATTTACTGAAACCAAAGATACAGAGCTATCCAAAGAGAAATTGCATCACTGGGCAAGAGAGAAGTTCAGTAAGATAAGCCTCAAATGCTTACACAAGTTAGAGGTCATAAACAATTTTGGTAGGAAAAATTTTACTGTAATGTATGCACTAAATTGCCAAACTGCAGTAGATTTGTAACAGGGGTCCACTTCATGCTTTGACTATATCCATTGTCACTTTGAAACTTACATGTTTTTTTTCCCAAAACTACTTCTCCCTGATTTTCTCCTCCCTGATCTGCTTTTCCCTAAACTTCTCCTGATCTTCGCCTCTCTATAAGATCAGGTGCCTGTGACCAAAAGGAGGCATATTATAAACAGCTGAACAAGGCCTTATTGAGATTCGCTCCTGGGTGAGACCCTCCAGTTCAACAGAGCAGGTCCCCAGGAATGGCGCCCAGGCTCAGCCGGATTGGAATTTTATTGGGCTTAGGGCAGTAAGGGAGGGCTCCGAACAGGAAAGGGAAGTTTTTAGAATCTCTTGTCCTCCTGGGGTTGGTCCCGGGAACTTGCTGAGATCCATGTCCTTCCAGGATTGGTCAGGAGACCCTGCTGATTGACAGGTGGTTATGAGGCACATCACTGCTTGTCTGCCAGCACCAGTTTGGTTGTTCTTTTGCACGCATGGGTTGCCTGGTGCTTTGTTCCCTTAGCCACCTCAAATCAACCTAACACTCTCTTTTCTCCTTTTACCTTGATCTTCTCCTTCCTGGTCTTCTTTTCTTGATCTTCTTCTTCCTGATCTTCTTTTCATTGCTCTTCTCCATTCTGATCTCTCCTCCCTAATCTCTTTTTCTCTGAATCCCTGCTACCCCACCGCGGCATCCGTTCCTGCTGATAGGCAGAATCGCAGCCTTCTGGACAGGAGTACTCTGTGTTTCTCCTTTGCTAGCAAAGCAATAAACCATCTTTTTCCTTTTTCTCAAAACCGTGTTGTCCTCATTGTTGGATTGGCATCAGGGACAAGGACTGAGCTTTCAGTGACAGATTGAGCTGTCAAGAAGTAAGGAAATAGGAACAAATAAAATAATATGAGCCTACTCTAAAGAAGAACTCACATGGATAAAACAAATTGAAAACCACTTAGTGTCTTAAGCAACGTAATTGTAGAGTTAGAAACAATATGTACATATGTAATATTTTAAAAGTTGAAGGGCCAAATACTGCTATTTCTCACTCTCTGTCCCTATTAGATATCAAGCATAAGCTGTGGCCTTATGCTAAAGAAGAGAGAATAAAGGTAGGTTCATGCACATAGTACATGCTTACTAAATGTTTGCTGAACTGAAAAAAAAATTGAGTTCTAAATTAAGCTTTTAAGAATTTTGTCTGTAATAAAATATTTTTACTAGTATTTTTTGTTAATGCAGTGGTTGATTTTTAGTCAATAAAATTACACACATATGTATAATGGAATATACACGACCTTTTCAGAAAGAATGACACATAACTGCTTATACCTATACAGAACAATCTTGAAGACATTTCAAATGAAAAATTCAATGTGCAAATAGTAATAAGCATTCACATATGCATTTGTATATTTGTGTATATATATATATTATCATATAGTTAGAGATATACAGATAGCTGTCTATATATGCTTAGAATATTTCTGCCAGACGACATAAAAACTGGTTGCCTTTGGGGAGAAGGTGTAGAAATCTGGGATGGAAGGGGGATTTTATCTTCTTTTGTATTTCTTTGCACAGTGTGCTGCTCCTAACATGTGTATAGATTATTGTTTTGAGGAAATAAATGTTTAAAGAACCAACTAATAGATAAAACACAGATAATTCTAGTTTAACAAAATAATATTAAAATGATATAAAGTAGAGTTACAGCTAAAAAATTGGAAAGTAGAAAGGAAAAGAGCAGATGGAAAAAGGGAAAGGCCATCAGTATCCTCATTTTTAACAAGGCTGTAATTCTAACTAAACCTTGATTTATCAACTGTTCTAGGCACACAAGAAGGGCCTCAACAGAAGTCCTATTATTTTATCAATTTATCCAGGCTCATAATGATTATAACATCAATTTACAAGAGTTTATCAATTCACTGTTTGGTTCTTCATTATTGTTTCAGTATTTCTGGTCTTAAAATAACTTAAACTCCAAAAGGTAATCTTGTGATGCTGTAAAGCAAGGTTAGTAGACTGCTCATGTTGGGCCCAATGTGCTAATGACATCCCAAACATATTTATAAAAGGGAGAAAGAGCTATTTAAAAAAAATTAAGAGCCACTGATCTACAAGGTGGAGGAAATCATATAATCTTAAGAGCTGTAACTTTTTCTTTATGGTACTAGGAATTAAACCCAGGGGTGCTTTACCACTAAGCTATACCCCAACTTTTTTATTTTTTATTTTTAGATAGGGTTTCCCTAAACAACACTGGGCTTGAACTTGCCATCCTCCTATCTCAGCCTCCTGGGTTGCTGGGATTACAGACATGTACCACTGCACCTGGGTTGAAAGAAACTTAAAGAGGTCTGGTAACCACTTTTTTCATCATACCCTGGAATATTCACCATTTCTGAAGCCAGTCTCACAATCTCCATTTAAACAGACATAGAATAGATAACTATCATTGTGGCTCATTTAAAAAATATGTCTTAACTTTTAGGAAAATCTCTCTCATAATCAAAGTTCAGCTACATGTAAGGGAAACTCCAAAAAGCTGTGTCTTATAAAGGAACATTTTTTTTCTTTTTATATAGAAGATATCCAGAAGTAGGTAGTATCCAGCTGAGATGATAACTGCCCTGAAAGGGATCCAGGATCTTTCTACTTACCCTGACACAGTTCCTGGGGTGTAAATTCTGTGTTTGGGATCCAGGGTGGCTGCTGGAGTGCCAGTCACACCCATCCTCCATTGTAGCAGGACTGAAGAAGAAAGGTAAAAGGGTACGCCCCGCTCTTTAAGGAGATTTTTCTGGAAGTACTATATACCATTTATATTACTATATCCATGTCCTGAATTTGGTCCACTGGATCTCACAGGAAGCTGGGAAATGTCAAAATTCCCACTAAAAATTAGAGTTCTTGGGCTGGGGATGTGGCTCAAGCGGTAACGCGCTCGCCTGGCATGCGCGGGGTGATGGGTTTGATCCTCAGCACCACATAAAATAAAGATGTTGTGTCCACCAAAAACTGAAAATAAATATTAAAAAATTCTCTCTCTCTCTCTTAAAAAAAAAATTAGAGTTCTACCGCTAAGGACAAAGGAGGAAATGTGTATTGAAAGACAGCTATCGAACTCTGTCACAAAACTATAAATATTTGAAAATAGCAATCATCTCCCACTTAAGCTTCTTTTAGAGATGAAACATCATTATTCCCTTTGACAAATCTTTATTGATATTATTTCCGATCCTTTGCCTTTCCTATTGTCCTATGAATGTGCTCTAATTTGTATTTCAAATAAGCCACCCCCTAACTCTCTGAGATCTGAGTGTTGTAAAATCAATTGAAAATATGTTGGCCCCTTTTCTTTGCATATTTTTATTAATCTGTCCTAAAATGAGAGTGCTTAGCAACCATTGCACATGGTTATTAAACTTGGTGTCATTTGCATCCTCTGGGTCTTTTTTGTATCTGGTGGTGTTTAACCTGGTCTTTCTGTACTTTCACTCCAGCAGATTTGTTGCCTTCCTCCCTTCTGAATGGGTAGAAATATACTGCTATGTAATTTCACCTGGTTTGTTTTGAACCTTGTGAAGACTCTTGAACTTGTGAACTTTGTGGAAACATTTTAAATTCTAACTTTATTACCCAACATATTATGTCTCACCCCTAGGCATCTCCACTTATAGTAAGCTGAATTTCTATTTAAGGGTGGGGACTGTATTAGCCAGGGTTCTCTAGAGGAATAGAATCAATAGGAAGTATGATTATAAAAGGGGATTTATTAGATTGGCTTACATGACCAGAACCTGGATAGTCCACAATGGCTGTCTGAAGGCTAAAGAGCTGGAGGAACCAGGAGCTGCACTGTCCAAGAGACTGTAGCCTCAGAACAAGGGGAATTAATGGTGCTACCCTAGTCCAAGACCAAAGGCTTCTGGAAAACTCCCTGGATAATCACTGACAGAGTCCACTCTGAAAGAGTGAAGAAGTGAGAGTCAAATATCCTCAGGCAATCACAGCAACAATCAAAAACCCATTCAAGAAGAATCAGTTTGCAGCTGTTGCTTCCTTGTTTTTCCAAATTTTATTCCATCCAAGCCACCATCCTATTGGATGGTGCTGCCCAGGCTTAGGGAGGGTCTCTGTTTCAGTTTGCTATCCCCTATGCCAATCATTCCTAGACACACCTCATTGACACACCCAGAAGCCTCTTAATCTTTGGCATCTCTTAATCCAATCAGGTCTACGATTCAGAGTTTTAACTTACATCCTCAGCATCAGGCACAATGTCTGACACATTGTAGGTTCCCAGTGTTTGTTTAGTGAATGAATATTGCAGTTAGAAATAACATTTTTTTTCAGAAGATTTTTTTAAAATTCAGAATTATTTATGACAGGAAATTATGAAATCTCCCTATAATTTTCAAATAAGGTACTTTTATCTGTCTGGGAGAATCATATTTGAACATATGCACAGTGTTCTAAACAGGCCATTTAACAATTTTACTAAATTTCTTCCTATTATATGATGTTATAATGATTTATTTTGCTAAATATGAAGAAAAGCTAGATTATGAAATGATTTCACATCTTAATTCTGTCCCTGATACACTGTTCCAGTACTTATTCTCTTCTTTCCCCTCATTTTTCCAAGTTATAAAATAGAATTGTCTTTTTTTTCCTGTTTAAAAAGACTTTTAAATATAGTACATTCCCTAAAAATAAATCTTTAAGGAATGCAGGGATCTAAATTATGAAGTAATCTGTGGATGTGTGAAAAAGATTAGATGTGTCAACCACTAAAATGGAAACAAAGTATAACATTAAAGTGATTTGTGTAAATAATCCTAGAAAATAACTTTAAATTGTTTTGGAAATTTGCTGCTCATGAGATTAAGGGGCTCCTAAAAAACTTTCTTGTAGATTGAAGATAGTAATCTAAATATATTGTGTAGAATAGTACAATTTGGCTCTTAGATGTTAATCACAAAAATGCAGCTGCTGGCCGTAGTATTCAGATGTTAATTACTATTATTAAATGTAGAGATTAGAAATTAAATCAGAGCTTCTCTAGAGGTCACCAAGGAGATGCCACCCTGGTGGTCTCCTTAGATGAAAATATTCCCAGAGACAACAATACAGAGAAACAGGCTCTGAAGAATCTCATTTAAATATAAGAAGGATTTTTTTTAATGAACTGTTCCCCAGCACTGCAAAAACAAACAAAAACTTGCCCATTGGCTGCCTTTGGCACACATACCCATATACCGCTGCCACCTGCATACAGGGCTTTCTCAGCTACTTCTGCATCTTATTCTGTTACTTTTGGTTATCAAAACAATGTCATTCTATTTAGCAAAGGTCTAACTTGTGGCTCTTGGGAATCAGAATGCGTGCCACGCCCTTGCCTCCTCTTCTCTCAGCCCTTACAACTCTGATGTCAGCGAGGAGAGGAAGAAGGGACATTATCTTCTTACTCCACTATTCATAACACGCAGCATACAGTCTTCATTCTGTTGGTTGCTACTGCTTCTCTGTTTAGTACTCACTGGGTACAGCAGACCCAAAGGCATGGGATGTTTTAGTTGGCTGTGCAGAAGGTCCTACTGGATTCTTCACTTGTACTCTTATGCAGCCTCTCCCTCTTCCACTGTGCCTTAGCCCTTCTGTGGGTGAGTTTACTATGATTTCTCACCCTGTGGGTAGTCCTCTTGGATGGAGTACCAAAAACATAGGAAGTATAAAGTTAATGAATAAGAATTATTGATGTATTTATTAGAAATAATTACCCTTGAGCCATGAATTGTATTTTGAAAATTAAGTTTTTTAATGTTAGGATATTTGAAACCTCTGTGAAGCAGCCAACATTTCAAGGTTGATGTGTAATAGCAATAGTGGGGTAGGAAAGTATTAGGTTGAATTAAGTTGTGGGAGAAAATTCTTGCTCTAATTTTCAGTATTTAACTTTATATGCTCTTCAGGTAGGCATACTGCAAGGAGGTGGATTATAAATAGAATTAATATATGCCAGTGTGAAAATCAGGACTTAATACTATTTACAAATACAATGCTATTAATTAAGAAGTTGCCATTTATGTTGCAAGTAAACAGAAACCTTTCTTGAAATAGCTTGAGGAAAGCAGAGGATTTGTTGGAAGACACTGATAGTTCAGGGAATCAAAGAAAAGGCTGCAGTAAACAGTTTCAGGAAGCTCAGAATCTAAAATAGGTGTTCATTGCCAACAAATCCAACCGTGTTTTTCTCTCTGTCTCTACACACACACACACACACACACACACACTCCCTTCTCTTCATCTCATAGCTCTATCTTCTTTCTGTGTACCTGCATTCTTTACAAACAGCCACTCTTGGACAGGATCTTCTGTTAAGCCTTATTAAACAACAAGAGGTGAAGGAGAAACATGGAGCTTTTCTAGACATGTGGCTTTCAAATCTTTTGTAACTCACTGCAATACACATTATGTTGTCAACCCACTACAAACATGTATAAATAAATATTTATCAGTCAGCTATTTCTACATAATAAAACAATTAGAACATCTCGTGAACATTCCAGAATAAGCATTTATTTTCTTTCATTCATTGTTGTGGGTTAGTTAGGGCCAGCTGATCTATGCTGGACTCAGCTGGGTAGCATGCTGATCTTGGCAGAACTTGGTTTATTTGCCTGTGGGTGGTTGGTGGTTGGCTGACATAGGCTTAGCCTGGCTGGGTGGTTTAGCCTGGGTGGCTCTGCCCCGCATATCTCTCATCTTATTATTGCTCTCTGCAGACTAGCCTGAGCATATTTTTCTCCTGGAAATGGAAGAAGTGCAAAAGAGTAAGTCCAGTTGCACAAATATTCATCAAACCTTTGATCCTGTTACATCTGCTAACATTCCATTGGTTAAAGCAAGTCATAAGGCAAGCCCAAGGTCAAGGGAAGAAAAGTATACTCTACCCTTAGAGATTAGGAGAATGAATCTTCTGAACAATAATTTAATCTCTCAAAGATTATATATAAACATAGCTAAATTAGAAGTTCCACAAAATAATTCTTACCAAGAAATTTGTGATGCCTGTTAGTATTTTCCACTTCAATTCCTTGAATTTAGCTGGTAAGGCCACTACACTGATTTTACAAGACGTTTTTAGTTCAATTTGGAAAACAGTGTACTAGTCAGAAATTAATTCAAGCACATGTGATGCTGAACACCAAGCAGAGAAAATTATGACAGTTCTCTCTCCAGCTTCACTTAAGTGGGTAGGCTGTTGGTGTGGAGAGAGATAGTTACATTAGGATTACTCCAGTGTTACTCAATGTGTAGTCCACAAATGAGTTGGTTCACAGATTGGTTGCAGTCCACAAACATTCATTGCTAGGACATAGTGAGATAAGAGGCCTGGGCCAGAATGTAAATCAACACACTACCTTCATTGGTAATATCTTGCGAGAGAGAGAGAGAGAGAGAGAGAGAGAGAGAGAGAGAGAGAGAGGGAGAGAGAGAGAGAGAGAGAGAGAGAGAGAGAGAGAGAGAGAGAGAGAGCA
>NW_026000016.1:35624837-35649371 GCF_001458135.2 Marmota marmota marmota
TTTTTGGTGGTGCTGGGGATGAACCCAGGATCCCTTTTGTGCCAGGCCAAATCTCTACCACTGTGCCACACCCCCAGCAAACATTTGCATAAATTGTATGAGCTCTGAAGTGAGAACTTGGAGCCTTGTAAGTGGCTGCTTCCGAGTGTCCACAGGTGGATTCTCATCTTTTCGGGATTTCACTTTGTTTCACTCTGCACAGGCTTTGCTGACTGTCCAACCTAGGAATACAGTTGAGTAAACACAGTAGTTGTTAGGAAAACAGCAGAATTTTATTTTTTTAGAATTTGCTTAATGAGTATTATTTAACATCTGGAATATTTTATATTTCGTTGCTGAATTAAAAATGTCTGGATTAAATTAAAATTGTGTATGACTGCCATGAGTGTCTTGTTGATTTGTTTGTGTGTATGTATGTGTGTGTTTGAGAAAGAGAGAGAGAGAGAGAGAGAGAGAGAGAGAGAGAGAGAGAGAGAAATGAAGCTGCTGCATACATACTGACATAGTTACTTTACATTCTGATGAAAGCTCCTCATCAGAATCTCTGACCGGTAACACACAGTTCACAGTCTAGCACTTTGAGTAGCCATTGTCCAAGGAATACCCAGAATCCTCTAGATAGGAATCTCCACAAAATAGTTACCTTGTATCTGAGACAAAAGTAGAATGTTTTAGAGACATAAATTCTTAAACATTTCAGAAATATCATGGTGAGGGGCTGTAATGAGAAAGGGGCCCCCAAAATAAGGAGCAGTGAGGGACCAACTGATAGAAAAAGATTTTGGAGATTACAGGAGGGATAAGGGACAATGTGATTGGTCTTGAACAGGAGGCCATATACCTCACCCTTTGAGACTGGAAAAAATAAAAATGGAGGTACCTACAAATAAGTTTCCAGGTAAGGGTGGTGAACAGTAGGGTGTTTTATGCCTGATGGTATCACTCTTGTCAGTGAAGTAGAGAGGAAAGCTATTTGCTTGAGAGTGGGTGGGGGTAATGGTATTAAAAGTAGTAGTAAGTTATTAAAAAATACCCTACTTTATGATGCTCTCTATTCTTGTTAATGTCATTTTAAAATTGGGAGGTGTTTTAGCTTCCCATTTCCTGTTGACAAAATACCTGAGATAATCAACTTTTAAAAAGGAAAGATTTATTTTAGTGCATGGTTTCTGAGGTTTCTGTTCCTGGTTGGTTGCCTGCGCTTTGGGGCTAATGTCAAGGCAGGAGACTATGGTGGAAGTGTGTGGAAGAAGAAGCTGCTCACTTCATAATGTTCCAGAAGCTAAAGAGAGGGAGAAGAAAGGCCTGTGGTCCCAATATCCTCTTCCAGAGCACATCCCAGTGTCCTAATTTCCTCCCACTAGATGCCATCTCCTAAAGGTTCCACCACCTCCATCACAAGTCACAACCAAGCCTTGAACACACAGACCTTTTGGGAACATTCCAGATCTAACCTATAGCACCTAGCAAGATTTTACTACTTTATTCTATTAATTTTATAAACATTTTCTTATTTAGTATAAAGATTTTTTTCCCTCACAACTTATGCATTTCAAAGCAATTTCTTTTTCCAAATTGTCTTTTTTTGTCGGGGTGGGGGTACCAGGGATTGAACTCAGGGGCACTCAACCACAGAGCTCCATTCTCAGCCCTATTTGTATTTTATTTGGAGGCAGAGTCTCACTGAGTTGCTTAGCATCTTACTTTTGCTGAGGCTTGCTGAGAGCCACGGCCGAGTCTGTATGGCCCCTGGCATTTTGCCAACAGTATTGATTGACAGGCGAGGCATTACTATCCGCCTCTGCCGCAACTTTTGAGTTCTCGCACTATTTTGGAGTTCTCGTGGGGATTTCCGGGGATTCCCCGAGAGTTCCCATTGGTTGGGGAAGTGCAGGAGGAGGGATTTCCGGGAGAGATATTTCCGGCTGGGGGTTCCTGGACAAGCCTCGTGGCGTTTGGGAGGATTCCCCGGGAGCTGTGTGAAGTGTTTTCCTGCAGTTTAAAAATAAAGTTTGTTCCTGCTTCAGTGGCTCGTGATTTGTGCCCAGCCAGACTGCGGCATTTGGTGGCCCTTGCGGGGAACGTCTGAAGCTTCGGGGTAAGTGAAATTGCTTGCCCCTAAGGGAAGGCGAGAGAATGGGTGACCATTTTAAAAAACAATGTGTTCTTGTTTTGATTTGTTTTGTGTTTGTTTCAAGCTGCCTATCCCTAGAATTTTCTCAGGCAGATTGGGAAAAATGGTTGGCTCAAGGTTTGAAGTTGTTCACCCCTGAGGAAGAGATAGAAATAGACCACAAATGCACATGTCAAGAAAATAGGAAAATTGATACAACGATTTTTTGTTCCGTTTTTGTTTCATTCTGTTTCGGTTTTGTTTTGTGTTATCTTATTGGGTTGCGTTATCTTTATAACAGATTAGAAATTAGTAAAAAACAAACTGAAAGAGTGTTAAGTAAATTGTTAGAGGTTCAGACCATGGAGAAAGACATTTTAGATCAAGCAAAAGAGAAGGTCTCTCAAGCTAGTCAGACAGAGGAAGAAAATTTAAAGGAAGAAAGCTTAGAGGAGAAACAGCTATTAGGGAAAAAGCTACAACAGGAGGCTGCTACTAACACCGTTCTATCACCAGAGGGCGTAATTCAACCAACAGCTCCCCCCATGGAGATAGCTGAGTGGCCCTCAAACCCCGTAGTTGATAGATGGGATCCTGAGACAGGACCTCAAAGATTAGCATGCCCTGTACTTGAGCAGGCAGGAGGGCAGCGAATTCACCGTGCTTTAGATTTCAAAACAGTGAAGCAGTTAAAGGAGGCTGTAACAACCTATGGTCCTCAAGCACCGTTCACTGTAAGCATGGTCGAATCCATTACCAACTTGGACATGACGCCAGCAGATTGGGCTAGTATGTGTAAATCTGTGCTAAATGGAGGACAATATTTGTTATGGAAGGTTGCCAATGAGGAATTTTGCAGGGAGACAGCTAGACGAAATGCAGCAGCCGGTTACCCTCAAAGAAATCTAGATATGTTGTTAGGAAAAGGACCTTATGAGGGTCAACGGCAACAAATTGAATATGATCCTGGCGTATACGCACAAATTGCTGTAGATGCGGTTAGGGCATGGAAAACTTTACAGGGGCATGGAGGTTTACAAGGTCAATTATCTAAGGTAATACAAGGAACTAATGAACCTTACGCTGAATTTGTAGATAGGCTTATTCAAGCAGCTTCCAGAATTTTTGGGGATACAGAACAGGCAATGCCATTTATAAAACAACTGGCTTATGACCAAGCAAATCGTTGTTGCAGAGAGGTCATTAGACCATGGAGACATGAAGATTTAAACACATATATTAAATTATGTAGAGACATTAATGAACAAGGGCAAGTCTTAGCAGCAGTACAACAGGCTTTAGATGCCAGGCCAAAAACATGCTATAATTGTGATCAAACAGGACATTTTAAAAGGAGTTGCCCCATAGGAGGAGGGTTTAACAAAGCTAGATATCAAACGAATAGAATACCGGGTATTTGCCCACGATGCCGTAGAGGGAAACATTGGGCTAATGAATGCCGTTCTCAAACCACCATAGAGGGTATTCCGTTATCAAAAAACAGACAAGGACCAAGTGTTTACCCACGATATCGTGGAGAAAGGCATCAGGCTCCATTGCCAAAAAACGGACAGGGGGGCCCAATGCTCCGGGGCCCACGACCACAAATGTACGGGGCACTGGAGGAACCCAGAAACACCATGGAGGAACCCAGCAACACCATCAGGGTAGTACCCAGGACACATTATCCATCAGATCTCTCATCAGACGAACCAGAGGGAGCGCAGGGTTGGACATCTGCGCCTCCGCCAGAGCAGTACTAACTCCAGAGATGGGAGTTCAAATCATTCCCACAGGAGTAAAAGGACCTCTTCCCCAAGGAACAGTAGGCTTATTGTTAGGACGCAGTTCTTCTACGCTAAAAGGACTTATGATAAGTCCCGGGGTAATTGATCCCGATTATGAAGGTGAAATAAAAATTATAGCTAGTTCTCCAAAGGGTATATCAGTAATTTCACCAGGAGATAGAATAGCACAGTTATTAATAATACCCAGCCTACATGATAAATTTTCCAGTAGTACTATAGAAAGAGGTTCCAGGGGATTAGGCTCCACAGGTGTAGATTGGGCTATGCTGTCTTTAAATTTAGATTCTCGCCCCATGCTAAAACTAAATATTCAAGGACATGAATTTAATGGACTACTGGATACGGGTGCAGACCTTAGCATCATATCTTGTCAAGAATGGCCAAAACATTGGCCGTTACAACAAGCCACTCAAACGCTTCGAGGCCTAGGAGTGGCAACTAATCCCCATAGAAGTGCAATGGTATTAGATTGGAAGGATCCTGAAGGATGTGAAGGAACTATACAGCCATATGTATTGGATCATCTTCCTATAAATTTATGGGGACGAGATGTCCTAGATCAATTAGGTTTGACATTAACAAATAACATCAATCCAAATGCGCCCACTATTAGGGCTAGACAAGGTTTCAGGAAAGAAAAAAGATTAGGAGAACAAGGCATAGCAGCACCAATTCAAATAGATCAGGGAATAAATAGACATGGACTGGGTTTTCAGAAGGGGTCACTGAGGCAATAAAAATTACTTGGAAATCAGATAGACCAGTATGGGTTCCTCAGTGGCCCCTGACTAAAGAAAAGATACAAGCAGCCCATGACCTGGTCAAACAACAATTAGCGGAGGGACATATACAACCTTCCGTATCTCCTTACAATACTCCCATTTTTGTCATTAAAAAGAAATCTGGTAAATGGAGATTATTGCAAGATTTAAGAGCCATTAATAATGAGATGGTTATTATGGGACCTGCTCAATCGGGGATTCCTCAATTGTCTGCTTTGCCAAAAACCTGGTACGTTTTAGCTATAGATATTAAAGATTGTTTTTTTTCAATTCCAATTCATCCTGAGGATAGTCCACATTTTGCATTTACTATCCCTGCACTGAATCATGAAGGTCCTGATCAGAGATATGAATGGAAAGTACTCCCTCAAGGGATGGCTAACAGCCCAACTATGTGTCAAATTTATGTTAACAAAGCAATCCAGCCACTTAGAAATCAAAATCCTAAACTACAAATATTTCACTATATGGATGATGTATTGTTAGCACACAAAGATAAAAACACATTGCTAGAATGTTATGCCACACTTACAAATTTATTAAAAAATTATAATCTAGAGATAGCAATAGATAAAGTACAATTAAATTTTCCAATTAATTATTTAGGAGTTCTATTATCCTCAACCATGGTCCGTCCACCAAAAATTCAAATACGAGTAGATCAACTCAAATCACTTAACGACTTTCAAAAGTTATTAGGAGACATAAATTGGATAAGGCCTTATCTAGGCATACCAACAGGAGAGTTGGGACCTTTATTTGATATCCTAAAAGGTCCATCAGATCCAAATTCACCCCGCATGTTAACGCCTGAAGCAAGAAAGGCATTAAAAATTATTGAAACATATATGGAAAATATGCATTTGGATAGAATTGATATAACTTTGCCTTTATTATTTATTGTAATACCAACAAAAAATATTCCTACAGGAGTATTTTGGCAAGAAGGTCCATTATTGTGGATACATTTATCTTATTCTCCTAACACTATTCTTACTAGGTATCCTGAGGCTGTAGGACAATTAATACTCAAAGGAATAAAAGCAGCAAAGGGAGTGTTTGGAATTTCTCCCAATAAAATTATTACTCCATATACTATGGATCAAATTGATGAGTTAGCTAATGAGTTAAATACTTGGGCAATAATCATGTGTAAATCTAATGTTTCATTTGATAATCACTTACCATCTAATCCTTTGTTGTCTTTTTGGTCTTCGCATCCTGTAGTTTTTCCAAAAATGACAAGAAAAACCCCTATCATGAATGCTCCAAATGTATTCACTGATGGGTCAAATAATGGTACAGCAGCAGTAGTTACCCCTGATCAAACTTTTACATTTTTAGTACCCAAACAATCAGCTCAAAAGGTAGAGCTTAATGCAGTTTTACAAGCTTTTGTGATGTTTAAAGATTCTGTATTTAATTTATTTTCTGATAGTCAGTATGTAGTTAATGCTATAGTATCCCTTGAAGATGCTGGTAGGATTTCCCCTTCCTCTACTGTTTTCTCTTTGTTTTCTGCTATACAAAGTCTAATCTGGGACAGAAAAGATCCATTCTTTATAGGACATATCAGAGCACATACAGGATTGCCTGGAGCCCTTAGTTTGGGCAACGATTTAGCAGATAAAACTACACATGACATACATATTTTCTCTACACTAGAAGAAGCTACACATTTTCATAAAAGGTTCCATGTCAATGCTAATACTTTACAAAAGCGTTTTAAAATAACTAAGGAACAAGCTAGACAAATAATAAAACAATGTCAAAATTGTGTGACCTTTTTACCACAAGTTAATCTTGGAGTCAATCCTAGAGGATTGATACCTAACCATATTTGGCAGATGGACGTCACACACTTGCCAGAATTTGGAAAATTAAAATATTTGCATGTTACAGTTGATACTTCTTCTGGATTTTTGATGGGCTCCCTTCATGCCGGAGAAAAAACTAAAGATGTTATAGCTCATTGCTTACAAAATTTTGCCACTGTGGGTGTTCCAAAACAGTTAAAAACAGATAATGCCCCTGGTTATACTTCTACCTCTTTTAAACAATTTTGCTCAACATTTGGCATTACTCATATAACAGGAATCCCATACAATCCACAGGGACAAGGCATAGTTGAAAGAGCTCATCAAACTATTAAAATGTACTTATTAAAGCAAAAAGAAGGAATTGGGAAGGGGTATATATTCCCCAAAGATAAACTTAAAATAACCCTTTTTACTCTAAACTTTTTAAATTTGGATTCATCAGGACTTAGTGCTGCGGAAAGGCATATGTGTCCAAAAAATGTACATAAGCCCAAGGTACTTTGGAAGGATATTCTAACAGGACAATGGAAAGGTCCTGACCCAGTAATTGTCTGGAGTCGGGGGTCTGTTTGTGTGTTTCCACAGGGAGAACAGCAGCCGATTTGGATTCCAGAGAGATTAACCAAGGTCCTGACCCAGTGATTGTCTGGAGTCGGGAGTCTGTTTATGTGTTTCCACAGGGAGAACAGCAGCCGATTTGGATTCCAGAAAGATTAACTAAAGCGATTTCTACAGACCAAAAAGAAGATGATTTGGCTCAAATCCATAACAACTGATATCCAAAACTCCAGTTTGGCTATTCTTACATCTGCAACAGAACCAGGATGCTTTTTTCAATATCTATTTTATTATTGCCCTTTGCCATATCATGAAGTTCTATTTTGTTTTTTGAGCTCATACAGACCTAGGTTAATGTTTTGCTGATCAGTTCTATTTTTTGACTATAGAGTTTTTAAACATTGCAATGGAGATTTCACCTGTAAAAAGTTATAAGGCCTTTACTATAATGTTATGTGTTGTATGTATTATATTATGTGTGCACACTTGTGTTTTGTGTTATATGTTTGAATGTATGTATGTCCATATATCATATATGATGAGCGCTCATGATAAAATGGATCCAAATATTTTTTTTTAATTCACGTGATTTAAATGGTTTAATTTAATTGGGTAAACAGCTGTTAAAGATTGTTTTAATATGTGAACACAAAAGAAGGTTAACAGATCTGTTTGTTTACTTTCACCTTTCCTTTTCATTATATTTAATAATTCTCTTAAAGATAATGTAAATTGTTAAGAAAATTGTTTTCTTTTAGTGCCTTCTGTAATGTTACATAATTTTTTCTTTAGCCATTATTGCCAGAATTCCTATCTTCATCCCAGTGCTGGTGAAGTCAAAGATAAAACCAATCTACAGCTTCTACAATAGCCATCACTGAACTGCTTGCAGAACTTGCCTGGACACATTGTGAGCTCACCTGTATGCATTGTGAACTATCTGTTGGTGCAGCGACTTGTGGTAGTGTTGGGGTATTTTTGCTGATGATGTCATCGGTGGTACAATTTTTCCAAAAGGAGCCGTCAATTGGCTTGGTGTATCTTCCTCCCTTCTGCTTGTCATGATCGTCCAGCCCAAATTTGGGGGCCAACAGAGGTGAGGCAAAGAACCTCCCCCTCCCACTGGCACCAAGGCCAAATTTGGGGGCCAACAGAGGTGAGGCAAAGAACCTCACCCCCCCCACTGGTGCAAAGGCCTATCCACAAGTATGGCTGTATGCTGGACCGGTAGTCAGTGACGGGTATGATCCAATTGCAGTGGTACCAACCTAAGACAGGAGGCTGACGCCTAGAGGTCAGTTCATCTGATGACGGGTAAGGACCATATGTTGAATTGGACTGCCTAACAGGCACGGTCCCTAAGCCACATTGCTTGTTGTTTAATTAAACAAAAAGGGGGAGATGCTGAGAGCCACAGCCAAGTCTGTATGGCCCCTGGCATTTTGCCAACAGTATTGATTGACAGGCGAGGCATTACTATCCGCCTCTGCCGCAACTTTTGAGTTCTCGCACTATTTTGGAGTTCTCGTGGGGATTTCCGGGGATTCCCCGAGAGTTCCCATTGGTTGGGGAAGTGCAGGAGGAGGGATTTCCGGGAGAGATATTTCCGGCTGGGGGTTCCTGGACAAGCCTCGGTGGCGTTCGGGAGGATTCCCCGGGAGCTGTGTGAAGTGTTTTCCTGCAGTTTAAAAATAAAGTTTGTTCCTGCTTCAGTGGCTGGTGATTTGTGCCCAGCCAGACTGCGGCAGAGGCTAGCTTTGAACTTGAAATCCTCCTGCCTCAACCTCCAGAGCCGCTGGGATTACAGGCATGTGCCACCATGCCTGGCATTTCCAAATTTTTTTTTAATGAAAATTATCAAAGAAAAGTGGTGATGACTTATACAGGCAGAATTAAATTACCCACTGCTTGGATTCCACAATTCAGTTATACTTTATGATAATTTCAATTTGAAGCCTAATTAGGAAGTGGATTGATTATAATTTTGTTTACCAAAATCAGCATATACTTGTGAAGGATTGGAAAGGGAGTCATTTCTAATTCGACAGGTCAAGCATGAATGTTCTGGATCTCTTTGTTAGTATTCTCCAGAGTGGCAAACCAACAGAGTATGTATATTATAAGGAATTGGCTCCCTTTGGAGACTGACAAATTCTGAAATCTGCAGGATGAATCAGCAGTCTGCTGATTCAGGAGAACTGATGGCATAAATTCCAGTCTGAATCTAAAGGCCTGAGAACCAAGCAAGCTAATACACTGGTGCCTCTCAGAAGGCTACAGGCTTGAGACCCAGAAAGAGTCAATGTCCTAGCTCAAAGACAAGCTGTCAGGTGGAAAGAATTCTTTCTTATTTGAGGAAGGACACAGCCTTTTTGTTCTGTTGAGGCCTTCAGCTTATTGGATGAGGCCCACTCACATTATGGAGGGCAATCTGCTTCACTCAATCTACTGATTTAAATATTAATCACATCCAGAAACATCCTCACAGAAACACCCAGAGTAAAGCTTGACCAAATATCTGGGCCACCTGTGCCTAGTGAAGTTGACATATAAAAATCAATCATCATAGTCTTTTTATGCTGTGCTTTCTTTGGAGAACAATAGTCATTATCAATCTACCTCTCAGACTGCTCCTTCCTCACTCTTCCACACGAAAATCCCACATTTCTTGAAGATGTGCCATTTTTATTCTGTAGCCTTATGAATCCCCAGCTCACCACTAAATATCCTCAGTCGTTTAATACCTCTCTGTAAATAATACTGTTTTAAATGAGCTTTATGTAATTTTACTTTTTGTATATAAATGCATAAAACAATTTCAAATCCTCATGGAATATAAATATACATGCAATTGTTTTTATCAACCAAATGTTCAGAAATTTAAACTATTTTTCTTATAAACTGAAAGACTGAATTTTAAGGTGTTAAATTGTTGGGATTTCAGGCTAACTCATTCTTTTTTTTTTTAAGAGAGAGAGAGAGAGAGGGAGAGAGAATTTTTTAATATTTATTTTTTAGTTATCGGCGGACACAACATCTTTGTTTGTATGTGGTGCTGAGGATCGAACCCAGGCCGCACGCATGCCAGGCGAGCGCGCTACCGCTTGAGCCACATCCCCAGCCCCCTAACTCATTCTTAATATTTCTCTCCCTATTTGTTAATAAAACAGAAAAGGCTTTCCTAATTATTCAACTTTTCCCCTGCCTGTTCATTATTTCCTAGTTTGAAGGAGGGAATAAGCCCAAACCAAGTTCAATAAACTTAGAGGTTTTAAAATTCACTGTGTCATTTATCTCACAAATATTTGCATGTTATAAATTTGGGATATTTGGGGACACAAAGATGAATAAAGTATAGTTTATGGCTTTCAGGGATTTGTTATCTTGCAAAAGAAAGGGTCTTGCCAAAAACAATCCTGGAATGTCAGATTATAAATTCTGCCTAATCATACATCCCTCTTCATTTCCCTTTTACAGGTAGAGAGATGTAAGCACAAAAATAATCTATAACAAGATGGGCAGATTATAACGAGTGGGGCAACCAGTAGAAAAGACTCCATCAAGGTGATCTGCTTTTAGGAATCTTCACCTGGATCTAAGCACAGCTCAAGAGAATCATACTGCTGGACAAACTTCTATGCAAGTGATTGACTGGCACCAACTTCATTGAGATCTTCCATGCCTCCCAACAATTGTACTGTAGTCAACCTATTTTCATGTACATTTCCTCAAGGACTGTTTCAGAGTTTCTCCATTTTTTGTATTGTAGTCAGCCTATTTTCATGTACATTTCCTCAAGGACTGTTTCAGAGTTTCTCCATTTTTTCTCTATTCTCTAACTTCACTACTCATTTCTCATTAATCTTTAGAAATAACCTTTGTTCTTACTTCACACCTCTTTCCCCCCTCAAAACCACAAGCTATCAAACCATTCTACCACTGAATTATAACTCAAGCCTTTGGGGAGGTTGGAATCATCTCATGTAGGGATGGTGTGAAAGCTCCGGTCTTATACCTGCCTTAAGCTGCCCACTCAGGACCTCTTCGAGATACCTATACTTATCCCTAGTTCAGCTGTGTGTCTTCGCCATCTGTACTGGCAGACACTGAGAGGACACCTGGGACTTGGTGCCCTTCAGAAAGAAGTGGGGCTGGGGAAGAAAGTCTCTTCAGTTTATCCAGGACCACAAGTTAGAATGCAGAAACATATGAATCTCTTTACTGATGGATTGGCCCAATTTTGGCAGTGGAATTACAGTGTGAGGGACAAACTAAAACTCTGTTCCCTGCATGTTCTTTCAGTTTCCTGTAGGTACTATCTGACCATACCTACTTCCTACCTGCAGGGCTCACTGCTCAATCACTACCTGGGATTGAGCTGCTCTGCTCCCATTCAGCTATTGTAGAGCTAGGAGCTTTTTTAGCAGTTGGAAATTTCACACAAAAATAAGTTCACTATCTAATAAAGACTAATTGATATTCTTAAAGACTATAATATTTCATTTTTGATTTTCCATAACTAATTATGTTTTCTTTATTTTATGTAGTGTTCAGCTTACCTTGTTTGTGATACATTATTCCTCTTATCTGCCAATAACATATTTAGACTGATGATTTATATTTAATATTTAAACTTTCATAATTTTTTATTTTATGTAATGTTTAATATTTATTTATTTATTTATTTAGAGAGATTTTTTTAATATTTATTTTTTAGTTTTCTGCGGACACAACATCTTTGTTTGTATGTGGTGCTGAGGATCAAACCCGGGTCACACGCATGCCAGGCGAGCGCGCTACCACTTGAGCCACATCCCCAGCCCATGTTTAATTTTTAAACATTATTTTTAAAAATTGTATTAAATACTTATTCTTACATTTTATTTTATGAAATAAAAAGCATTAAAAAGGAAAATACATGTATTTCAGCTATTAAGTGAATTAAATACTTCAATTCTCGTATTATCTATATCCTCTAGTATTACAGTCATTTTTTTTAACAGCTTTACTGAAATGTAATACAGCTATCATACAATTCACAAATTTTAAATATATAATTCTATGGTTCTTAGCATATTCACAGAGTTGTACAAGCATCATCACAATCAATTTTAGAACATTTTCAACACATAAATTCCATAAATATTATTACTTATTACTCACTTCTACCTCCTCCCTTCGCCTCAGCTATATTGATTTTTTTTTTTTAAAGATACTGTGACTTTCTGTTGCTGTGACAAAATAACTAAGAAAAGGAAACTTATATGGAGGAAATATTTATTTTGACTCACGGTTTGCCCTGTTGCTTTTGTGGCAAGAAGTATGTCATGGTATAAGTGCCTGGTAGAGGAAACCAGTCCACCTCATGGCAAAAGGAAAGTGAAAGAGAGAGAAAGGAAGGGGCCAAGGTCTTAATATCCCCTTCAAGAGCTCTCCTCCAGTGACCTAACTGCCTTCTATTAGGCTAACTCTTCAAAGTTCTACAACCTTCCAGTGGCTCTACAGGCTGGTGATCAAGCCTTTCACACACGTGCCTTTGGGGACCATTCCAGATCCAAATCATAATAAATGCAATTCTTTCATAGAAT
Source organism: Marmota marmota marmota (assembly GCF_001458135.2). Lineage (NCBI taxonomy): Eukaryota > Metazoa > Chordata > Mammalia > Rodentia > Sciuridae > Marmota > Marmota marmota. Next base: position 35,637,507 of record NW_026000016.1, read on the forward strand.
AATCTCTGGGTCTATGCCAAGGAAATTGTGCATTCAGTCCCCTTGATAGATTGTACAGATTCTATGATAATAACCATAGCATATCATTGACATTAGGCTCAATTATGCTACCATATCATTGAGATTATGTATTTATCTACCTATATTGGATCACAAACTTCTTTAATATGCAGGAAACAGGAAGTAATTCTACAAATGACAGCCTTGTTGTATGTTTGATCAGTAGGAGGAAGGACCTGGACACTGGACCAACTCTGGGTATGTGATAAAATTGATTTGTGAACTTTCTCAGGGATACAGACTGCATTTTACGGAGGTACAACCAGTCAGCTCTGTCTTCCTTTAACTTCAACCATGTCTAAAATTGAGCACCATTTATGTATGTAATAAAAAGTTATAGTCTTTATATCACAGTAATAAAGTATCTGAAACTTAAAGTATCTGAAGTCTATACTAATACAAATTATTAAACAAAAAAGTATTGAAATCTCGTTTAAAGTTGAAAAACTCATTTTTATTTTCTTGTTATATAAAGTGGTGAACAGCTTAGTCATGATCAAATGAGGTCATGTGTATGTGGAAGCAATATGTAACTTGTAAAATGGGATACAAAAAAATCTTCTAAACAATTAACATCTATTAAATTTTCTTACAGGTTTTCATTTTCAACCACATAAGTCGATAATGGTGTTTTGAAAATCCATTAGAATGTAGGCAGATATGTAGCCTCATAATTACTTGTTTGATCTGACAGATCATTTCCTCAGGCTGGGACAGATTTCTTGAGCCAGCTTCAGGTTGCCTTAGGCCTGACTTAGATTTACAGTTTTGAGATGTATGGGGTAGCATATAGTCTATGGCCACCGCAGTTAATAGTCATTTGGTTTTGACCTGCTTATCTCACTGCACCCTCATTGAGAGTAAGAAGAATTTTATGAATAATGAACAATTGGATAAGGAATATTTATTATGTACTGTAGTGCTGGGTATCAAACTCAGGGCCTTGACAGGCTAGGCAAAGGTCAACTCTACTATTGAGCTTCACTCCCTTTCCTGAATAAAGCACATTTAAAGAAAAATTCTAATCTTTGCATTATACTAAATATTGGGGAAGGAGTTTAAGCTGATCATCTTAGCCTTTACACAAAAATTTAATAATTAAATAATGTGGGATTTATTTAATAAATAAATAAATCACATGTTTAAAATTCTCCCATAATAACTATAGATTGTATTATTATTATTTTTTAAATGTTTTTTTTAATTAATTTTTTATTTATATATGACAGCGAAATGCATTACATTTCTTATTACACATACAGAGCACAATTTTTCATATCTCTGTTTGTATACAAAGTATATTCACGTGAACCAATTCGTGTCTTCATACATGTACTTTGGATAATGATGTCCAAATGATTCCACCATCATTTCTAACCCCATGCCCTCTTCCTTCCCCTCCCACCCCTCTGCCCTAACTAGAGTTTGTCTATTCCTCCCATGCTCCCTCTCCCTACCTCCTATGAATCAGCCTCCTTAATTCAGAGAAAACATTTGGCATTTTTTTTTCAATTGGCTAACTTCACTTAGCATTATCTTCTCTAACTCCAACCATTTACCTGCAAATACCATGATTTTATTCTCTTTTACTGCCAAGTAATGTTCCATTGTGTATATATATGCCACATTTTTTTATCTATTCATCTATCGAAGGGCATCTAGGTTGGTTCCACAGTTTAGCTATTGTGAATTGTGGTTCTATAAACATTGATGTGGCTGTGTCCCTGGAGTATGTTGTTTTTAAGTTCCATTCCCAATTTTCCAAGAAATCTCCATACTGCTTTCCATACTGACTGCATCAATTTGCAGTCCCACCAGCAGTGTATGAGTGTACCTTTTTCTCCACATCCTCACCAACACTTATTGTTGTTTGTATTCATAATAGCTGCCATTCTGACTGGAGTGAGATGAAATCTTAGTTTTCTCTAATTGCTAGCGATGATGAACATTTTTTCTATATATTTGTTGATTGATTGTATATCATCTTCTGAGAAGTGTCTGTTCAGGTCCTTGGCCCATTTATTGATTAGGTTATTATTATTATTTTTTTTTGGTGTTTAGCTTTTTGAGTTCTTTATATACCCTAGAGAGTAGAACTCTATCTGATGTGTGAGGGGTAAAGATTTGCTCCTAATTAGTAGGCTCTCGATTCACCTCACAGATTGTTTCTTTTTCTGAGAAGAAACCTTTTACTTTGGGTCCATTCCACTTATTGGTTCTTGATTTTAATTCTTGTGCCAAAGGAGTCTTATTAAAGAAGTTGGTGCTTAATCCCCCATGATGGAAATTAGGGCTTACTTTTTCTTCTATTAGACTCAGGGTCTCTGGTTTTATTCCAAAGTCCTTGATCCATTTTGAGTTGAATTTTGTGCATGGTGAGAGACAGGGGTTTAATTTCATTTTGTTGCATATGGATTTCCAGTTTTCCCAGCACCATTTGTTTAAGAGGCTGTCTTTTCTCCAATGCGTATTTTTGGCACCTTTGTTTAATATAAGGTAATTGTAATTTTGTGGATTAGTCTCTGTGTCCTCTATTCTGTACCACTGGTCTACCAGTCTGTTTTGGTGCCAATACCATGCTGTTTTTGTTAACTATTGCTCTGTAGTATAGTTTAAGGTCTGGTATAGCAATGCCACCTTCTTTACTCTTCCTGCTAAGGATTGCTTTAGCTATTCTGAGTCTTTTATTTTTTCAAATGAATTTCATGACTGCTTTTTCTATTTCTATGTGGAATGGCTTTGGGGTTTTGATCAGAATTGCATTAAATATTTATAGCACTTTTAGAAGTATGGTCATTTTGATAATATTAATTCTACCTATCCAAGAGCAAGGTAGATCTTTCCATTTTCTAAGGTCTTCTTTGACTTCTTTCTTTAGGGTTCTGTAATTTTCATTATATAGCTCTTTCACATCTTTCATTAAGTTGATTCCCAAGTATTTTTTTTTGTGGCTATTGAGAATGGGGTAGTTTTCCTTGTTTCCCTTTCTGAGGATTTGTCACTGATATACAGAAATGCCTTTGATTTATGGGTGTTGATTTCATATCCTGCTACTTTGCTGAATTCATTTACTAGTTCTAGAAGTTTTCTGGTGGAACTTTTAGGATGTTCTAGGTATAGAATCATATCATCAGCAAATAGTGCCAATTTGATTTCTTCTTTTCCTATGTGTATCTCTTTAATTTCTTTCATCTAATTGCTCTGGCCACTGTTTCAAGAATTATGTTAAACAGAAGTGGTGAAAGAGGGCATCCCTGTCTTCCAGTTTTTAGAGGGGATGCCTTCAATTTTTCTCCATTTAGAATGATGTTCGCCTGGGGCTTAGCACAGATAGCCTTTATGATGTTGAGATACGTTCCTGTTATTCCTAATTTTTCTAGTGTGTTGAACATAAAGCAGTGCTGTGTTTTCAAATGCTTTTTCTGGTCTATTGAGATGATCATATGATTTTTATCTTTAAGTCTATTGATGTGATGAATTACATTTATTGATTTCTGTATGTTGAACCAACTTTGCATCCCTGGGATGAATCCCACTTGTTCGTGGTGCACAATATTTTTGATATGTTTTAGTATTCGATTTGTCACAATTTTATTGAGAAATTTTGCATCTATGTTCATTAGAGATATTGGTCTGAAGTTTTCTTTTTTGGTGAGTCTTTGCCTGGTTTTGGAATCAGAGTGAGATTGGTCTCATAGAATGAGTTTGGAAGCGCTGCCTCTTTTTCTATTTCCTGAAATAAATTGGAGGGTATGTGTATTAGTTCTTCTTTAAAGGTCTTGCAGAACTCTGCTGTGTATCCATCCGGTCCTAGGCTTTTCTTGGTTGGTAGACTTTTGATGGCATCTTCTATTTTGTCACTTGAAATTGATCTGTTTAAATTGTGTATATCATCCTGATTCAATTTGGGCAAATTATATGACTGTAGAAATTTGTTGAGGCCTTCGATATTTTTTATTTTATTGGAGTACACATTTTCATTCTGTAGTGTCTATTGTGATATTTCATTTTTCATTATATATGTTAATAATTTGAGTTTTCTCTCTCCTTCTCTCTGTTAGCGTGGCTAATGGTCTGTCAATTTTATTTATTTTTTCAAAGAACCAACTTTTTGTTCTGTCAATTTTTTCAATTGTGTCTTTCGTTTCAATTTCATTGATTTCAGCTCTATTTTTAATTATTTTCTGTCTTCTACTGCTTTTGGTGTTGATTTGTTCTTCTTTTTTCTAGGGTTTGGAGACGTAATGCTAAGTCATTTATTTGTTGACTTTTTCTTCTTTTAAGGAACGAACTTTCTTCTTAGAACTGCTTTCATAGTGTCCCAGAGATTTCAATATGTTTTATTTGTGTTCTCATTCACCTCTAAATTTTTTAAATCTCCTCTTTGATGTCTTCTGCAACCTATTGTTCATTCAGTAGCATATTATTTAGTCTCCAGGCATTGGAGTGGATTTTATTTCTTATTTTATCATTTATTTCTAATTTCATTCCTTTACGATCTAATAGAATGCAGGGTAGTATCTCTACTTTTTTATATTTGCTAAGAGTTGCTTTGTAGCATAGTATGTGGTCTATTTTAGAGAAGAATCCATATGCTGCTGAGAAGAAAGTGTATTCACTCATTGAAGGATGAAATATTCTATATATGTTAGTAAGCCGAAGTTATTGATTGTATTATTAAATTCTATAGTTTCTTTGTTCAGGTTTTGTTTGGAAGATCTATCTAGTGATTAAAGAGGTGTGTTAAAGTGACCCAAAATTACTGTGTTGTGGTCTATTTGATTCTTGAACTTGAGAAGAGTTTGTTTGATGAACATAGATGCTCCATTGTTTGGGGCATATATATTTATAATTGTTAAGTCTTGTTGGTGTATGGCTCCCTTGAGCAGTATGTAGTGTCCTTTTTTATCCTTTTTGATTGACTTTAGCTTGAAGTCTACTTTATTTCATATGAGGATGGAAACCCCTGCTTGCTTCTGCAGTCCATATGAATGGTGTGATTTTTCCTAATCCTTCACCTTCAGTCTGTGGATGTCTTTTTCTATGAGATATGTCTCTTGGAGACAGCATATTGTTGGGTCTTTTTTTTTTAATCCAATATGCTAGTCTGTATCTTTTGATTGGTGAGTTTAGGCCATTAACATTCAGGGTTATTATTGAGACATGATTTGTATTCCCAGCCACTTTTGTTTATTTTTGGTATTTAACGTGACTTGGTTTCTCCTCTGATTAGATTTTCCTTTAGTGTAATACCTCCTTCAGCTGATTTTCATCATTGTTTTTTATTTCCTCTTCATGGAATATTTTACTGAGGATGTTTTATAGTGCAGGCTTTCTAGTTGTAAATTCTTTTAACTTTTGTTTATCATGGAAGGTTTTTATTTCAACATCAAATCTAAAGCTTAGTTTTGCTGGATATAAGATTCTTGGTTGGCATCCATTTTCTTTCAGACCTTGGTATATGTTGTTCCACAATCTCCTGGCTTTGAGGGTCTGGGTTGAAAAATCTGCTGGGATACAAATTGGTCTCCCCCTCTATGTAATCTGATTCCTCTCTCTTGTGGCTTTTAAGATTCTATCCTTATTCTGTATGCTAGGCATTTTCATTATAATGTGCCATGGTGTAGATCTATTGTAATTTTGTACATTTCATGTCCTGAAAGCCTCTTATATTTGGTCTTCCTATTCATTCTTCATGCTTGGGAAATTTTCTGATATTATCTCATTAAATAGATTGTACATTCCTTTGGTTTGAAACTCTGTGCCTTTCCTCTATCCCAATAACTCTTAGATTTGGTCTTTTGATGCTGTCCCATAATTCTTGAATGTTCTGATTACAATCTTTACTGTGTGATCAACTTTATTTTCCAGTTTGTATACTTTGTCTTCATTATCTGATGTTCTTTCTTCCAGTTGATCTAGTCTGTTGGTTATGCTTTCTATTGAGTTTTTAAATTTGATTTATTGTATCCTTTATTTCAAGAATTTCTGACTCGCTTTTTTTTCAGAGTCTCTATGTCTCTCTTGAAGTAATCTTTTGCTACCTGTATTTGCTCTCTTATCTCCTTGTTGGAGAGATCAATTTTTTTAAGAGAGAGAGAGAGAGAGAGAGAGAGAGAGAGAGAGAGAGAGAGAATTTTTTAATATTTATTTTTTAGTTTTCTGTGGACACAACATCTTTTATTTTTTATGTGGTGCTGAGGATCGAACCCAGCGCCCCGTGCATGCCAGGTGAGTGCGCTACTGCTTGAGCCACATCCCCAGCCCCTCAACTTTTGCCTGTATTTGCTTATTTATATCATTCTTTAATTCACAGATCATTTTAATTATGAATCTTCTGAACATCTTCTCTGATGTTTCATCAACTTTACTGTCCATGGGTTCTTATTACTGCTTATTTAATAGAAAATATTATCAATTGCTTTCTATGTGCCTAGTACTATTCTTAAAAATATCTCTTTTTTTTGTGGAGGTTATATCTTAGAACTAGTGGACAATGAATAATAAAATATAAATACTGCATGATCTCACATATAGGTGAAATCTAAAAAACATGAACTTGTAGAAGTAGAGAGCACAGAATGGGGTTACCAAGGGCTTTGGTTGAGGTGTGGAAGTTGGGAAAATGTTGGTCATAGGATTCTGTTACTGTAGTGAAATACCTGAGACTGGGTAACTTTCTAAAGAAATGAGTTTTATTTACCTTACAGTCCTGGAGGTTCAAGGGCCCACATCTGGTAATGGCCTTCCAGACTTCATGCTGGCAGAGACATGGCAAAATCAAGGAACACTGTGTGTGTGTGTATACATCCTCTGGTCTCTCTTTCTCTCTTCTTCCATAGCCACTTGTATTCAGTTATGGGGCTCCACCTGATGAACTTATATATCGTATTCACCTCCCAAAGGCCTTTCTCTAAACACACAAACACACGTACACACGTATACACACACTTTGAAACAGCATGTGTATATGATAAATACATACAATTTTTATTCAATTAAAAAATGAATTTCAATTATAACATAGGATTATATTACATTATATTAGAAGGTGGTATGTTCTATAGAAAGAAATTAAAGGTAAGGCATGAAAGAAATTAAGAAATTAAAGGTACTGAGAGTGCTGGGGGTGGATGGGTTCAAATACTAGATATGGTGTTCAAAGACTTTTAGCCGTAATACATTTTAACTTATTTTTATAAGAAACTAGGCAAAACTAGTGAGGAAGTGTTATATAACAAAATTACAGACACTGAAAACAATTTGTTGATACAATATGGCAATAAATACATTGGGCCATATTTCATAGTTGTATAAACTCCCCTGAAGCATGTCAATCACATTCCTATAAACCTAGTTACATGAGTAATTCTATTTGAAAAAATTGGCAGATTTTAAGCATATAAAACAATATCTCATTAAATGAGGTCAGAAGAGGATTTTCTAAAGGTTTCTTCAAAAATTTTGAATAATAATTTTCTTGTTCAAGAGCAAGTATTTATGAGGCCTTGATAATGCAATATAGAATCCTTGAAAAGGGAAATTCTTTTTAAATACCAATTATTCCCCTTTTCTAGGTTTTCTACACCATATTATCTTTGGTACTTTGGTAAGACTGATGTGGAAGGACTTTGAAACAAGAAGAAAATCTTCCCAATCTTGAACTTGAGGTGCTTCTTAAGTATCAAATCTGCAGGGGATTGTTCAAGAACACAAAAGCTACCTCATTTGCCTGTTCTTACGCATTTTAATGTATTGTATTCTAAGATTAAAGAAAAAAATTTAAAAGCTTTTGACTTATGATTAAACTGTTTTGGTGGTGTTTTCCCATAAACATTTTATAACCCAGAGAGTTATGTAAGGATGTTGCTATTAAAAAAGTGTGCCAAGCTTTGGAAAGCATTCTTCCAGAATCTTAAAGCTGAACTGGATGCTTCCAGGTTTTAATATATTTCTATGGTTAAATGGACACCGCAGTAGGGGGCATCAAAGATATGGCAAGTTTGTACCTAGAAAAATAATTATATTTTTGTGTTGAATAATAAATTTTACAAAGAGAATAAATTTATACTTTGAATAGCAAAAGCAAAACAGTCTGCAAAGAACTTCTACCACTTCCATACCCAAGTTGTTTTTTTTTTTTTTCAAACATCTTCAGTGACTCCTTTGCCTATTATTCTGGATCTTCAGAAGTTTCTTCATTGAATGGGTACTTTAAGCACCATAAGGCATGCATTAATTTTAGAGATGAGCAGTCAAGAATCTTAGAACTACAGGTTGTGTTTCTAAGATATCTTTTTCTGAAGAGGAGAGATTGTGGTCATTGAGATGAAAAACTCAGAAAACAGAGAAACACAAGAATGAAAGAATCCAACCAAATTTATGAATGAAGTGATGATCTGGCTCCTCATACTGTATCATATACAATCTGTATTAGGAGTAAGATGTAGAAGTAAACACAACTAATGTATTTTTATTGATCCTGAAAAGGAGAATGCCTGAATTCTCTTTTAGTCCAGCCCAGAATCTGCAATCTTGATAAGTTTATCCACTTATTGGACCTTAATTTTATTTTCTATAATCATAGATCTATAGAAAACATTATATTTGGACCTTACGTGTAAATCATTCTTCATAAGTAGAATCTTTTTTTTTTTTTTGAGAGAGAGAGAGAGAGAATTTTAATATTTATTTTTTAGTTTTTGGCGGACACAACATCTTTGTTTTTGTATGTGGTGCTGAGGATCAAACCCGGGCCGCACGCATACCAGGCGAGCGTGCTACCACTTGAGCCACATCCCCAGCCCCATAAGTAGAATCTTATTTACTTACAAAAATAAAAGAAAAAACCCCCAGCATTTATAACTTATCCAGTTTACAAAGATAACATTTATGCAAGAGTAGAAAATACTAGAATACTAAAATGCTTTAATTGTGAATTATCCTATTCCCATTTTCATGTTGGCTTTCTCTTTCTCTTTTGATATTTAAAATTTTTATTAGAGCCTTATATAGAGTAGTAGTTGGGTTCATCTAGACAAATTCATACATGATGGAATCAGATCTCCATTTTTGTTCCCCCTCTTTAAGCTTTGTTTGTATTCATGATGACTGCAGTGCTAACTATAGTGATCTGAAATTTCAGTGTAGCTTTGATTTACATTTTCCTAATTGCTAATGATGTTTAACATATTTTCATATATTTGTTGGCTATTTGTATTCTTTTGAGAAGTGCGTTTAATTATTTGGTTTATTTGCCTATTTATTAATTGGGTTATTTGTTGTCATTTTGTTAATTTTTTGATTTCCTTATATATTCTGAATATTAATCCTCTGTTAGAAGAATAGTTAGCAAAGATTTTTATCCCATTCTGTAGGTTCTCTCTTCAGATTCTTAATTGTTTCTTTAATTTTGCAGAAACTTTTTGATGCCATTTCATTTATTAACTCTTGGCGTTATTTCATGAGCTTTTAGGGTCCTATTAAGAAAGTCATTGCCTGTGCCTATATGTTGTAGTGTTGACACTATATTTTCTTCTAGAAGTTGCATAGTTTCTGGTCTAATTCCTAGGTATGATTCCGTTTTGAGTTGACTTTTGTTCAGGGTGAGAGATAAAGATCTAGGAAAACCAATTTACCAAGCACAATTTGTTTTTTTAAAAAGTTGTCTTTTCTTCAATATATGTTTTGGTAACTTTGTAAAGGATCAGGTAACTGTAAATTTGTGGGTTTGTCTTTGTGTCTTCTATTCTGTACCATTGTTCTATGTGCCTTTTTTTATACCAGTACCATGCAGTTTTTTTGTTTTGTTTTTGTTTTTGTTCATACTGGGGATTGAACTCAGGGGCACTTGACCACTGAGCCACATCCCCAGCCCTATTTTGTATTTTATTTAGAGACAGGGTCTCACTGAATTTCTTAGCACCTTGCTTTTGCTGAAGCTGGCTTTGAACTTGTCATCCTCCTGCCTTAGTCTATCAAGCCACGGGGATTACAGGCATGAGCCACCACACCCAGCTTCAGTACCATGTAGTTTTTAATACCATAGCTCTGTAATATAATTTAAAATAAGGTGTTGAGAATGTTAGGTATTGTCCAGCATTGCTTTAAAAAAATAATTTATTTATTTTAATTAGGTATATATGTTAGCAGAATGTGTTTTGATTCATTGTACACAATTGCAGCACAACTTTTCATTTCTCTGGTTGTATATGATGTAGTATCACTCCATATGCACAGTTGCCGCAGTCTGGCTGGGCACAAATCACAAGCCACTGAAGCAGGAACAAACTTTATTTCTGAACTCCACCAGCACACTCCACACACGCTCCGGATCGCCATGCGGCTCGTCCAGGAACCAGCCACCGGAAATATCTCCTCCAGAAATCCCTCCTCCTGCACTTCCCCAACCAATGGGAACTCTCCGGGAATCCCCGGGAATCCCCACAAGAACTCCAAAGTAGCGGCCGAGGTGGATAGTAATGCCTCGCCAGTCAACCAATACTATTGGCAAAATGCCAAGGGCCATTCCGACTCAGCTGTGGCTCTCAGCATCTCCCCCCTTCTGTTTAATTAAACAACAAGCAATGTGGCTTAGGGACCATGCCTTTTAGGTTGTCCAATACAACATATGGTCCTTACTCATCATCGGATGAGCTGACCTCTAGGCATCAGCCTCTTGTCTTAGGTTGGTACCACTGCAATTGGATCATACCCGTCACTGACTACCAGTCCAGCATACAGCCATACTTGTGGATAGGCCTTTGCACCAGTTGGGGGTGAGGTTCTTTGCCTCACCTCTGTTGACCCCCAAATTTGGCCTTGGTGCCAGTGGGGGGGTGAGGTTCTTTGCCTCACCTCTGTTGGCCCCCAAATTTTAGACCATCACTAGCAGAAGGGAGGAGGATACAGAAATGCCACGACACTAAGCCAATTGATGGCTCCTTTGAAAAATTGTACCACCGGTGACACCATCAGCAAAGATACTCCAGCATTACCACAATTCGCTGCACCAGCAGATAGTTCACAATATACACAAGTGATACATAGTCCAGGCAGGTTCTGCAAGCAGTTCAAAGTGGAGGAATCTATCAATATGTCCATTTCCTCCCAAAGTAAATCGACTCCTTGATTGAGCATTACTTGTTATTATTCATTGATGCATCAGTTTATACAGTTTGTTGTGATAACTATCGAAGAAGCTGTAGTTTGGTTTTATCTTTGTCTTCACCGGCACTGGGATGAAGATAGGAATTCTGGCAATGATGGCTAAAAAGAAATTATGTAACATTCCAACAGGCACTAAGAAAACAATATTCTGAACAATTTACATTATCCTGAACAGAATTATTCAATATAATGAAAAAGAAAGGTGAAAGTAAACAAACAGATCTGTTAACCTCCTTTTTTGTTCACATATTAAAACAATCCTCAACAGCTGTTTACCCAATTTAAATTAAACCATTTAAATCACGTGAATAAAAAAAATTCGGATCCATTTTTTCATGAGCGCTCCTCATATATGATATATGAACATACGCACATACAGACATACAACACAAAACACAAGTGTGCACACATAAAATAATACATACAACACATGACATAATAGTAAAGGCCTTGTAGCTTTACACAGGTGAAATCTCTATTGCAATGTTTAAAAACTCCACAGTCAAAAAATAAAACTGATCAGAAAAACATTAACTTAGGTCTGAAGAACTTTATGATGTGGGAAAAGGCAATAATAAAATAGATATTGAAAAAAGCATCCTGGTTAATCACTGTTGCAGATGTAAGAATAGCCAA
>NW_026000016.1:35649697-35669812 GCF_001458135.2 Marmota marmota marmota
CCTCTGGTTCGTCTGATGAGAGATCTGATGGATAATGTGTCCTGGGCACTACCCTGGTGGTGTTGCTGGGTTCCTCCATGGTGTTTCTGGGTTCCTCCAGTGCCCCGTATATTTGTGGTCATGGGCCTCGGAGCATTGGGCCCCCCTGTCCGTTTTTTGGCAATGGAGCCCGATGCCTTTCTCCACGATATCATGGGTAAACACCTGGTCCTTGTCTGTTTTTGATAAAGGAGTACCCTCTATGGTGGTTTGAGAAAGGCATTCATTAGCCCAATGTCTCCCTCTATGTCATCGTGGGCAAATACCCGGTATTCTATTCCTTTGATACCTAGCTTTGTAAAACCCTCCTCCTATGGGGCAACTCCTTTTAAAATGTCCTGTTTGTTCACAATTGTAGCATGTTTTTGGCCTGGCATCTAAAGCCTGTTGTACTGCAGCTGCCAAGACTTGCCCTTGTTCATTAATGTCTCTACATAATTTAATATATGTGTTTAAATCTCCATGTTTCCATGGTCTAATGACCTCGCTGCACCAACGATTTGCTTGGTCATAAGCCAGCTGTTTAATTAATGGCATTGCTTGTTCTGTATCCCCAAAAACTCTGGTAGCTGTTTGAATAAGCCTATCTACAAATTCAGCGTAAGGTTCATTAGCTCCCTGTATTACCTTAGATAATTGACCTTGTAAATCTCCATGTCCTTGTAAAGTCTTCCATGCCCTAACTCTGTCTGCAGCAATTTGTGCATATATAGCAGGATCATATTCAATTTGTTGCCATTGACCCTCATAAGGTCCTTTTCCTAACAACATATCTAGATTTCTTTGAGGGTAACCGGCTGCTGCATATCGCCTAGCTGTCTCCGTGCAAAATTCCTCATTGGCTATTTTCCATAACAAATATTGTCCTCCATTTAGCACAGATTTACACATGCTAGCCCAATCTGCTGGCGTCATGTCCAAGTTGGTAATGGATTCGACCATGCTTACAGTGAAGGGTGCTTGAGGACCATAGGTTGTTACAGCCTCCTTTAACTGCTTCACTGTTTTAAAATCTAAAGCATGGTGAATTCGCTGCCCTCCTGCCTGCTCAAGTACAGGGCATGCTAATTTTTGAGTTCCTGTCTCAGGATCCCATCTATCAACTACGGGGGTTGAGGGCCACTCAGCTGTCTCCATAGATGGAGCTGTTGGTTGAATTACACCCTCTGGTGATAGAACGGTGTTAGCAGCCTCCTGTTGTAGCTTTTTCCCTAATAGCTGTTTCTCCTCTAAGCTTTCTTCCTTTAAATTTTCTTCCTCTATCTGACTAAAATGTCTTTCTCCATGGTCTGAACCTCTAACAAATTACTTAACACTCTTTCAGTTTGTTTTTTACTAATTTCTAATCTACCATAAAGATAATGCACCCCAATAAGATAACACAAAACAAAACCAAAACAGAAGGAAACAAAAACGGAACAAAAAATCGTTGTATCAATTTTCCTATTTTCTTGACATGTGCATTTGTGGTCTATTTCTATCTCTTCCTCAGGGGCAAACAACTTCAAACCTTGAGCCAACCATTTTTTCCCAGTTTGCCTGAGAAAGTTCTAGGGATAGGCAGCTTGAAAGAAAAACAAAACAAATCAAAACAAGAACACATTGTTTTTTAAAATGGTCACCCATTCTCTCGCCTTCCCTTAGGGGCAAGCAATTTCACTTACCCCCGAGCTTCAGGCATTCCCCACATGGGCCGCCAAATGCCGCAGTCTGGCTGGGCATAAATCATGAGCCACTGAAGCAGGAACAAACTTTATTTCTGAACTCCACCAGCACATTCCACACACGCTCCGGATCACCACGCGGCTCGTCCAGGAACCAGCCACCAGAAATATCTCCTCAGGAAATCCCTCCTCCTGCACTTCCCCAACCAATGGGAACTCTCTGGGAATCCCCGGTAATCCCCACGAGAACTCCAAAGTAGTGGCCGAGGCAGATAGTAATGCCTCGCCTGTCAACCAATACTATTGGCAAAATGCCAGGAGCCATTCTGACTCAGCTGTGGCTCTCAGCACACAGTCATATGTGTACCTGGGGTAATGATGTCCATCTCATTCCACCTGCCCCTTTCCCCCCTCCTCATCACTCCCTCCCATTTCCTCCATTTTTCCCATGCTCCCCTGTTATGGATTGGCATCCACTTATTAGAGAGAACATTCAGTCTTTGGTTTTTTGGGATTGGCTTACTTTGCTTATCATGATATTCTCCAACTCCATTTATTTATCTGCAAATGCCATAATTTTATTCTCTTTTAATGCTGAGTAATATTCCATTGTGTATATATACCACAGTTTCTTTATCCATTCATCTATTGAAGGGCATCTAGGTTGCTTCCACAGTTTAACTATTGTGAATTGAGCTACTATAAACATTGATGTGGTTGCATTACTATAGTATGCTGATTTTAAGTCCTTTGGGTATAGACCAAGAATTATTTTGACTAGAATTATTTTCACTATTCTAGGTCTTCTATTCCTCCAAATGAATTTTAGGACTATTTGTTTTCTAGTTCTGTGAAGAATGTCATTGGTATACTGAAGGGCATTCCACTGAATCTGGGTAGTATGGGCATTTTAACAATATTAATTCTGTCTATCCATGAACATGGGAGGTCTGTTGATCTTCTTCAATATTTTTCTTCAATGTTCTATAGTTTTCATGTAGACATCTTTCACCCCTTTGGTCAGACTTATTCCAGGTATTTAATTTTTTGAGACTTTTGTGAATGGAATTGTTTACCTGATTTCTTTCTCAGCAGATACATTGTTCATGTATAGAAAAGCTATTAATTTTTGTATGTTGATTTTGTAACCTGCTACTTTTCTGAGTTTATTAGCTCTAGCTAATAAACTTCTGGTGGAGCTTTTTGAATTTTATAATATAGGATCACTGCAAACAGAGGTAATTTCACTTCTTTATTTACCTTTTAAATCCCTTTTGTTTCCTTGACTAATTCCTCTGATTGGAATTTCTGGTACTATGTTGAGTAGGAGTGCTGAGAGTGGATATCCTTGTTGTGTTTTAGATTTTAAATGATGATTTCCATGAAGTTAGCTTTGGATTTGTCAGAGCTTTATGATGAGGAGGTAAGTATCTTCTGTCCATAATTTCTACAGTGTTTTTTTTTTTAAAATCATGAATGGAGGTGAATTCTGTCAATGACCTTCTCTGCATCTATTGAGAGGATTATGTGAATTTTTTCCCTAATTTGATTTATATGGTGAATTACATTTGATGATTTTACATTTAATAATTTGCATATGTTAAATCATCCTCACAGCCCTGGGGTAAAACCAACTTGATCATAATATACAATCTTCTTAACATGTCATTGAATATGATTTGCTAATATTTTATTAAAGATGTTTGCATCTAAGTTTATCAGGTATGTTGGTCTGTAGTTTTCTTCCTTGACTTGTCCTTATTTGATTTTGGTGTGAGGGTGATACTGGCTTTATTGAATGAATTTGGAAGTGTTCCACCCATTTTCATTTCACGGAATAAGTTATGGAGCATTGGCATTAGTTCTTCTTTAAAGGTCTGGTAGAATTCAGCTAGGAATTCCTCTGACCCAGGGCTTTTCTTTATTGAAAGGCTTTTTATTACTACTTCAATTTCATTGCTGTTTATTGGTATGTTTAGGTTTTCTATGTCCTCCTTATTCAAATTTGGCAGGTCATGTGTGTTCAGAAATCTATCCATTTCTTTTAGATTTTCCAATTTATTGGAGTATAAGTTTTCAAAATAGTACCTGATGATTCCCTGGTTTTCTTTGATGTTTTTGATGATTTCTTCTAATTTTAATAATTTTTGGGTCTTCTCTCTTTTTTCTTTTGGTTAATTTGACTAAGAACTTATAAATCTTGTTTATTTTTTCAAAGAACCAACTCTTTGTTTAATTCTTCCTTTGTTTTACATTTTTTATTTATAATTTTAGTGATTTTTACCCTGACATTAATTATTTCATTCATCCTATTGGTTTTAGAATTGATTTGTTCTTTTTTCAAAGGTCTTGAGATGTATCATTAAGTTGTTTATTTGGGATCTTCCTGATTTTATTATGTAGGCACTCACAGCCTTACAATCACCTTCATAGTGTTCAGAGGTTCTGATATGTTATATCACAATCTCGTTTGATTCTAAGTATTTTAAAATTTCTCTCCTGATTTCTTCTATCACCAATTCATCATTCAAAAGTGCATTGTTCAGGGGCTGGGGATGTGGCTCAAGCGGTAGCGCGCTCGCCTGGCATGCGTGCGGCCCGGGTTCAATCCTCAGCACCACATACAAACAAAGATGTTGTGTCCGCCAAATACTAAAAAATAAATATTAAAATTCTTTAAAAAAAAGTGTATTGTTCAGTCTCCATTTGTTTACATATTTTATATAGTGATTTTGGTGTTGCTTTCTAATTTTATTCTATTGTGATCACATCAGATGCAAAGATTTATATCAATTTTTTTTGGTGCTTGCTAAGAGTACTTTTGTGGCCTAAAATATGGTCCATTTTGGAGAAGGTTCCATGAGCTACTGAGAAAAAAGTATATTTGATGTTGTTGGATAAAGTAGTCTTTAGATATCTGTTAAGGGCATTTGATTTATAATATTTTTCAAATACAAAGAGCCTATACTGAGTTTATGTCTGGATGACCTATATATTGGTAAGAGAGGTGTGTTATAATCAACTACTATTATTGTATTAGGATCTGAGTCTTTTTAAAAAAAATTTTTATTTTTTATTTTTTTAGGTCTTTGTTTTTATCTTTAATTCAAGTCATATCTCTTTTATGTAATTAGGTGTGGCCATATATGGTGCATAAATATTTACTATCTCTTATCTTTTTGTTGTATTGCTTCTGTTACCAGTGTTAAGTGAACTTCTTTGCTTCTTCTGATTGAAGTCTGCTTTGTCAGATATGCAAGTAGCTGCTTCTGCTTGCTTTCTGGTTCCATGTGCAAGCTATATCATTTTCTATTCTTTAACTTTTAGCCTGTGGTATCTTTGCTTGTAAGATGAGCCTCTTGCAAAAATATAGGTGGGTCTTGTTTTTTAATCCATTTTACCAGCTTATGTCATTAATTGGAAAGTTGAGACCACTTTCTTTCAATGTTATTATAGAGAGATGTTTATGAATTCCTGCTATTTTGACTAATTACAAATGTTTAATTTGGTCCTGTTCCTCATTTGCTTAGCTACTCTTCAAATGAGATTTGTTCATTTTTGAGCTTTGGGCTTAGTTTTTTATTTCTTTGGTGTGAAGTTTTATTTCAAGTATTTCTCTCTAGTGCTGGCTTCATAGTGAGTAATTCCTTTAGTTTCTGCTTATCTTGGAAGGTTTTCTTTCTTCTTTCATTCTGAAAAATAGGTTTTCTGGATATAGAAATCTTGGTTGACAGTTATTTTCTTTCAGGACTTAGAACACATCATTCCAAGATGTCATGGCTTTTAGAGTTTGTGCTTAGAAGTCAGAAGTTATTTGATTGTCTTGCGTCTAAATGTGGCCTGATATTTTTCTCTTGAGGTTTTTAAAATTCTATCCTGTTCTCTATGTTAAGCATTTTAAGTATAATGTGTTGCAGAGAGGTTCTTTTTTGATCTTGTCTCTTGGGGGTTCTGAATACCTCCTGTATCTGGATGTCCATCTCATCCTCAATCTTTGAAAAATTCTTCCTTATTATTTTCCTGAAGAGATTATTCATTCCATTAGCTTGCCTCTCTCTTTTATTTTCTTTAACATTTTCTTTTCTTTAATACTGTCTGAATGTTCAAGGCTGGCTACTGTGTCTTTCAGTTCTGAGATTATGTCTTCAGCATGGTCTACTCTATTAGAAAGACTTTCAACAGTACACTTTCATTTCTAAGATTTCTGTTAAATTCTTTTTCAATATCTCTATCTCCTTATTGAATTTCTTCTTCATATCCTGTACTGACTTATTAATTAATTCAGTTGTTTTTCTCTATTCTCTTAACATTCATTGATCATTTTTATCATCTTTATTTCAAATTCTTTAACTGATATTTTATCTATTTCAATATATTTTGGGTCAGTTGCTTGTGAATTATGAACTTTAGGAGGTGCTCTGTAACCTTGTTTTTTCATATTTCTTGAATTCCCATGTTGGGTTTTATGCATCTGTTGGGATGAATTTCTCTTCCACTCTATGCATGGATCATTTTAGGCATGGTCTTCTCTTGCCAATATATCATAGAGTGACATATATTGAGTCCTCTCACAGTTGCGGTATCTACAATCTTTGTGCTAATTAATTAATTATTTCTCTCTTCCTCTCTCTTTGTCTCTGTAGGAATGGGTGTCTGTGAGTGGGACCTGAGAACCTACTCTAGCCAGGAACTTATGGCTGGTCATTATTTGGGGGAGTTTTGTCTCTTCTATTCCTGTATTAAAATATCACTGAAGTTTTCGTGTGGTTAGTTTGTGTATGAAGCAAGACATGCTGTCTCTTGGCTCAGTTTAGTTCAGCAGCAGAGTCTCTACCCCGTGATCTTGTAGTGCCCCTTTCCACCATCTCATAGAAAATGGTGAAATAAACAATAACAACTAAAGCAATTAATATACAACATTAAAATAAAAACCAGATACCTACTATGACATCTATAACCATAAGTACCACACAAAGAGGAATGCTGGGGTCATCAATTGCCAATAGCAAAAAAAAAAAAAAAAAAATTTGAGCTAAGTTGGGCATTAAAGTAAATCACAGGTGTCATCTATGCCATCCATAGTACAATAATTGCAACTAAATGAATGGTGGGGCAGGAGTTATATAAACCAAAAGTTCTTAACTTTGGTAAAAAAAAATAAGGGAAAATAAATTATGATAGGAAGGCAAAAAAAGTTCAGAATGTTCAAAATACAAACAGAATGCAGAGAGAGAGAGATATTAGATGATAGCTGGGAGGATAGAGGAGGAAAAAGAAAAAAGTAAAGTGAGAATGAGATAAGAAAATTTGGCTACTAGTGAGTGGAAGAACAAAAGAGAAAAATAAAAATAATAGAAACAAACAAAACCAAAAGAAACAAGCCAAAAACTCTAGCCTTTAAAAGACCAGGAAACATAATTATTATAAGAAACAGGGTCGAGAGGGGGGAGGGAAAGAGAGAGAGAAGGGAAATTGCATGGTAAAGGAAGGAGACCCTCATTGTTATACAAAATTACATATAAGAGGAAGTGAGGGGAAAGGGGAAAAAAACAAGAGAGAGAAATGAATTACAGTAGATGGGGTAGAGAGAGAAGATGGGAGGAGAGGGGAGGGGAGGGGAGGGGGGATAATAGAGGATAGGAAGGGCAGCAGAATCTAACAGACACTAGTATGGCAGTATGTAAAAAAGTAGATGTGGAACCGATGTGAATCTGCAACATGTATACGGGGTAAAAATGGGAGTTCATAATCTGCTTGAATCAAATGTATGAAATATGATATGTCAAGAGCTTTGTAATGTTTTGAACAACTAATAATAAAAAAAGAGTAAAAATAAAATAAAATAAAACAAATTTAAACCCCCCCCCAAAAAAAAGAATGAGAAAAAACTCAAGCATGTGTATGCACGTACATTCCAAACGAGTCAGCATAGCAAGAACACACATACATACACACACACAAAAAAAAAAAGGAAAAGGAAAAAAGAAAAGAAAGAAAGGAAGAAAGAAAAGAAAAAGAAGAAAAAAGATTCTCATTGAAAAAAAATGAAAGAATTGTCTCCACTGAGATGCTCTAAACTGTTGATGAGGATGGATGGATGGTCACTGACTATGCCTGACCATCCTTTATTCTATTTCTTCTTGGGGCTATTTATGAGAAAGAGAGAGAGAGAAAGGGAGGGAGGGATGCTAACCTCTTCCTCTTTGGGGCACCATGATGCCAGTTGGAGAGTCCTAAGTCTGAAGCTGATTGAAATAGTTGTCAGCTTCCCTTCTCACCAGTATGGGTAGGATGGAATAGGAAGAATTATCAATTGCAATTTCATCCGCACACACCAGATCAATGCATTCCCAGGCTGGGACTGTTGCAGAGTTCTGTGAGAGAAGTTCTGGTCTCTAGGATTTAGGTCTAATCAGGCCATAAGCAGATACTCTTCAGAGTATCTGCTCTGAAGAGATTATATCAACACATCCCTAGGGGCAGGAAGGTGCTGACCTCTTTTGGAAGTCTGGATCTCATTGGATAGGGAAGTCAACCTTCCACAGTCTCATACAATCTGCTGTCCATGAGTAGTCTTTGAAGGCTTAGTCCCTGAATATATTTGCACTTACCCATTCAGTTTCCTGACTCTCTTCAGCTGGTCACATGAGCTGCTAGACTCAAAGGGAAAGTGGGTTGCATGCCCCTCTGTATTTCTGACTTGAATTCACATGGATACAATCTGCTCTGTGGCTGTTTTATCCATATTATGCTAGACACACCCTAGGCCACATAGTAGGCACTTGCCAAGACAGTATGGCCATGCTTGCTATGATCTCCTGGACTCTCACAGCAGGAAGCTGCAGCTTGACCTCCTTGCAATGGCTCCTGCTTCAGATCTCTGCTTAGCAGTTGACAAATACGGAGCACTTTTCAGGCATCAGTTCATTATGCAGCCTCAGGATTAGCTAAGTTCAGGCTGCTTTTCTGATCTGCAAGTTTTTCTGTGCCAAGTTTGTTCTTTTTGTTTTTCTCTCTGTTTGTCTTATTCCCACTTCTCTGCTGAGAACCAGTGTCACTGCTGTTGTGGTAACTGGCTTGGCTACAATGTACTCTTCCTTGTTTTGTGTTTAATGTGCCCACATTTTTGAGTCTCTGAAATCTCTGAAGAGATTCTGATTGCATGATATTGAATTTTGGTGAATTCCCTCTTTCACCAAACTTCACTGAGAAGCATTTCTTCTGGTGCTTGGATTCTGAGTCATACAGCAATTGGAAATGCAGCCTTATTCTAATGTGCCATCTTGAATCTTTGCAAAGTTTCTTTTTTTTTTTAAACTTCTCTAGTTAACAATTGTACTAATCAGCTTTGTGTTTTTATAACAAATACCTGACATAATCAACCAATAAAAAAGTTTATTTTTGCTCAAAATTTTAGAAGTTTCAGTACATGATTTGTTGGTCCTAAAATTTTTTAAAGATTTAAAAATTTTTAAAAACTTTTTGTTTTCCCTCTAAGATGGGGTCTTGCTATATTGAAGTGGCACCCTGTTTCTCCACAGAAAAGTTTTAACTGGGCTTCTCCAGAAATCTTCACCATGGCTGATTTTGGGACTGTCAGCAAAAGAGTCTCTGCAAAAGAGTTCAATATAGATAAACTTCCTATTTTTGTGTCACCCTGTTTTATTTGGCCACTGGCCGGGAAGATACCAGCTCTCCAGGTACCTTACTAGTTTTTCACAAATGTATCCAGTATAGTAGTTTGTAGAAATGTGCAAACAAGGCCTTTGGCCTTGAGCTGGGCTTCACAGAGATGTCTACATTTTTAAAATAAGTTACAAATTGGGCTCCATGGTAACAGCTGGCAGGGGGAGGAAAAAAGGGGGATAAGAAGTTCTCTCCTTCTCAGGTGTTGTCCTTGAAGGGTTAACCTGCCCAAAACAGTGAAAGAAAAAGCTGCTTTTATGTGAACTTTTGCAGACTGTGAACTTCTGAGCCCCTCCCCTTAGATGCTGGGTACAAAACTCTGAAACTCCCTGAACTCAGGGTTCAGAGGATTAATTGATTACAGCAAAAGCTGTGCCCTCTGAACCTGGCTGCAGCCAAATAAAAATATTTCCTGCTGTCTTAGGTGCCTTGCCTCGTTTGTCCCTACAACAATATAGCCCAGGCTGGCTTCAAACTTGGAGTCCTCCTGCCTTTACCTCCCAAGTATCTAAGATTAATTACAACTGTGTGCCATCTCACTTTGGTGTCCTATTGCTCTGGGGATGTGGTGAGGTAGCATAGCACAGCAGGGATGTGAAGAGGAACAAAATTGCTCACTTCATGACTGAGAAATAAAAGAGAGAAAGAGAAGAGACTGGGTTCTCACACCCCCTTCAAAAGCACATCGTCAATGACCCAAAGACTTCCCACTAGGCCTTGCCTCTGAAATGAGCTACCACCTGCCAACTGCACTACTTTGGGGAATGAGCCTTTAATACATGGGCCTTTGGGAGACATTAAGATCTACACTATAGAAGTGATTTATTATTGTTGTTCATCTCTCCCTTCTTTCCTTTTTCCCTCCCTCTCTTTCTCCCTTTTTACTTTCATTTTCTTTCTTTTCTTGCCTATTTCTTCCCTCCCTTTCTTTTTTCTTCCCTTCTGATTTCCCCTTTTCCCTTCCTTCCTTCATAGCAGTTCTTTCTTGTTTAGAGCCATAAAAACATTTACCAATTTATGCGTTTCTATCACTTCTTTCTGGGCTCATTTTCACTTTACCAAAGAACATCTGCTAGTTGTTTTTTTTTTCACCAAGAACTTATTTGTACTGAACTTTTGTAGTTTTTTTTTTATAACTGAAAATGCTTTTATTTTACAGTTATTCTGGAAAAATGATACATTAAAGTTTTTTTTTCTTCTTGTACCTATTTTTGTCATCAATGTCACAGATCTTAATTCTACTTAGGTTTGAACCAATATTTTTGCTTCTGCAAGATATTATCATTGTTAGATATTCAGTATTCCTTTAGTTTAATTATATATCTGATTCTTTTATTCATTTTTTTTATTGGAAGAAAAGTTTACTTTGGGGCTCATGTTTCAGAAATCTCAGTTCATAGATGATTGACTCCATTGCTCTGGGCCCAAAGCAAGGCCCAGACCATCATGATGAAAGATTGTGATGGAAGAAAGCAACTGGAAACATGGCATCAGGAAGGGGGGAGAGAGAGAGAGAGAGAGAGAGAGAGAGAGAGAGAGCGCACTTCTCATACCACAGACAAATATAAACCCCAAAAGCACATCCCCAGTGACCCAACTCCTCCAACTACATCCGAACTGCTACAGTTACCACTAAGTTAATCCCTAACAGGGGATTAATGCACTGATTAGGTCAAACCTCTTATAACCAAATCATTCACCTTTAAACTTTCTTACATTGTCTCACATATGAGCTTCTTGGGAACACTTCATATCTAAATCATCACATTCTATCCTTGGCCCCCAAAAGCTCATGCTCCTCTCACAATGCAAAATGCGTTTAGCCTATTACCAAAAGTCTCCATAGTCTTAACATTTCCAGGGTTTCCCAAAAGTCCAATGTTGAACCATGACGCAAGAAAAGACCACTGACTCCAATTTTAAATAAAATTAAAGCAGGCTTGTGTTGTGTACACAAAAGCTGGCCAGTGACTGTCTCACCCAAAAACCCAGGCCAGAGAACAGCCCCCCAACTCTCTAGGAAAAAGGTTTTATAGCACAAAAAGTTGCAAAGGGGGCTGTCTTGAGAACTTACAGCTAACAGGATTTTGACAAGCATAATACAAAGGCAGATAGCAGGTTAATGATCTACATGGCATGATATTTTAAGGTAGGGAGTAAATTCAGATCTGAACATCAGAGTCTATGAGGCACCGCCCAGGTTTCAGAGAGGGTTGTTGTCTGGTCAGGGGCAGCCAGGATTTATGAGGTGCCCCTAAGGTTTTAGAGAGGGTTGTTATCTGGTCAAGGAAACCCAGGCATGGGTTCAGAGCATGGGCAGGAATACCAAACAAGTTTAGAAATCTCAGTAATTTATAGTAAAACAGAAATTAACTTTTCATGACTTTGTGAGGAGATGGCTCCCAATCTTAAGAGGGAATTTGGCTGGGTTCATCATCCAAGCACAAAGTCTCCTCTGAGACTGAAGGCAAACGCTCAACATGAGCCCCTGTGAAAATCAATACCAACTTACACAATTCAATATATAGATGCACAGAGTAAACATTTCCATTCCAAATGGGAGAAATGGGGGCATGCAAAGAAGAGATGGGACCAAAGCAAGACTGAAATTCATCTGGGAAAACAAGTTCTGTAGAACCATGACTAGCATCTGGGGCATATGGCACCCTAATGTTCTCTCTAAGGGCTTGTATAGCTCTGACCCCATGACTTTGCTGGTTGTAGCTCATATGGCTTGTCTTTGCTCAAGTTCTGGAGCTTTCCTCAGCATACCTCCCATGGTACTGCCATTTTTTAATCTTGGGGATCTCCACTGCACTTTCAGCTTCTTTCTCACATTTCCATATATCACCCTCTTGGGTGGCTGTAGGAACTCTGACCCTGTTGCACTTTACCTGGCCTTCTAGGCCTTCCTTTGAAATCTAGGTGGAAGCCTTCATGACCCTAGAGCTCCAGTATCCTGCAATCCTGCAAAACCAGCACCACATGGTTGCTGCCAAGGTCTGCTGCCATCTGGAGCAATAGCCAATCCTCCAGGAACCATGGCTTGCATCAGCTTCTGAGTGCCTGGCCATCTGAGCAGGGTGAAACAACTTCCTAGTTTGCTCTGTGCAAGTAGGTTGACCCACTGATCTCTGCTCAAA
Source organism: Marmota marmota marmota (assembly GCF_001458135.2). Classification (NCBI taxonomy): domain Eukaryota; kingdom Metazoa; phylum Chordata; class Mammalia; order Rodentia; family Sciuridae; genus Marmota; species Marmota marmota. The sequence continues at coordinate 35,662,230 of NW_026000016.1, forward strand.
GGAATTTTTACTTTTAAATTCTTCAGCCTGAGATGGATATAGTCTTGCTAATTCCTGAGATGCCCTTAAGCCATCTTTTTCATTGTCTCTGTGCAAGGTCATTAAGATTTCTTTAATGGTTGCATTGTCTTTAACAACAAGGTCTTCCTTAGCCCCAGTTTTACACAGAGTTTTCTGGGCAAACTAAAAGTTTCTCAAATATTTCTGCTCCTGATTATCACAATAAATTTGGCTAAAGACTGCCAGCAATATCCATGCCACTGTTTGAATGCTATGCTGCCTAGAAATTTCTTTCACCAGATTAAGGAGTTTAGTGCCTTTAAATTCAGCCTCACAGAATGTATCAGAACATAGACAAAATGCAGACAACTTCTTAGCCTGACTTAACATGAATGGCCTCTAGTCTAATCTTTAATAGAGTCTTCTTTTTCTTCTGAAACCTTATGATCCCTGTCTTTACTGTCTACAGTCCTATCAGCATTCTGGTCTTCTGAACTCCCATAAGAATTACCCATTAATGTCCACTTACAACATTCTAAAGCTTTTGCAGTTTTCATCACTAAATGTTCCAAAAATCCTCCCATGAATTCCCAAAGCTCCAAAGCTTCTAAAACATGTGGTCAGGTTAATCACAGCAACAATCCCATTTCTCAGTACCTGTATTTGTTTTAGTTAGCTGTTTTACTGCCATGACTAAAAGACCAGAGAAGAACAATTAGAGGAAGAAAAGTTTATTTTGGAACTCATGATTTCAGAGGTCTCAGCCCATAGATAGCTGACTCCATTACCCTGGGTCCAATGCAAGGCGGAACATCATGGTGGAAGAGCGTGGTGGAGGAAAGCAGCTGGGAATATGGCACCAGAAGGCGCAGAGAGAGAGAACTAGCCATTTCTTAATTCTTTTTAAAATATATCTTTATTTTATTTTTTTGTGGTGCTGAGGACATGTGCCTCCCTCATGCTAGGCGAGCACGCTACCACTTGAGCCACATCCCCAGCCCCATTTCTTAATTCTTTATACCTTGTGTTACTGAGCTTAATTAGGGAACGTTTTTCTTTTTTTCTGGAAACTTCTTGAGTATTTGGTGGCTATAGATCTGCTGGCATTAGCTTCCCCACAGGTTTTTTATGTGTATGCAAATGTCTTTCTTTCACCTTTTACCTTTGAAGTGTGTTTTAACTGAGTAGGTTGACTGTTATTCTCTTTCAGAACTTTAAAGATTTTATTCCATTGTTTCTGGCTTCCATATTTTTTATTGAAGACTCACCTATCAGTTTCATTGTTACTTTTTAAAACATATGCAACTTTCCCTATTTTCAAATGGTTTTAAGATCTTCTCTTTCTCTTTAATTTTTAATATTTTTACTATGATGTATTTAGATACAATTTTCTTTGTTTTTATTCTACTTGGGGTTATTAAAGCTTGTTGAATCTGTGGCTTATTGTCTATCAACAATTTTGGAAAATTCTCAGCACTATCTCTTCAAATATTGTGTTGCCTATTTTTTTTCCTTCCCCTCTAGGACATCACCTATCATTTACAAATAAGTAAATATATACTTTTAAAAAACTGTATCTTATAAATCCATTCTACAAATTTCTTTTTTCTATCTTTGTGTTTCAGTCTTCTGACATATTATTCACTTCACTAATCATCTCTTCTGCTGTTTATAATTTGTTGTTAGTACTACACATTACTGACATTTAATTTTTAATTTTAGGATTTATACCTATATATATATATATTCATTCCAATCTTCTAGAACAATTCTCTATGTTTTTATCTATTTTTACCTTAATATAGGAATGATATTAATAAAATTATTTTAAATTATATACATGATAACTTCAAAATTTGAGTCATCTGAGAATCACTTTCTACTGTTTGTTTTTATTTTGCTTTTCAATTATTTGGTTCAGTACATTTTTCATTGAATGCAGAGCATTGTATATGGAACTATTTTAAAATACTGGATGCTACCCTTCCTCCAAAGGGGATTACTTTTTCTACTTGTCAGCATTTAACTGGGGACAGATAACATTGGCTCCTATCAAGCTTTGTGAGGGATGGTATTATGTTCTTTAACCTATATTCACTTACAGATTTCTACTTACAACTTGGCATATTGTCCAATATTCCAACTCTATTTCAGGTTCTGAACTCCAATTTTTGCCAATTGAGCTCCATGAGATTTCCCAAATCTCTATCTTTTAAACATCTTAACAATTGTGGGTTTTTGCTTGTTTGTTTTTACTGTTACTGTTCCATCTGCTTCCTTTATTCTCTAGATACTTTGGATTCCTGGAGGTAAAGTTTTTGCAAAATGTCATAGTCATTTCTCTGTGAGCTTTTTTCCCTCCAGGATCTTGGCTGCTCTATTTGTCTTGAACCCCAATTTTTCTCTCCTCATCACCATGAGATTATTTAAAGCTCTTGAGGAGTGCTTTCTGTTGTGCCTCTACCTCCCACCAGCAAATGGAAAACATCCTGATAGGAGAAATTTGTGGGGAATGTCTGGTATATTCCAATATGTTTCCCTGTCATTGGAGTTCTTGACTTCCCTGTCTGGCCACCTTGGTTATTTTTTAATATCTTCAAATAACCATCTTTTAAAAAATCTTATCTAACTTTATAGTTGCTTTTGATAAAAGTACTAGATTGATAAGAGCTTCTTTTTTAAAAAAAACTTTAAGTGGAGAAGTCTAAAGATTAGTGTATTATTTTTTCATTACTATAATAAGATACTGACACAGGCTATCTTTATAGGGAAAGAGGTTTATTTAGCCCACAGTTTTGTGGTTTCAAGAATATGATGTTTGCATTGGCTTGATTATGGTGATGACCCCTTGGTGAGTGATGGAGAATGATGAATGGCAATGATGGGGGAATATGTTAGAAGTGGTCGCATATCCATCCAAGAAGAGGAAAGAGGATGTGAGTGGTCAGGCTTGCTTCTTTTGTAACAATCCTCTCATGAGAATTGAAGGGATTGAAGGAGAACTCCCCCCAAATCACACATGAACTACTTCATGCCCCCAATGACCTAAGGACCTCCCACTAGGCCTTACCTCCTAAGAGTTCCACCACCTCCCTAGAGACTAAGACTTTAATCACAGTTACCCTTGAGGGACACTCAAACCATACTCAAAACACAATAATTATATAGCCTTTTGATGTTAAAAGAACTATGCCATTTCCAGTTGCTATTTATTAGACATCGTTAGCATCTTCTAGTTATACCAAATAGTAGATGAGTTTCAAAATTGTTCTTAAAGCATCTCTTTTGCCCTCTCCACTTGTGGGATAATCTCATAACTGCTCATTATGTATCTATCTCTTTCAATGCATCAGTCCCAACAGAAGAATTTTGATTAGTCATAAAATAAGAAGGCCCAAATAGATAACTAATCTATATGGAGATATATAAAATCTAAATACAGCTCCTCCTTAAGTAAAGAATGTTGAACCATATGCTCACCTTGTGCCTACTGAAAATTAGGGAAGTAGACTGCTTTGGTGCATTTTTGTTCTTAAGTAACTCTGGACCTACCTTCTATAGCGTAGTCTTCAGTGCTTATTATAACAATGACTTTTCAAAATGTAATTGATAAATCTCTGCATTTTCCACTAGAATATATTGATCACAATTTTAAATACTTTTTGTGATTTGGCATCAATGTGGTTATCCATGATTCACTGTTTGTCCGTCTTGTTCCAGACATCAGGCATGTGGTGATAAACAGCAGACACATGGTTGTTCTAGTCTGTTTTAAAAATGACATTTCCCAAAGAGATGAGGCAAGGTAGAGCTCAACCCCTGAATACTTCCAGGCTGCTGTGCTATCTTAATTGACAGTTGTGCTATGTTCTCCCTCACCAATGCTTTTGAAATTGTATGGTTTGTAGGGTCAAGTACTTCCACATTTCATACTGCTATTCTGTTTTTGGTAGGGATAATGTCTTCTTTCTTATTGGCACCTCTCTTCTCCATGGTGACTTCTTGAAACAGCCAGAATGAGGTAACATTTTTTTTTTCTTTTCCTCTCTGTTCAGCCACTCCTGCCTGGTTGCTAAGGGAAACCAGATAAGTAAGTATTAAGTGTAATATTAATTCAAATATACTGTGTATAGATAAAGTGCATGACTTTTATGACATCTATTTTGAACTAGCTTCAGGCTCTTTTTGCAATTACTGTTGGATTTTTATCAAGGTAACCGATGCTCCAGAGTTGAGGTTTCTAGAATGGAACATCAGAAGAAGGAGTCCAGACAAGGTTGTTGGAGAAACTGGGGGCAGGGTAAAGCATCATAGAATATTTAAAATTGTCCCGATTTTTCAACTATAACATGAACAAGTAAGCACAGACCTAAAGGCATATTTCACTCACTGTTAGAATCTTCTGTGAATTACCACATTGTCAAAAGTTAGAGGTAAAGAAAGCCACTCATTGAATACAGTACCATTACTTTGTCCTGCCTATCCTTCCACTTAAAGGAGCTCATCCATGTATTCCTGGCTTCTCAACTTCCCACTGTCTTTACTTCTGTGATTTTGATCTGCTTTTTCACATTTTGTTAGCTAATTTCTTCTTTAGTGCCAACATTCTATTTTTTCTATTTTCTGCTCTGTGTTGCTGGACTCCACAAGCCACTTTCTTTATTTTCCTGCCAGCTGCTTACTTTTAGGTTGGCAATATGGCTGTCAGAAGAAGATTAGAAGGCTGGAGGAAAAAGAACTTGCTCCTTCCTCTTTATTGTCATCAAGGCGAATGGTTCTTCAGCTTGACAGTGAAAATTGGTTGCTGTAGCACCAATGTTGCTGTTTGCTGTTTTCCCTTATTACCTTACTGTGCCAACCCAGAGATACTGATGCCAGCTGACCAGTATCCTTCTTGGAAGGACTGTTCCTCTCCATAAGGTTCCCATTTCAAGCCTCAACATTTTATAGTTATCAATATCTCCCTATTGTTCCTCCGGCCCTCAGATTATACTTGCTTCTTACTGTGACAATCTTTGTGAAATTGTTGTAAGGACAAACGAGGCAAGGCACCGAAGATAGCAGGAAACAGTTTTATTTGGCTGCAGCCAGGTCCAGAAGGTACAGCTTTTGCTGTAATCAATTAATCCCTGAACCCCGAGTTCAGGGAGTTTCAGAGTTTTATACCCAGCGTGTAAGGGGAGGGACTCAGAAGTTCACAGTCTGCAGAAGTTCACACAAAAGCAGCTTTTTCTTTCACTGTTCTGGGCAAGTTAACTCTTCAAGGACAACACCTGAGAAGGGGAGAGCTTCATCTCCCCTTTCTTTCCTCCCCCTGCCAGCTGTTACCATGGGCCCATCTGTAACTTATCTTAAAAATGTAGACATCTCTGTGAAGCTCAGCTCAAGGCCAAAGACCTTGTTTGCACAGTTCTACAAAGTACTATACTGGATACGTTTGTGAAAAACTAGTAAGGGGGTGTCCAGCACCTGGAGTGCTGGTATCTTCTTGGCCAGTGGCCAAGTAAGCAGGGCGACATGAAAATAGGAAGTTTATCTACAATGGATTCTTTTGCAGAGACTCTTTTGCTGACAGTCTTAAATCAGCCATGGTGAAGAGGGCTTTTCTGTGGAGAAAGGGGGTGCCACTTCAATACCTTAGCTTCCGTGTTTGCATTTTTAGTTCTCAATCCTTTCACAATCCTTTATGTGAAATTCTATCTGAAATAATTTTGGTAGTTCCTCTTTTAACTGGATCTGGACTGATGCACGTGTGCCACCTTATCGTTTCTGAAAGAGGTACCAAGGTATACTAAAAGTACATGCAAGATGGCCAATATCTGTCTACTATATCACCTAATATTGGAAGTGTATGTCCTATTAGTTTTGCTGTATTCTATTAATTAGAAGCAAGTCACTAGGTTCAAGTCACATTCATGGAGAGAGGATTACACAAGGATATGAGCCAAAGTGTGGTCACTGTCAAGAACTGCCTATGCAGCTTGACTGGGATATATCTAGACATGGCTTTCTGTTGTTTTTCCTTATTGAGTTTTATTGAATCTGTTAATATATGTCTTTCATCATAGTTGGAAAGTTTTGTTGCCATAAATTTCTTACACATTTTATTCTACCACATTCACTCTTCTTTTCCTTCTGGGACTCCCATTTCTGTGTGTCAACCCTGTTGATATTATCCCTCAGGTTCCTAAAAATCTGTTAATTTATAATTTCTCCCTTCTGTTTTCAGATAGGATAATTTCCATTGATCTAATTTGAAATTAACTGATTCTTTCCTGTCTTATCTTTGTGCTGTAAAGTCTACCCAGTGATTTATTTTTTAATTTTAGGTATTCTTTTTAGTTCTAAAATTTCCACTTAAAGCATACAACAATGTTGTAAATGTTATGGCTAATTTCTCCAAATTTTTAAGTATAGCAGTATCCTCTAAAAATAGAAGTGGTTGGACCTCATACAACCTCTGCAAAGACTACTACTTAGAAGGTATCCAACAAATGTTGTTGATTTGAATGAAATTATAACAACGGAAGCAAAAGCAACTTCAAGCCATAGGAAGCCCAAGGTAAGGAGAAAGAAACACTAGTCATCTGGTGGCTTATTTTCAGAAGTCAGACACACTGATAAAATTGATCAGTGGAATACCAAGAAAAGGTGTGCATCCTAATTCATAGATGAGGAAGGTTTTACCTGTGTGGCAGAGAGACTGTAATGTGGCTTCCATGATCTTCTACCTTTAATGACTTTGTGTAGTTCCCTTCTCTTGAATGTGGATGGAATTTGTGACTTGCCTTTAGCCAATGGAATAAGACAAAGGTGATGGGATGTCACTCCTGTGTTTATATTATATTATATTAAAGACCAACTTGCCAATAGACTCACTTTAGAGCTTCTCCTTTTGGGCTTGGTGAAGTAAATGATAATATTGAGGACACCAGCATGGCAAAGAAACACAGGTGAACTCTAGCCTCTAGTTAGCAAAAAGTTGTGGCCCTTACTCTTATGGGCACAAATAAATGAATTCTGCCAATCATCTGAATAAGCTAGAAAGCAGGTTTTTCCTCAGTTGAGCCTTTCAATGAAAACACAGCCCACATAACACCTTGATTGTAGCCTCTCAAAGAATCTAGCTAAGCCATTCCCCTAGACTCCTGACTCACAGAAACTGTGGGTTTAAACAACATGTGTGTTGTTTATAGCCACTAAATTTGTGTATTTTTTAAAGCAGCAATAGAAAACCAGCACAGTTACAAAATTTTGCTACCTTTTATTTTGTTGAGAGTGAATTTTCTGAGCTAATTTATGAATTTTTTTGGGGGGGGACATAGTTCAGCCCATAATAATAATTTTATGGTGCAGCTTAAAGATTACTTCCCTGGGGAAGGAAGTCTTTTATGACCCTGAGAAATATTTGTATCCTTCTATCATATGCATGTGTATCAGCCTGCACTTCTCCTTTATGATGTTTATTTGCAATCTTATCCCATTTTTGTAAAAACAACCAATGAATATATATATTCATTGTAAAGTATATATAATATATTTATTCATTGTAAAAACAAACAAACAAACAACTATATATATAT
>NW_026000016.1:35670423-35705228 GCF_001458135.2 Marmota marmota marmota
TTTTTTTTTTTTTTTTTTTTTTTTTTGCAGGTTTATGTGTAGTTATATGGTATTATGGTTTGGATATGAGATATCCTCCCAAAGCTGATGTGTGACACAATGCAGGAATGTTCACAGGTAAAATGATTAGCTTGTGAGAGCTATGAACTAATCAATGGATCAATCCCTTTGATGGATTAATAATTTGAAAGGGAAACTGTACTGAGTGGTAACTGAAGGCAGGTAGGGTGTGGCTTGAGGAAATAAGCCTCTGGGTGTGTGCCTTTGAGATCTATATTTTGTCTCTGATGCCCCAATCACCGTCTCTGCTTCCTGGCTGACCTGAACTGAGCAGCTTTGCTCTGCTGTATCCTCATGCTATGATGTTCTGCTTCACCTCGCACCCAGAGCAAAGGGATCAGCTGATCGTGGACTGAACCTCTGAAATCCTGAGCCCCAAATGATTTTTTCCTCCTTAAAATTGTTCTCGTCAGATATTTCGGTCACAGTGACTTAAAGCTAACTAACACATATGGATATGGAGAAAATTAAAGAAAGATAAAACCTAGATTCGTAACATCAGTTACATGGGCATTGGAGGGGAGGATATGGCAAGGAGAGTAGGAAAGATGTAGCAAGCAAACAAAATTCAACAATAAAGAACTTGCAAGCACAAGGTGTTCATGCAACACAACATTTATATGTGGAGAATATAATGCAATTTATTATTTTAAAGCCGTTTTCATTGCCTAGCTATTGTGTAACAAAGGCTTGCAAACTCTCGGTTCCATAGAACAATAAGCATTTATTTAGCTTCCACATCTGTGGGTTGACTGGGCTGGCATGGAAGGCTTTGCTCCACATGGCTCTCATCCTGGAATCGGCAGGCTGTCTCACAGGCTCTTCCGTGGAATGTCAGAAACTTAAGAGGTCACATGGAAACCTGAGTGACAGCTTAAAACCTAGGTTTGAAACTGGCACGTTATCATGTCCAGTGATTGCTACAAATCACTACCGCCAACAAACAGTTTCCAGGCTCTGCATGTTATGTGATTGTGTGGCCTTAGCAGCTAAATGAATAAGCGAGAAAGCTTGTTAGCATTTAGCAGCCATACAAAATGCAGATCTATCCTAAAGGCAAACCAGCTATGTACTTTTTGAGGAGACTGATTTTATTTGTAAGTGAAATTTCATATTTGGTAAAATTTTTGTCTAGGCTTCCCTTCATGGAGAATTTTTTTCTGATAGCCTTCAAAAACCTCTATGTAACATGAAGCAAACTTTCCTAAACTAAAAATGCAAGCTTTTCCTCTGACACCCAGGTATTGGCTCCATGAACCTGGAGGCACATGCCCTAGATACAGATATGGAATAATTTGCTGGTTTTGCATTTTTAAGAATTATTTGATTCTTTTTACACTTGCTACTTAATGGCTAAGGTTTGAGCTTGTTTTTGCTCCAGTTAAGAACAGGGTCATGCTGTTTGGAACAGAGGAGGAGACAAGCCTGTTCTTCACAGTCTGGCTAAGGAAATGGAGAAAATGTTGTTCAGAATTTGGGGGTCTTGAGGAAATGGAAAAGACCTACAATACTTGGATATACAGGAAGGGAAATATGTAGAAAGAAAGTGGAAGCAAGCCAAGGAGGCTACAGGCCCTCTAACAAGTATGTCAGGTTTATCTCAATGTGGAGAAAAAAAATCAAATTAAGACACTTATCAATCTGGACCAGTGTTCAAAATTTCTCTTAATTACAGCCAAAGAAGTTTGGAATTTACAGAGATCCAAGGTAAAGTAATTTCCCCCTCCTATTTCTTAGGGGCAAAATGTGCTGGGAAAAATTAGTCAAACTAAATTAAAAGTAAAAGAATACATATTGCTTATCCTCTTGCCCATTTCAAGGACTGGAAAATTCCGTCTCTACCCACTGCATCTTAAATATCTCTTTCTCATACCCTGGCTGTAAAAGATAAACATAAAGTCCTGTCAGGTACAAGGAATCGCACAAATTTGACCAAGTTGTTCCTTGTGTCAATAATTAGAAGCGCCAAGAAGAAAATGCAGAGCAAATAAAAATGTGATTAAAATTACAAATGAAAACAATTACCAAACACTGACCAGAGTTTGGTTCTGTTGAAACGTGCTGACTCTGGCCTGGGGGAAAGCCACCATGCTGTGGCTAGCCCCAGAGCCTTCCAACGTGGCCCTCCTTCTCCTTCTCTTGATTTCTCTACCTCTTTTTCTTTCCTCCCAGCATGCTATTCATCATTATATTAAAGTGGTGATTTCTTTAACAAACAACAACAAAACGTCCAGACTTCCCACAATATGCCATATAAAACCCAAGGTAACAACAACACTACCTTCACTTCTTGAGGAACAGACATTCAATCACATAAAATCTTATTTCTCTTTAGATAGTTTTGGAGAATATTTTCATGCCCAAATTTACTCAGCAGTTTTACAAAATCAGCTACACATTCAATTGCAGTTTGAACTGGTAAAGTGCTTTTAAAATGCTTTAAATTTATTTGACACTAAAATGTAATACCCATGTTCAATAAATGGGTGCAATTTGTGTTCAGATTTGGAATGTTTCAATTTTGTTTCAGTGTCAGCCTATTTAATTGAAATAATTCTTAAACCACTTGTCGAAATAAAAGAATGAGTCCAGTCACATAATTTAATTTTTTCTAACATACTAGCATTTTGTCCTTGCTGAGAAAAGAGTTGTCTTTTTGTCCAAAAGAAAAGAAGATCTGAGAGTGGTTCAATGGTTCTTATGTGTTAAAAAGATATGAACACATGAAATGACTGTATTATATTGTTATATTGTGTACATATATGAATATGTAACAATGAATCCCACTACTATGTATAATTATAATGCACCAATAAAATATATAAAAGAACACTAATATAGCCTATCACATAAGGGATTGAAAAGGGAGCGGAATGTTGTGAGAACTTTTCCTCTCCTTTCATGACAATTTTAACAATATATTAAATTGCATTTTTATTCCAGTCCCCAAGACAATGACAGAGGGAGAGATGACAGAAGGAAAGGAAAGGTTCAGGTCAGAGAACCATTCTGGAATGTTTGACAACTGTTTAAAAGTATTTAGTTAGGTGGCATCATTATTTCTATCATTCTTCTTAAGTTTAAGTCCTTGAATATTTCTTGTTTCTCAAACAACCAAAGTTTGTTTTACCTTCAGAGAAGTTCAGGGAATTATTTTTTTGAGAGAGAATTTTTTAATATTTATTTTTCAGTTTTCATTGGACACAACATCTTTATTTTATTTTATGTGGTGCTGAGGATTGAACCCAGCGCTCCGCGTATGCCAGGCGAGCGCATTACCACTTGAGCCACATCCCCAGCCCAGGGAATTTTTTTTAATGTTAAAATCTTAATCAAAACTCTTTTATAAGTTACAGAATAATTCAGATTGTTCTCATTTGCTTTAAGAAGACCAATAATCATGTAATGGACTGAATGTATCCCCATCCCTTAAATTTGTACATTGCAGCCCTAACTCTGAATATGATGGAGATGGGACCTTTGTGAAGTGTCAGGACCTTAACAGAATTATGAGTCTTGAACTGTCCTGTGACAGAGGCCTCTCTTTGGAATCTCGATGTGAAGGCCTGGATTTGGCACTGCCCAGTGATGATGGGCCTTGATTTGAGACTGCCCAGCGATGGTGCTGCCCTGTTCAATAGGAGGTTCTGTGTTAGCCATGGAGCTATTCAATTCTTGAGGTTCAGAGGGCCAGCTGCTCTGGGGTAGGAAGTTATGGGTGCAAGCTGTAAACATAATCATAATTGGGCTGCTCATACTCATGACCTTGGTTCTGCTTACCTTGGAGAAACTTTCTCATAATAAATCCTTTTGATGTTTACACCTATATAATAAACAAGCCGAGCTTATTATGTGTCACTGCCTCTCTAGCAGGGTTGTTAGTGAACCACCAGGACCTGGATTTTTCTCATTTGTGTGTCTGTCTGTCTTTTCTCCATCCCCTCACCACCGGGTCCAGGAACCTGAATTAACGGCCAGGCAGGTCACAGCAGTGAAGTAATTAGATTTAGATTAGGTCATGAGGGTGGTGCCTTCCTAATGGGATTCCTATCCTTATAATAAGAGGAAGAGAGAGAACAGAGCTCTTTCTTTCTCCGTCATGTAAGGACAGGCACTGCAAGTCTGGAAGAAGGTCCCTAGAGAAAGTGAATCTTATAGCACTTGGTCTTAGACTTTCTGGCCTCCAGAATTGGAAGAAATATATATATCTGTGGTTTTAGTCACCTAGTCTATGTAATTTTGTTGTGGTAACTGGTACTGATTAATACAAATAGGTTAAAAGGAATAGAAGTCCTGGGATGTACAGAGCAACACTAAAAGCCAGCGGTGAGGCACATAGAGCATAAAGATAGAATAAGTACAGGTCAATCAGCTTGTCTCATGATAACCAGATTTAAGAGTAGTATTTGAGTAGTACTTCTATTTCTTCTATTCTACTTGCATAATTGATTTTCAGCCTTTACTGGAATACTTGGTTATATTCTACCACATATATAATAAGGAAACAAGACAAAATATAAAATTTTTGGATTTAATTTTTTTTTAACTTTTATCACTTTGACTTCTTATGTGGTATGTCGCTGTAATTTGCTCTATATTTATCCTTCTTTGAATTTGGTGGTCTTATTGGACCTTTAGACTAACATTTTCCACCAAATTTGGGAGATTCTAAGTCTTTATTCATTTTTTTTTTCTCCCTGTCCCATTCTCTCCTCTTATTCCGGGACTCCTGTTACCTTGGCCCCTAGTTTTCTGAAATGGTTCATTTTTTTCTTAATGTTCAATACTTTTCTTTGTTTTCTTTTAAATTCCCTTATTTTTTTTCTTGTGCTATCTCAAAGTTACTATTGAGTCCATTAGTGAACTATCAACCTACTTTTCTCTCTAGAATTTATATTTTTTTCTTTTTAAAAAATGTTTTCCATTTGCCTGTTGAGATTCTCTACCTGCTCAGATATTGAGATACATTTTCCTTTAATTCTTCGAATGTGTTTTTTTAAAATAATTCTTCATAATAACTACTTTGAAATCTTTGATTTCTATGTACAGAATCTAGGGCCACTTGGAGCCACTGCCTATTTACCTCTTTTGTTCCCAAGTCTGAGTCATGTTTTGCTGTTTCTTTGCATAGTTAATAATTTGGGGTTGAAAACTGAATGCTATAGGTAATACATTATAGCAACCCTGCCTTCTCTTATGCTCTTTTGATGATTGCTGGCTTTTAAATTTTAATAGTTAAAGTGCTTGGGCTAAAACAGTAATTGTCCCATCAGTACCTCCCATGAATTCAAAATTTACTGGTTGTCCAGGAATATGGGAAGATTTATGCTTAGATTTTGATGCCTGTACTTCTAGGGTTATGCTATTAAACTCTCAGCTATTCTCTCAGGGAACTCTCTCCTCTTTCATATTGAGGAGGTACAGCCTCAGTTTTCTACTTCTGGATATATGGAGTATAGGGGAATATTTAAGGCCAAACCACCAAAAATTTACAATTCTTACTCATTTCTAGACTTTCAAATGTAAACTTGCCTCTCACTTCCACCTCCTTCTGGTCCCATTTGAATACCTGTAAGTAGTTGATTAAAAAATATTTCATCCAGATTCCATAATTGCTATCTATGGAAAGAGTTGCTTGAACACTTTACCTTATAAATATGAGGAACCAGACTTTCAATACTATTTTAAAAAAATTTGTAGTCGTAGATGGACAGCATGCCTTTATTTTATTTGTATTTTTTTTTTTAATGTGGTGCTGAGGATCATACCCGGTGCCTCCCATGTGCAAGGCAAGTGCTCTGCCACTGAGCTACAGCCAGTAGGGAAGAAAGAAAGAAGTGAAGGACACATGGGACGAGGACTTATTTTAAGGCACCAGAAGTTTGAGTTCATCAATTCAGGGGCTATGTTCTCCCTTCTTTCATACTCAGCATTTACTGTGGATTGATTTTATATCGGGCATTTAAAATTTTTTTTTTTAGTTTCCAGTGGACCTTTATTTTATTTATTGATATGTGGTGCTGAGGATCGAACCCAGTGTCTTACACATGCTAGGCAAGCGCTCTACCCCTGAGCCACCACCCCAGCCCTATATCGGGTATTTTGCAAGACATCACAGCTATTGACACTGACCTCTACCCTTGGGGCAGTCTGGAAATCATGGGGATAGTGTAGGTATGTACAAAGTTTTCCTATCTCTGGGCATATAGACATTTTTCTGTCTTATTGTGTTTGTTCCATTTGGATCCAATTACTCTTCCCATTTATTCCTGTCTGTGTTTCAAGTTCTCATCAATAAAAATTTGTCTTTTATTTCCAGTGTAAGCAGCATAGCAGTCCTGTCCTTAAATCTCAGCAAAGGGTCCCCCTGCATGGGCCCTGTGGCTCAGAGGGCTTTGTTTGTTACAAACACAAAAATACGAATTTATTGAGGAACTGATGGTCAGGGTGTCACTCATGAGATGGTCTCAGCCATGGAGCAGCATGACCTGTGATTCTAAACCTTTTCAGACTAACAACATTCATCTCCTCATTCCTGCCCTATGTCCTCAAAATAAAAGGTGACCGTGTCTGAGTGCTGTGAAGGTTGTAGACTATACAGCTGCCAACATCAGAAGGAAACATTATTTACGAGGGAAGGATTTGAATAGTAGAAACACTTAGGTAAGAGAATAATCAAATTAATTTGCCAATTGTTTCCTCTCAGATACTATGAATATATTTTGCATAACGAATGATCAAACACCAATGCTGTCTTGCCAGTGTCCATTTTCCTGCAGGCTCTCAATAATTGAACATGTCATTTGGGAAATATTTTGCAATAGTGAATGTGTCACAATGTTCTTATATTTATCTTTATGCAGGTCTTTATGTAACATGTATAAAGTGTGATACTGATTCTGTACATAAAATCTTGGATATAGATATTGATTTAAACTATGAAAATTATTATATGATAATGATTTATATGATGCATTTTGAATACTCTGTAATACTTTTACAATGATATCATATGATATATTAAAATGTTTGAACATGACTGTTATGGTTTAGATATGAGGTGTCCCCCAAAAGTTTATGAGTGAGACAATGGAAGAAAGTTTAAGATGAAATGACTGGGTTATGAGAGGCTTAACTCAATCAGTAGATTGATCCTTGATATGGATTACAGTGGCAGGCGGGCTTGGCTGGAGAAGGTAGGTCACTGCGGTCATAACTTTGGGGTTTCTATTTTGTTCCTGGCAAGCAGAGTTCATTTTGTTTCCTTTTTGCCCTGTCCTGAGCTGCTTTCCTCTGTCACGGTCCCCTGCCATGATGTTCTGCCTCACCTCAGGCCCAGAGCAATGGAGTCAGGGGTCATCTAGGACACAGACCTCTGAAATTGTGTGCCCCAAATAAACTTTTCCTTCTATAAAATCGTTCTTGTTGGGTCTTTTAGTCACAGCAATGAAAAAGCTGACAAAAACAATGACACATACAATTCAGTTAGTTTCTGAGTAGATTATTGTTTTAGGGATTTTTATCTTAGTTTCTGTTGTCTCACTAAAAATTTCAATTTACTAATTGAAATTAGTAAAAACAAATTTTTAGAAAAAAACTTGCGTAGGGGCTTCTGTGGGCCAAGAAAGGTTATTTAGTTTGGAATTACTTGTAGTAGAAGTAAATATGTGAAAAATCTTGATTACAACCATGCAATTAGTGATTTTGCTAAAATGAAAGCTGGAGAAGTAAAATTTACAGAATAAATGTGATTAATGAATTATCTCTGCTTTTGTCTGGTGACTCATCTAGTTAACACTGGCTCATCAGCGGAACACTGAGACAAAAATAATTATAATTAAATTTAATTATCTTTGGTATTTAACTGACTTGTGATTATAAAAAATAGTTTTATACATTTTATACTCCTCTAGACAGAGTGGGCACAGAATCATTAATGGGGAATTGATTACAAACAGAGGGATTGATCAAAAAGTAAAGATATCAAAACAAGAGGGAGTTAAGATTTTTATTGTCTACTAGGGAGACCACTGGAATGAACCAATTCTCAGACTGGACTTGGTTGTATTTATGTGCATTCATGGATTTCAGTAAGTACGACAAATCAAATCTGTGTGTGTGTGTGTGTGTGTGTGTGCTCTTGTGCGCGCGTGGGCATGCGTGTGTGTGAAAGACAACCTTGTAGTAGAAACTCCCACTATTAGCAATGAGCACACATTTCAGTCAGGTTTTGAAATGTCATTTTCTAATAAAAAACAATTAGGGATTTCTGAAGCTATGATTATTCCAGGGCTGGGACAAAACTTTTGGAATATCTTGTTGAACAGAAAGCAGAATAGTTCTCTATGATGATTAGACCATGTCAAAAGTATAGAGAAGCCAACTTGAAGGAGTTCCCATTGGTCCTAGTGAGCATTGGATAAGCAATGGCACTGAACATTTAAGGGATTGTAACCCACTGAATGTAATAGGAAGTCATGAGTCCTTGTCAATATGAATTAATAAGTGGAATGTCTGATAAGAATGGTTATTTCCATTGTTTCAAAAATGACTCCATATAAAATAATAATTAATTACAAAGAGAAGAGTACATTTGTCGTGGAGAAATCTGCCAGATACATCAAATTATTAGAGCTGATTTTATTAGTAATGGAACAAATTTAAATGTACCATCTGATAGAATGCAATGAGAACACACAATTATTTTTGCTAAGGATGTGTAACCTGAATTTAATTATGAGAAAACATCATACAACTCTAAATTGAGAGACATTTAAAAAAAATAACTGGTCTGTAATCTCCAGCAGTGTGAAGGCCATGAAAATTAAGAAAAGACTGAAAATTGATCCTGGCTAAAGGAGACCAGAGACAGAACAACTAAATGCAATATATGCTTCTAAACTGTATCCTTAAAGGATTTAATGGGACCATTGAGATCTAAGAATTAAATTGTAGTGTAGTGAAAGTGTTCACTTTCTGATTTTTATGATTGTATTATGAGTTTACAGAAGAATGTTCTTGTTTATAGGAAACACAATAAAGTATTTGGGGAGTAATGGAATATCAAGTTGACCAACCGTCTCAGATGGTTCAGGAAGAAAAGTTCTCTGACTTTTGTTTGAAGATTTTTGGTAAATTTGAGATTGTTCCAAAATAAAAAATGAATAGAAAATAATTATAAATGTAAAATATCAAAAATAATCCTTTAAATTGGATAATTATAATTATGAAAATGAATAGAAAATAACCAATTGGTTTGGGCCAACTAACCTAAATATACTTCCAAGAGTGTAGCTTACATAGGAAAACACAGTTGTTCTAATGAAATAGCAGAAATCTAAAAGGTACCAAGTTTCAGATGGTCAGGAGAAATAAGTTCTAGAGATCTAAATTTAATTTATTTTTTCTTTGTGCATCATAATTATATATAAAAGTGGGATTCATTATGTCATATAGGTAACAAACAACTAATTTCATCAGTTTCATTCCCTAGTACCTTCCCTTTCCCTTCCCACCTCCATCCCTCCTTCATTCACTTGCTCTACTCTATTATCTCCCTTCTATTGTTATTATTATTTTAAATAGCTTAATTTAATATGCTTAAATTAATAATGCTTAATTTAATAAGCATGCTTCCTTAGCTACAAGGTTAATAGAATTGTGACTTTTCTTCTTCTTTTTTTCTTTAGGGATAGCAGGAGGGTAAGATGAACAGGAAAGGGAAGTTCAATATAATAATATGATTCATTGTGTTATATCCATACATGGACATAGCATAGTTTGGTACATTTCATTCCCCAGTATGTTCTCTCTTGATCTTCTTCCTTTACTGGTTTCTGGAGAGTCTATTAACAGCATGGTGACTATGGTTTATAATAATATACCATATATTTAAGAGCTGCTGAGTGTAGATTTTAAATAGCTCGTCCTCAAAATAAGCATGTGATACGATAGATATGTTGATCAGTTTGAATTTATCTATGTCTATATAGCCCTATATTAAAACATCATGTTGGACCCCATCAGTACATATTAATAATAAAGAAACAGTGGGTGAAATACAAGAAATCATGTGCTTCATAAGTGATAAATAAGCACCAATTGCCAAAAGGAAGGAGAAGCCTATAGACTATGTAAATACTGAGGAGGACTCAGTACAAAGGTTTGAAGTAAACTGCTGAGGAAAGTGTATTTCTACTCAAGAGCAAGTGGCTACATTTTTAATTGATTGATTCATGTTGGCTCTGTCATTTTTTAAAAGTATATATTTTCTTTGTCATAGGTAGACACAATATCTTTATTTTAATTATTTATTTTTACGTGATGCTAAGTGCTTCACATGTGCTAGGCAAGCGCTCTACTGCTGAGCCACATCCCCAGTCCCTGGCTCTGTCATTTCTGTGAGATCTATACAAGTTACTTACTCACCCTGTGCCTCCGTTTCCTCATTGTAAAGATAACAGTATTACCTCATGGGTGGACTCAGATGGATTAATTTATGTAAGACTCTTAGAACACAGCCTGGGGCAGAAAAAGTGCTACATGTGTGTCAGTTATTGTTGTTGTTGTTGTTATTTATTATTATTATTATTATTATTATTATTATTAGTTGTTCAAAACATTACAAAGCTCTTGACATATCATATTTCATACATTTGATTCAAGTGGATTATGAACTCCCATTTTTACCCCATATACAAATTGCAGAATCACATGATTCATCAACAGTACAGTTAGCATTTTCAGATATTATAATGTTAATGTGGTGGTTGGTTTCTGTACCAAGAGTCGGGAGAAACTTTCCCTGCTATGCAAATTGCCTGCATTACTTTCCAGTGTGTGTTCTTTAAGATCTTCAATGGCAGAGTCAAGACTCACTAGGCCTCACTCCAGTTTTTCATCCTGACCCTAGAATCCCACTTTCAGAGCTGGAAACCCTTGGCGGGTATACTTCAAATGTATCTTCTATTTTCCGGCAAGGGCTTCGTTGTTTTCTTTCACTTGACTCTGTCATTAGGATATTTACCCCTTCTCTACTTCCTTTTAAAATGAATCAAACTGTTTGGGACTATTGATTAACTCTGCCTCTCTCTGTATCCCAAAGAGTCTATTTATCTTGTTTCATTTTGAAGTCAATAAAGTATCTTCAATGCCTCTGGAATAGATATAATTTTGCATTTTATTTGATGTTTTGTGTTTTCAATAACTTCTCAATTTTCAGCCCCCTAAAACCTATGATTATAGAGCACATTGCCTAGTGACCCCAGAAGGCTTATGTGATTTTCTTAGGATCATGAGGAAAATTCTAACCTTTCCTTTGTGCTATCAATCAATACTTAGACTTCAGATCTTGTTTGTTTGCATCTGTTTATAGGACTCTTTGGGGAAACTCTTTTATGATCTGTGACTCATTTATTTATGCATTTTATTGCCATGTCACCGTGAAGAGCAGATGGCAGTAAATAAATTTTGACTTGATTTAAGGACTTGAATTTCCCTTGTGTTTATATATTGTCATTTTTAATGCTGCTGTCTCATCTTTAGTTGCTCACTTGTGAACTTCTGAGAATATATAATACAAGTCTGTGTTTTTAAAAACTAATCTAACACTTATGCCTAAATGTATATGCCGGTAGATAAAATGTAAACTTCAGAGTTAGCTACAACTAGGCTTAACAGGTGGCTCTTTAAGAAAGTAGTTCATAGTAGTTGTATGAATTTGGGCAAATTTCGGCATCTGAAATTGGGGAGACTGTTGTCTCCCCAAAAGAGCATGAGGAAAAAGATAAAATAAATCACTGGCAAACAAATCTAAGCATATTAGACTTACCATAATAAAGGTAAACATAACCTTGACAGAGATTTAGTAATATCTCAGAAGGGGTTAGGCAGGGGAGGATATATAAAGGGTTTGGGGCTAGGGCTGAGTAAATTTAAAATGAAGGATTTGTTGGGATTAGGTAGAAATTATGACATAATAGTTTTGGAGAGCAGGCTGAGTTATTTCATACCACATAGAACAGCAGCTTTCATCCTTGCCTCGTCCTGAGTTACTCCATTTTATAAAGCAGTGGTTTTCCTTTAGCTACTCTATTTTGAGTACAAATGCTAAGGCAGAACGACTTGGTAACTTTTCTGGGCAAATAGATAACCATCAGACATTGGACATATAGAAGTCATTGAAAAGAAAAACCCATATGTGCACAGCACAAATACAAGGCATAAACTGATAAATAAATGAACCATGCTAATAAAAACTTTTTGAATTAAAAAAGAGACACATGGGATACATGGGTTTATTAAACCCATACCAGAAAAACCAGGCCTGTGAGCTTATCACACACATCAGAACCCAAATGCAACCCCCTGATCTCAAACACAAAAAGGAAGGGCATCTAACATGGTGGTATGACATGGTGGCACACTGTGACTGGTCACCTTGTCAGAACCCCTGGTGAGCTCTTCAAGAGGTCCACAGAGCTCCCAACTTGGTTTCTAGGGCTTTAGCTCAGCTCGATCTCCTTGCTTGACTTGGCCCACTTTGAGATTGCCTGCTGTTTGGGCTTTCACCTTGAACAAGTTCTGAGCCTTGAACATTTCCACATCTTGAATAGCTATGCTCCTTGAACAAACTCCACTCCTCCAACATGTTCTTTGGCTGGGTTCTACCTCATCTGACCACCTGCAGTGACTCTTTTGCATCTCTACCAGCTCTTTGCCTTTGTTTTTAGTTGTGGACACTAAACCCTGTGGCTGTTAACCATGAGGCATTTTGTAACCTATATATCATGGTGTAAAATGTAATGTATGATATGAGTGTTATAGATATTAATAATTAAGATTGCAATGAAATAAAATAAATTGAGATTGCCCAAGTTATGGCACCAAGTGAACCATGAATACTTGGTGAATTAATACTGATGAAATTGATGTAGTTTGTGAATTTATTTTTATTCACTAAATTCTGACATTATGGAAAGACACAAATGTGTCCAGTCTGTGTTCATGGCATAGTTTGCTAATAACAGTGGGCTCAAGTGAGGCCAGCATGTACTTAATCTTGGAATTAAACTATTTTATTTGGCTCATGTTCTCATATTCCAGGATCAAGTAGCTAGGTTATTTTTGCTTATTCTCAGTATTAGTTAATATACAGGTATGTCCAGTCCAAGACTGTTTAACACAGCCATAGGAATTTTATTAGTTTCAGTCCTTGGTGACTGTATTTTGTTGTGGGATTATTGTGGGAAAAAATAGAATACTATGTAAAAATGAGAAAGGCAATGAGTAAGTGCTCATTAAAAAAAATTTGCAGTTGTATATGGACACATACCTTTACTTTTTGTTTATTCTTGTAAGACGCCGCACCGCACTATGAATGGGAGACACCACACGACACAGATCACTGGAGAGGTTCCACTTTATTACAAAAGGCTGTGTGTTTATATAGATCTAAGGAGAGGTAGCAGGGCTGAGGTAGATAACAGGTCGCCCGTTTATTGGCAAGCTCTTCCATATGTCAGTTCCGGAGCCCAAGAAGTTAATTCTTATTTGGGCTAAGGCTTCCCACCCGCAGGATTTGAACATTGGCACTGGTGGGAATGTTTCGGGCCAGTGAAAGAAAAAAAGAGGAGAAAGAGGGTCGTTAGGCGCCATGTTGGGGTTTTTCTCTGGGGTGCTGCTGTCGTTATATGTTTTCCCAACATTTCTCCCTTTTTGTTTTCTTAGGAATTGGGGCGTCGTTGGTCAGATCTGGCTGCTTCCGGCTGTGCGGGGGCGGCGTAGGGCCTAGAAGGGGAAGTGGAGGAATGTTGGGGGCGCAGGTCTGGGGATATCATGGCAACCAGAAATAAAACCAGTGGCTATAGACAGCTACTTCCGTAGGGGTGAAGTCTATGAAAGTTCCCTGAAACCACAAATCGTCGATGGCATTGAACCAGTCCTGGATGGAGGAGATTGTTGGTATCAGCCACTGGTCCTGTAACTGAGACTCTAGGAAATACTGGAAGCGTTGCCTTGACATGGCGTCACCAGCACCTGAAGAAGATCAGAGCGAACAAAAACAGGATGAAGATAAAAATTAAAACAAATGTCAGTTTTGGGCAGAAGTTCCATGTCGGGGGACTGACAGAGAAGAGGCCAAGGGCCATGAGGAGGCTTAAAAGGACATAAAGGCTCAAGAATCCAGGAAGGCAGATTAAGAGGTTCTCTGGGTTTGTTGTCTCCCACTGTCTGATGTCCGTTGCATTCCGTTGCGCCTGGTAGTGAGCTTCAGCAATGAGTGTTCTCTTGAAGATGTTGGGGGTTCATTAGTCATCAGAGGCTGGTAGTACCTAAGCAGAAGCTGGTTGAAAGTTTGGTTAGAGATCTTCTGTAATTGGCCCTGTAGGAAGCGAAGCAGACAGGGCAGGAACAGACACATCAGGAAAAGGAGACATATGGGTCCTAAAAGAGGCAACAGCCATGATTGGAAGTGGGCTAAAAAGAAGGTGGCAAATGGGTTTTGTTTGGTGGATTTTTCAAAGAGGTAGCCACGTCGGTGAGCTTGACTACATTAGTTTCCACAAGGCCTGATTCATTGATGTAGTAACAGCATTCTTCCCTCAAGAAAAGACAGGTTCCACCTTTTTTGGCTGTGAGTAAGTCTATAGCTCATCGATTTTGAAGAGTAACTTGAGCCAAGGAAGTGACCCGCCTTTGTACAGATGCTAGAGATTCTGCCGTAGAAGTGAGCGCTTGTTCAAGTTTAGAACTTAAGTCCTGTACAGCCCATAAGGGTGTCCTAGAGCTCCACCAGAAATTCCTGCTCCCGCCACAGATGCAGCCAGTGAGAGACCCACCAGTATTGGAAGGAAAGCAGCCCGCTTATTCCACACTGGGGGAGACAAGAGGGCCTGCACTTCAGCTGGGGTATAGAGAGTCAATTGTGGGACAAGCATCACCAGTATACATGGGGTAGTGTTGGTGAATAAGATAGTGATGAGAGAACCATTACACCAGAAGAATGAGCCAGGTGGTGCATAGAGGGTGAAGTTAAAGGTGTTGTTAGAGTGGCAAAACTTTGACTGGGAGACACCCAAGCCCAGGAGGTAGCGCTGGGGAATCACAGTATGGTTAGACTCTTCGGGCTCCCATAATGGAGCATCGGTTGAAAGGGTTCGGAGAGAATGGCAGGCAGATGGTGTGGAGAAATTTGAGAGGTCAGAAGCCGAGAAGTTCAAGGGAACCGCTGCAGCAAACGTCGAGTCAGAGAGGTGCATAAGTAGCAATCAGTTGGTGTGATGGTGGGGAGGGTTAGATTTAAGAAGGTTACAGTTTCAGTAAGTAGTCGTAGCCATGAATAGTGTGGTGAACTCCCGACATTAGGCTCATATGGATCCTGTATGGAGTCTAACAACTGCTGTTCGGAATGCTTTATGTCAGTAGAGATTATAGCTACTGAGGGTTGGGAGGGTTGAAGCTCTCGGGAGATGGAGATGGAGCCACAGGGGGTGGGACAGGATATGTCACAGTAGAAGGAAGCATTTATCCTAGAGGTCCAGCGTGGATAGTTAGGGTCAGTGATAGCCAATTGATAGCCCCCCGAGATCAATCTGAAATTTCCAACACAGGAATCTCCGATGCATGCACGTGGGTCATGAACGTTGCATGACCAGTAGGGGCACCCCCCATAGGTTTCGGGCCACCATTTGCAGTAATCCTCTGTCTGATCATATAAGAAGCAAAGGTAAGGCCTAGTGGCTGTTTTTAAAAGTTCAGAATTCTGGGAGGAGAGGGGAAGGAAGATAGATGCATTACATCCCATAGGGGCGCAATCAACTGAAGAAACTAGGCGAGTGTAACGAGTGCTGTCTTGGACATATGTCTCTCTGACTTTGAATCTCCAAGTATAAGAGGAGGACGATGATGTCCCTGGGAGAAGGGTGATGACTGTGAAAATACCACTTAGAAGAGTGGGAGTCATGGTGGAGTATGGGCGGTTACACGAGACAGGCGAAGCTTTAGAGGATAGTTAGGATGTGGAGAGCAGAGTAAAGGGGAGGTCTAGGAGGTGACTCTTGAGGCTCCTCTAGGGTAGTCTTGTTGTCAGCAGATGGGGCCTCCTGGTAATATGGCTTCAACCTAGAAATGTGAATCCAGGGGGTGAGGCGGTTGCCTGGTAAGGAAAGTTTGGCGGCGGTGGGGGTATAGAGAATGACAGGATAGGGGCCTTCCCATTTTGGGGCAAGAGGCCCTTTCTCCTCTGGGGTGTTATAATAGGCTAAACTCTCAGGTGTTAAGGGAGGAGTGTTTGGAGAGGAGTCTGGGTCCGGAAGAAGCCAGTCTTGATATTTCCAGTGTTCCGAGCGGAGATGAAACAAGAGAGGTAAAGACAAATCTCGTGTGAGAGGTCCTTGTGAAATGACCAACCCTGGGGGTATAAGAGGTCTTCCATACATTATCTCAAAGGGAGACAGTAAAGATGGTTTCTTAGGGAGAGCCCTGATCTGAAGCAAAGCCAAGGGAAGGAGTTTGACCCAGTCTAAGTTTAATTCCATTGTTAATTTGGTAAGGACTTCCTTCAGAGTCCGATTTACCCTTTCCACTTTCCCTGAAGCCTGGGGGCGATATGGACAGTGGAAATACCACTTGAAGGAGAGGGCTTGAGAGACCTTTTGTGTGATCATAGAAATAAACTCAGGGCCATTGTCGGATTGTAGGGAAGTGGGCATACCAAACCTGGGGATGATGTCTGTCAGTAAGATTGAAGCTACAGTGGAAGCCTTTTTATTGGAAGTGGGAAATGCCTCAACCTAACCAGAGAAAGTGTCCATAAAGACAAGGAGGTATTTAGTGCGCCATACTACAGGCATGTTGGTGAAGTCTACCTGCCAGTCAGCAGCAGGAATGTGTCCCCGGGCTTGGTGGGAGGGAAATGGTTTAGGCCTTAAAGGAGTATGAGGGTTGGTCCACTGACAGATCTGACAATTAGAGGCTATATTCTGTAGCATGGCTTTGTCAGAGGGGGTAAGGGAGAAGAAGCTCTGTATAAAGAGGGTCAAAGACTGAGAATTGGAGTGGAATAGAGTATGGAGGAACTCAAAAAGATCCTTGTTCTTACTAGAAGAAGTAGGGGCTTCAGATGGACAGTCTAAAACGGCCATTATATGTCCCCCAGGAGGGTCATAATTGGAAGTGATAGCAGCCATTCGTGCCGCCTGGTCAGCTTTGGCATTGCCCTCAGTGATAAGAGAGCTGTCCTTCTGATGGGACCTACAATGGACAACTCCCAACTGAGTGGGTAAGTGGGAGGTCTCTATCAAATTGGTTATAAGAGCTGAATTAGTGATCACATTACCTTTAGTGGTAAGTAGGCCTTGCTTCTTCCATATTGCAGCATGGGATAATAGAATATGGAAGACATATTTTGAGTCAGTATAAAGGGTGAGGGATTTGCCCCATGCTAGGAGGCAGGCATGAGTGGCCACTACAAGTTCGGCCTGCTGATTGGTAGTTCCTGAAGGCAGAGCTTTGGCCTCTATAATCTCAGTGGCTGAAACTACGGCGTATCCAGAGTAATGAGTGCCGTTCTGCCTAAAGGAACTGCCGTCAGTGAACCAGATAAGGTCAGACTTGGTGAGTGGTCCCTCAGAAATGGAAGAATGACAGGGGAGGAAATCATCCAAGGTTTCCAAGCAATTATGAGCTGGTGTGTCAGACGTGGGGGTCATTGGGAGCAGTGAGGCAGGGTTCAGTGCAGAGCAGGGGAGGAACGTAATATTAGGGTTTTCCAGAAAGGAAGTGAGGAGCAACAGAACTCTGGATAGAGGAAGGGTTTGAAGGCCCTTATAAGCTAAAAGATCCTTCAAGTGATGTGGGGAGTGGATAGTTAAAGGGCCCCCAAAAGTCAGCTTAGAGGCTTCTTTGTGTAAAATTTGTCCAGCAGCCAGAGCTCTTAAGCAAGGGGCCAACCCACGGATGGTAGGGTCTAGTTGTTTGGACAAATATGCCACAGATGCAAATGTAGGCCCATAATTTTGACCCAAGACCCCAAGTGCTTGCCCCCCTTTTTCATGGACATATAGATGAAACGGTCTTGAAAGATCGGGAAGGTGAAGGGCGGGTGCCTTTAAGAGGAGTTGCTGAAGTCTGCAAAAGTGGTAGCGGGGGGAGGAGGCAAGAGATTCACCAGGGGGTCCCTTTGCTAGGTCATACAGGGGTTTGGCTAGAAGAGAGTAATTTGGGATCCAGGCCCTAAAATAACCTGCTAGTCCTAGGAATGATAGTATTTCGGCTTTCGTATGAGGCACCGGAAGATTAGAGAGGAGTTGCCTCCTATCCAGTGTTATTTCCTTTTTTCCCGGTGCAAGGCAAAAACCAAGGTAGGTGACAGAAGACTGGGAAACCTGGGCCTTGTGGGGAGACACCCTATATCTCTTATCCGCTAGGAAATTGAGAAGCTGGGTGGTGTGGGATTGAGAGTGTTCCAAGAGGGACTTCATAGAAGAAGGTCATTGACATATTGAAGGAGAGTAAAGTCAGGGAACGTGGGGTGAAAGGATGTGGGGTCCTGGGCAAGAACCTGGCCAAAGAGATGGGGACTGTCCCTGAATCCCTGTGGGAGGTCGGTCCAGGTAAGCTGACGAGAATGGCGTGTGTGAGGGTCAGTCCACATAAAAGCAAAGATATCCTGAGATTCTGAGGACAAGGGAATAGAAAAGAAGGCATCTTTTAAATCTAGGACTGATAAGTGGGTGGTAGTAGCAGGGATCTGAGAGAGGAGAGTGTAGGGGTTGGGCACTAGCAGGTGGATGGGGACCACAGAGGAATTGATGAGGCGAAGGTCTTGAACCAGCCTGTAGGACCCATTAGGATTCTTAACTGACAGAATGGGGGTGTTGAAAGGAGAGTGTGTAGGCCTAAGATACCCCTTCTGTAATAAATCCTGGATGATGGGTTCTAATCCGAGGAGGGCTGTGGTTGTGAGTGAATATTGTGGTTGACTAATATATCTTGAAGGGTCCCGTAAGACAATATGAATAGGACTGCATTTAGCCATAGAGGGTGTGTCCCAAACCTCAGGATTAACTGGTTTAGATAGTCGTGGGAGAGTGCATGATGGAGGTGTATCTGTCCCTAGGAACATCATGAGGAAATGAGAGGCGGGGGAGGTGTGGGGTGATATGTGAATGGTGACATTCAATAATGAGAGTATGCCCCTTCCCAGAAGGGGAATGGGGCAATGGCTCATAACGAGAAAGGAGTGTGTGAAGGACAAAAGGGATCCCTGCATATAACATGATAAGGGGGGTGTTTTTTGAGGGAAAATCTGTTTACCTCCTACCCCGAAGGTGTGGTAGGACCCCAATACTCCCTCAAGACCGAAAATGTGGCACCAGTGTCTAAGAGGAAGGTAATGAAGCGTCCATCCACTAGAAATGTGACCCTAGGCTCTTGCTTCTTGATGGTAATAGTTGGGAGGAAAGGCCCAGGGCTCTGTCAATCCTCCTCTGCCAAGCCCAGGAGAGGCTGGGGTTGTGGAGCGGCTGACCAACCTCCCCTCTGGGTTGTTGGGCAGTCTACCCTCCAGTCTCCCCTTTGGTGGCATTTTGGGCAGGGGGTGGAGGGTATCCTCGGCGAAGGACAATCCCTGGCCCAACGTCCCTCCTTACCACATTTGAAGCAAGCTCCAGGGGGTGTCTTATTGGGTCGGCGTGGTGATGACCTTCTCTGAATGACCTGGGCCAACATTTGGAATTTGGCGTTTTCAGCCCTCTGCCTAAGGCATTCGCTTTAATCCTCTCTGCTATGGAACACCTTGAAAGCGACCATGAGAATTTCAGTCTGAGGAGTAGCAGGGCCCTGTTCAAGCTTCTTAAGTTTGGCTTTAATCTCAGGGTAACTTTGGGCCAGGAAATATGTCATTAAGACATGACGGCCATCAGGGCTTTCTGGGTCGAGGTTTGTGTGCTGCTGGAGGGCCTTGGTTAGTCTATCCAGGAATGCTGAAGGTGTTTCTTCCTCCTTTTGTATGACCTCCTGCACCTTTTGAAAATTAACGGCCTTGCGGGTGGCCTTTTTTAGGCCCGCCAAGAGGCAGGATGCAAAAAGGTCATGAGACTGTAAGCCTCCAGGGGTATTGTAATTCCATAGAAGATCCTGCTCTGGGATAGCATGAGGGCCCGTGGGGTGGTTGGGATTGGTCCTATGATTTTCATCAGCATGGGCTTGGGCTAGCTCCCAGACCCGTCACCTTTCCTCAGGGAGAAGTGTATTGGCCAAGAGCATGTAGATGTCATGATGGGTCAGGCTGTATCCTTCAGGACCCACTGGAACTCCTGAATGTAAGTGGTGGGATCAGTGGTGAATGAGCCTAACTTCCTCTCTAACTGAGTAATGTCCGACATGGAGAAAGGTACATGTACTCTAATAACACCCTCAGAACCAGCTACCTCATGGAGGGGTGCAATCGTCATGGGAGTAGGAGGGGGTCCCTTAGACCTGGTGACAGGAGGACTGAAAGAGGCAGGCGGCGGCAGACAGGAAGGAGAGGGAGGAGAAGGGGATGTCTCAGCGGAGGAGGAGGTGGGACTGGCGGAAGAGAGCGGGGGGAGGGGGATGAAACGGAAGGCTGAGGATCAGTGGAATCAGGCAGAAGAAACGGAGGGTGTAGCGGGAGAGGAGGGGTGGATGGGGCTGGGGGATAAGGTGGAGGTTCATCTATTGGGTCAAATGAGGAAGAATCTGCGGAGTCAGGGGAAGAAGTAGGGGAAGGGAGGGATTTACAAGCAAGGAGGACCTGAGATGGAGAGCAGGAAGTGCAGAGGGCAGGGTGTTGGGCAAGAAGGCTAAAACCTTCAACGTATGGGACCTCTCTCCATTTTTTTAGGCGCAGGCAGTAGTTAAGAAGATCCCGAAGAAGGTTTGGATCTAACGAGCCTTCTGGACGCCAATGATTGTCATTATCTAATGGATATGCGGGCCAATCTTGGGTACAGAATCTGATAAGCATTTTGGGCTTGAGATCTGGGGAAAGAGAGAGAGTAGCCAAATTCTTAAGGAGACACTTGAGTGGTGAGTTTTCGGGTATAGACGAGGAGGCACCCATAGTTAAAGAGTGGAGGAAGGGACAGCAAATGGAGAAAAAGAATTAACCCGGGTCGTAGGGACTTCCTGGAAGCATAGAGCAGATGGAGGGTCATGTGGGCGTCTCCGAAGCGACCAATCCACTGCAAGTAGGCACAGAGGGCACAGCTTGGTTGTCACTGACGAAGTGCAGTCTGTGTGACCCTGTAGGGTCGAGGCCGCGGGCAACCTGACGTCAGGAAAATTTTTCCACCGGAACGAGAGAGAGTCAAGGAAGGAAGGAACAGAGCCCCAGCAGAATGCAGCTCTGGGCCGGAAGTTCAGCTCCAGGCTGAACACAGCTCCGGCGGGGCGCGGCTCTGGCAGGATGCAGCTTCCGCGGAGGAGGAAGAGACCAGGGAGACTCTCTCGTCTAAACCCAGAAGCCTCACGCCCCAAAGGGAAGTGGGTTTCCAGAGGGTCCACTGCGACCAGTGAAGGTCTTAGTGGGGTGCATTCCCTCCTCCCTACTGGGCGTCAGGAGCGTGCTGGACGATCACGATCACATACCCTGCTGGCAGCCCGAAGGGAGTTGGCGAGCTGGGGCGGGGGAACTTACCTAAACCCGATCAGTGGTGAGTGCATGGAGCCAGTGCCCAAAAAGATAGACAAGGGTGAAATGTGTCGTTGGTGACAGTGGTGGCGGAGACGGGGCTCGGTTTGTCGAGCACACTGTCTCCCGGGTTTTCGGCACCACTGTAAGACGCCGCACCGCACTATGAATGGGAGACACCACACGACACAGATCACTGGAGAGGTTCCACTTTATTACAAAAGGCTGTGTGTTTATATAGATCTAAGGAGAGGTAGCAGGGCTGAGGTAGATAACGGGTCGCCCGTTTATTGGCAAGCTCTTCCATATGTCAGTTCCGGAGTCCAGGAAGTTAATTCTTATTTGGGCTAAGGCTTCCCACCCACAGGATTTGAACATTGGCGCCGGTGGGAATGTTTCGGGCCAGTGAAAGAAAAAAAAGAGGAGAAAGCGGGTCGTTAGGCGCCATGTTGGGGTTTTTCTCTGGGGTGCTGCTGCCGTTATATGTTTTCCCAACAATTCTTATGTGGTGCTAAGGATGGAACCCAGTGCCTCACACATGCTAGACAAGTGCTCTGCCACTGAGCTACAACCCCAGCCGCTGAAAGTGCTCATTAAAATGTTAGTTTCTTTTCTCTCCTAGCCTAGCTGCTCCTCAACCCTTATTTAATGTGGGGATCTCATCTTCATATTAATAACATCTATGCAGTGGCAGTACTTGCAATGGTGAAATGAGTTAATGGAAATCAAAAGGTAAAATTTAAAAAATCAGAACCAAAGTACTTTGTAATGTTTTAATACCAGTTTATGCCCACAAAACTGGTTTCTTCTAAACACACTAATTAACTTATTGTTTTACTAAATGTGAACTTTCCCAGTAACTACTACTAGAAGAAGTAAGCAACAGGTAAGTTCTGTGAACTTGAATAACTAAGGGGAAGTACTTAGATTTTCACCCCAAATATTTAGATAAAAATATTCAACTTTGTTAACTCTTGTGAGGAAAAAAAGTTACCCAAATTAATTAAGGGACATTATTTAAAGACAATAAGGTATTCTAAACATGCCACAATGTTAGAATAAAGTGGAAGGCGTGAAGATGAGGTTTCTTTAGGGATTTTTTTTTCCTATTGGAACTTTTATCTTGCTTTTGTTAGCAAACAATTTCAGAAACTGCTCTGAAAGTAGCCAAATATAATTAGCTAATTGTCTACTTTTATTGATAAAATGGTTCAATAAAAGCTAAAATGATGTTCTATCCCACTACCCGCTCCACACATACACTCTTCAGCATCTCTACAAGCTCTTTGCCTTTGTTCTGACCCTAAACTAAACCCTGTGGTCTTAAGGACATTCCCAACCCAGAATTCCTGTAATTTCAGAGGAGCTTTCAGTCCTCTGAGAGCCATTCATAAACATCAGGTGCAATCATTTGGATGTTTTTCTTCTTTGCTACCTATTCTAGGGTCAGTGAATCCAAGCAGGTCCCATCTGGTTGAAAGCATGCTTCGTTAGCTGCAAGGTTAATAGAATTGTAACTTTTTTTTTTTCTTCTTTTTTCTTTAGGGATAGCAGGAGGGTAAGATGAACAGGAAAGGGAAGTTCAATACAATAAAATTCTATTCATATTTTAGAAACTAGAACTTCCTTTATTCATTCATATGCACCCAGTATAAGGATTGAGGTCTCAGCTGACAACTGATTACAAAAACCTTCCTGAGAAATGTCTGAGTTTTTATAGAATTTAAAGATTCAGACTGATCTATTTTAGCTTAAAGGCAGGAGCTAATTCTTATGGCTAATTCTTAGGCCTTTCTTACTCTTTCATGTGCATTGACCTAATATAGCTGCCATTTATTGGCAGCTCCTATGTGCTGAGAAGAAATTCACCACTTTCTGTACTCTCATTTAATTCTCATTACAATATCAAGACCTGTGATCTTCATCTCACAGAAGAAGGAACTGAGGCTTGGAGAGATGAAATAAACTCACCAAAATTTAGACACCAAGTAAATTGCAGAGGCAGCTCAGGGACTCAGGCTTGTGAACTCTAGAACATGCCCCCTGGAGGCAAAACAGAAGAGTGATCAAGCCTGTGGACTTTGAACCCTGCTGCCTGACTTCAACCCCAGTTGTGTAACCTTGGGCAAGTTGTGGAACTTCTCTTTGTCTCAGTTACTTCATCCAAATAATGAGGCTGTTAATGCAATTAAACATGCGCAAAAGATCTGAACAGATGCCATATAAGCATCTTAAAAGACACTAATGGCCATTAGGGAGTTCCAAACTAAAACAACACATCTATTAGAATAGTGAAAATCCAAAACATTGACAATACCAAATACTGGTGAGGACATAGAACAACAGGACCACTAATTAACTGCTGGTGGGACTAAAAAGCTGTACAGCCATTTTGGAAGTTTGGCAGTTTCTTATTAAGCTGAACATATTTTTACCATATGATCTAGCAATCATGCTCTTTGGTAGGTACCAAATGAGTTAAAAACTTATGTCCACCCAAAAACTTGCCCAGAATGTTCACATCAGCTTTATTCAAAATTGCCAAAACCTAGAAGAAACCAGTATGTCTTTCAATAGGTGAATGAATAAGGAAACATGTATATTCAGACGATGGAATATTATTCATGAAAAGACATAAAGGAACATTAATTTAAGTTGTTATCCCCATTTTGTAGAGAAGGAAAGGAGGGTACAGAGAGTTCCTTTTATTTGTCCGAAGTCACACATCATTTCCAACCAGAAGTTCAGTCTGCCCTGTGCAAAATAGGGCAAATGTCTGGATCACCTCCAGAGAAGAATTAGAGATGAAGAAGACGAAGATGAGGAGGAGGAAGAGAAGGAGTAGGAGGAAAATGACTATGATAATTACTGTCCAGTAATTGGCAGATTTAATGCATTTAATTTAAAGCACACTTAATGCATTTCACTTAATAAAACGTCTTTAAGAAAGAAGGCATTCTGAAAAGGATACACATTGAAGGATTTCAACCACATGACATTCTATAAAATACAAATTATTAATAATGTAAAAACATCAGTGGTTGCAAACACAAACTATTAAGAAAGTAAAACCATCAAGATTTAGATGTGTGAGGGAGAGATGAGTAGGTGGAGCATGAGGGATTTTGGGGACAGTGAAACTATTTTGTATGATACTGTGATGATGGATACATGTCACCATGTATTTGTCAAAACCCAAAGAACTGTACAGCACAGTGCAACTCTAATGTAGACTATTGACTTTTGTTAATAATAATGTGTCAATATTGGTTCATCAACTATAACTAAAGTACAACACTAACACAAGATGTTCATAATAGGGGAAATTGTGGATGTAGTAAGTTTAGGGATAGGAAAAGGAAGGTGTGTGGGAACTGTCTGTACTTTCAACACAATTTTTCTGTAAACCTAAAACATGTTGAAAATTAAAGTCTACTAAAGGTTATCAAGACATTTGCTCTATTTTGCACAGGGCAGCCTGAACTTCTGGTTGGAAATGATGTGTGACTTTGGACAAATAAAAGGAACTCTCTGTACCCTCCTTTCCTTCTCTACAAAATGGGGTTAACAATTGCAACTCTTAGATTTTTGTGCAGATTTAATGAGCTAATCTATATGAAGCATTCAGTTCAGTGCCTGGCATGCAAATGAACACTAAATATTAGTTACTTAAGAGCTTGTTTTTATGTTCTCTCAGCCCTTTGCACCCCACAAGGCCTTGCCCAATTACATCATATATATATATATATATTTTTAATTTTTCCTTTCCTTGTTTTCATTTTATCTCAAGAGCCTTTGAGCATCTTTTAGCTTTATATCTCTGGCCTTTGTATGGCCACGGCACTTGAAGAAGCTCAATATATGCAAACAAATACATTAATAGAGTTGTAGAACTGAGGCTCCAGCAAGGAGATGCTTAGCATTTAGTGTTGTGAAAGTGTTTAAGTTATAGGTCTTACATGCAATATTAATGGTAAGCAGTAAACTTACTTTCCTGAGGGTCCTCCTCCCTTTCAATCAAATATGTCTGGGGCTTTGTTTTGTTTTGGCTTCTTGGGTTTTTCTAACAGTTGAGCACTTTTCCTATACAACTCACTAACCACTTCTCCCCAGCTTTACTACGTGGACTACATACTACTTTGTACGTCAGCCATTGATCATCCCAGTGGTCTCGCCTCATACCTCCATGGTTGACTTTGAATTTGAAAAGTATCCTTTCTGCTAAGCTCCCTTTATCAAAACATGTTTGTCTATAGTTTAATTTCATAGTCTGATATGAATTCTAAATTTCAAATAACCTCAAATCTTTTAGAGAACAGAATTATAAGTATTAGCGTCAAGTTTTTTTTCTAGGATGATCTATTATCTATCTAAATACCTATAAAATATGTATTGTTTTGAGTGTTCTTATGAATTCTACAGATGTAAAATTAAATATAAAAATTGAATATTCTCAAAACAAACAATCACTCTTTTATGAGTGCATAAAGTTTGAAGTATTCAGGTATAGCTTTTCTAAGAATCAATAAAAACAGTTTAAACAATAACAGAAAAGAATCTATTGCCTTGTATATTTTTGTATGGGATAATTATGACTAATGTTACTATATGAAAATTGGCTCAAGTTATTCTGAACTGAAATATATGTTTATTTTGTGCATATACACACATAAAAGATATAGTGTTATGATTAGTTATTATTCTTAGGTTGAAAACATTTATGTCTTATCACAAATAAATTAAATCATAGATGTTTATCGGTCCTCTTTATTTAGGAATCCTTAAAAGTTTTCAAATGAGAATTTTAATCTTTTAAGGTAGCCTGGAGGATCTTATGGTTTATCAATATTGATGGTGGAAAAAATCCTCAAAGGAGAGACCACTCCCTCTGTGTAGTTGATCAATTAGTCTGAAAATGGTCAACCCTGTTATTGAGTCAATAGACTGTTGATTGACTATCTCAGCTTCTATTGGAAACCAATATAGTTTTTAAAAAAATTTTTTTAGTTGTAGATGGACACAATACTATTATTATTATTATTATTATTATTATTATTATTATTATTATTTTATGTGGTACTGGGGATTGAACCCAGTGCTTCACACATGCTAGGCAAGTGTTCTACCACTGAGCCACAATCCCGGCCCCACCAATAGGGTTTTTAAACAATGCTATAATTTTTTTTTCTGTAAAGGAGACACATTTTTTTTCTTTTGCAGGGTTAGGGATTGAACCTAGGGCCTTGTGCATGCTAGGCAAGCATTCTACCACTGAACTACATCCCCAGCGAAGAAAGGCACTTCTGAGAATGGAAGGGGTATATGTTTAGTAATTTAAATTTCTTCAAAACATTAGAAGTTTACTCAACCCATGGTGTCTTGCACACAATAGGTTCTGTATACTTATGACAGGGGAGGGGGGAACACTGCAGGACCAGGAATGATGGCAATATTGAAGATGAAAAGATTAAGATCCTAACATTCAAATCACTTATATTTTTGGTGCTGGGGATTGAACCATGAGCCTTGTGCATGCTAAGCACATATTCTGCTGAATTATATCCTCAGTCCTCAAATGATTTTTCTATAGCTTATGTGAAACATGTCTGTCTGTCTGATTTGCCTACTCTTACTGTATCTCCTGCAAAGGTGTAAATATCACCTAATTTCCCTGAGTTTTCAACCATTAGGTTACTGCCAATTGGTCCTCCTGTCTCTAGGCTTGGCTCATTTCAATATATTCTTTATTTTGCAGCTGAAATGATAATTTTAAAATGCAGATTTAATTTTATGACTTTTTCCTTAAAATTCTTGGTGATTGCCAGGGATGGTGGCTTATGCTTGTGATCCCGGTGGCTCAGGAAGCTGAGGCAGGAGGATTGCAAATTTGAGAACAGCCTCAGCAACTTAGTGAGGCCCTATCTCAAAATAAAAAATAAAAAGATCTGGGGATGTAGCTCAGTAGTTAAGTGCCCCTGGTTCAATCTCTGGTACAAAAAAAAATTTCTCTGTGGTCTTCTGTTCTCTTGGATAGAGTAAAATTTTAAGCATATTAATAAGGTTTAACACAATCCCTCTGTTAACATCAACAAATGTATCTCTACCCATACATCTTCTCATACTCTTAGACTAAGCTATACCACATCCTTTTTCCCCAGTGGTGGGGATGAATCTAGGGGTCTCACACATGCTCTGCAAGTGCTCTACCATTGACCTACACCCCCCCAGCCCACTATACCACATTGTGACCTTCTTTTTTCCTACCCCAACAATTGATCCTTAAAATGAGCAATTTATTTGGGTCTGAATTAAGATCTCATTTCTACCCCACCAAACCCTACATTTCTGTCCTTATTCTTCTTACCCATTCTCCCAATTTTGCATCATAGATCTAGAATCTGTGATGGCAAAGCCAGATACTATGTGATCTTTCTGGGGGAAGTGGACAGTCAGAAAGCACACGGAAAGGAACAATCCTGCATTAATAACTTTTGTCACCAGCACATATGTGATAGGGATCTCTATTCCAGCTAAAACCAAACCTGTTTGTCTTTCTTAAGACCTTGTATAGCTTCATGGTTCCTACAATGAATAAGAAGCTGCATTACATGGCATGCCAGATTCTTTGGTCTAAGAATCTAGACTTTATTCCTGGGTATGCCATCTTTTTCTTTCTAGGCTTACTATCATGTTTCTCTTGTGTTTCAAATTGTCTGATCTCAGGTAGCTGTAAGACTTGATAGAAAATATCAGTTGGAGAGGTAGTTGAATTTCTGTCAATTTTTTGCCATTTCTGAAGTACTACCATCAGAGGTGTGCTGGTAAATGTGTAACAACCAGCCTTCTGGGGAGGAGGAAAAAGTTCTTATTTGCAATGTTTATTTGTTTCTGTGGTGTAAATACTTTTACCACAGCTGATCTCAAATTACCAACTTGTGGTAGCCCACTAATACACAGTATTACCACTGGAAGATGTCTTGGTCCAATTTCTGTTACTATAACAAAATGCCTGAGACCAGGGAACTTCTAGCTTCTGATATTCTATTTGTCTTATGGTTCCACAGAACAGGAAGTCCAAAAGTTTGGTACTACCATCTGCTTGACATTTGATGAAAGCCTTCTTTGTTTCGTCATTATGCAGTATCATCAGGGGAGACAGAACAAGTATGCTAATTTGGTTCTCTCTTCCTCTTCTTATAAAGCCATTGATACCATCATAACTTATTTAATCTTAATTACATCTCAAAAGCCTCACCTCCAACTACTATTAGTAAATGAATGTTGGAATTAAGTTTGCAACATGTGAACACCTGATAAACACATTCAAACCAAAGCATCAGCTAAAATAGATGCTAATAATCCCAAGAAGTTACCTAGTAGAAAAATAGTAAAAAAAAAGTTATGTCTAGCAAAAATAGTAAAGTTGTAAAATAATTAGGAAGTGGTGAGTTTGTGTAGTTATCTTTATTTGAAATATAATTTAAAATAAAGATAACTGAATAATGGCTGGATTTAACAACTGGCTCACAAAATTTCTGAAATTTTAACAATCAACTCTCATAAGTTAGTATGAATCAGCTCCAACATATCACTAAACACAATTTTCTCCCTTGAGAATAAATGTTCTATTCACATTGAGATTTGGCAAATACGAAATTCACCCTCCTGAATGTGTCTTTAGGAAATTAACTTGTGTGTAAAAGTAGAGTTATCAGGTGTGAACGTCTAGAGCGTTCGGGTCCCTGGGTAAGGGTCACGAAATAACCAGGACACAGGGGATGCAGAGCCAAGGCAGCAATCGCAACTGCATGCTGAGGTTTATTTGCAAGTTCCTTTTATACACTTCTTCTAACAAAGCAAGCAATTCTTTAATATCACGTTGCCCACATTGCCCAAATATCATGCCTCAGCGGATACACAGAGCTAGATTCAGATTGTTCCTGTTTGTTTGATAAGTACCCTCCTAACGTTCTTTGTAGACATTATCTACTCCTCTGAGGATGCATTTGTTTCTTCAGAATGTACTGTTCCCAGGATAAGTATGCAGGAAGCTTCTTCCTCTTGGCCAAACCATGCAGAACTTGTGCCTTGCGATAAGGGGAAGAGAACGTTTCCTCCTCCTAGCTGAGGTTTGCCTCAGCTGACCTAAATCACAGCCACAGCTCTTGCAAAAAGTCAGGCCTGAGGGAGCTAAACTCTGCACACTTAAACCCCAACAATTCCTTCTTTTTTCTTTTGTTTTTCTAAAACAGCTTTCCATAAAGTTAATATAGAGTTTTGAGATGGTCTTATGCACATGCAATATATAATTATAAACAGGATAATAACTAAGCATAACATTATTCCCATTCCTCCAGCCATATGGGTAAGACTTTGAGCAATTCCTTTGGGATTTAATCCTTCTAACTGTTTTAAAAATAATTCAGCTATTTGTGCAGCATCATCATGTTGAAACCCTTTTCCAAAAATTTCAAATATATCTTTTTGTAAAGAATCGATCATTAATTGAGCTGTTTCATTACCATCGAGATAATTTTGTATGATACTCCATTCGTGTAAGCTTTGATTATATTGTATATTAGTTATACAGAAAGAAGTTGAATTCCAGTCACATTTTAATCTAATTTTTTGTTCTAAGGTGAGTATCTTTTTTCCTAACCAATTAACTGTCTGTCTTAAAATATCTATTTGAGTTTGGAGTCTAGAATCAATTTGAGTCTGGGATAGCCATAACTCATGCGAATCTTTATGCCATTCCTCAACAAAATGTTTTGTTTGTAAAGAAGTATGTAAAGCTATCCCTGAAACTGTAGCAACTGTAGTCACTGCAATAAGACTTAGAATTACAGCAACAACAACTCCTACAAACCGTTTAGTACGTTTTAACAATTGTCTAAAAAATTCCAGAACCAAAGTATTTACAGGATCTTGGGACCATGTTCTTTGTAAATTTACAGGAAGCCAAATGTGAGAGCGCTGTTGTAACAGCATAATGGAATAACCAGGAGGAATAGAAACAGATGTATTAATACAGGTATACAATTTACAATTAAAGCATAAAATTCCCTCATCAAAAGTAACATTTCCAATTAAGAACAGGTATGGCATGGGCACACATGTGGTTATATTATATTCTTTAAATACAGTAAAATTATAAGAAGCAGCAGATTGACTAGTCCCAGAAAAAGAGCCATTAGATAAAGTTACAGGTTTAGTTGCAGCAGCAATTTTCCATAAATGTGTTTGTAAATGATGAGGGTACTGCACTGAAGCCAAGCATGGATCAGCAATTCCGCCATCACCCCAGGCCATCAATTTGTCGTTCCGAATGGTTTCATTCCATCTCTCTTTCGGCGGGATTCTGTATGTAGAAGATAAATCACAAGCAGTAATATTCCATTCTGAACAATTTTTTAAGAACATCCCGTAAGGACCCCACATGATAATATTCTGAAATATCTTCCCAAATTTGCCTAAACATTCCTGCCATATGAAAGGGGAGTATCTCAAGTCCTGATAAGTAAAATCGGGGCACTCGGGGAACATAGGGTATTTTTGTTCAGTTATATTATCCCAGGTCATATTGATGGACCATGCAGATAACCGTTGTAAATGTGTTCGAGAACTATTACTCTAATTTCCAACTAGTATCCAATGTTGCCAATCTAATTGTAAGCAAGGAGGAACGCCCAAGCATATAGGTTTACTGTTATTATTCTTATAAGTAAAATTAAATGGTGTTCCATCATTAATATTCATATATGTTAAATTGTTCCAAGGGGGAGATAAAAGAGCAGGAGAAGTATATAAGGTAATATCCATGTCACCCCAAGTAACAGGTTCCAGCAAAGGTGGATTGGGAATATAGGCCCAATAGTGAGTATTATTATTTTGTACCTCAGAAGCGGAAGACACTGTTAATAATGCACACATAGCCAGAAATAAATTTTCTGGGGTGCAATTTTTCCCTGTTCGTTGCAGCACCTTCTGCTTTTCCCCACTCAGCTTTTTAATTTGACCCCGTGTAGGTAAGGGAGAAAAATTAGGATGTCGACGACGTCGGGCCCCAAGAT
This sequence comes from Marmota marmota marmota, assembly GCF_001458135.2. NCBI lineage: Eukaryota > Metazoa > Chordata > Mammalia > Rodentia > Sciuridae > Marmota > Marmota marmota. Next base: position 35,702,215 of record NW_026000016.1, read on the forward strand.
GAAGACGCGCCATTGCTGCCACCGGAACATCAAGCTCAGGATCTTGATTCCTTGGCTGGGGTAATGGATAGGGTGCCCCCCTTGGTGCCATTCTGATTGTGACGGGTCTGGATCCACCGCCCTGGGAGCCACTGCCGGTGTCCATTTTCTGTTGAAACATAAGCATAGCCCTTTCCTCTATAAAGTAAAATCCCTGGCTGCCATTCAGCATCTGCCGCAATTTTTATCCAAATTGGTTCATGAACTGTTTCTAAGGTTTTTTGCTCAAAATGTCGTTCTGCTCTTGTCAATATTTCTCCTTGTGGAAGATTAAGAAAATTTAAAATAAATAAGGCTTGATGTAACAATGCTTTAGGTTGATTTTGTAAATGTCTAAACAAGTGCATATTTAAATCTGTCATTTTCCTCCTTTTTAATTTTTTAATTTGTGTTTTAAGCGTAGCATGTACACGTTCTACTAAAGCTTGTCCTTGTGGATTATATTCTATTCCAGTTAGATGAACAATATCATATAATTTGCAAAAATCTTTAAAATTTTTACTAGTATAAGCCGGACCATTATCAGTTTTAATCATAGCGGGAATTCCCATAATAGCAAATGTTTCCACTAAGTGTTGAATAACATGATGGGTGGTTTCTCCAATTTGAGCCGTAGCCCACAAAAATTTAGAGTATGTGTCAATAGTAACATGAACACAAGAATAACGTCCAAACAAGGGAACATGTGTAACATCCATTTGCCATAATTCATTAGGTTGAATCCCTCTAGGATTTACTCCGGAAGGTACAATCCTAAGATGTAAAGGTCGACAAACTGGGCAATTTTTAATAATTTGTTTTGCTTGTTTATATGGAATCTTATATTTAATGTGTAAATGTCCGGCATTAGAATGAAACAGATTATGTTCTTCTTGAGGAGTTTTGAACATCACTAATTTGTCTACCTGAGCATTACCATATGTCAAAAATCCTGGTAATTTAGAGTGTGATCTAATATGATCTATAAATATGCAAGCATTACAAGCTTGTAAAAGTTTTTGTAAAGTATGAAAAAGATTTTGTAGAGTAGGTTTATTAGAATAAGCTATTGCAGTAAATATATTTTTAACTACTCCCATCGTGTATGCAGAGTCAGTAAGAATGTTAATGTCTTGATTATCAAAATCATTTAAAACTTGAATGACTGCAAATAATTCATTTTGTTGAACAGATTGATAGTTTGTTATTTGAACCCAATATTGATTCTCTGTCCAATAAGCACTTTTAGTTTTTGATCCATCAGTAAACACAGTAACAACATTGTCTAAAGGATATTCACTAATAATATTATTGATTATAAATTGTTGACGTTTTAGCATGTCCCATAATTTGCCCTTGGGGAAATGATAGGAAATACCTCCGGTATATTCAGCCAACGCTATTTGTAGCATTTCAGTCATTTGTACCAAGTAAGTCCATTGGTCTTTAGGTAATGGGGTAATTATGTGAGAAATGTCATTGCCCGTCAAAGTTATACTTCTCTGTCTTCCTTGTTCAATTAATAATGCGATCTGGTCAGCATATGGCATAATATTTTTGGAGAATCTATGTTTTGTATGTAGAAAAGTGTTAGAGTCAAACATTCAATTCAACAAAAATAAGAAACATTTTTGATTCCTCTGTTAGATGTAGACTGCTTCTCCTTTTGCTAATGAATGTTTTTTAGCTGTAATATCACTGAGCTGAACAAATAAATCACCTTGAGTACATAAGGAAAAATAAACACATGTTAAATGGATAAATTACATCTTTACTAGATCATCTTTACTTCTAATACTTTAGAAGCTTAGAGATTTAGAGTATTCTTACATTAACTGCAAGAAAAATTAAAGGAGAAATTTTTTTGAGATCACAATTATGAAGTCATGTGGTTATAAAATTTTGCATTTGTGTGCAAAACATGAATCATATTTACCTTTATTTTCCCTACTTAGTCTTGTCAATCACCTAGCAGGACTTAATAGATACCTTTTAAAGAAACAGAGATTGAGATGCGTTTATATAACTTCAATAACCTCATCACTATAGTAATGAGAGATATAGTATCTTTTTGCTATGGTTCAAGACAACAGGGAAGGAGAGATCACAAGAAAGAGAAATCAAAATTATTACAACTGAGAAATTACTTCTCATTAAGTTTTACCATGGTGCCACCTTTATTTTTACATAAGCATGGTGGCATAATTCAAGCTCAATAAATCGGAAATCTTAATATTTAAAATTTATTTTGATTTTCATTTATCACTATTAACAACCAAAAGAATTAGATAAAACAAATAGGAAAGGGTAATATTAAACCCACCTTGTTGAGTTGATTTATTGACATATTAACTCATTTTTATATAGAAAAGGGATAGTGCATCTCAGTTTGTTTACAAGCCAGGAGATCACTTAAAATTTTTCATTTCCTAATTGCAAACAGAATATAGCACTTACAACAGGTTATAAATAAACTGGTTTTTAAGCATAGAGTTAGCCCCAACGATAATACACTATTTAAAAAGACCTAAGGCAATGAATTCCATTTCCAATGGAAAAAAAGAACTGTGCAAACAAGCTTAAAACTACTTTTTTTGTGCCAGTGTTATAAAATGTAGCTTTTAATAAAACTTTGACTTAAATGCCATTAACTTCAGAAAAAAATTTTGGTGGAGAGAAGAATGTTATTTCATTTAGGAAAAATAATTATTATCTTTTTTCTTAATTTTTAACACACACAATTTAAATATATATAGCTGCTTTAACACTTTACATAATTCCTATGTACTGGAGCAATAACAAGGTCTAATTTTGTCCCAAGCTTCTAAAGCTATTTCCTTTAATTGCTCATGAATCTCAGGAGGAATATTAATTTGATGTTGAATGTCATCATACATACCAGTGCCAGATAACATAGGGTATCCTATGGCACGAATAACAGGGTTTTGACTGTTACCATTTTCTCTAGCCTTAGTGGCATATCCTTCTAAAAACCA
>NW_026000016.1:35708085-35732234 GCF_001458135.2 Marmota marmota marmota
TAATACCATAGACAGCAAGTGAATGCCTAAGAATACGTAAAAAAGGAGAAGATGAAGATTGTCCCATCACCCTGTAATATAAAGAAAAATAACTTACCCTTCCTGACAATCCAACAGGGTCCCTGTTCGGGCGCCAATTGTGAACGTCTAGAGTGTTCGGGTCCCTGGGTAAGGGTCATGAAATAACCGGGACACAGGGGATGCAGAGCCAAGGCAGCAATCGCAACTGCATGCTGAGGTTTATTTGCAAGTTCCTTTTATACACTTCTTCTAACAAAGCAAGCAATTCTTTAATATCACGTTGCCCACATTGCCCAAATATCATGCCTCAGCGGATACACAGAGCTAGATTCAGATTGTTCCTGTTTGTTTGATAAGTACCCTCCTAACGTTCTTTGTAGACATTATCTACTCCTCTGAGGATGCATTTGTTTCTTCAGAATGTACTGTTCCCAGGATAAGTATGCAGGAAGCTTCTTCCTCTTGGCCAAACCATGCAGAACTTGTGCCTTGCGATAAGGGGAAGAGAACGTTTCCTCCTCCTAGCTGAGGTTTGCCTCAGCTGACCTAAATCACAGCCACAGCTCTTGCAAAAAGTCAGGCCTGAGGGAGCTAAACTCTGCACACTTAAACCCCGACAATCAGGTACTGAAACTATTGGATAAAAATAAAAAAGCTTAAGAGATGTTACACTGATCCTTACTTGTTGTCAGGCTATGTCTTGTTTCTTCCAGTACAACTTTTCTCATGAAAGGAACACATACCAAGTTAATAATGTATGGGGACATGTATCCATGGGTTTATAGCATTATTCAAATACAGTCTGCTGACCTACAGCTTTTCATCAACTGGGATGTTGCTAGAAATGAAGAAGCTCACATACCAAGCAGAATCCTGAATCAGAATCTGTATTGCAACAAGATCCCCAGATGATCCAAAGGCACAATACATTTTGAGATTTACTGACAGACTAAATGAAGGCTTGAGGCCAGTTGAGTCCGAGTCTAGAACAACACTTCAGCATAGCAGTCTTTGCAATGCTAGAAATGTTCCAATATCTGTGCTACCCCAAACATTGGCCAGTAATTAAATATGGTAATTGAGATCATGAAATTTGGCCAGTGCCTGAGAAAGTATTAAGATTTAAGCATTGAGAAGAGTGTTTATTAATGTGTGTGTTTGAAGAAATTATCTAGACTGGATAAAGAATCATCCAAGAAGTTAAAAAGAATAGTGCCCAGCACCAGCACAGTCTAGGAATAGTACCTCTTCCTATAATTCAGTCTGGAAAATCTCATAATTCATGGAGCATTTGGTAAAATACTTGGACTGGTCTTGCCTTACTAGTGGGAAATAGTGAAGTCTGATTAAGTGCTGGTCTCACCTAACAAATCTTGAAAGCAAGACCCAATAAGACCAAACTATTTCCAAATAAGATGTCTGCATCCTAGAAAAAGTTCAAGAATGCTTATAGGAATAAAAGAATACACAATACCCATCATGTCTGGTACCCAAAGATTTCTTGCAAAGAAGCAAGAAAGTCAATCTTCCTTCAAAAAATCAGTCAGGCATAGTTAGCCAGATGTTAGACACTAAATGACATAGATTTTAGAATTAACAGTTAAAGATATTAAAAGTCCTTGTAAATATTCTCTATACATTCAAAAAGTTAGATGTGGATAAGACATATTAGAAAGATCCAAGCCAAACTTCTAGAAATGAAAACTACAATGTTTGTGAAGAAAGATACCATGAATAAGATTAACTGTAGGTTATAAATACATAAGAAAAAATGAACCTGAAGACATACTAATAGTAATTGTTCAAAATAGCACCTATAATCACAGCTATTTGGAAAGTTGAAGCAGGAGAATCACTCAAATTCAGAAGTTTTATCCAGCCTGGGTAACATAGCAAAACTCTGTCTCAAAAATGAACAAACAAACAAAAAAGGAAACTTTAAAAAATAAACATAAAGTGAATTTTTTAAAATTAATAGAACAGTGAGTTGTGGAACAATTTCAGGAACAATATATGTTTAGTTGAATTCCATGGAGTAGGGTGAAAAACATAAAAAATTGAATAAATTAATGGCCAAATATTTTCTAAATGTGATAATAACTATGAATCTACAGGTCCAAGTTGCTCAAGGAATCCCAAGTTCAAGAAACTTAAAGAAAGACACATTAATGCACATCATAATCAAATCTCTAAAAATGATAGAAAATCTTCAAAGTATCCAGACACAAAAGATACATGAACAGAAAAACAATGATATAGACAGTTCCAGATTTATCATCAGAAACAATTGAATTAAGAAGAGTATGGAGTAATCTTTAAAACATGAAAAGCAAACAAAACCTGTCACCTGGATTTTTATACCCAGCAAAATTACCTTTCAAAAATGAAGGCAAAATAAAGACCTTCTCAGATATTTAAAAACTTAAAGAATTAATTACCAGAAGACCCTCACTACAAGAAAGGTTAAAGAACATCTTTTTTGTAGAAGGTAAATGTTACCAGGTAGAAAAGCAAAGTAGACAAAGAAATGCAAAACACTGTTTTAGTTTTACTTAGTGTTTAAATCTACTTAAAATATATCTTACATTTTAAACAAACAAACAAACTCCCAGTGTATTGTGGAGTTTATAACATATGTATGAGATAGTCATCTCTTAATATCTTTGTAGAATAAAATTTGTGGATGCTCAGCTCTTTATATAAAATGATGTAGAGTTTGCATAAAATCTATGCCCACCCTCCTGTTTACTTTAAATAATCTCTAGATTACTTTTAATGCATAATAGAATGTATATGCCATGTAAATAGTTATCATACTCTGTTGTTTAGGGAATAATGACAAGTAAAAGTCTGTGCATGTTCAGTAGAGATGCAATTAAAAATATTTTTGATTTGAAGTGGGTTGAACCTATGCATGCAGAAATCACAGACTGACTTTATATCATAATAGGAAGAAATCATATCAATTCTATGGAAACTCTTCCAGAAAGTTGCAGAGGATGGATTATTTCTCAATCATTTTAGGAGGCCAGCATTAATCTAATTCAAAAATCAGACAAAGACATTAAAAGAAAAGAAAACTGACAGGTCATTATCCCTATGTATAGACAAGCAAAAATTTCTAAAATCTCTCAAAAATATTCTTTATTTTACCTTATCTTTAGCTTACCTTATCTCTTCCAATATTAATATTAATTCTTAGCTGGTTTCTCTGCCTCCCTTTTGTTATTCCTATTCCTTCTACATACCCTTGCCGAGTCAATGTTTCTTAAACATGCTTTGAGCATGCCATTGTGCTATAGAAAAAATATCTGATACCTTATTGCAGACTAAATAATTAAAAAGTGGTAGAGTTACTGCAGAAACAATTTCAAAAATCTCCCTACTATCAGGCTACTAGGTAGTGTCCAAGGGTGATAGATGTAGAAAAGGTCATGAGATAACCTCTGGCTCTTCTTTCTAACATTTGCTCTTTTACAACAAACTTACCTGTAATACTGTTAGTTTACATTTAGTGATAATGTACTATGTAAGTGCAATGCATATATTATCTCATCTGTAAGATGAGGATTATAATAATATCTGCCTCACAAGAGTTTTTTTCTTTTTTTCTTTATATATGGCAGCAAAATGCATTATTATAAGAATTGTAATATCGAGCAAAATTTTTCATATCTCTGGTTGTATACAAAGTGTATTCATACCAATTCATGTCTTCATACATGTACTTTGGATAATGATAATCATCATGTTCCACCATATTTCTAACCCCATGCCCCCTCCCTTCCCCTCCCACCCCTCTGCCCTATCTAGAGTTCATCTATTCCTCCCATGCTCCCTCTCCCTATCCCACTATGAGTCAGCCTCCTTATATCAAAGAAAACATTCAGCATTTGGTTTTTTGGGATTGGATAACTTCACTTAGCATTATCTTCTCTAACTCCATCCATTTACCTGCAAATGCCATGATTTCTCACAAGAGTTTTATGAGATTAAAAGGTACATATAATGTGCTTTACATAATGTGGCAGATATTAAATGTAATAAGCTATTGTTGTTTTTTAAGTGCTTAAACATTATTGTTGATGTTTAATTCTTCTTATTCTTTTAATAAAGTTATTGTTATTAACTCTCATTTATAGATTTATAAAGAGTCATGGAGAGGTTAAATAACTTGTCCAGGATCACACAATCAGTAAGGCATAGAGCATGGTCTAAACTGGATTCTGTTTAAACTCAAAACTCATGTTCTCAACTTCAGTGTTATACTGACTCCAAAAGGAGATTGGATTTTCTTTTTTGCTCTTTAATACAAGTCACCTGGATATATCAGTGTCTCAGTGCAAGTTCATCCTCAAAAAGTGTTTGTGGATGATAAGAAAGATGGCTCTTCCATGAACCATTTCTGAGAAAATGTCAATGTTCTCTAAAAAGGTGTTTACACATCATTTCCCATTTGCCATGTGTTAATGTTAATAAGATTTCTTAAATGCTCTCAATATTTGAGAAGCTAATTTTAGGCTTTCCCTCTGCTAGAAATTTGAAGTATGATACAATGAATCAGTGATCCAAACCATTATTTGGTCTCTTGTCACTCTGTCAGTCACAGCATTGTATTCTGTGCTGGATGAGTTTATTTTTAATGTCCCATGTATAATAATTTTTCCCACTTATAATTTGCAACACTCTTCCATTGCTCTCCCAACCCTGAATCAGTGTTTAGTTATCATTCTTTTCATGAACCTCTGAGCATGTCTATCTTGGCACACCAGTTACCTCTGTGGCTCTCTATCACTTCCAAGACAAAATTTGAAACTCTTCATGGTTGGTTTATGTAACCCATTTGTAAGCTGTAGAGCTGCCCACTGGGAGCTAAATAAGGTCACCTCAAACCCTAGGAAACTTGAGTTCCTCTCTAAGATTTCTGTGTCTCTGTGGGGAGCATGTTTTGCATCACACCCTTCTTTTGGGCTCAGGTTTTCGTGGGTAGTGCGTTTGTAGCAACTCATGCGAAATTCTGTTTCTTTTTAAATCTCCAAATACTTATGGAATCTCCTAGAATTTGCCCATAAAATTAACTGACACAAAACTAATTTTGGAAGTGTTTACATTGCACCAATGCAAATGACTTCAAATTGAGCATTAGGCATCCTTTTTTTTTTTTTTTGAAATGCTTTTTAACTGCTCTAATTCTGAAATTTCTTACTAGCTCTTTACTTTACATGGTCTTCAACTGCACATTATATTCCTGATTTTCCTTTTCCTTCCCTCTTCAGGAATTAAGACTTTTTTTTTTCTTTTAGGATGATCATTTTAGCCATCTCTTAAAATTTTTATTTTAGTCCCTGATGAAATTCATGTCTTGTCGCCAACAGTAAAGAGCATTCAAAGTATTGCCTCAAAAATATAGTAACCTCCCTAAGAGAAACTCTGACACCAGCTGTTAAAATAATTCATATTTTGCTTCCATCACACTGCCATTTTGATCTAACTTTTCCTTAAAATTCTAGCCTTACTTCCTGCAATACTTTGACTCTTAATGTCCTTTGAAGACCCCTGTGTTGAAGATTTGGCCCTCAGTTGGTGGCACCATTGGGAGGTGACAGAATCTTTAGGAGATGGGACCTGGCAGAAGGAAGTTAGGAGTATGTTCTTTTTTTTTAAATTAATTTTTCTTTTACTTATATATGACAGCAGAATGCATTACAATTCTTATTACACGTATCGAGCACAATTTTTCATATCTGTGGTTGTATACAAAGTATATTCACACCAATTCATGTCTTCATACATGTACTTTGGATAATAATGTCCATCACATTCGACCATCATTTCTGACCCCATGCCCCTTCCCTTCCCCTCCCACCCCTCTGCCCTATTTAGAGTTCGTCTATTTCTCCCATGCTCCTGCTCCCTATCCCACTATGAATCAGCCTCCTTATATCAGAGAAAAAACATTCGGCATTTGGTTATTTGGGATTGACTAACTTCACTTAATGTTATCTTCTGTAACTCCATCCATTTACCTGCAAGTGCCATGATTTTATTCTCTTTTATTGCTGAGTAATATTCTATTGTGTATATATGCCACATTAATCTATTGAAGGGCATCTAGGTTGGCTCCACAGTTTAGCTATTGTGAATTGTGCTTCTATAAACATTGATGTTCCTGTAGAATGCTGTTTTTAAGTCCTTTGGGAATAGATCAAGGAGAGGGATAGCTGGGTCAAATGGTGGTTCCATTCCCAATTTTCCAAGGAATCTCCATACTGCTTTCCATATTGGCTGCACCAATTTGCAGTCCCACCAGCAGTGTATGAATGTACCTTTTCCCCCACATCCTTGCCAATACTTACTGTTGTTTGTCTTCATAATAGCTGCCATTGTGACTGGAGTGAGATGAAATCTTTGAAAATGAAAAAGTGGTTTTAATTTGCATTTCTCTAATTGCTAGCAATGATGGACATTTTTTTCGTATATTTGTTGATTGATTGTATATCATCTTCTGAGAAGTATCTGTTCAGGTCCTTGGCCCATTTATTGATTGAGTTATTTGGTTTTTTTTGTGTTTGATTTTTGAGTTCTTTATATATCCTAGAGATTAGTGCTCTATCTGATATGTTAGGGGTAAAGATTTGCTCCCAAGATATAGGCTCTCTATTTACCTCACAGATTATTTCGTTTGCTGAGAAGAAACTTTTTAGTTTGAGTCCATCCCATTTATTGATTCTTGATTTTAATTCTTGTGCCAAAGGGGTCTTATTAAGGAAGTTGGGGCCTAATCCCACATGATGGAGATTAGGGCCTACTTTTTCTTCTACTAGATGCAGGGTCTCTGGTTTTATTCCAAAGTCCTTGATCCATTTTGAGTTGAGTTTTGTACATGGTGAGAGATAGGGGTTTAATTTCATTTTGTTGCATATGGATTTCCAGTTTTCCCAGCACTATTTGTTGAAGAGGCTATCTTTTGTCCAATGCATGTTTTTTGGCACCTTTGTTTAATATAAGATAATTGTAATTTTGTGGGTTAGTCTGTGTCCTCTATTCTGTACCATTGGTCTACCAGTCTGTTTTGGTGCCAATACCATGCTGTTTTTGTTACTATTGCGCTGTAGTATAGTTTAAGGTCTGGTATAGTGATGCCACCTGCTTCACTTTTACTGCTAAGGATTGCTTTAGCTATTCTAGGTCTCTGATTTTTCTGATGAATTTCATAGCTGCTTTTTCTATTTCTATGAAGAAGGTCATTAGGATTTTGATCGAAATTGCATTAAATCTGTATAGTGCTTTTGGAAGTATGGTCATTTTGATGATATTAATTCTGCCTATCCAAGAGCAAGGTAGATCTTTCCATCTTCTAAGGTCTTCTTTGATTTCTTTCTTTAGAATCCTGTAGTTTTCATTGTACAGATATTTCACCTCTTTTGTTAAGTTGATTTCCAAGTATTTTATTTTTTTGGGGGGGGGGCTATTGTAAATGGCATAGTTTTCCTCGTTTCCTTTTCTGAAGATTTGTCACTGATATACTGAAATGACTTTGATTTATGGGTGTTGATTTTATATCCTGCAGGAGTATGTTCTTGTTCTCCTCTTTCTCTGCCTCTTAGCTGCTATAAGGTGAGCAGTTTCCTCAGTCACATGCTCCCATTATCATGTGCTCTCTTGTCAAAGGCCTGAAAGCAATGAAACCAATAGACCATGGATTGAAACCTCTGAAATTATGACTGAAAATACACCTTTCATCTTCATAAGTTGTTTATCTTAGCTATTTTGTTATAGTGACAGAAATCTAAAGCCTTCCCACTACTTCTATACCTCTTCTGTTGCCAACACACCATGTTCTTCCCAATAACTATATTTTCAATAACTCCTCCACCCATTTTCCATAAAAGGACACATATTTTTTTAAAAAACTCATGCATCTTGTACAAATGTAGAATAAATACAGATCAAAGATTATATTTAACTTACTAATTAATGAGATAACTAGTAAAATGCTATGAAAAAAATTCAAAGGAGAATCCAAAAAGCAGCACATGCAGAGGCTACATAGGCCATCAGGGATACTTACATAAATAATCTCCTCAAAAATGCAAAACTGATGACTTAAACATTAGGAAAAGGAAATCAACTGAATCATCATCAGAAAAAAAATCTATTAGTATGTCTCTGGAAAAGAATAGTTTGTATTGTTACTGGTTGTCTACAACTTATGGAGTTTGAAAGGCAAACTATAGAATCAGATGCCTTGGAAGTATGTGCTAGACACTGACTATTTAATTAATTAATTGGTACTGGGGATTGAACTCAGGGGCACTCAATCACTGAGCCACATCCTCAAGTCTATTTTGTATTTTATTTACAGACAGGGGCTCACTGAGTTGCTTAGTGCCTCACTGTTGCTGAGTCTGGCTTTGAATTCATGATCCTCCTGTCTCAGCCTCCTGAGTTGCTGGGATTACAGGCATGTGTCACCATACCCAGCTCACAATTTTTTAAATACTCTCTCTTCTATCATCACCTGCTCTTCTTTTTCTGCTTAATTTATTCATTCTGCTTCCCAGAGCTTAACTCTTTCCTTTGTAGGTCTGTTTAATAAACTATGAGCAAATTGTACAGGCAGCATCAATCTACACTGTGAGTTTCAAAATGTCAAGAGAAAATGTCAAAATTTCTTACCCCTTTTGAATAAAATAGGGAAAACATTTTCTTATGTTCAGGCTTCTAGGACTTCTAACTTTTTATTCATCAGGGCTTGGAAACGAACTTCAGCTGTCCAATTTCTAAATATGTTTTTCCATGTTTAATAGCTCTTCTAATAATCATTTCTTTATACAGGTCAATTGAATAATTCATTCTATGTAATTCTTGCTAAAAGAGAACTTACTAAGTGACAGGCTAGGTAGCAATTGTTAAGGTTTAAATATGACGTTTCTCCCCAAAGCTCATGTGTAAGACAATGCAAGAAAGTTTAGAACAAAATGATTAGGTTATGATATCTTTAACCTAATCATTGCTTTAATCCCCCAATATGGATTAACTGGGCTGTAACTGTATGCAGGTCAGGTGTAGTTGGAAGAGCTAGGTCATTGGGGTCATGACTTTGAGGTTTATATTTTGTCCCTGGTGAGCAGAGATCACTCTGCTTCCTGATTTGTCATATCCTGAGCTGCTTTCCTCCTCCACACCCCTCTGCCATGATGTTCTGCCTCCTTGGGCCCAAAGGTCTCTATGAATTGAGACCTCTGAAACGTGAGCCAAATAAACTTCCTAAATAAAATTCCTCCTCTATCTTTCTTGTCAGGTCTTTTCGTCACAGCAGCAAAAATTCTGAGTAAAACAGCAACATAAGGGCCTGTAAATGCAGGGACATTATTTTTAGGAAAGATTGCCTTAGCAAATTGACAAAGTGGTGTTTGATGAGCAGAGGCAAGCAGATCAAGAATGGTGGAGAGAGAAATCTTGTGATAATAAGAACATGTGTAGGGTTACCAAATCAAAGCCATCCAAACACTTTTACAGTCATTCCCCAGTGATTTAAAAGCACAAGGAGGAATTAGTATTGATTTCCAGATCTTTCCCAATGTTAGGTACAAAGAGGGAGGTCCTCTGGTGCACTTCTCTTGGATTTTCCGTTTGCAATTGGACAAACATTTGTGTAGTTCAGGTTATACAAACTGCTGCTCACAAGGCCATGGAGGATTCAGAATCCTTGGCATGGGGAGGAGGAGGAGGGCACTACCTGGGGTAGGCACTATAGTATGCACAGAGCCAAACTGGGGTGGGTAGGTCTGTCCTTAGGCTTGTTGTCCTACAGTAGACACCCTCAAGGCCTCTGCCTCCTCTTCTCTTATAAGACCTCTGCTACAACTTCCTGGGAGACTAAAGGGAGAGGAAAAGACTTTAGATAAACTCCTAGAATTCTTGGTTTTTCTAGATTCTTTTCTCACAGTGCCCCTTCCCTCCAAAGTCCCCGAATTTCAGGCAGTTTAGTTGCATTTACTTTTTACTTTCAGAACAGAAAAGGGAAATAGTATGGCATAAAGTGTGTAATTGAAACTAAATAAAAAAATAAGCAACAATAATGTGCCAGACATTCCTCTTAATGCTTTACATTTATTAATTTATTGAATCACTCTTTATTACAACCAAGTGAGGAGATAATAAATCATCTCCATTTTATAGATGTGTTGATTATATAAAATTATACAAACTATCCCCTGTTATTCAGTTATTTAGCCCTGTAAAGCTGCAATCCATTAAAAATGAAGAAACAAACAACCCAATCAATAAATGGGCTAAGGAAGTGAACAGATACTTCACAAAAGAAGAAATACAATCGATCAACAAATATATGAAAAAATGTTCAACATCTCTAGCAATTAGAGAAATGCAAATCAAAACTACACTGATATTCCATCTCACTCCATTCAGAATGGCAATTATCAAGAATACAATCAACAATAAATGTTGGTGAGGCTGTGGGGGGAAAGATACACTAATACATTGCTGGTGGAAATGTAAATTGGTGCAACTATTATGGAAAGCAATATGGAGATTCCTCAGAAAACTTGGAATGGATCCACCATTTCCCTTAGCTATCCTACTCTTTTGTTTATACTCAAAGGACTTAAAATCAGCATACTACAGTGATGCAGCCATATCAATATTTATAGCAGATCAATTCACAACAGCTAAACTATGGAACCAACCTACGTGCCTGTCAACAGATGAATGGATAAAGAAAATGTGGTATATATACACAATAGACTATTAGTCATAAAAATGAATTTATAGCATTTGCTGGTAAGTGAATGAAACTGGAGAATATCATGCTAAGTGAAATAAGCCAATCTCCCTAAACCAAAGGCTGACTGTTTTCTCTGATAGGCAAGTACTAACTTCACAATGGAGTGGGGCAGGGTTAGGGAAGAATAGAAGTACATTGGATTAGAAAAAAGGGGAATGAAGGGAAGGGAGGGGGAAATGAAAATAGGAAATATAATAGACTGAATCAGACATTACTATCCTATGTGCATATATTATTATATAACCAATGTAATTCTACATCATGTACAACCAGAGGAATGAGAAGTTATATTCCATATATATATATAATAAGTCAAAATACATTGTACTATCATGTATAACAACCTAGAACAAATAATAAAAACATGAATATACAAATTATAGTCATAGCTAATTCTAAATCTTAGCAGCAGAGAAGAGGTGCCCCTGTTTCTGATTAAGTGAGTCAACTCTTGCCCTTAAACCCAAAGCATCCCCTCCATCCCCCCAATCTTCTTTCAATTCCTGAGGGAATAAATTTCACCTTTGAAGGTTGACATTGTTGTCCTATAGCTAACCACACCCTGAAATGTGGATTTAACATTTGACTATTCAAATCACAGTGAATCTTATAACTCCCTAGAGATCCTGTTAAACCTATTCATCTATTTCCTTATTTGTTGACCTAGTCATGATCTTCTCTGGCATAAAGCCACAGTAACAGGTCCTTAAATGACTCTGTGTGCCTCACATTTGATGAGGACCTTTGGCTGATATAGGATATGTTAGCTTTCTGTCTCTATAACAAATACCTGAGATCATTCACAAAAAAGAAAAGGTTAATTTTGGCCCACTGTTTTGGAGGTTCTATTTCAAGATCAAGTAGACCCATTGCTTTGGGTCTCTGGATAGTGCACCACATGGCAATTTGAGGAACATATGATGGAATAAACTGTTTATCTCTTGGCCAGGAAGCAAAAGAGAGGTGGGGGAAAGTGCTTGGGTCCCACAATCCCTTTCAAGGACACAGTTCTGATGGTTCCACCACCTTCCAATAGTCCTACCCTGGTGACAAAGCTTTTAACACATGGACTTTTAAGGAACAATAAAGACCCAACCTATACCATAAGGGGATAAGAGAACTCTAAAAATATTTTGGGGAGTTATTTGAAGGTGTATACAATAAGGTAATGAGCCCCAAGCCTGGTTTTGGTGATTACTGAAGATATTTCTTGCTTCCCCCCCAAAATATTAGAACTATCATTCTTCCTTAAGGATAATAACAGGGCTTGAGTGGTGGCATGCAATATTCTAACTACTTTGAATATAACCAAATTTAACTCTTACTATAACCTATGTAAGGAAATGGATTTGACTTGTTTCCTTTTCATGTCTAGTTGAGTCTCACGTGTGTGTAGCTGAGTAGTGGGACCTAAGTGCTCACACTCAGTGGTGACTGTAGGCAATGGAAGCCCTGTTTTTTTGCCATGGGACATGGGACTCATACTGAAAGAAATGAGCACAACACAGAAATGCATTTAAAAGATGCTGGGAAACTATAAATACGAATCATAACACTACAGAGACTGTTCTAGTTAGCTTTTGTGTTGCTGTGACCAACATACCTGACAGCAACTTAGAGGAGGAAAAGTTTATTTGAGTATCACTGTTTCTGAGGTCTCATTCCACAGATGGTTGATTTTATTGCTCTGAGCCCAAGGTGAGGCAGCACACTGTGGGAAAAGGGCCCAGTGAAGGAAAGTTGCTAATCTGGTGATAGGTCCAGGAAGGAAAGAGAGGGAGAGAGAGCGAGGGAGGTGTGTGTGTGTGTGTGTGTGTGTGTGTGTGTCTGTGTATGTGAAGGGACTACAGGGAAGATGCACCATTCTAGAGCATGCTTCCAGTGACCTACCTCTCGAGTTATGTCCTACCTACCTATAGTTACCATCCACTCTGTCCATTCAAAGAAGGATGGATTGATCATGTTACAGTTCTTAAAATCTAATCATTTTACCTCTGGACCTTTCTGCATTACCACAGGAACTTTGGGAGCATACCTCACATCCAAGCCATAACAGAGACATTGCAGGATAATTAAGAATGCGGGATCCAGAACTGAAGGGAAAAGTATATTTCAAATGTGGCCAAGATGTCCAGTAATATAAGGACTGAAAAACATTCATTGATTTCATGGCTATGGAGATCCTTGGTATGAACCATTTCAGTGGAGTAATGAAAGGAGAAACAGACTGAAGAAAGGATAGGATATGAATAAATATAAACAGTGAGCTCAAGCAGTTATTTAAACGTTATCAGTGAGGAAGAGGAGAAATGTGGGATAGCAACTGGTAGTTAGAGAGATAGGAAGAAGTGTTAAAATATAACATGAAAGGTTCAGTAGAGAGGAAATGTTGAAGATGCAGGCTGAAGAAGGCATAGTGTTCCTTTCCAGGAAGATATGGGAGCACTACTATTTCAAAAGGTGGAAAACATGAGAGTATCGTAGCAATTGTGTTTGTTGGTAGATGGAATTCCCATCATTGTCTTTTGTTTCTTGGAAAGTGGGGCACAAAATTGAAGTTGGGAAAGTGAAAATTAAGGAAGAAGGTTTCAAATGATGAAGAGTGAAAATCAAGCTGACTGAGCATTGAGACTCTGTGGGGTAGGAAATCCTAAGGCACAGCAATGCCAATCTGGCCTGTTTTGCCATTTCCTCTAGTGTGGTGTAGCTGCCTGGATGCAGGCACAGAGAGATAGTGTGTTCAGGGTTGTGAAAAGATGGAGAAGCAAGAGAGTTTAAGTACTGGCTAGAAGGTTACTAAAATGTCAAATTGTCATCTAAGATGGATAACTTGGAGAATGAAGGTGACCTAATCTCAGAAGTAAAGAATGAAGGTCAAAGTGTGAAGGATTAGATGAATTCAGGGGCCTGAATATCCTAATGGTACAGAAAAATATTTGTGGTGGAATAATTGTATTAGAAAGATTGACATTTAAGGTCAAAAGTAGATATGGTAAGCTTCTGCAATGATCCTTGTCTCCTGACATTCATGTTCTTACATAATCCCTTCCTTCTGAGTATGGACTTGATTTTTATTTCTTTTTTTTTTTTTCATTTTTTTATTGGTGCATTGTAACTAAACATAATGGTGGGGTTCATTGTTACATATTCATACTTACACAGAATTTAACAATATAAGTTGGCAATGTATTTAGCAATAGAGTATCATTTCCCAGTATTTCTCCTTTCCCTCTCCTCCTCCTTCCCCATGGTAAACTTGATTTTTTAAAAAAATATTGTTTTAGTTGTAGATGGACACAATACCTTTATTTTTATTGATTTATTTTTATGTGGTGCTGAGGATCGAACCCAGTGCCTCACATGTGCTAGGCAAACTCTCTACCACTGATCTACAACCCCAACCCCTGGTCTTGATTTTTAATTAACAGAATATAGCACAAATAATGGGGATGAGATTTCACTTCTGAGATTAGGTCACAGAAAGACTGTGGCTCGCATCTTGGGCATACTCTTGAGATCTCATGCATTCTATAGGGTTCTAGCAGCCATATTGGTAATAACCAGCATGGTAAGAAGTGGGAGGAGGTTTCTGCCTAGTGGCCTATGAGGATTTAAATCTTGCCAAAAGCAATCTGGAGGAGTTTAGACTCACTTTCTCTGCCAGTGGAGCCTACAGCACCAGTCAACAGCTTGATTGCAATCTCAGAAACATTTGTACCAAAGCACCCAGGGCTAATTGCTTATGAATTCTTGACCCAAGTAAACAGCAAGTTAATAAATACTGGTTTGTTTTAAAGCTGCTAAATTGTGTGGTGATTTGTTATGCTGCAACTAATAGGATTTTCAAAGAATGAATTATATATCTCAATATTTTGTTAAAAGACAAAAAAAGGTCTTTTAAACAAAAATCACTTTAGATTGAAAAAGAGTAACATTTCATAGGTTCCAGTTCTATAAGTGATCTGAGGAAGTCCACTAGAAAAGACAAGGTCAAAGGACCTTTCAGGAGGGCTGAAAAGCAACAGAGATAGCCCCATAATAAAATAGCACCCCTCCCAGGATTCCATACTGTAAAGTAATGTTGGTTGCTCATATTTCCTGTAATGGTTATACCTGCTCTAAGTCATTCTCCTTTAGCTCCATAATGAAATGATTAAAGGTGAGTGAAAAATATCTATGTTCTAACATAAGCATTATCTGTCTGTTAATCTATCTAGGGGTAGTGAGGATAGCTACATCCCCAGCCATTTTTATTTTTCTTTTGAGATGGGGTCTTGCTAAGTTGCTCAGGATGGTCTTGAACTTGAAATCCTCATACCTCAGTCTTCCCAGTTGTTGGGATTACAGGTGTATGCCACCATACCCCACTTATTTATTTTTGTTAGTCTCACCCAACCAGGGTTTAGCTCCTTAAAGGCAGAGACATTTTATTATTGTTTTTTAGCCTCTTGAAAAGGTCCTTTGACATTTTCTTTGCTCCTCTCTAAAGGAATGTCTGCCTATCTGTCCAGGCAGAATACTGGCTATCATTTTGACTTTTGATCTGAGATTCTTGTATCCAGCCAACATGGCTTAGACACCAAGCTGTGTAGCTAGGCCACTAGTCTCTGTTGAGAAGCTGCCTCAGAGCGGTGGAACACAGAGTGGCGACCCAGGTGAGCTGGAGGGTAAGTTGCAAGCACAGGGCTGTGGCCTTGTGGAGCCCACCATGCTGGCATGTGCCTGAGGCCAGGTTGGCCTGAGGCACCCCCAAGATACACCAACCTGTTATTCCAGCACATTGCACACAGCTGCTCCAAATAGCACTACAGCTCTAGACACCCCCTCCCCCACCAAGTATGTACAATTCACTGACCTCGACCCTGGGGCTTCCAGAAGAAGGGAGAAAATGGACGTAAGATAAACCTGAATGGAATTCAGGGTTAACCAATAGAGTTCATACTTTTCTCAACCCCAATTAGCATAATTTTGGACCAATAGCATTGGTACTTTTATCAAACCCTGATTAGCATAAGTTTGGACCAACAGAGTTGACCCAAGTACTGTATAAACCCCCAGACTAGCATAGCCAGATGGCCACCCCTCTTGGGTCCCCAATTCCCTCAAATGGGAGTTCTGTTCCTATTTCTATTCTTTAATAAATCCTACTCTCATACTCACTCATCATAGTCTGTGAATTTCATTCTTTGAATTCATAATTTAGAGTAAAGAATAAGAAATGGATGGTGAGCTGCTGGGTTCTGCTACAGTGCTGGAGGCATGGCTCACCAAGATAATAAATACTAACAGCTGCAATCCTTCTTGGCTGCAGAGGCCTGTGGCTTGTGCAGACTCTACCTTCCAAAGGAAAGAACGAAGTTTCATCTCAGGAATGCATGCACCAAATCCTGCTGATTCCACTTCAATTATGACTCTTACATTCATTCATTCCTTTGTATTTTCCCTACTATTGTCTCAGCATAGGCTTTGCCTTCCTTATTCAGCTTCCTCGGTTAATCTTCCCATATGCCCAGGGACCCCAGGGCCATCAGAAATATTTTTATAAAATACAAACCATGTCATGCACTTTTAAAAGCTTTACTGACACCAGATAATTCACAGAATACACCCTAAAATCATCATGACACCATGACTCTCCTTGACTTGGTCTTTTTTTTTTTTTTTTGGCTCTTTATTTATTTATTTTTATTTTTTATTAGTTGTTCAAAACATTACAAAGCTCTTGACATCTCATATTTCATACCTTTGATTCAAGTGGATTATGAACATACACTAGTATGGCAGTGTGTAAAAACGTGAATGTGTAACCGATGTGATTCTGCAATCTGTATACGGGGTAAAAATGGGAGTTCATAATCCACTTGACTTGGTCTTGATTGGTTTTCTATCTTCTCCTCCTCACCTTACATGGGCAGACAGTGTCAGATCACGCTGTTCATGTCATTGGTTTTTCAGTGCTGCCTCACTTTTGGTCTTTGATTCCCCTTCCTTTGACTTGAACTCAGCTATTCATTTAAAAGTCTCTCTGTATGTATATGTATCACCATCCTTTTATCCAAGTAGGAGGGTTTTTATGGTTTTTGATTTGAAATAGTCCCTGAATTCAAAATTCTTTTATATATTTTTCCACTTTTATTTTAAATATTTATGTCATCGTGTTCCAAATGAGATTCTTTTAAACTCCCGAAGATGGATTTTTTTGTTTTTATCTCATTAATAATTTAAGCAAACTTAATCCATTTACATTTATCATGATCATTGATATATTTGGGTTTATTTCTGTCACTTTAAATATATTTTCTAGCTACCACATTTATTCTTTATATCTGCTTTTCTCTTTTCATGGCTTATTTTGGCTTAATTGTGTTTTCTTTATCTCCCTCCCCCCGTCTCATTTAGAAGTTATAAACTTTTCTAACAAGGCTTAAAATTTATTAATGTTGTTATTTTAAGACAAGGACTATAGAATTCTTCTATTTCCATCATTCATTTTACTATTTTCTAGCAGTTTAGTATTACTATATTTTTTTCCAACACTCCTCTGATATATCTCTTATTGTCCTCATTATTCCTGAGTAAATATTTATTGAAATTCACTGATATGTTTTTATCAGTTTCTCTGTTCATTGTTGTGTTATGTACTCCATTTCTCTCTTTTAGGTTCATTTATTTTTTTCTATTAAGGCATATTGTTAAATAGTTCTTTTAGCAAATGTCTACATCTGAAAATGCCTTTATTTCATGCTTCTTTTTGAATGACAGTTTAGTTGAATAGAGAGAAAAATTCAAAAATTTGAAAGAATTGTGCAGTGAACACATGCCAACTATTTAGATACAGTAATTGTTAACATTGGGCTGCTTTCGTTTTATCACATATTTGTCTACTGTACTTAAAAAGATTTTTTGCAAAATAAGTTGTCGACCTCCATATACTTCATCTCTGAACATTTGGCTTGCACACTATAGAGTTCTATAAGTATTTAGAAACTTATAGAATAAAATAAAATGTATATTATACACAAAACTTAAATGTATCATTTTATGAGTTTTGACAAGTACATATACTTTTATAACCCATACACTTATGAAGACAGAGAATTACTTTTCTCCAAAAAGTTCCTCGATGCCTCTTCACAGGCAATCCCTAGTATCCTCTCTGAGAGTCTAACATGGCTCCAATTTCTTTTTCACTATAACTGTATCTAATTGTTCTATAATTTAGTATGAGCAGAATTAAACACCAAGTTCTTTTTTGTTTAAGGATTTTTCACTCAGTATAATTGTCTTTTGATTCATCTATGATGATTGCATTTATCCATAGTTTGTTCCACTTTGTTATCGCATAGTATTCTAGTGAAAGATTGTGCTGCAGTCCATGTATTAATTCTGTGGAAATGGACACATGCTGTTTTCAATTTTTAACTATTCTGAATGAAGACAAAAATAACATTCTTAAACAAGTCTTTTTGTGAATGTGTGTGGAATTTGTGGTTTGTAAGGTGGTGAATGTTAGCTTAGAAAAATTCAAAAATTCAATGTTAGAATGTTGTAAGAAACTGCCATGCTATTTTCCAAAGTGATTTTTAAAAAAATATTTATGTTTTAGTTATAGTTGGACACATTGTCTTTATTTTACTTTACGTGGTGCTGAGGATCAAACCCAGTGCCTCATGCATGCTAGGTGAGTACTCTACCTCTGAGCCACAGCCACAGTCCCCAAAGTGATTTTTAATCATTTTACAACAATAGAAGAGGGTTCTGAGGGCTCCACATCCTTGTCAACATTTTGTGTTGTTAATTGTACTAACTTTAGTCATTCTATTGTGTATATATGGGAGCTTGTTGTGTATTCTAGTGTTTTCTGACTCTCTTGTTCATGTTGAAATGTCTAGTGCAGTATAATTTTCACTTATTTGTAGATAATCTGTTTTTTTCAAGGTAGCTTTTAAGATTTTCTCCTTTCCTTTCATAAGTTTTAGGTCTTTTTATCATCCCTATCAATTTGAGAATTTCATTAATTCTTGAAAATTCTGTCACGTCATCCCTTCAAATATGGCTTCTTCCCAATTCCATGGTTTTTCTTTCTAGAGAATTCTTTTTAGACATATATGGAGCTTCTTGTTTCACTGGCTGTGTTATCATTTACATTTCTTATTTTTTTCTCTGGGCTGTGTTTTGTATAATTTCTTCTCTAATTAATTAGGTCTGAATTACTATTTAATATACATGGGCAGTTTTTTGTTTCTCTGATTTTTTAAATTCTCTGATTTTTTTCCAGAATGTTCTTTTTTTTTTTTTGTTATCATGGTTTCACCTTAAGAGTTCCATTTCTTTCTTATTCTCTGAATATTTAACAATATTCTCTTTGAGCAGGCTCTTTGAAATTTTATTATTCCTCAGTTGTCCTTTATTTCTAATTTGTTAGGTAGTTTCATTTATGGTGTTACATTTTTTTTTTGGTATAACTTGTAATTCTGTCTGTATGCTCAGTATTGGGAGGAATTTTCTGTCAGGGTCTTCAGGTGTACTGGTTGGTATAAGGTTCCCCTATGGGACAGTTCCTTATTGGTTTCTGAAAGGGTGATATGAGGCTTCTGTATTAATAATATCTTGGCACAGTGTTCCCAGAAAATGAAGGTAGTTGGAAAAAGTCTATCCCATATTAGTGGAATGCTTAGTCTAGAGTTTCTTATTTTGAAGGTTTACTCTATCTCCACTCATATTCTGGGCAAGCTAAGGGATTTACTGGTAGATCCTATTTTTCCAGGCTCCTGGCTCCCTCAGGGATCTAGTTCTAGGCTCTCTACCATGCATGAGGCCTATATCTTCAGCACACATCATCACACAAACTCTAAACCCGCAGCCCCCTAAAAGAAATTCCTATTTGAAATTCTCTCTTCCCCCAACCACCATCATTGACTGTCCCTAACTGCTATGGAATTCTTAATTTTTTTGACAGTTGAAATTTCTCCTTTTGCTTTTGAGCTTGGAAATATATGAAAAACATTTTAAAAACATTTCTATGCTTGAGGTAAAAGGCAATACTTAATTGCCCCTTAGGTCAGTCTACCATTATATTTGACTGTTTCTATTTAAGCTTTAAATCCATTGTATTTTGGTTTCCTGCCCCATTTCATTAAAAACGTTTCTGCTATGATCTCAACTCGCCAAGTAGTCATGAAAGCCAATGAGCCTTTTCCAGTGTTTATCTTTATAGTGTCCAACATATGATGCTGCTCTTCACTTCTCTCCCTCTAAGCTTCTACAGAACCACTTCTCCCAGGTCTCCTACTTTAGAACTTTTTCTCGGTCTCCTTTGAAAATGACAAAGTGGTCATTTCTAATCTCTGGCTCCATACAGAAGTTTCTTTTGGGGGCTAGACATGTCTGTCCAACTGCCTACTTAATATTTCTCTTCAACCTCCTTCAGATACAAGATAGAATACAATTTTCCCCAAATGTGTTTAAGAAGTGAAGAAGAGTAGAGTGACATCATTATTGATCATGAACTTCTAAGTCCAGAGAAATTCTACACAAATAGAGAATAGTGGTTTGGATATGGCAATGAGGACCCAAGTGTATTCTCATCTCAACTTCTGACTTCTATGTGCATGGACCATGGCAGAATAAATACCTTCCAAAGAACCGGGATCCCCAAGACCCCAAGACCTTAGGGAAGAACCAAGTCTCAGTTAAGAGGAGGCAGGAAAGTCTTCAGTGAAGAGATCAAATTTAATTATAGTTTATTTACATAAAAAGCAAGATTAGGCAGCACAATGGGGAGAGGAATGCAGTCAAAAGGAAAAAAAATCACAAAGAAAATAATTATCCACGAAGTATTTTGTTCAGTTTCTTGAGAGCAGGTGCCAATCACAACCCATTTTTTTCTTCCTTAGAACTTATCAAGCATGCTAGAGCTTGATTGTGCATTTTTTTTAAAATCATAAAATGAAGCTTTATAAATGACTTTTAATTATTTTACACTAGGGGGAGGAGTATGGTAAATGATCCTTTTCTCTTTTGATAACAGGAAGTGAGAAAGGATGATAATTGCTTTGGGCACTTAGGAAGGAAATAATCAGATTCTACAAACACTTAAAGATGCCTATTGGGTTAGCCACACTGGCTGGAACACTCACATAGTGCATCCTTTCCCCTGTCATCAAATTTGTGGGCTAGAATTCCCACTGAGGAGATTCATTCCCTTTCCTCAGCATTTGTGAGCATTATCTGTAATGCAGAACGGGGTTTTCCAACAGATATAGTTTGCCTGACACACTTCTTATAAGCCTATTAGAAGTTAATAAAAAACTACATGTAATAAACAATAAATCAGTGAAAGGGTTGTAGAAACAGAAATTTCCCATGCTGTGAATTCCTCCACTTTTAGATATGTCACTCCTGGTGGTTGAGTATTGAAATCACCACTTTGTCCAGTTTCTCTTCCTCTTATGTGGTTAAGGAGGAAAAGCCCTGTCCTGCCCCTTCTGGTTCCCTGATCTTTTAGGACTCACTAGCAACTCTCCTCTATGTCTTGGGGGACCCAAGTGTATTCTAAAATCTTTCACCCATACCTCGTGGTCTTCATGACAGAAAAAAATGCAGTTTCTGGCTGTATGACACCACTTGTCCCTTCTGGTATGTGGCGTTGCCATCCTCTTCTTGTGATAGATTTTCTTGTTGCTGAGCAGATTTTTCTTGTCCTCTCTTGGACTCTCTCCCCAGCTGATCTACCGATACCCATCTCTGTCTTTTCTCTGCATCTGCATTCTGCATCCATCGCTATCTACTCCTTTTGTGAATTCACTCGTTGTAGCACAGTTTCATTACATTCATGAGAACAAAGATGGCTCAAGTTTGTCTTTACTTCAAGAAGCCCACAATATATTGTACAACACAGTAAAAAATGTGTGTTTTGCTGAGGGAAACGAGAAGAGGAGAAAAGGAAGCCCAGAAAAATTGTGGAGTCAAATTTCTGGAGCTTTTCTTTCAGATTCTGCATCTTTCTAGGTGGAAGCTCTAGGCACTTACAGAAGTCCAACTGCAATTCTGGTGAATTATTTATAGCCATCCCTTTGATGAAAATGACTATCATACGAAAGTACAGGACCTCTCAGCAGGCTTACCAAGGTACACTCAATATTGCGAATCCTTCACAAATGTGTTACCAAATTTTGACAAATTTGTAAGATGAAAATGTTCCCTCAGTGTCTTAAGTTACAGGGATAGATCCCAGACAGAAGTTCAAGTTCAGGAGGCGCTGAGATTGAATGTAGAGGAGGGAACAGAAGGTGGCAAGTAAGAGATGAGAAGCACAGCATCCTGCGAAACCAGCACCTGGAATGATGGAGTGTTCACTGGAATGTGTGCAAGCTGTTCCTGTAAATCTCCCTGAGAACAGGGATGGGGAAGAATGTGATTCTATTCATAAGGTGAGATACGTTGAGGTGAGCTGAGAGAATGGGGGAATGGCTGGAGGTTACAGGTTGAGAACCACAGTACTACTACATTTGAAAAGGAAGGCATCTCCTTGACCCTTTTGCTTATCCAGTACTACGAAGGTGTAAAGTATCCAACATATGATGAGGCTTTCACATCTCTCATTTCAAGCAATTATCATCTGTTTTTTTAATCTAAGCCATAGTATGTAGGAACTCATTAAAATCTAAGTTTTATTAACTCTTTATGACAACTTCCCAATCCCCATTCTTTATCTTCCTTTCATAAACAGGATTATGAAGTTACTGATAAGTTTTTAATATCATCCTGAAAAATCTCCCCTCGGGCATAGATAACACAACCTTAAGAGCCTTATTCAAGTCAACCTAAACAAATAAAGCCGATAGACACCAAATCAGCTGAACTCTGCACCAAATACATTCCAGAGTCAAATTCTATTCAACCACCCAGTTATCTTGCTTGTAATAGAACAAAGGACCACTAGACGGAGCTAGGGTTTAAGAAATCACAGCTCTAAACTGGGTGCCTGGTATGATGGGTAGAACGTTATCCTAGGGAAGAAGAGTCGCATCACTTTCATTTCAAAGTCCTATACCAGCTGTACCTAACTGCTAACAGAAGTCATCTGCTTACAAGTAGACAAAGGATGATATTTGTAATGGCCCAATTTATTTGGTCACTCCAATGATGATGATGATGTCCAACCTTGGTATAGCACTTTAAATTAGAGTGCAATCTCCTTTGTTCTTCACAACATCTCTGAGAGATGGCTGGGAAGGAATTCTTTGATTTTTGAGATTGGCAAACTGAGGCAGAATGTCTTTGCAGTACATTGGGATACATCAGGATGGTAAACCCAGACAACTGAGCTTACAGGGTCAGTTTTGCCCTTTTTACATTTTCCTGTGGACTATTGACACAGTCTAGAAGTAACTAGTAAACTATCAACTCATCACTCATGCGGGGCATACTGTTTAGTCTCCTGTCACACCCAGTCATACAGTAAAAAGGCAGGCTATGTGCAAGTAGAAATCCCCCAAAATAAATGAACAAAGGATGATTGTCTTGGCTCCTGTCTAGAAACTTCAGGCACACGTGAAGGGGGCAGGTGTGAAGACCAGTACCTGCCTCCTTCTGTGCACGGTGAACTGCCCTTCAAGCGAAGGCTACGGTTGAACAAAGTTTGTGAAGCTGCCCTCAAGCATCTACCCTCGCAGACAAGTCCATTGCTTTGATGTTTGTCAGGCAGTTTGTTTCCTACTGACTGTAAGAAGTTGTTTTTTAACTATGTTACGTAATGCTCATGTACTTTCTTGGTATTTTGGTAAATTATTTGCTGGATAAGAATGGGCCCAAGATCAATCAGTCAGGAAACTTATTCAGTGTCAGGATGCGGCTTGTGTGCAGATAGTAAAGACAACTCAAGACACCTGTGATGAAGCTGTCAGTCACTTTGCAAGTTTGCCCTCTTCCAATATGATTTCTTTGAATACTGGCAAAACACTGGCTTGAGAATCAATGTGGAGGAAACTCACAAATCCGGCTAACAAACCCTGTGGGAGGGCAGGAAGGTGTTCCAAGAGCCTCGGAGGTTCCAAGCCTCCTGTCCGAAACAGCAAAGAATTATATTATGGTGTTCCCTTAGACTCTTTGGGACTTTTTTGGAGTGAATTTACCTAGAAAGCTGCTCACGACGTCCTCCTCTCCACCCAGGGTCCTGGACATATTTCCCGACTGTGCCCAGAGGGTGCCGCTGCCGTCCCAGCCTCAGTCCACTGCTGCGGGTCGCTCCTCGGCCTCGGAGGGAGCCCACTTCGGTCTCCCGCAGGCCGTTGGGCTAACGCGCGCCCGGTAGGGG
>NW_026000016.1:35733801-35791918 GCF_001458135.2 Marmota marmota marmota
TGAGAAGCCGCGTCGGGACGTCCCCAGACCCCGAGCTGCCGGGAGGATGACCATGGCCGGGGGCAGGAGGGGACTGGTGGCCCCGCAAAACACGTTTCTGGAGAATATTGTCCGGCGGTCCAATGGTAAGAGGTGCATTCGGATTTCGGTTTCCCAGATTTGTTTGTTTGTTTTTTTTTTTGTTGTTTTAATCGATGCCTTTATCACCGACGCCTCCCGCTGCACCGTGCCAGCAGACGCAGCAGAACCCCGGAGCTCTGCACCGCCACAGCGCGGGCGCCCGGGGCTGCCACCCGGAGGCAGGGGAAGGTGGGCAGGGCGGGGCGGTGTCCGATGCGCCCCCATCCCAAGGGCAAAGAATCTAGGGGACACCTTTTGGGCCTTTTCTAGTTTCCTCTCTGTCTTCATCGCCAAAAAAAAGCGTGACAGTTGATAAGCAAAGTACTGGGAAAAGTGACTGGAAGCTGGACGCAGCAGGAGCGGCAGCGCATCAGTACTGCCTACCACTCCGCGAAGGCTCTAGGAGCTGCTACCCCAGGCGCCTCCTCTCCCCACAAGAGAGCCAGCAGTAAAGACGGGCAACTCTGGGTTATGGTCCCCTCCGGATGGGAGGATGCAGCTGTCTCCACCTTCCATCCCTGCAGCTGAAAAGTCTGAGGTGTAGGGATGTGGGGAGTTGGGACGTGCTGTCAGGGTTGCCTGATTCTGTCCTTTTGCCCACGCACCCTTTTCGAGGTGAAAGATCGTGATGGTCCGATGGTTTTGCTGGATTGAGGTGGGAAGTGGAGGGCACAGGAATAAAGCGGGCTAAGTGGCCACACAGGTACGAGTCTCACATTTATTCTCTTCTAAACCCACAACAGTGTTTCATGCTCACCTGTCAATCCCCAAATTCACCAAGCCTATCTTTGGATCCATTACCCAATAAACCTGCACTCATCTGTTTCCCTGTGGTTAAGATGGACAGTGGCTTGAAGCTCCGGGAGGTGAGATTCCTAGGAGCAGGGATGGAAAGGGAACGGATTTCATATGCCTTTTGGACACGCAGCTGAGTGACGTGGGCTCAAGCACTTGCAGAGTCCTGGCTTTTGGAAGGTGCCGCATACACCTGTTCATCAAACGGCTACAACGAGAGGCAGCCAAGCCCCAGATGCTCTTTGCAGACGCTTGGACCCCTCTCTTTCCAGAGACAGATGCTATTCTACTAAGACTGAGGAACTAACTCAGGAAATGGGTTTTAATAAAGTGCAAGTATCACAGTTTCTGAGCCTTAGGAACTTGTATTTAAAACTATGTGTTTCCATTTGGATTTAGTTAGGGATTCATTCAGGGAAAGAGCATGAAAAGTGAACTTCTGCTACTAATAAATATTCTTTTATTAAAAAGTGATTTAAGTTCATCTTACAAGAAAAAAATATGAACTGGGATAGCAGGCATCATGCATTACTTAAGTGCTTTTTTTTTTTTTTTTTGAAACAATCATTCCTTTATTGTGTGCCTCTTAGGAGTAAGAATATTAAAGAGTGTTTCAGATATCCCCCTTCCCTTCAAGATCTTCTCCAAACAGACTCAGAGGCTTTTTGAGCAAGGTCACAATCATTACCTGGGGATGTAATTACTGTATGAACAGTCATAATGAACTGTTCTGACATAAAGCTGGAAGTGTACATGGGTTTTTAAATAAAATCATCATTTAAGAGTTACTGGTATTGCCACTGTTAGGGAGCGTGGAGACAATTTGCAGGTGGGAGATTCCATTGTCAGTGATATCAACTTACATTTAAATATCAATGACAATTCCACCTTTCGATGGAGAGGCAGTATCCTGTAAGTTGGAAAGCTCAGTATCTAATGTATATTATCTAGGTTGTGAATAGGAGGAGGAAGAGAATCCTACATGCAAATCTCAGGGATCCTTGGGTTTGTAGGAGGACCTTGAGAAATCTGAGCTAAGCAGGCAGAATAGCTTCTAGTTTGCTGGCTGTAGAGCCCCTTCTGGGTAAGCATGTCAATAGAGGCAGCCGCTGGGGAATATTTTTAGCGCTGGCATTTTCATCTCAGCACCAGCTCCAACAGCTTGATTTCAATTAACCAACCAGACCAACAACATCAACAACAAAAACAAAACATCTTGGACCAGTTGGTTGAACTTTTAAAATGCTCTATTATTTCAGAAGAAGAAATGCTGATCTTGAAAAGTGGGATTTATATTTTTAGTGATCCGTTTCATAATATTCCCTGAACCCAAATGGACAAAAATGTGAACTCTCAGAAATATCACAATATCTGCATGCATTACATTATTTTACTGTGATGGCAAAGGTCTATTTAAAAAATATTGATTGTCTCTTCCTAAAATCCACCTGCCTATTTTTGGACACAACAGCATTTAAATAGCATTTTATCTTTAAATAGCAATACCTCATAATCGTTCTGTTAGGTATTGGTCCCAGTGGTCCTGTATTATATTATTGTTCCTCTTTTACAGATCAGAAAACTGAGCCCTAGACATATTAAGTGACTTATTCAAAGTGGCAGGGCAGATAGTTCCTGAAGCTGGTGTCCTTTAGAGAATATCATTCATACATCTTGCAGCAACATTATTACCTAGCCCTTAGGCCTCGGTCCATGGAACTATTTTTATCATCCTTAAAATAACTACTCATATTATATACTAATGGATAATAGAACTGGCCTTGTTTGGGGATGATTTTAATATCTAGTGTCTGAATATCATTGAACTATGAGATGGACCTTAGATACTATCTAGTATTTTCTTTCTTTTATATTCCTGTATCCATAAAGAAATTGCTGCAAGCAACTTTCCTAAAGTATTTAATGACAGAACTGGTCAGGCCCAGTCTCCTTCACTGCAGTGTCACATTCTTTCTAGTATGCCACACATCAGCATCCCTTGTATTACCATTATTTCCTCAAGAAACATCATTTCCCAGTGGAGATTAAATAAAATGTTATAACGATAGGAACAAGATCCATTTTGGCTAACAGCCACATTACCCAATCAGATTAATAGGGCAAAGGAGAGGCCAATTATATTTCAAGGAATTGCAGTCTCCCCACCTTCCTCAGTGGCTTAGCAGAGGGCATGGGTGGGAGGAGCCAGACTCCACACCTGTGTGCTCCTTCATGGAGTCCCAACTCACTTTTTTTTTTTTTTTTAGTTGTTGATAGACCTTTATTATTTATTTACTTATATGTTGTGCTGAGAATCGAACCCAGTGCCTCACACATGCCAGGCAAGTGTACTACCGCTGAGCCACAGCCTCAGCCCCCAACTCACTTTTCATAGGCTGTCACCTTTGATCCTCATGAATCAGCAGAAGAGGAGCAGTGTCTCCAGGTTAGAGCTTATCGAGCTAGAATCTTCAGATTAACTGATTCATTTACAGTTAGCAAGAGGTAGTTATAAAAAGGTATTTAGAGGCAGATCAGGATTAGCCAGCATTTGTTATGGGCTTACCATTCAACAAAGATTTATTGAGCATATTTTATTGAACTCTGGAGATATAGTAAAAAACAAGAAACCCACCCACCTTACTATTAGTAAGTTACATCCTAGTGAATCGTGGTCCAAGGTCCTTCCTCATATTCCACAGTGTTGACTGGCTGCGGCTGTTATTTAGGCCTATCATTGTACATTTTTAAGATGCTTACTGGTCTTACAGGCACTAAACCTAGTTTAGCTTTCTTTGGTACATTTTGAGTATGATTCAAAGAAAAGATTCAATAGTTATGTGTTTTTTTTTTTTGATTGTCATAAGTAGTCAGCAGGAATAATCAATATCCTATATTCTATCTGATTTTGCTTATAATCATATCATTGATCATTTAAAATCCTATTTGCCTTGTTGCCACACACATAGGCAAAACCAGTCTGCTTTGCTTGATCTTCATGGTTGGAAAGTGTTGTTCCGAAATGTTTTTTGATGATTGCTTAAATCTGCAGGCACTCGTCACAATGCTTGTTGAAGTAAATAGGAGATCTGTCTTAGAAAGGCTAGCAGACCTTGGTGCCAGGAAACTGCAAAAATATTACTCTAAATGGTTTAATTCTAGGCAGAACATATGTTTTAGTGTTCAGGAACCTATATCAAACAATCGTAGGTGCCAGTAAGAATCCATGAACATTAACAGAAGTGAAATGCAGTACATTTTGGTACAGATTTATGTACATGTATAATATACAGATTGCTAAATCAGCTGTGTTTTTGTATAGTGTTAAGTTGGTTCAGGTTGTTGATATAATTAGTTAGCAAACAGGATGAGAACCGTGGGTAATGTTGTGTCTCCTCAGAGATGTGTTGAGCCATGGTAATATTTATAAAACAGAAAACTGGTTAAAATACATGGGCTCTGTTTAAGGGGAATGGATGATAATCTGGGTTATTAACAGCTCAACAGTGCTTGCTTTTTCTTGCAATTGTTCTTAGGGTAACTTTCAGCTACCTTTCTTTGAAAGTGTCAAAAAGTTGAATCTAATGACCAATATTAGCAGAAGGATAGAGAAGATGAAGCCTTGTGATTTAATATAAGGCAATAAAGCTTCTGAACTTCATGACTTTTAAAAAATCAAATCCATCTATTTAAATCATCTATTTCTAAAGAATACATGTGTTTGAGAGATATTGAGGATAAATGGAATCCTTGGCTTCATTTTTTTTTTTTTTTTGATACCAGATCTTCATTTATGGCTGGACTTTCTATTTGGCTCTTGTCCCTTGAGCATGACCTTGAAGCTCCTCCGTTCTTTCCTTCTCTTTTATTTTTGGTTGATGATGGCTTGAAAATAAACATTTAAAATCTACTTCAGTTATTTATTTCAAGGAACTCTATTTATAAGGTGAGTATTTTCTTTATACATTTAGGACATTGGGACCATTTTTTTTTGTTTTGTTTTGTGTTTGTTTCTTTAAGTGGCCACAGCTATTACTGGTGAGGATGAGAAATAGAACCACAGAATCTTAGGGCTGAAGAGACATTCTGTACAACTCCTCTTTGAATCTTCTCTGGAACATCCCTCTCAGTGGTTATCCAACCCATGCTTGATTAGCTTCAAGGAATGGGCTCTCACTTTTTATAAAGGAATATTCTATTTTTAAGCAACTATATAGTCTTTCTTTCTTTCTTTCTTTCTTTCTTTCTTTCTTTCTTTCTTTCTTTCTTTCTTTCTTTCTTTCTTTCTTTCTTTCTTTCTTTCTTTCTTTCTTTCTTTCTTTCTTTCTTTCTTTCTTTCTTTCTTTCTTTCTTTCTTTCTTTCTCCTCTTTTGTTGCTCTTGCTTGATCTCATAAAAATCTGCGCTCTAACAGCAACCACTCACTCAAGATTCATGCTTTGGAACAAATCTAGCTAGAACTTTTTTTTTCATTTTTTAATTTCTAAATTTGTTTTAATTAGTTATACATGACAGTAGAATGGATTTATGCACTTTGATATATCATACATAGATTGAATAAAATTTCTCATTTTTCTGAGTGTACATGTTGCAGAATCATATTGGTCATGTCGTCACATATATACATAGAGTAATAATGTCTGTTTGATTCTACTATCTTTCCTATCCCCACGTCCCCTCCTCTTCTCTCCCATAACTTCCCTCTACCTAATCTAAGGTAATGCTATTCTTCCATTGTGCCCCCCCCGTATTGTGAATTAGCATCCACATATTAAACATTCAGCCTTTGAGAAAGCTTAGCATGATATTCTCCAACTCCAACCATTTACTGGCAAGTGCCAAAATTTTACTCTTCTTTAAAGCTGAGTAATATTCCATTGAGTATATACACCACATTTTCTTTATCCATTCATCTATTGAAGGACACCTAGGTTGGTTCCATCGTCTAGCTATTGTGAATTGAGCTGCTATAAACATTGATGTGGCCGTGTCACTATAGTATGCTGATTTTTAAGTCCTTTGGGTATAAACCAAGAAGGGGGATAGCTTTTTTGGTAATTCTATAAATTATCTTGTCTGGATTATATCTTTATTTTTAAACCTTTTAATTTAATAAGGTAAATAGAAAATCACATAAAACAAATTTTGTACAGCCCCCACCCCCACCCCATTCCCGTGAAGTGCATTACCATGTCCCCACCACCTTTATCACGAGACAGAATCTTGCCAGCACTCCAGAAGTCCCCAGGATCCTTCTGAATCCCTTGTTCCCCTCCCAAATGGAGCCATCTCCTGGTTCTATGGCCATCATTTCCTGCTTTTACTCATATTTTTACCACTTTGTTGTGCATTTGTGAACACTACAACTTATTGTTTGTGTGTGTTTTGAAGTGCTATGAGTTCGGGACCATACAGCATGTATTCTTTTGTGGGTCAGCAATTCCTCCACGTGGTCATCTGTCCTGTCGATTGACTTTCACGGCTACATAACACTTTATGGTATGACTACTTCACATATTTTACTTTTCTATTTTGATGGTGATGCCCATGTGGTTCATTTCCAGTTTTGTGCCAAGAAAGCTGCTAGAGACATTCTCCTATGTGTTTTGGGGGTCACATGGGCACACATTTCTCTTGGAGATATACCTAGGATGTATATATGTTTAACTGTGGTAGATCCTGCCAAACAGTTTTCCATTTTTTTTTTTATGAATTTATAATCTCCCCCCAGCAGTGTGAGTTCTTACCACTCCACATCCTCATCAACATTTAATATTCTCTCCTTAAAAAAAAATAGTGACGTTGACCAAGCAATCCAGTAATTAATGAAAAAGAGTCATTTAGGGTTGTATTACTAGTGAGCACATGATCAAAATGAAATGAAAAGAAAACTAGCTCCTGTCCTTTGGGAAGCATCAGCATTTAGTGATGTTTAAATATTCTTGCCGTTTGAGCATTCTCACACATGATTATGAATGATATGAGAGACTTATACCCTTAGAATTATGTGCAAAGGGCACATACAAGGGTTTTTTTTTAATGTGTGTGTTTAGGAGAAGCCAGTAAACTCTGGGGACAGAGATTATGCAAGAATCAGAGCTGAAAGGGCAAAGGAACTAGAAAGTGCATGATTTATCTTTATTTCAGTGAAAGAAATAAAACAACATGATTGAAGGAAGGGCACAGATCCAGTGGAAAAATAAAAAAATCAAAGGAAAATTAAAACAAAAAGCAAAAGCTAACTTATAAAAGGTTCAGTCTTATAAGCATGGTGGACCTTCTATAAGCCCCGTTCTGTGCTTGGGAATATCAAGATGATTGAGACTTTGTGACCTTGGGCCTCTCTGGGAAATCCATGGTGAAGAGCAAATCACACTGTAAATCTCTCCAAAGATTTAAGAGATGCTATACTGACTCAACCCTTACTGCATAGTTTTCCCTTATAAACACCTCACCCAAAATTATTCTTAGATTTTATAACTGT
Source organism: Marmota marmota marmota (assembly GCF_001458135.2). Taxonomy (NCBI): domain Eukaryota; kingdom Metazoa; phylum Chordata; class Mammalia; order Rodentia; family Sciuridae; genus Marmota; species Marmota marmota. The sequence continues at coordinate 35,741,200 of NW_026000016.1, forward strand.
GTCTTTTTTGTGTGTGAAGTTGGTTAGGGGATGACCAGATGCCATAAGTTATTTAAAAGAAGATTGAAGAATATTTGAAGCTTGGTTTTGATGCGGTTGAAGTGTCCTTTTAAAACCTCATTCTTTGGGGTATCCCACTACTCTGTCTTTTGGCATGCTATTACTCATCCATAGTTGTGGAGTTTTAGTGTATCTTAGAGGTTGGAATTTGTCTGATACTCTAGTTGTTCTCTATGCAAGCACCGTCTTGCTGAATAGATATCGGTCTGGCCAACTTAAGCATCTCCCTTGGTTCTTACGGTCTCTGCTCCAACAATCAAGCACTCCTATTAATGAAAAAAAAACAACTTAAGATTCTTCTGATTAGATATTACAGAGTTATGCCAATAGTCAGTTTGCTTACTCACACAATGATTATTCATTATGTAAATTAAAATGACAACTCTTTGATTAGTCCTATGTTGCTTAAAACTGATGTTCTGAAATTAACTGTGACAATCCTATCATTATGAATGTAATTATTAAGTGTGAGTACCTCAAAACTATCATTTCTCATAGTCCTTTAAAGGCTCTGCAGTGATATCTGGTGCTTCTGTAAAGAACAGCAATGGCCTCTCCTTTCCTCCTTCTTTCCTTAAAGCAGTGCTAGGTGCATCCTCCACTGGCCTTCTCAGTGTGTTGGAGTCAGCATTGGAAAGATGGTACCATATCAGCCAACTGACTGATATTTATTGCCTGCTTAACTTCAACTTTTATTGTGAATGGATTTGGAAAATGTATCTTAGACCAGAATTTAACAACTATAGCAAAATAAAAAATGAAGTTAATTTAAGTGATAAGACTTCTCATTTCAATTAAATGAATTTAAAAAAAATTTTATTTTACTTTAGTTGCCTTCTACAATCATTGGGACTGAATTGATGAGCATTGTGTTCTGTTCTCATCAGTGTTCTGTTTTGAGCCAGTGTTCTGTATATCTTCTGTGAGAAGCGTTAGGACCAATCTCTTTTCTTTTCTACCCTGCTTTGTATCCTGGGAAGCTACTCTGTAGCCGTTAGATCACTAGGCACCACTGCTTCATGATTCTGGGCTGGCTTCATTTAATAGGGGTACGGCATGAGATGGGAGGGAAGATCCCTCCCTGTGTGGTCACTGGAGCCTGGTTGTTTTCCCTTGAATACAGATTGTATATTCAGCTCACTTTTTTGGGGTTTGGATAGGATTGGCAGGCTTCAAGCTTCCTGCTGTTACTAGCTCCGGGGTCCTGTACTATACCTTCAGGTTTTCCAGAAGTGGTGTGCCTCTTGAGAAGGACCAAGACTTCAAAGAGACTCCACCTTGGTAGCTTGAAATTGGACATGGTGGGAATATTTACACCTTAGAAATTAGCAAATGCTGCACATCCGATCTGTTTCCTCTAGAGAGTGAGTTTACTAACATACTACTACCCATGTCCCACTCATGCCTTTGTAAATAGTTCTTTTATTCAATACTTTTCAAATCACCCGTGTGTCTTAATTTCCTGCCTCGACTGTCAGTTACTTGTACTCTGGATTAAAATAGTTTCTCAGCCATTTGTCTACACCAGTGTCAGTCAAGAGGGTGGAATTGGTGAGGGATGTACACTCAGGTTCTCCTTTCAACACAAAAAACCACCTGTCTTCTGCCTGACAGAGGCAGTGCACGTTACCGTGGCCTCATTACAAGCTGAGTGATGTGCTTTCATGTTCCTTTTTCATCTTTTATTAGTTTCATAGTATCAGAAGTCGTGAAATCCCATAATGAAATAGAGAGTTTATCAATGACATTGGAAGTCCACTAATACTAGTTATAACCACCAATTATCATTATTAGTTCTAATCAGGATCTTGGATAAATTAAATAGATTTTTCTCACCTGTGTACCAGGCAGTGTGCCAAAAGTTTTATGTATGTCTTCTCCTCTAATTTTCCCTATAACTCTCTTTTGTGGGTACTCTTATTATTCCCATTTTATAAGGGCAGAAACTGGATTTGAAGAGATTAAATAAATTGTCCGTAGGTCAATTTCTAGTAGTAGAATTTCTAGAAACTTGGTAGAAATATAAATTCTCAGGCCTTAGCTCATATCTAGTGAATCAGAAACTCTGGGGATAGGCCCAATTTTCCATGTTTTAGTAAGTTGTCCAGGCCGTTCTGATGGACATTACTGTTGGAGAGCATGGGTGGATGGAGGAGTGGGTGTGTGTAGGAGTGGGAGTGGACTTTTTGTCTTCTATTGAATTTCCTTTGTTTCCCAATTTTGGTCAATATTCCATTTCTGCCTCAGGTAGTACCTAGCACTGCCATGTCTCAAGTCTCCTGGAACTTCCTAGGCTAATTAATTATTCTCTGCTTTGGTCTAAAATCATGCATGGCGTCCTCTGCCACACATTATCCCCCATCTACCTTTCATTTTTTCGGAAACCAATTGAGCTTCTGTCTGCTGGTAGCTTCCTTCTCTTTGTTTCGGTAGGTCTGTTCCTTTTAACTTTTTAGCTGTCATTTGAGAATGGAGAATGAATATGTATGTTTCATCTCCTACTTTGAAATGATAACTGATAATTTTTGAAGGAAGGGGAGGTCCTACATTTCAGTCATTTTCCTTCTGTCCCCTGACTAGAACAACCAGGAGTTATGTTCCATTTGAGCCAATGTCTTTGAGGGTGTATGTGTGTTTGTTACTTTCCTAATTGAAAACACCTCATCTCATCAACTTTTGAACCCCTGTTTCTCACTTATCCTAGTGATGCCTGCTCTTTGGATTTTCTTGTTTCTTCTATCTCCTTGTCTCCCTGTAGAGGTAGGAAAGACGGTGACTGCTTTCCTGTCTATCATAAAGTATCATCACCAATATTTTTATAAATAAAGAAAAGGTTAACAAGAGAAAATCTGAATAAATTCATTAATGTGCATGTGTACATGGGAGCCATAAAAAACAAAAAAGTCAAAGAAAGGGCCAGATGGTTGAAGCTTAAATACTCTTTTCACAGGGAGCGGGGATGTGAGAGTGAGGGCTGTAGACAATTTTAGAAGGGTAAGAATAAATGATTTTTAGAGAAAATAAAAAGTCCAGGGAATACACAGTGGTCTGAGACAAAGTTTCTATGGGCTATAGATATGCTGTTTGATTTCATAGTCTTTTTCCCTGAGATATGAGTTTAATCTTCCTTGGTTAATAACATTTCAGTAAGAAGATTTAAAGGTAATTGTGTTCCTCTTTGGCAGATCCAGTCTTTAGGTAAATAAGAGAATTTCAGAGAAAGTTTCTTCCTGCACTTTGCATAAAAAAGAGGATCATAAAGGATTGAGAGACTGGGGGTGGAGGGCTGGACATGGTGGTGGGGGCAAAGTCAGAGAGACATTGGTTCTGAGACTGTTCCTCTAGCTCCACGTGTCAGATCACTCCAATCCAAGGTGCTGTTTTCTGAGCCCCAATATGGTTCTGGCTTGTGTTCTCTCTGTCTCCTCTCAGTCTCTGATGGACCCTCCCTGGTGGTCTCACACTCTTGCTGGATCTTGCTCTTGGTTTCTTGTTCTTGAGAGCCTATTCTTTAGTTCTGGGTCAAGCTTTTGCCTGCTCTGTTGGACGCTCCCCTCTTCCCATGCCTATGTGCCTCCACTCTCTCACTCTTTCCTCCCTTCCTCCATCTGTCTCTGCCTGTTGCTGCCTGAGTTGCTCTCTGCCTTTTGTCTATGTTGCTCTTTGTCACTGTCAGCCATCTATCTTCCTCACTCTCTGTCTGTGGATGCTGATTGCCTCTGTCACTGTCCATCTGTCCCTATTCACTATCTTTGCCTGCATCTATATATTTCTGCCTCAGCCTTCTGTCCAGTTTTCCCTTCACCTGGCCTCCATGGTTGCTCCTCTGTGTATCTGTCTGAGCTCCCCATATTCCTCTCAAGACCACCTTTCTGTTTGTTCCCCAGCAAACAGAGTGATGAGTGATATCTGCTCCACTCTATAGACCTCTCAGCCTTAATGTCTTATTTTTTGCTCTGGAGAGAGAATCTAATTGGACAAGCCATGATGATGTTGTTTGACCAATAGTCCACTCCTGGTTTAGTCTTCTGTGGCAGGGCCTGGGTGGGAGAAGAGGGATATACAGCTATATGATATGTAGAATGGGGCAGATAAAGCTGGACAGGTATTTGGGCATTGCTTTCCAATGGACTGGTGTGTCTCCTGCATTCCTTCCAGGTCTGGGACAAAGTAGATACTCAAATATTTGTATTAGACTGAGCTACTCAGAGATTCCTTCCATCCATGCTAATGGGATACTCTGTGTTACCAAGAATTTTTTTTTTAAGTAACACTCAGAAGCAAATGTAAAACTATATGCAGAAAAAAAATCTTTTTTAGTATTAGCTAATATTTTTATAATGCCTATTTTGAATCACTTTCTTTTTTTCACTTCTGGAAATGAATTATTTGTGTTATTCAATGATGATCTAAGACTATTTGGTCAATGTGTCTATAATATCTGTAGATGTGTGTTAAGAAATTATTATGACTGTGAAACTGAGAATAGAACACCTGATGGGTGAAACTATTGAACTACTTTTTAACCATCAACCACATATACGGATGATTCTTGCAAATAATTCAATATATCACTGACTTCTTATTTTTTAAGTGAAATATCATTCAGTAATAAAAAAGTTTGTGTATTTCTAACACATTTTCATTCTTTTCCATACTGCTTGCAAAACCAATTCATCTGTTTTACTGTTTTAAAATTTTTTATTTGATGCTGAATGAAGATGAAGTCACGCTTTTGAAACCATGTACTTAGGGGTAACCACCCAGTAAATGAAGTGTTTGAGTTTGCTTTTGAAATTGAAATCTCTCTCCCTATTGTAATTTACTAACTTAATAAAAATGTATTTCTGTAGGATATTAAAATCACAGACAAAGCAAATAACTATTGAAATCTCTTGGGAGTTCAGTTTGTTTTGTGCAAAGATTGGGACCTTGACAATTTATAAAAGTCATTTTCATGGAATTTTATTGTCCAAAACCACAAGAGAGCCACAAAATGACTTTGGCTGATGTTAAGATTTTAGACCTTTTATTTAGGTGTAGCATACTGATTTAGCTTCTTTGTTTCTCATTCTGTCCTCTCCATTCTTCTAAATATTACCAATCTGATCTGCCTTTTTAAAAGTAATTTCTGGTATGGATTTTATTTAGGTTTAGGTAAATCAAAATATTGTTTCCTGGTTTTTTGTTTAGTGCTTATATCTGTAATTCTTGTTCTCATTTATCTGACTTGTTATCTTTCTAATGTTCCATTGTTCTGTGAGAAAAGGAAACTGTATTTTTATTCAAACATGCTTTTTGTAAGAGCACTGATAGCTTTTGAAATCTATAACATTATGAAACATCAAGAAGATGTGCTGTCCTCTAGGTAAAATATCTCAAGTTATTACAAGTGTATTGTGAAATATTTACTGCAGCCCTCTAAATAAGTGTTGCCAGGGAATAATACATTTGTGTGAACGGCTTGCTGAGTGTTGCTTTATCTGTGTAATTGCCCAAACGAGTCACTTCCCTAAGTCATTGCTTTAGTTAGTTTCTCCTTTGTTATTTGTGGTAATTATGATGAAAAGTAATTTTCTAGTAATTTCTTTTTAGAATATCTCTGTATTACACTTTATGGGCAAATGGTAGGTTTGGGATGATTTTAACATGCATGAATACTGTGGTGGAGTTTGGTTCATGTCCCATCAGCTGAAGAAAACTTTTCATGAGAGGGGAAGGGGACTCTTTTCAATTTTTAAAGAATGTTTGTTTTATTCTGTGAACTAGAGGAAAACTGTGTGGGCTGGGGAAAGTTGAATTTAGGAAATCTTACATGTAATTGCATGCACTCTTGCTGCTCTGGACCCTTAGGGAGTAAAAAGGCATCAGAAGGAGGCAGGGGAATTGGCTCATTTTCATCAAAGACCTAGAGACCCTGGGAATTTTCAGATGAGAGCCAATGAATAAATCGTGGCAAGGGCATTGGGGTTGAGTCTGCACATTTTTAACTGAACAATGTACTAGAGACTTGGTCAGTTTGTAAAATATAAATCAGGAGGCAGGTTTGGTGCTCGGATGGCCTATTGGCTGAATGGAAGTTACACTTTCTGCTTGCAAAAGACAGTCTCCAGACCCATGGGTTCACATACAGTGTAACAACTATTTTCCTAGCGTTTACATTGTATTAGTCATTATAAGTAATCTAGAGATGATTGAAGCATATGGGAGGATGAGTGCAGGTTATATGCAAATACAACACCAGTTTAAGGGATCTGAACATCTGTGGGGTTGATGGAATCAATCCTCTGTGGGCACGAAGGTAATACTGTGCATATATTAAGAGCAGATTTATTGGCAGGGTTGTGGTAGCACATACTCGTAATTGTAGTGACTCGTAGTGACTCCTAGCGTAGTGTAGTGACTCCTAGTGTAGTGACTTCTAGTGACTCAGGGGGCTGAGGCAGGAGGATTGCAAGTTCAAGGCAAGTCTTGGCAACCTACTGAGTCCTGAAGAAACTTTGTGAGATCCTATCTCAAAACAAAAAATAAAAAGGGCTGGGGATGTAGCTCAGTGGTAAATGCCCCTGGGTTCAATCCCCAGTACAAAAAAATTAAATAAATAAAAGCAGATTTCTTGGTTGGACTTAACTGTTTCTAAAGACACATTTAGGTATTTTTAGTGTCTATGAATGGACCAATATATGATTGATTCTACTGTAGAATCCTTTGACGATGTTGTACATTTTTACGTTAATATTGCATATCATATCATGCTCCAAGTCCAAACAAGTCCACTGAACAGAAGCCTGATACAACATGGTTTGATTGAAATGTGAATATTATTTTTAAAAGGTCTTTCTGCTATTTTTGAACTGACTCTAGCATTTACAGAAGTGGTATTTCAGGATAATGATTGGTTGATGACTCCATATGGGCATGCAGGTGGCAGAAGCATCATCTGATTTGATTTTTGTCATGAGCCCAGCTATTTAGAGAGTCATATTTATTGCTTTCAAAAGTATAGAGATCTACTTTAGCATCCTTCCCCACCACCCTAGACCCACAGAGCCAAAGTGACTTACCCACACAGCTCAGAGACAACACTCCAGCTGTCAACTCCATTGTCCAACTTGTCAACTCCATTGTTCTTTCAAATGATGCTCTGGGAACCCTAGAGGTTGCTGGGAAAGGGAAGGGTGGAATATGGTGTTTGTTAACTATCATTCTTCTGTTTCTTCCATTGTGGACTAGATTCCTTGATTCTCCATGTAATCTCATGACCTCTTTTTTACTAGGTGACCTCTGCTTACAGACTCTCCACATGGCCTCATAAGTAGCATACCTGGACTTGTCACATGACAGCTCAGGGCTCCCAAGAATGCAAAAGCAGAAGCCACTGGACATTGAGGCTCAGACCTGGTATTGGCACAGTGTCAATTCTACAGTGGAAACAAATCGCAGACGCATCCAAATTCAAGGGGAAAGCTCTACTCAAGGGCATAAATGTGAGGAGGCAGGTTTCCTGGGGGCTACCAATGTTAATTTCAACTGTTTATAGTGATGCTTCGATTATACCAGTTATCATAGAATAAGGACCTGAGACATGTAAGGGGATGCTCTCTTCTAAAAAATACATTTTAAAAAAAGGATAAATAAAGTGAAAAGGGATTGAACCACACTAGCAGAGCCTGGAAAGGATGGTATTGCCTCTTCCTCTGGAGGTATTCATGAAGAGTCTCATCAGTGTGACTTGGCAGTGCCAGGAGTCAGGAAACTGGGTGACCCTTTAATACCTTCAGGGTCTTGGAGCTTTGATCATTGTTAATGTGTTGGAGACCATTTTGATCTCATTCCTATTTACTAGGCTAGAGGAGTCAAATAAGGGTAATAATACAGTATTATCTTTATTACTGGATTAGAGATAAACTGGATTAGAGAACAGGGCAGGGCCCAGAGCCTAGACTAGCTTCTAGAATAGCTTCTAGACTAATAGTCACTGACCTAATTCTAGACCAAGAAATCAGAGCTGACAGAAGTCTGGCAGGCCTGTCATAAGTAGGTTCTGAGTACCACAAAGAGACAGGTAGCTCACATGCTCTCTTTATCTTCACCCTGAGGCACAGGCAAGTCCAAGACATCAAGATACACACAGTGGATTCTTAGCGCGATTGAGTAACTACTGACAGCTCCATCAATGTGATTATGAAGGTAGACATGAGGGGGATAAAGAGAGAGATCAAAAGCATCTACGCCAGGGGCCGGGATTGTGGCTCAGTGGTAGAGCGTTTGCGTAGCATATGTGAGGCACTGGGTTCGATCCTCAGTACCACATAAAAATAAGTAAATAAATAAAAGTATTGTGTCCATCTACAAAAAAAAAAAAAGCATCTAGGCCAACAACTTCATCTTTCCAGGGGTGGATGGACACCCCTTCTTCTTGGTGGAAACTCTAGATGTTGAAAGATGGGCATTGTCCTTGTAAACATCAAAATAGAGCTCTATAGCAGAACTCTGTTCTGACAAACCTAGAGTACTACCAGGGAGTTTGAGATAGTTGCAGATTTATAAGTTGTGGTCCTGCTGGTTCCATTAAAGGTTACTACAGAAGTTACACTTAAGAGAATTGGCACTGTTTTTTTTTTCATTAAAAAAAAAAAAAACTTTTGTGATGCTGGGGATTGAACCCAGGACCTAGTTAATTTTATGTGTCAACTTGACTGGGTCATAGGTTGCCCAGGTAATGGGTGTTTCTATGAGGGTGTTTTAAGATAACATTTTTAATTCCCTTATGCATTTTAGGATTGTTTTTTATTTTTGTAAAAAAAAATGCTGTTGGGATTTGTATAGGGATTGCATTCAATCTGTAGATCACTTTGGGTAGTATAGACATTTTAACAATGTTAATTCTTCCAGTCCATGGGCACTGTTCATCTTTCCATTTATCTGTGTGGGAAATTATGGTTTTTGATGTTTTGTTCAAGCAGTGGGTTGCTTTCCTAATTAAGTTTTGCTTGGCTTCAAATTAAGTTCCCATTTACTGAGTGTGGGAAATAGTAAATAATCCCAGAGTCATTTATGTTTGGATGTGGAGTGCATGTCTGCATTTGGCTAGAAACTGTCACTTCCACCAGAGCTCTTGTGTTTGGCAATCTCAACCACTGGGAATATGGCCAGCCACCTGGAGGAATTGAGAAGCCTTGGCTAAGCACAGTGGCTTGCATGGAGTCCTTGCACAGAATCTATACACTTTTTTCAGGAGATTCCCACTTTCTGAGTCTGTCTATTCTTACAACAGGCAGGTTTCTAGACTCATTTGGGTTTACTTTTTAATTTTATTTATTTAATCTTAATTCTGCTCCTGCCACACTAATCAACAGGGGGAAGCTGATTAAGGAGGACTTCCCATTTGGTGGTTTCTCAAGCTCTTGCAGTTGAATTATTTTAGGGGTAACCTGGTTTCTTATGGCTTCAGATTTCAGTTCTACTCATGGCACTGCTTCTCTCCAGGTTGACATGTGGGGTAGAAGCAAGTTATACTTGTATGGACTCTGGAGCCTCAGATCTGAGTATCTGGAAATTGTCCCTATTCTGCTAGCCACTGGGGCCCAAGTTTGTCATGGTGAACTTACCTTCTCTTGAACAGAACATGGTATCTGACCCACTCCCACCTGCTCCTGGTTCTGTATCTAGGCTCCCACTGACCCTATGGCTCATCTCTAACATTTGCCTTTCCCCTTTCCCCTGGTTGGTCCTAGGCTTTGGCAGTTTGACTGCAGCTCTTCACTGTAGGGTCAGCTTCATGGGTTGTATTAACCATCTGTTGAGGCAACCTCAACAACCGTAGGGAAAATGGGAACTTCTGTGTCGTGTCCAGACCTCAAGGGAATGGAAAATGAAACCAGGCTCAGGAGTGCTCAGGTGGTCAGTTTGCTGTGCAGTAGCTTTAGGTCACCCAATATGATGTTCTGTCCCACCCGGAGTTTCAAAGGGGGAGCCAGGCACAAATTCTCCCCTCTTCTCTTTCCCTCTTTCCTTCTACTTGTGTGGAAGGAGGAAGGATCTAGAAATAGGTCAGTACATTTCATTTAGAAAGTAAAAGGGGATAGTTTTCAAGTGAAGGAGGATACCGAACATTGAAAAGACAGGGAAACCCAAGGAGGAACAATTGCTTGTACCCACATCTATATTTACTGAAGGCATCGTTGTATATCACATGGTAGAATTATAATATATGAGAACAATAATGGGACTGTTGGCTCATTGATTAAAGGTCTTATTATGTACTTTGTCCTAAGGCAAATAAATCCCAGAAATGGTCTGATTTTAGCACTTAATGGAAGAAGAAGGAGATCCTGTGATATAAAGATTAAAATCATAAATTTTGAAGTCAAATGGACCCAGGTTCAAGTTTCAACTCTATCCTGATATAACTGCCTATTCTGCATCTTTAGAGACTCAATTTCCCCTTAAGTAAAATGATGAAATCTCTGCTATTTTGCTCACCAAAGTAATACCATCTCATAAAAATTGTTGTAAAGGTTAAAAAAAATCTAAATATATGAATTAATATATTAGTACAGTACTAAATACAGAGTAAATATCAATAAATGGTACCTGTTCTCAGGAATGCCTGAAAGATTACCTGGATGAAATACTTCAGTTCTTACTTCACCAAAAGCCACATATTCTCAAGTTATCTCTTCTTATAATCTCGGCCATATCTCTAAAGAACATGCATTTCTGCTATTTCTCTATTTGTCATTTTAGATATCACCTGTGGACTTTTGTTAGTTTAATTGAGGCTTTAGCTCACTTAATCTTACTCCCTTTCCTCTCCTGCTAATAGAATTATATTACTCTCTTATTATCTCTGCAGCTTTAGTAAAATATTTATATCTTTCTTTTTATCTTAAAAAATATCTAGGCACCATCTCATGATTGTTCTCTTTTCTTTCTTTAAACTTTTATCATCTGTATTTTTACCATGTTAGGCTGATGAGGTTACGTTCATTACTTATGATAATTCAATGACCTATACTATGACTATGTGTTGATTTTAAAAAATTCCAACAATAATATGACAGTGTGATTTGGTTCTCTTCTTGTATGCTTTTTGTTTTCCTTCATGTTTTATATTTATATATTTTCATTGCCAACCCCCACCCCACTGTCCACCCCAAATGCACACCATTATTGCCTTTTTACATTGTTCCAAATCATCAGGAGCATCATCATATACTAGCCTACTTTATGCCTCAATAACTCTCTTTTGAAGCTTCTCTTCTCTGAACTACGTATATTAAATACTTTCTATTATCTTCCTTCCCTACTTTTACATTTGAAACCACTTTTTCCCCAGTTCCCGTTTGTATTATTTATTGAAAAAACAAAACAAAACAAAACACTTTCTCATTTTGCTGGTACGCATCCTCAAGTAACTTTCTAAGAAAGAATGTGTGGAAAATAAATTCTCCAAATATTTGCATATCTGAAAATATGCAAATATTCTACTTTTATATTTGGTTGTTTTAATTTATTTAAAAGAATATTTCCTGGATTTTTCCCCTCTCTCTCTTTCTTTCTCTCTTTTTGCTGTTCATGTTAGGGTTCCTCTTGCTTATCATATTGAATAAATTTTTAGGTCTTATTTTTTCCCTATATGTCTTGTCTCTTTCTCTTTCTGACCTACTTTTGGTTAGACTTTAGGTTTTAACATTTATGTTGAATTTTAAATTTCTACTTATTTTTAATTTATGAGAGCCCTTTATTCTGTTACAGCTCTTTCCCTCCCATTGTATCCTTTTTTTTTTTTTAAATGGATGTAATACTGCTGGAATCTCTCAAGGAGACCAATTAGGGATGTTGGTTTTTAAAGTTCTTTTTCCTCTGTTACTCCTGCTTCTTTCACAGTGATTTATGTTGGCTCATATTTTATCATATTCTCATTTTTATGTTTTTTAAAGATCTTTGTAATCCATTTATTTTTATTTTACTGGGGTCTACGATAGAAAGACAATGAACACATCTAGAAATAGGTCAGTACACAACAGTTTAGGAAGTCAAAGGTGAATAGTTTTCAAGTGAAGGAAAAGACAAAGCATGGAGAAGATAGTCAGGAAAACCCAGAGAAGAACAATTGCTTCTACCCACATCTATATCTCCTGAGGGAACATCTGTATTTCCTGTGATCAAACAGTTACTTGTAAATGGCTGTTTTTCCCTCTTACACATAGATAGTATCAGTGGAGAATTAGCCATGAAAAAGTTCGCTCAGTCTCTCCTCCTATGTGTAGGTGTTCTGAGGGAATTTAATCACTATATTAGGAGTCCAAAAAAAAAAAAAAAAAAAAAGATGGTTAAACTGACTAGAATTCATTTGCACTCAGGGATCATTTGGTGAATTTTGTATTTCTTTTTAAGGCTTAGTTGTTCATTTCAGGGAATGTGAGTTACTCGGGAAGAGAATACCAACATAAAGATTCTGCTGCCTCCATCATAAACTGGAAGCTTTGACGTTCCAGCCTGGAGAAGCTCACCTCCCGCCATCTTCCTACCTGTGCTCTCATCTGAAATGTTTGAATGAATCTTACTTGTCCTATGAGGCTAGAGCAAGTTCAAATGTTGTCTGCTCTTATAAAAAGTCCTTTGCCTCCCTCAGAGTTAGTTGTTTTCTGACCCGTTTCTTTAGTTAGATGTGCACATGTCTTTTTGTCCTGTGAAGTTCTTGGAGTGCAGAGAGCATGTCTTATCAATCTGTAAAAACCCAGGGTCTTGCATTATACTGGGTTTCTAGTGGGTACTCCAGAAGTATTTATGTATATATGGATCAGATAGTGGAAAGGGCTGGTTATAGATTTCCATTAAAGTTGTACTATAAAAATAGTAGGTTTACAGATTCACTCCTTGAGGTTGTATTTTATGTTCCTTTTAAATAGATCAAGAATGGACTACTGTCAAGAATGTACCACTGCATTTAGTTTCTTCTCCTCCCTGTTCCTTCTCTGCAAGGTCCTGGCTCATATGACTTTTGGCCCCTCTCCTTGTCTTCTTCACTAGTAGGAAAAAAAGTCTTCTGTCTCCTGTGCTGATTGTATGAAGGTTAATCATTTTTCAAAACCTGACTAATCAATAAATAAATTCATCTATGAAGGGTGGAGAAGCCTGTTTGACCCAGACATAGTCACCTCCCGAGATAGACAGGGATGGTTACCCATATTTTGAATAAATTATAAATGCTGTCCTTGAACAAAATTAGCCACTCCATCATAATACCAGACCTTAAATTATGCTACAGAGCTATAGTAACAAAATGGCTCAGTATTGGCACCAAAATAGGCATGAAGACCAATGGTACAGATAGAAGACACAGAGACAAATCCACATAAATAGAGTTACCTCATACTAAACAAAGGCACCAAAAACATACATTGGAGAAAAGACAGCCTCTTCAACAAGTGGTGCTGGGAGAACTGGAAATCCATATATAACAAAATAAAATTAACCTCCCATCTATCACCCTGCATAAAAGTCAACTCAAAGTGGATCAAGGATGTAGGCATTAGATGAGAGACACTGCACCTACTAGAAGAAAAAGTAGACTCAACTATCCATTATATCTGCTTTGGAACCTAAAGCACAAGAAGTGAAATCAAGCTGGGCGGGGTGGTACACACCTGTAATCCCAGTGACTCAGGAGGCTGAGGCAGGAGGATCACAAGTTCAAAGCCAGCCTCAGCAAAAATTGAGGCACTTAGCAACTCAGTGAGACCCTGTCTCTAAGTAAAATACAAAATAGGGCTGGGGATGTGGCTCAGTAGTCAAGTGCTCCAGAGTTCAATCACTGGTGCTCCCCACCCCCACAAAAGAAAAGAAGTAAAATCAAGAATCAATAAATGGGATGGTATCAAACTAAAACGCTTCTTCACAGCAAAGAAAACAATCAAGAATGTGAAGAGAGAGCCTACAGAATTGGAGAAAATCTGTACCACCTGCACCTCAGATAGAGAACAAATCTCCAGAATATATAAAGAACTCAAAAAACTTAACACCCAAAACTACAAGTAACCCTATCAATAAATGGGCTAAGGAACTGAAACAGATATTTCACATAAGAATAAATATGATCGGTTAACAAATATATGAAAAAATGTTTAACATGTCTAGGAATTAGAGAAATGCAAATCAAAACTACACTGAGATTTCATTTCACTCCCGTCAGAATGGAAATTATCAAGAATACAAGTAACAATAAATGTTAGCGAGGATGTGGGGAAAAATGTACACTCATACATTGCTGGTAGGATTGCAAACTGGTGCAACCACTGGGGAAAGCAGAATGGAGATTCCTCAGAAAACGTGGGATGGAACCACCATTTGACCCAGCTCTTCCACTCCTTGGTTTATACCCAAAGGATTTAAAATCAGCATACTACAGTGAATCAGCTACAGCGATGTTTATAGCAGCTTACTTCACAATAGCTAAGCTATTGAACCAACCAAGGTGCCCTTCAACAGATGAATGGATAAAGAAAATGTGACATATATACACAATGGAATATTAGTCAGCCATAAAAAGAATGGAATTATGACATGTTGCCAGTAAATGGATAGAACTGCAGACTATTAGGCTAAGTGAGATAAGCTAAACCCCCCAAAACCAAATGCTGAACGTTCTCTCTGATATGTAGATGCTAACACACAATAAGGCGGGGGAGGGAAGAATAGAAGTTCATTGTATTAGATAAAGGTGAATGAAGGGAAGGGAGGGGGAATGGGAATAGGAAAGACAGAATGAATCAGATATAACTTTCCTATGTTCATTTATGAATACATGACCAGTGTAACTTCACATCATGTACAACCACAAGAATGGGAAGTTATACTCCATATATATATAATATGTCAAAATACATTCTACTGTCATGCATATCAAAAAAGAACAAATATAAAAATTGGCCTCTCAATTGGATAGGGACCATTATTTCACTCTACATAGTGAAACACACACACACACACACACACACACCCCAATATGTACACTCTCCAATTATAACATAAAAGAGTATGTAATATTTCTTTTTGGGAGGTGAAGGTGGGTGGTATTCTGTGGAGAGGGGGGAGCCAAGCTAAAACAGTGATTGCAAGTAAGTTTCAGGTGTTATTTGCTTAATTTAAATTCTTGAAAAGGATGGTTGATTTTCTGAGAATAGAAAAAAAATTGAATACTTTTGGTCTTCAAAAATGTCAGAAGTAATGAGAACACACAAAGCCTGCCAGCTAGGTCTGTCCTACTTAATTGTCCCATCACCCACACCATGTGGAACACCCATGAAAACTTAAATTGAGCAACAAATATGACATTATGGTAACTTTGAAATAATTATGATGTTTGCAGAATTGAAAACTTGGGACTTTACCATCCTAAGTGAGTGGCAGGCTGGTGCTCTGTGAAAAAGCACCAATGTCCAGCTTAATGACCACAAAATTTCAAAATCAGTGAGAAGGAATTATGGTTTGAGCATCTTGATTTCCCTCTACAAAGTGGTCACATGAGGGAGATCTGAACACACTTCCCCACAGGGGGGAGGTTCCTTTACAGTGTGTGTGTGTGTGTGTGTGTTCCTGGAGGTAGTGCTCAGTATCCTTCCTCTGCCTCCTAAGAAGGTCCTCTCAGAATGGGGAAACGCTTGTCATGGTCAATACAGCCAATTTGTACCTTTTGGCCAAGAGACTGACAGGGCTAAGATGCTGGACAGAGCCCAGAAGAAATTACTTTTGGATTTTCTTCTGCTCTATATTATTGGTATGCTTTCACTTGGATGAAAAATTAGGACTTGAGTATGTATCATAGGAATCCGCTGGATTTCTGCAGGACTCATTGGTCGATTGGTTAAGTATGCTCCCTTTACTAAGCTGTTCCTGGACTACAGTAATCTTAGTCAGCATTTGCATCCCAAGGAATCAGTTCTAAAGCATTGTTCTTTCATATCATAAGGCCATATTACTGTTCAAGAGACTTATTTTTTTTTGAAGGGAAGTAGAAATACCTGGATTGGTTGACATTATTTACATCCTTACTGAATCTCAGCTAATATCTTGCCTCACATGCCCTTTTCTTTTTTTCTTTCCTTTTATTTTAACAGATACTAATTTTGTGTTGGGGAATGCCCAGATAGTGGACTGGCCTATCGTGTACAGCAATGATGGATTTTGCAAGCTGTCTGGTTACCACAGGGCAGAAGTGATGCAAAAAAGCAGTACCTGCAGGTATTTATGTTTGGGCTTTGTTTTGGTGAATAATCTATCATGGTGTCTTTTGGAAAGAGAAAATGGTTTTCTCAGTTTTGGAATTACCTTCACCTTATTTAGTTTTTTTTTTAATTTTTTGTAGTTGTAGATGTATACATCTACAACTAAAATAAATAAAATATCTTTATTTTATTTATTTTTATGTGACGCTGAGGATCAAGCCCAGTGCCTCACACTTGCTAGGCAAGCATTCTACCACTGAGCCAGAACCCCAGCAGCCCTCATTCCGTTTTTACTGAGGAATTTTTATTGCAGTATGTTCTCTCATTCATGAATGTGCTAGGAAAATCAAAGAATATGTTCAGCATGGTCCCTACAACTGAGAAATTTACCATCACTCAGTAAGATGGGGAGAAACTTAGAAAAGCTCAGAAAAACCATTTTATCTATTAAAAATGTGAACTCAAAAGCTTATGAAGTTTCATATTGAATAAATGTGAAAGACTATCAAATAAAATTAAATGAAAATGAAAAGAAAATTTAGATGATTGAATTAATGTTTAAGAATTTATGAACATTTTAGAGAAGAGTAATTTATAATGTTGGAGACAAAAGCCTTTTTAATAGAGTTTTTTTTTCCTCAGCTCAAATTCTTTGTTTCAGAAAAAGAGAAGAGAGTCAATATTTTGTGCCTTTGTAATTTGTACTGTTAGATCACTCTTAGCAAATTGTGCTAACAGCAAATCTTGTGTATTTGAGCACTACCAAAGCATTTTCAAGGTGTTGAGCTGGGCATGGAGCCTGGATCCTGCCAGACATTCCTCTGCTGAGCCCTGGCAAGGTCTTGCTTGGTACAGCATGGCCTCTGGCTCCTCTTCTTCTCCTTCTTCAGCCTTTTCTCATCAGCGGTGTTTGCATGAAGTGGAATCATTTTTCCAAACCTGCCAAATTAAGAAATAAACTCATCATCTATGGAGGGTGGTAAAGCCTGCCTGGTCAGACATACTTGTCTGTTCTCAGAGGTTACATTTTCATGTATTAAATCAGACAAATAACAAGTTTGGTGAAAACATTAAATGTTTGGAAACATTTTAATTTTCTTAAATTTTATACTGTGATGACTGAGCAATGGAAAATTTAAGATTTTTTTCCCTACTGCTCAGAGGTTTAGAAATTATGACTCTAACTGTAATAGAATGCTGTTATATTCTTTCTGTGATGGTTTCCTCTTAAGTACCTATATATCTGTGTATCTTCATCTTCATTGCATCTGTACTTCATATATATAATCAATAAATTGAGAAGATTACCTTCATTTTTTTTTGGTGTAACTTGAACAGCTTTTCCTTACCTTTCTTTCTTCTTATTGGGTATAAACACTTTCAAAAAATCAAATAAAATATCTTGCTAATTTAGCAAACTTTTATGCACAATTCAAAACAACTTATTTAATTACCTGGCTGGTCCCTTCTATAGGAATAAATAAATCTCTGTGCTAGCTATATTCCTAATAGCTCGGGAACCTCTTTGGCTTATTTCCTATATTGTAGATATTTGCAATCTAATGTTCAGGTAGGGGAAACTTACATCTACCCTGTTTGAAAGAGTACCTGAGACTAGTAAAAACTGGGTGTAATTACAGCACTTCATCTATATGAAGACTCAATTTTACAATGATTTATGTTACTTTGGGAAGGAAATTGCTAGCATATAAACCATCATTTCACTTAAATGATGGTCACATATCTAGAAAATTAACTCAGAAAGAGAAAATCTCTTGTTCTCAGGTAGGGATAATTTAGTGTTGATCTATTCTTCTTTTAAAAGACAGTTTAACAAAGTATTCTCTTTTCCTGGTATGTAGGTAAAGAGAACAACTTAAAAACAGAGACCTATATATGCAACAAAATGAAATTAAACTCCTATCTCTCACCATGCACAAAACTCAACTCAAAATGGATCAAGGACCTAGGAATAAAACCAAAGACCCTGTGCCTAGTAGAAGAAAAAGTAGACCCTAATCTCCATCATGTGGGATTAGGCCCCAACTTTCTTAATAAGACTTCTATAGCGTAAGAATTAAAATCAAGAATCAATAAATGGGGGATGGATTCAAACTAAAAAGTTTCCTCTCAGCAAGAGAAACAATATGTGAGGTGAATAGAGAGCCTTACATCTTGGGAGCAAATCTTTAACCCTCACACATCAGATAGAGCACTAATCTCTAGGGTATATAAAGAGCTCAAAAAGCTAAGCACCAAAAATAAATAAATAAATAAAAAATAATAACCCAATAAATAAATGGGCCAAAGACCTGAACAGACACTTCTCAGAACATGATATACAATCAATCAACAAATATACAAAAAAAGTTCATCATTGCTAGCAATTAGAGAAATGCAAATCAAAACCACTCTAAGATTTCATCTCACTCCAGTCAGAATGGCAGCTATTAAGAATACAAACAACAATAAGTGTTGGTGAGGATGTGGGGGAAAAGGCACACTCATACATTGCTAGTGGGACTGCAAATGGGTGCAGCCAATATGGAAAGCAGTATGGAGATTTCTTGGAAAATTGGGAATGGAACCACCATTTGACCCAGCTATCCCTCTCCTTTGTCTAAATCACTAAGTCTTTTTGATCCAACAAATATTTTGGCATTCACATGTGCATCACAGTGCCTAGCACAGAGCTGGGGTACAGAACAGATATTTAACATGTGCTCACAGAATAATAAATATCTGTTGATTTGCTAACTTGAGCTCTTCGGTTGATTTGCAGTTTTATGTATGGGGAGCTGACTGATAAAGACACAATTGAAAAGGTGCGGCAAACCTTTGAGAACTATGAGATGAATTCCTTTGAAATTCTGATGTACAAGAAGAACAGTGAGTATTCAAACCATTCTCAATCAGACCTTTATGTGCTTGAAATAGAAAAATCTCTCCTTCTCCTCTATTGCTGTCTTGGTTTTTCTTCTTTCCCATCAAGTGAATGCAATTACTTGAAGCCATTGTATATATTGGGATAAATATATGATTGATCAGTTACACTTCTCCTCACAGGAACATTTGATGAAGTTCTTGTCATTAACCTGTTAAGACTTCTTCATCTATTTTGCTGACAAGAGTTAGTGTTCTCCCTATGAGTTCCCTTATGGTGAGATGCTGGCTTAAGGCTCTTGTTGACTAAGCTTCTTAAAGTGGGAGGGACATGGTAGGACAGAAACTGTTCAATTTATCTTTGTTTCTGTCTTCCACAGTGCCTGTAGAGCAGTAATAACTTCACTAGATGCCCAATCAAGTTTCTGAATAAAATTTTGTTCTTCTCATGGCCTTAGGAGATAGGTATTAATAATAATCCATTATTTATTTGTGTGTGTTTTGGTTACTATTATTTCCATCAAGTGTGTTAATGAGATTTCTAGGTCAATAGCCACTTACAAGTATGAAACTTGCTTTTCTCTTAAGAAATTTCTTGTCAAGAGAGATTAGCTATGTTAATTTGCATGGAAAATGAACACATGGTCCTAGCAGGCCTTCAGAGATGTTAAATAGTGCTTTGTTTCTGTTTTAAAACACTATTTTGTTTGTAAAGAGTCCTGTTTTTATATGTAGGGTTGACTAGTAGGTTTTTGATTCAGTAGAACATTCCAGAATGGCCCAGATGGGCACAAGGATAGGTGTTTATTTGGTGGTATATTCAGGTCTCAGTGATTCTTCACTCTGGAAAGCAAAGGGCACATGTTGCTTTTATCTGGAAGGAGCTGGGACTCCTTTGTTCTGTCTAGACTGTTGGAGCAACGGAGAGGATTGTTTGCTTGGTGGCCTGTGCAGATATTGATCTGAAAAAATGAACCATGGCCTTCAATAAATTCAAGGGGGCTGTTCCCACAGCTTTCATTCTGCTCTAGCTTTCTCCCTCAGCCAGTAGATCTTGTTTCTGTCCCACTTTTAGCTATAACGGGAAAGAGGGGAAAGATGGGGAGGAGCTCCATACCCGTCCTTCCCCTTGGGTGAGCACAGCTCAAGCAGCAGCTCTCACCAGGAGCACCTTGCAGCAGCCTTCTCATGGGCAGATGTGGTCTGCACGTGTGTCCTGAGCTGAGTAAGCTGGTGGTTTTCTACACTGCAGCTCCATGTACTGGGCAGTAGGACTTTCTCCATGACACAGAACACTGACTGGGTAGGTGTATCACATAAAGAATACCTTGCATGTACATTTTACTTGAGAGTTCTTGAGCTTTATTAGACTATGCATTCTAACTATAACTCGCCCAGATTCTAACTATATGTATTTGGCACAAAAAGAGAGAGGGAAACATAGTTTAAATTGCATTAGTGGGCTGGGGTTGTGGCTCAGTGGTAGAGTGCTTGCCTAGCACACGTGAGGCCCTAGCTTCGATCCTTAGCACCATGTAAAAATGAAGTAAAGATATTGTGTTCACCTACAATTAAGAAAATAAATAAATATTTAAAAAAATAAATTGCATTAGTGATTTTACGTGCCATTTCTTGTGGTGAGTATGAGTAAGAGATGGGAAAAGGGAACCTTCCATACTCCATCTGTCCTTGGGGCTGAAGGACCTGTATGATGAGTGTCTTACTGTACTGAAAATGAGTGTGAAATTGAAAGTTCTGTATTTCATATAGACATGAACTCTCTATGTAAGCCAGCTAGTTCATGAACTATCCACACAAGCCAATTAGTTCAACTTATGGGCTACTGAAGAGTCGACATCTCTCCTTTCCCTGGAGGTTGTGGTAGGTTTATTGATTGGTAAGTGACGACCTCCAAAGTGGCACGTTGACCTGGGCACAGGACTCTATGGATATTAAGATGTTTTAAGAGTAATTATGGTTATACCCATTTTTAAAATACAGCCTTTAATTTTAGAAATTAAACTTTATGTAAGGTATGACTTGACCCTATTTTAACATTATTGATTCTCTAAGCCCTGTGAAGTAGGTATGGTGAAAGTTAAATTTTTCGTCCGAGGTCATGTAGTGCCAGGGCCTGACGTTTAGTGTTCACTCTGTGGCCTTTCTTCCCAGTCTAATTGTGGGCACAAGGCAGGCCACCACATATAGTTATAAAGGCTACACCCTGCCTAGGGGCCAACAAGAAATCAGCTTGTCATTTGCTTGCTGAGTCTTCTACATGCCCTGGTCTGAAATTGCATCTATGGTAGGAAGGAGTTTCTCTCTGTGATTTACACAGAGACATCTAATGTGCCAGCAGAGGTTCCATACAGGTTAACCCTGTACATAACGCCTTGGGCAAGAAATTGAGGAAATGAGACATGAAAATAAGGAAATGATTTCTTTCTAGGAGTCTGATCACTGTCCCCCAACCCCCTCCAAGTCCCACCCTCTCCTGAGGAATTTAGAAATTTTACATTATTTGTTAAGCCTGGGAGTTATACAGTTGCATTGGACTCTTGTTTCTTTCAACAGCTTTTTATTGACCAGCTACATCAGATACTGGCCTTGCTGCTAGAGATATAGGTTTGAGAAGAGATGCAATGTCTGCTCTTGCAGCATTTGTAGGGGTGGTGGCAGTCTCCACAACACAGAGCCATAAATATTTCGATGGAGATACCATATAGGTGGGTCCCTTAACCCTCACTTAGAAGACATGAAATCCTTGCAGAAACTAAAGGGAAGATGGGAGTTGGCAAAGAACAGGGAGAGAAACATCCCTGGCTAATGAAATGTATCTGTAGAGGGCAGCAGGGGAGAGAAGGAGACTGAGGGCTCCAGAGTTGCAGAGCAATGCTTCTCAGACTTGACCTACACAGTGGCTTAGGACCTCACTAAATTGCTGAGGCTGGCATAGAAATGCAAATGTCTATGTAGCGAGTCTGAAGAAGGGTGTGAGGTTCTGCTCCCAGGTGATGCTGATGCTACTAGTCTACAATCACACTCTTGAGGAGCCAGGACAGAAAGCAACTCCAGTGAAGACTGACTTCCTTGACTACATGGTGTGTACCTTTCGTGACTCTCTCTCTTGTACCTAGTGCAGTGCCTGACACTTAGAAAATGCTCCATCAAAATTCATGGAGTAAATAAATACATACATAAGTGAGGGGAAGCTAGTGATATCCAAGAGGTTAGGAAGGGTAAGTTACTGATTTTAGAATCTGTTTCAAGAGCAGTAGTGATGGGCAAGATGGTAGGGGTTGAGGGGCTTCGAGGGGTCATGAGATTTTATTTTAGAAAGACGGCACCAGTTAGATGGTAGGATTAGACTGGAGTTAGAGGAGTTGTTAGAGTTGCCTGGTGACAAGATGACTGTGGCCAAGTCAGTGGAAGAGACATGAAGTGGAGAGATATCCCAGGGGGACAATGACACGAGATGGGGAGTAGGGACTTTTTGGTGGTTCCCAGTGACTGGCTCTTCCCTCATGGCTGAGCCCCAGGCAGACGCCAGGAAGTGGGAACCCAGGACTCCCAATTAGGAAACCATTTTCTGGCCTGAGGCAAATCATGCTGCTATCTAGTGACCAGCTTGAACACAACTGTGAATGCTGAGGGAGTTTGAAAGGAACCCAAGAGTTACCAAGAATCAGATGAATGGAAAAAAAATTACATGATTTGAAGTGAGGGCACTGAGCCAAGGCCTGAGCAGAGGTTGGGCCTTCTCTGCCCAACAACACCACAAGAGGAGGAGCAAAGGGGAGTAGGAATGGGTCCTCAGAGGGGAGGAGGACCTTGTGTTTCCCTTCACCTCTGTGGAGGAGAGTTTGCTTCTGCTTTCAAACTTCTAGTTTCAATAGAGTGACACTTTCAGCCCTTTAAAGCAGCGTCGAGTCCCATGAGGGAAAAGTCTATACTGTTGAGACTTTAAGAAGTAAAATGTTTCCATCTAAAATAATGTTTATTTTGCTCTCTTTTTAAATTAATGCATTTTTATCATGGAGAACACCCCAAAGAAAAGAACCCAAACGACTCAGAGAAATACTATTATAATATGAATTTCTTGACGTGTTTCCCATTAGTTTTTGGCTGAGATTTGGACATGTATACACAATTAAAAATCATAGATTTATTTATCTTTTGTTGCAAAATATTTCCATTAAATTTCTTATAAAATAATTTAGAAAGAATTTTCTTACAGCTTCCTCTATTGCTGGACACTTATGAGGCTTTAAGTTTTCATTATTAAAAACAATGCTAGCCAGGTGTGGTGGGTCACACCTATAATCCCAGGAACTCAGAAGGCTGAGGCAGGAGGATCATGAGTCCAAAGCCAGCCTCCAACAATTTAGTGAGGTCCTAAGCCACTCAGAGAGAACTTGTCTCAAAGTAGAAAGTAAAAAGGGCTGCAGATGTGACTCAGTGGTTAAGTACCCCTGGGTTCAGTCCCTGGTACCAAAAAACAAAAAAACAATGCTTAAGTAAATGTCAAAGGTATTTCATTGACATTATGAAATAATTCCTAGAGGTTGAGAATTGCTGCGTCAAAGACACAGGTTCCTGAGACATTTTATCAAGCAGCTGTCCATTTCCAAGTTCACATGCAGAATGGGTCTGGCTCACTGCGCCTCACCTGTTTGAATAGTATAATTTTTAAATTATCAAATTGCCCACAATTAACTTTTTTCGTTTAATAAGTTTTTAAATTTTTTCTTCTTTCCTATCCATTTAAGATTACCTTTTTAAATGTTAATTGTTCAGATTCTTTGTCCATATGTTCTATTTTAATACAAGTGATTTTCTTATGGGTTTTTTTTATAAGCTCTTAATAGTTTGTTTTTATTTCCTTCCCCATTCTCATTCTTTAGTATTTTCAAGGATATTCTTTAGTATTTACAAAGGTCTTTTATTGATAAACATCGATGTTTGTCCAACATTTGGGGGGAGTTGGGAGTAGTAGCAATGGTTTCATGATGTGGTGTGGAATGAGTATGTGGGAAAGTACTATGTATGTTGAAAGATGGATTATTTGATAGGTTCCTATCTATTGGTCAGTTGAAAATCTGTCATTTCTGTAAGTTACTTACCTCATATTCAGTAGGCTATATGACTTTCTTACACTGCTGCCAGCCATCATTAATGAACTAATTCAGTGAATATTTATGGGATCACTCTTGTACCTGTTAATTAGTTTTCTATTTTCTTTCTTTTTTTTAGTTGTAAATGGACACAATATCTTTATTTATTTATTTTTACTTGGTGCTGAGGATCAAACCCAGTGCCTCACACGTGTGAGGTAAGCACTCTGCCACTGAGCTACAGCCCCAGCTCAGGTATTCCATTTTCCAACAAGAAAATCAAGAAGTATCTGGCCTGATAAAAGCAGCATACCCTCTGGACAATACTCTCTGCATTCTATTCACATGGCTGGAGGCCTGGCATTTGGGAGCTCTGGTCAGCTTCCCAGAAAGAGAAGCCCAGGGAAAGGCAGCTCACAGCAGTTCTGCTGAGCCAGTACCTACTGGAGAATCTTTTGGCCACCTGCTTATTGATCACCTTGGCACTGGGTTAGACCCTCTGGGCTTCGGAGATACAGACATGAGCAACTGCCTCTACCTTTGAGGAGATTGCAGACTAACTGTGGGGACAAATCTAATAGGTATAGCAACCATATTTGCCTATTTTCCTAGTGGCTTGTCTTTTATCTATTCTGTAGGAGTCGTTTGTATAAAATGAATATTGGTCCAAAATCACACACATATTGAAAAATATTTTCCCCATTAACATTTTTTTCTTTTAACATTTTTTTTTAACAGAAGCTTTTTAATCGCATAGAAGGTCAAAACTCTAATGGCAGCATTTTCCTTTATGGGTCTGAATTTTATATAATACTTAGGAAGCTCTTCTCCTTACGTAAGCAATAAAAATGCCCTTCCCTTTTTTCCTTCTATACCACAATAGCTGTGTTAAAATGTTTAGGGCATTAAACCATTTGAAATTTGTTTTTATATATCATGTGATTTTTGCATTCTGACTTAATTTATTTTCCACATTGTTTAGTCAGTTGTCCTGTGTTACTAAATAACACAGTCCTTCCTTTCTGATTTGAAATGGCCTCTTCTTTATATGCAAATTCCCATCTAAACATTGGTTTATTTCCATCCCCTCATTTTCCAGGAATCTTTTTGTAGTTTATTATCTGTTTGAATTTGGTTCAGAGACTTGTCCACTGGGTTCTCTGTATTCATAACGGAATGATATTAGTAGCTATTCCACCTTAGAGAGTTGTGAGAAGTAAGACACGATGTGCAAATCTTTAATAAATATTATTTTTGTTGTTGTTGTTTGTTTTGGGAACAGTGCCAGGAACTCTGAAATGCTGTAATAGTCCCTGTCATTATTTTCTTTCTAAAAATTTCAAAGATTTCTTGGCCATGATCACACCTTAATTTTTCTATTTATGTTGTTGAATTTCAATTCATCAAACTCTGAGAAAAACATGAAAGCACAATAAAGATTTCAATTGATAGTGCATTAGATTTATATATTAAGTGGGGGAAGTTTGACATCTTAGAAAATTGAATCTTTTCATCTACGATGTAACAATTATTTAAGTTTTGTTTTATGCTCTTTAATTACATTGAGGCCGAAGAATTGATTTTCCTAGCTTTCCCCTTGCTATCCTTGGCACTGGCTCTCCTCCCTCAGAACAGGCAGAGGCAGCTTCAGAATTTCATTAACACTTTGAGATATTGTCTCTTTGTAAGTCATTCAAACAGCCTTGTGAGGGGTGATGGGGCATTTTGATCTCATAGATGAGGATTGTAAAAGGAAGGAACAAAGGAAAGTAATAATTTTAAACACCTATGTATCAAATGTTTATATTTTTAATTAATCTTAGGCAGGTCTACTATCCCTATTTTTCATACAAGGAAACTGACGTTGAGAGAAGTTAAATCAGTGTGGCCACGGCACACAATTAATGAAGGGAAAGAGCTCAAACCCTGGAATTGGGACCTCCAGATCAGATGTTCTAAAAGACAGTGGCCACTACTCCCCTGCTTGTGCTGTCTCGTCCTCTGCATTTGTCATTTTTCTAAATCAAGTTGATTCCAGACAAATTGGTCTGGTTTTGGGGGCAAGCTGCCCTTCCCAAGTTTAGTTTTTGAACCTGTCAGAATGGCAGTGCTTCCCAGGAGTCAACCAAGAGTGCTTTTCTTTCTGTTTCATAGGACATGGTCTGGGTGCCCAGAGGCCTAGTTGTGGACAGTACCTAGCAGGAACCCTAGGTAGAAGGAAAATTGACAAAGGTCCCCAATTTTCTCATACACTTGAGTCTTGCTGCTGTTGTTGTTGTTATTATTATTATTATTATTATTTTGGTTCCAGGGATTGAACCCAGGAGCTCTTAACCACTGAGCCACATCCCCAGCCCTTTTTGAACATATTTTACTTAGAGACAGGGTCTCACTGAGTTGTTTAGAGCTTTGCTAAGTCACTGAGGCTGGCTTTGAACTTGCAATCCTCCTGCCTCAACTTCTGGAGCCTCTGGGATTGCATGTGAGTGTCACGGCACCCGGTGGGAACTTCCATTATTAATAAGCGATGAGAATGAGAGTGACTAGGAACAGGTGTTTGATCTGGACTTTCCTTCCCACTAAGCATCCTCAGCCAGGAAAGAGCCTTTCTCCTAGCACAGCAGCTCTGGCCATAAGCAGGGGTGTCTGATGCCCTGTTGTTCCTGAGTATGTACCCTGCAAGGGTCCATCACTTGTCCTTTTGTCATTTTTACAGAAACAGGGTATCAAATGCTTGTTTTTCTGTTTTTCACAGTGGACACTTGAGTGAGGAGGCAGAATTTTAATCTCCTCCCTGATTCTTCTTATGTATGTATGTGAATGTACATTTATTGCCTCTCTAATATTTCAATGGAATGG
Source organism: Marmota marmota marmota (assembly GCF_001458135.2). Taxonomy (NCBI): domain Eukaryota; kingdom Metazoa; phylum Chordata; class Mammalia; order Rodentia; family Sciuridae; genus Marmota; species Marmota marmota. Next base: position 35,768,348 of record NW_026000016.1, read on the forward strand.
CTCCTGCTGCAGAATCCTGGCTCTGAGAAGGACCCCAGGAGGCCACCTGCCCCAGTGTCTGCTGGCTTCAGTTTCACTTGAAGAAACTGTTTCATATATTGAGACTTTGAGTAATGTTTCATTAGATAAAAATACTTTTTTAAGAGGGAAGGAATTCCAGAGGTGCACATATAAGCATTCTGCTTACTTTCCTAGACTGTTTGGATGGTGATAATTTGGGGTGAAGGCAGATCTGAATGACTGTGAGGACACTGGAAATAGGATTTATGTCTTGGAAACTCAGCAAGTATTTCTAGAGCACCCATCCTGCCAAGGATGTCGAACAGCTCCATAATGCCACTCCCTGGAGTTGAGCAATGCAATGACCTCACATGACCCTGTGTATAACTAACTATATTAGATGCCCTTTGATAGGGGTACAAGGTGGTAAGAGAGAAAATAGTTCAGGACTCTGCTCTTGGAGTGGATTATGACATATTTAAAGAAACAGTCCCTAGTTGTTAAGTTTTTTTTGGGGGGGGAGGGTGGTCAATACATAGCAGCACCCTGCACATGTCAGAACCCATCAGGATATAAGAATCAGGAAAATAAAGGTTGAAATATCACTTTTGTGACAAATAAAGCTGATCCTGGAGAGCATAGTTTATATCTATGAGCAAGAGAGTTTCTAAAAGTGAACCTTTCAATCTTAATTACCCACCTGTCTCAGGTAGCACTGGAGAACTGCAGGCTTCTTCTCCCACTAGCTATCACCGCTGTCCCTTGCTTTTTCTCCTAACATGTATAGCATGGGGGAGCATGCTGTTTGAGTTACATGTCCAGTTCTTTCCAAGTCCAGAGGAAAAGACTTGAGTGTTACATTCAAAGATGCCCCCTGCCCACCACAGGGAAATACCCTATCAAAGAAAAGGAAATTCCTACCCTCAACAAGCCCCCGTGATGAACTCAAATTGAACTCTATGGCAATACATACCAATTATATGAATTTTGGATACTAGATAGATTTTTAGATATGGAAGGGGAATGATCAGAGTAGTACATGTTTAATCAGGGAACATTTCTGGAAAAGGCAGCGGGCACACTTTCATGGAGAGAGGCATACAGTATGAACAGATTGACCTGTTGAACTGGGTAGAGTTTGTGATGAACTTGAACTGTGGAAAAATGAAAAAGGCCACCTAAAATGGCTAATATGGTGGCGTTCAAGATCTCAGAGATGTGGGTTAGCATCATCGACTGCAATAGCTGAAATATGAAGATTAGATGGAATAGTTCCAACTGAACAAGTTCCTGGGCATCTGGCCCAGATGGTGTGGTGTCATGCATCTGACTTCATCTGAGAAGGGGATGGTACTGGGGACTTTAGCAAGATGATGCTCTTGGTATTAGACATGATGAGTGGTGCTCCTCTCATTGGATTTGTTACTAGTTTGATAAATTAGAAGTGTTTTCATCTGAAAAATAACTACCTAAGAATTTTTGAAACAAAAAGAAAATGGTTTTCTGGTTTGTTTCCTTTTTGTTTTACCAGCTAGGATACAACTGAAAGCTGTGAGTGTGTGGGCTCAATTGCCGTGATGCTTTCTTTTGGGCTTTCTGATGCTTTTTTGAAAATGGTTTAAAATCCCACAGATTCTGAGGAGGGGACTGGGAGAAATAATAACAGACCTTCCAAGAACAGTAAATAATTCAAAGGTCATATATATATTTTTTGATCTTGAAATGCCATGTGTAATTTTTATATGGTAGATTTTTTTCTTTCAAAACATGTTTTTCTTACAGTGACATTACAGTCTGTTGGTTGTCTCAGAACACCTAGTAACTGACAGCTAAAATTATGCAAAGAAAAATGAAAGAAGATTTAAGGCAACCATGAATGAGTACACACACACACACACACATGCACACACACATAATCAAGATTTAAGAGAATACATTTCCAATGGATCTATTCTCTTCCTCTTTATACATTTTAGGGTTATTCATACTTCCGTATGAATAAGTGGTATATCCAAATCTGTAAGCTAGTTATAGTCAGAGAAGTTCAGGAAACCTTCAGGGTGTCTATTTTCATCTCCAAGATTCAATGAGTTGTCTGTTCTCTATCTCATACTATGAAATAATCTATGGGAAATGTTAGCACAATGCCTGGAACACAGGAAACTCTCTAACACTTAACATCATGGGGAAATATTACTAGGCTTTAATTTGAAAATTGAAATAAATAGTATGTCAGATATTATCTCTTGTATACAAATTCAACAAATAGTTACTAATTTCATCTTATATGCCAGATGCTATTTTGGGAACTTGGATGCAAGAACTAGATGGGGAGGAACATACCTCGGCTCTGGGTCTTATTTAATTTAGTATCATAGAATATATTGGTGCTTCTTGCTGTGGTGTCCTCTATGGACAAAAAGGGTTTATTTTTCCTATTTTTTTGAAGCAAAAGAAGCACTATGAAGATACTTAGTCATAGCTACCTGACAGAGTGCCTAAGAAGCCAGTGAAATGAACTCTGCCCATCTCCTTCTATGGCTATGGGCATAAAGAAGAAGAGCTTGTTTATCCCCACATTAGCTCAGGAACAAGGGTTGAAGTTGAAACATTCATTAAGGCACTAATATGATCATAGTCCAACTTGTAATCTTTCCTTTCTGGGAGACTTTGCTAGGGAAATCATCATGGTCTTCCTTTCCTTCTTCAATTTCTTGTCACTTGCCATCATAGTGAACCTTTGGGATTTTTATTTTAGAGAGAAGAACTTAGAAATATAGTTTCTAACCCGTGATTGAATTATGTGAGCAAAGTTGATGGATTTGCAAACTGGACTTTGACCTTGGGGCCCCTTAGCAATGAATTTGAAATTCAAGTTTGTAGGGTCTGCAGGCCATGGTTGGCAAGTACCCTTCTTGGCCTGCACTCTTTAATGTCTCCTATGTGGTCTAAGGTAAGTAGTTAGGTCCCCTTACTAAGTTTCTTCTCTATGATCAGATGAGGTTTTCAACCTATTTCCTGTTTTACAAGGGTTAAGAGATTTGTACTTACAAAGTTATTTGACCAGAAGAAAATCCCCACTGTGTTGTTACTAAGAAAGATTTTATTCCAGCAAGGAAAGAATTAATGGTGTAATACATCAGTACCTGAAGGAATGAGACCATTTAAAAAAATGAATTAATATTTGTACCTATTCATTCCTAAGTCTTTGCTTCCATAGTCCCTCAAATGAGAATGCAAATTACTGACCAACCTTTTAATATTCCTTTCAGGGACACCTGTGTGGTTCTTTGTGAAAATTGCTCCAATTCGAAACGAACAGGATAAAGTGGTTTTATTTCTTTGCACTTTCAGTGACATAACTGCTTTCAAACAGCCAATTGAGGATGATTCATGTAAAGGTTTGTAATTCTGATTTGTACAAATATATTTATACCTTTTTTATTTTCTCGTCTTAAGTGTAACTTTTGCTACAGAGAATTTGAGGTTGTCAAGGGAATCTCTGCACAAAGATCAAGATTTAAACTTTAATTTGTGTCTAGTAAAGTACTGTGCCATTCTACAATGTATTGGGGAAAGAAAGAGAGAGGAAAAATTGTTTCAAGTGAAGTATTTGATCAATTTCATACCTTCTAGAATGAACTCTTTCCAATTATGATTAGACAGAAGAAAGCAATTGACAAACCCAGTATCATCAGAATCTTTTTAGGTTTTAACATGACAAATGTCAGTCAACCAAATGGGACAGTCCAAGTCTATATTCTTCTGATTTATATACAGATTTCCTTAGATTTGACTGAATTCTAGCATGTTAGGATTGTTGCACCTGATGTTAGCACATCTTCTGTGATCAATTGAATTAAGTCTGCGGCCCGTTAATTCATTTTGGAACATGGCATTATGAGGTCAGGGTGTTGAGGAATATTTCCAAAGGGGTCATTAAATCAGCTCGAGACCACAGATTTTGTTTATATTGTATGCATGGGTTTTTTTTTTAATTATGTTGGAGGCCTAGAAAAGGAGATGGCCAATTTTTTTGAAACCATCATATCCCTGAAGAGGTCCAGCTCATGGGATCAACAAAAGATATCATGCTATTCCCAGAGGTTTGGGATCAGGGAGTGCTATAGTACCTCCCTCCTCCACAGCTTGCACTCGAGGTAACCAACAGACTGGAAGCTATTTCGTGTGATGGGACTACCTGACTCTATGGTGGATTTTCCAGCTCTACCTGAAAACTCTGCTCCTGTGGTCTCCTGAGCTGAGCAGGGGGATGAGAGTCGAGCATCAAACTGGGCCATATTATTCTGGATGTAGCAGTAGTCTCATTGTTAAGTGGGCATTACAGGAGGAAATAAAAAAACATTATGTGGATATTCTCTCAGGGCCTGAGAGCATTTAAAATTCTGGCACATTTAGGCACTCACATTTGTGGAGTTGGGAGCATAATACTGTGTATACCAATGTATCCTTAAAAAAAAAAAAACTAAACTGTCAGCTCAATGAATCAAGTTCTACTTGCCTCTTGATTTCAGGACTTTAGCAGATGCAAAGTCTCTCAAACCAGTGTCTCCATCTCCATTTTACTGTAGGTTTGTGGTTGCCCAATTTCTAGTTTCTGATTTGAATATTTCTCAGTACATTAAGTACTAAGTGGTCATAGACTCACTTATTGTTATCATGTCACTAAATAGAAAGACTGTTTGCTTTTTAACCTAATAAGCTCATAAATAATCGTTTAAAGGCAATCTGATATTTTGACATTTAATTTTGCAAGTTTTCTCTTAAAAATTTAAAATATGTGATTTGGCCAAGTCAAAGTGCTTTCTTTTCATCCCTGCTGGAACATTTTTAAGTGATATGTATGTATTATTCAATAGAAAAGGCATATCTTATGGAGAATACTACTTACCTTCCATGTGAGTGTCTACATTTGATTCTCATGAAACCTGAAAGAAGTGATAAATCAGAGTGATATAGTGAGACTCACTTAGGTTTATTTTTCAGGAATCATATACTCTACTTCATTTAACCTGCCTTAGTGATGCATTTTGTTGATTTTAAGAATCTTGATACACTCATTCAAGCATGCATTTATTCTACTCCCTGTTAGCCAAGGTATTTTTTTTTTTTTAGTCAGCTATTCTTTCTGCAATATTTTTTGGTCAGCTATTCTTTCTGCAATGAGCTAACATGAGTAACATGTGATTTCATTTGTAAATATGTTAGAATACACACACACACACACACACACACACACCTTGCTAGTGGATCATGCTTAGTAACTCCTCAAAGCCATGACTTTATAAGCCTGTCCATATGGAAGGCCATGGCAGATGTGTCCAGACCCTCCCACTTGTCATGTCACTGTGCCCCTAGCCAACACTGATTTGGTGGTTTGTTTAGGACAAACTCAAATTTTATATTAGCCTGTTTATGATGGAAGAGCATGATAATTTGCCAGGCCTTCTTAGTTGTAAGTCTATAAAATTTCATTCTGGCTGCAAGAATCAACTCTAGATGGAAAATATGCTGCCATGTGGCAGGACTGTGATTGTTCTGGCTTGACATTTCTTCTTGGATGTGCTCTTAGTGGTTCATTTCCAGCTGACCCAGCTGGGTTTTCAGCACACCACCTCAGTCAGCATTAAGAGACTTAAGAGTCTTGCTGACCCATGCTTATTTAAAATTCACTTTAGGATGGACGGGAAGGGTGGATAATCTAAAACCACAGAGAATTCCCAAATAATTGCTCTTTGGCATAGATGCAAGAGGTGGTTTTCTACCATCAGGTTGGTTCTTTAAGTCAATTGGGCTCATATTATCTTGAAAATGCCTTTGTTTTCTCTGATTATACAGTGCCTAGCTTTGGGGGTGGGGGAGGGTAAGTGCATCCTGATAGTGTTGTAAGAAACCAGTATGTGCCTAACGTTTTCCCATAAACAACCCACAAAAGGGGTAAAATATGTGATATTGAGAGTAAGATATTTTAGCATCTGATGCAAAGTCATTCTCCTTCTATCCAGAGCCTCTGGTGCTGGTGGTGGGCCTTGGGAATGCTTCCTGAGCCCTCTCTTTGTTGATGGTTGTATCAGTTCTCAGGATGCTTTTTGTGAGCTACCCAGGTCCCTGAATTCCTCATCCTTCCTTTGCTGCCCACCTTTTGACTAATTCCCTTACTCTCTAACAGTGCCCATGGATGGTGTGGAACAGGAAATGAAAGTCAAGCTAGGGTTGCTGTTTGGTAACAGGTGGGAATTCGTGGCAAAAATGAGAATCTATGATGCTCTTGGGGTTTCACTGTTCCCTACCTTCTGCTTTTTCTTTGTTGGGGACATGGGAGTGAGCTGCAAGATGGTGTTCTCTGTCTCACTCCCCCTTCTGAGCCAAAGGCCTGACAATTGAATAGAAGAGAATCAGAGCTTTCCTCCTGTTGCTCACCAAAGGAGGTTATCCCTCTTGTTTTCTCTCTTAATCCACCAAATAATCTCAGAGTTAAGCTATGTTTACTTTTACATTCAGAGTTAAACTTGATGAAAACACGGACAACAAATGGAGTGTAAAACTCCAGAGGAGATTTTTTAAGGGCTGAAGATTTAGAATATGTGAGGATGTGGGTTCTAGCAGCTGCTGTGGCTGCCAGCCCTTCTCCATGTGTCTTCAAGTGGGATATTTATGAGACACTCTTGGGAAAGACACAGAGTAATTGTTAAAAGTTACAGCCTCTTCACCTTCAGTACTAACATTTTATCTGTCTGCCTTTAGGGTGGTGGAAAAGTGATGAATTAGTGGCGGCTACTTGAAGAAGCCTTCCTAGGTTTTGGCATGTTTGCACATTGACAGGGAAAAGACCATGAGAGACTTAAGGACATTAGTCAGGGGTCCACACTGGTTTTATATCTGGTCTAGTGTCTACTGCTTTCTGCTGGATGTTGGATTATGACTTCAGTTTCCCTAAGATAATCTGCAACTCTAAATCTCAGGACAAACCTGGCCTCCATCTTTTCTGGGATCCCCAGACTTGCTCTCTTAGGAGCTAGAACTCTAACTTATCCCAGAGCTTTCTCTTCTGGCCTAGAGAGTATATAGGGTTTATGGGATAAAGTAACCTAGTGGGTAGCTCACCCAAGTTGAAATACAGTAGCCATCATGGGGTCAAGGCAAAGGGAACAATCCTGCTTCCTGAGGATGGGAGACAGGACCCAGGAAATACCTTAGCTAGACTGCACACTGTATTCCTTTCCTCCTGTCCTTCTTCTTCTTTCACTCTTCCTCTTCCCTTCATGCCCACCCCGTCTCATCTTTCCTGATCATGCAATGTTTTCAGTCTTCTCATAGCACCCACAGCCTTGCCCATGCCTAACTCTCTCATGACATTTGACAGAGTTGCAAGAACCCTGGGCCAGGAGTTTCTTCATTTGAGCTTGATTGAGTGTTGAATTCCCAAAGGGGATGCTCTAGGAGGAGTGGGTTCAGAAATGCCCAAGAAAGAGGGAGGCACAGAAATACTTTTTAAAATTTTAATAGAGTTTTTGAAACGGGCTGGTATCCTTTGGAATTCATGTCTGTTGGAAGCCCATACAGAAGTAGGGCAATGAGAAAAAAATCTTGTTCCCCATCTACATTTATTCAGTACACACATTTCTGAGTGCCACTTGGGCATCTAACCTTGTACTTGGTGCTGGATATAAGGAAATGTCTCAGGTAGAGTCCCTATTCATTTGGAGACCACTTGGAGGATGGACAGCCAGGTTAGCAAATAAGGATGATAAATGATAATCAATGGTCTAATAGAAGTCTGTCTAAGGCAAGTTGGGGGTACAACAGAGGGAGTGGGCAGCTGTGCTGGGGGAGGCCAGTGTCTGGGAAAGACTTTTTGGGGGAGAGTACATCTGCTGCTTTGTTTTCCTTCCGGAATATGATCATCTGCCTTGCTGCAAGTGTGGTCATCTGAGCTGGGTTCCCATTGGGTTATCCCTTCCCAACTGGCTCTTTGGACAATAGGAGATTCACTTTCTCTAGGGATGATTTCCTCTCATGGCTCTGCTTTGAAGGGCATCTTGGTCTAATTTGTATATATTATCTTTCACCAAACCTGTGTGCTTCTCCTCCTGTGTTTTTAATGTCATCTAGTGGCTGTTACCCCAATCATCCCAACCAGAAATTTAGGGGTCACCCCATCTCTCACTCTCCAAACATTGTCTACAAATGTTGTTCACCAAGTTGTATTAATTGCGCCTCTGTCACTGCTCTTGTATCTCTCCTTGTCCCCCAGCTCAAACAACAGCATTGGCCCAGCCCTGTATGACCTCTGGCCTGGAGTCCTGCCTGTCTTCCGTTAACCTTTTTTAAAAAGTCCAGTGTCCACTCTGCAGTTCCATCCTTTTAGAATGCACACCTCTCCCCCTCGTATTTAAACTCCTTCAGTGGTCCCCCTTGGATTTCAGAACGTAGTTCAAAGCTTTAAACTTACCTTCCAGGTTCTTAACTGCCTGTGTTCTTCCTGACTGGGCCCCTGAAAACCTCTTTAGCATCACTTGAGACCCCTCTCTCAACCTTCCATGCTCTACAAGCTGTGTCCTTTCACCTACTCATGTAGAATGACTTACTCTTCAATAGCATCTTGCTCGATTTTATGATTTCTTGTTTTTGTAGGTGTTGTTCTTTTGTGTGGAAATTCCTTTCATAGTGGAGTCCACCTAGCTCCTGCTGGTCTTTCAAAGTTTTCCTCTAGTGTTATCTCCCCCCAGAAGCCTTCCTCCACTCTCCAGCCTGGATTAGATATGCCTTCCCTGGACAGTCCTGGCCATGCTGTCTCTGCCATTGAACTTTGTTGTCATGGTGCCTGAGGCCTGAATCTATCTTATTTGTCTTATTATCTCTAGTTACCTAGCACTGTGCTTGATACATAATAATTATGTTTATAGAATCAGTTCATGAATGAATGAATCTGTTCTTCCACCTGGTTAGGCATGATGGCTAACCATAGTCCAAAGCTGGGTGCAGGCTACACACCTGTAAACCCAGTACCTTGGGAGGCTGAGGCAGGAGAATTGCCTCAGCAACTTAGAGAGATCCAGTGTCAAAATAAATAAAAAAGGGCTAGGGATTAGCTCAGTGGTAGAGTGCTTGCATAGCATGCATGAGGTCTTGGGTTTAATCCCTAGTACTACAAGGAAAAGGAAGGAAGGAAGGAATGAACGAATGAATGAATGAACGAATGAATGAACTATAGTCCAGAAAGAAAAACATGGGTTGAGAACTTGGGAGAGAACTTCTTTCTTTCCTTGTTATCCTGCTTGTCCTGGGTAGAAGCATATTGGAAATTTCACACTGCCCATCCATTTCCCATCCAGCCCACACTCACTTTCCCATGCACTCCACTCAGCCAGCTAAGAGCCAGCTCCTTAAAGCACCATGTTCTTGGAAAGAGAATAAGGCTGTGCCAAAGAAAATGGGCTAGGTTGAGTCCAGGAAAATGTCCAGAGGTACAGGAATCTTTTTTCCATACCTTTGTGGTAGTTCAACTGATAGTCCAGGGCCCTGAGTTCCCTGCCAGGAGAGATCTGGTATGTCTGTCCTGCTACCTCCTTCTCATCATTATTCCCACAGCGTGGGTTGCTGTGGTGGTGATCATGGTGTTAGAGTAGGTATGGAGCCCAGGCCAATGTTTGCATGCATAACTGTTTCTACCTGATTAAAAAAATACTTTCTTCTCTTCCTGAAAAGCTTTGAAGAACTCAGTTCCAACTTCATTTTGAGCTGAAAGAGAGCTTGACTCTGAAAGAGATTTTTAAAAAATTCCTAGTCCATGCTTCCCACAAGCACAGTTCCAGGAGAGCATTAATAAATGGCACATTTGGGAGAGATGTCATAGACCCCTGCAGAGTTTGGGCTGTCCTCTCCTGTTAGCAACTGCTATGCAACTCTTTTCAAAGTGACACTAGGAGTCCTCCATTTCTGCCTCATGGCATCAGAGTAGATGAAAGTTTTTATTAAAACCCAGTACTTCTGGAATGAGATTTTAAAAAAGAAAAAACAGTTGATTTAGTTATCTTGCTACACATTGGCAAACATTTACCCAGATCATGATTCTTAAAAACCATTCTTCTCCTTAATTCCATTGTCATCTGAATTCTGTCTTGGAAAGGCACTCCAGGGTAAAATTTGGAAAGTGAGATTTCTGCTGGAAGGTGCTGAATGTTTCTAAACTCTTAAAAAAAAAAAAAAGCCTAGTTGTGCTTTTAGCTGTCTTGTAAAAATAGTCGCATGCTCCGTTTACTTGCTGTACATCACACATCTGGGTTTTTGGAGCTCCTGAAACTCAGGCTTGGTCTTGAGATCTCTGACAGCTTTCAGAGGTCTCACAGGACAACTGCCATGGTTATGACCTTAATACAGATGGATTGCTGGGTCTTAGAATGAATGGTTATCTTTGGGGGCCTCAGATTGCAGTGATCACTGACAGATTTTCGGAAAAGACCTGTCATTGACCCTCCTTCCTTCTTCCCCCAGCTGACTAAAACTGGTCAGTGTTTTTTCCCCACCTACTCAGGAGTTGAATTCGTTTTTTATTCCCCTGGTCTTGGAGAAGATCATGGAATGACCTTATGATTCACTTGCTCATGTAAAAGCCCAAATCAGTTCCGTTTTTTTTCAAGATTAGACAGTATGGAGATTGGAACAGGCTGAGCCAATCTGCCAAGTCAGAGAAACTTCTGGAAGGCCTGATGTGAGCTGGTGGAAAAGCCTTGGGCCAGAGTGGAGAGATCTGAATTCTAGTCTTTCTCATTGTCTGGGTGCCCTGTGTCATTTTTTTCCCCCATTTGAGAAAGGTACTAAGACCTACCTTAGCAACCTCTCAAACTTGTGATTAGGACGAGGTGAAAATTCATGGTAAAAGTAAATTGCTACACAAGTCTGAGAATGTCAAGGTGCATTTACGAGCAGCCAGTCTTGCTTGCAGGGATGAAGAGTGACTCATGGGATTTCAGAGGACACTGTGGGTGTGTTTCTGACAGTGTCACTGGTGATGTGAATGTCTGTGCTCCTGAAGGACATGGTTGAGCCTGTCTTTTTGCTCTTTCACATGTTCAGGCTGGGGGAAGTTTGCTCGGCTGACCAGAGCACTGACAAGCAGCAGGGGTGTCCTGCAGCAGCTGGCTCCCAGTGTGCAAAAGGGTGAGAACGTCCACAAGCACTCCCGCCTGGCAGAGGTAAGGGCAGTGGGAACTCTTCTCTAGTCACACTTCTTAGGGGCGTCTGGGCTAAAGAAATAGCACAAAGCTAGTGTGCTGGCTTGGAGGGGGACCTTTGGAACTCCCAGAATTTTATTGTGGTTAGGCTACATAATGTGTGACTTTGGGTAAGTGACCTCACTTGTTTGAGCTTCCTACTTTCTCATATGTAAAACCAGCCCAGAGATGGCTGATATCACATGAGATGATAGTTGTCAATTTTTTTTTATAAATGTCAACATTTTTGAAGGCAGAAAAAAGGAGGTAGAAGTATTTCCATATTCATGAAAGAGTTTTAACTTATAAACCACCTGATGTTATTATTATAGTTGTTATTTGAGCAATACTTATGCTATTATAGGAAAAGAAGATATAATAATCAAAAAAGAAGAAAATAAAAGCCACCTGTAACCTCACTGACCTCATAGCATTGTTACATTTGTGTGTGTGCGTGTGTGTGTGTGTGTGTGTGTGCGCGCATTTATCTCTTTCCTTTGAGTATATCCTATTTCCTAAGGACAAAGAAATTAGTTTTTTCACATGTTAATGCTTACGGTATTGAGATGCATCTGAAAATCAATGTGCACGTTGAATGAGGTCATGGTATCTTTTCTTCACTTTATATAATCAATAACCTCTTTCCAGGTTAATAAATATACTTAAAATCATCATTTTTATTTTTTTTTTTTGTAGTTGTAGATGGACAGCATGTCTTTATTTTATTTGTTCATTTTTTTGTGGTGCTAAGGATCCAACCCAATGCCTTACACGTGCTAGGCAAGCACTCTGCCACTGGGCTACAGCCCCAGCCCCTAAAATGGTTGTTTTGATAACATTTGGAGAAAGGAAACTTTGTGGTGGTGTTATTTTCCTTGTTTGCTAGGACCAGCGAGAGTCTGGGAAGCCTGGAGAAGGTGTTTGATGAGCCATCACTATAATTTGCCATTGGTGGTACCTAGTCTTCATTTTTCAAATGAGACCTGGGTGGAACCACTTAGGGGTTTTAAATCCTTCACACAGAGAACCTTCATCTTACCCTTATGTAATAACATCATCTGTCCTTCTGCCTGTGGATTCCTAGTCAGCCCTTGATGCATGGTTGGGTGGTGCGGCCTTTTCTGACCTGACTTCTGGCCCCCAGATTGCTCAGGGAAGAACTCCAGACATGACATGGCCACAGCAGGTGCTCTGCATGTGTGGAGTGAATGGCAGCGAGTGAACTACGTTAGACCTCCTTGCAGCAGCCAGGAGCTTTGGCCAACAGTGGGATGAGTGTTCATTTATATGATGTTAGAGAGAAATACATTAGAATAATGGCAGTATGATTTTTTTTGGTCATGTTGTGGGCCCAGTTTATAATAGATGCTGAAAGAGGCATTTCAACTCACAGTCTGTACTTTCCCTGCGTCTTATTGTGGTTAATAAGTGACCTTCTCTCTGGCTTCTTTCCCCTTGCTTACTCTCATCCTGCCACACTGGCCTTCTTGCTATTCTTTGTCTACACATTGGCCTTACTCCTCCCACAGATGTCTGCATGACTTCTCCTTTTTTTGCAAGCCTTTGCCAAAATATCGTTTCCTCTATGTAGCACCTGTACTAGTCAGGGTTCTATCAGAGAAGAAGCCAGTGGAATATTTATAGGTGAATTCCTTCTTCCTCAGGAAAACCCAGTTCTGCTTCTTCTGGCCTTTCAAATGATTAGATGAGACCTGCTCAGATGGCAGGTGATATTCTTTCTCCCCTGAAAGTCAAGTGATGATAGATGTTAATCACATCTATGAGATACCTTCATAGGAACATGTAGGTTAGTGTTTGCTTTACAATTGCTTATCATGACCTAATCAAGTTGACATATGAAACATACAAGTTTAGCCCTTGTCAACTTCCTACCCCTACATGTTTCCTGAAGCCATATTCTGTCTCCAAATAATATAGTCAGTCTCAAGGTCATACTTCTGCCTTGCATGATATGGTTATCCTACATACAATGGAAACCATGCCAACCCATTCCCAGAAAAGGAGGCAAAGTCCTTGGTGATCACTCTTTTCCTTCATATATTTAAGTTTCCTTCAGAACTTAAATACTGTGATATAAAGTTAAGTATCATCAATACATCTTTTATCATATAATAAAGGGATATGAAAGAAGATAATATTACCACAAAATAACAAACACACCTCCTAATCTTCTTAACCTATTGAGTTTTTTCCCACTTCGGACTTTCTAATGTGCTGTACATTTACTTACTTATTGTGTTTGTTGTTTACAGACAAACCCTAGGCACTTAGAACCATGAATGGCCAATAGTATAGTTGCTTGGTTTATTTTATTTTCTAATTGATTGAATTCATGAAAGAAAGGAAATGATATTAGTGTTTTTGCCTACTTGTCTGGCATAAGTAATTGTTCATTGATTCAAATATGAGGCAGAAATCTAGGTCTCATCCCAGGCGTAAGCTTTAGTTAGCCTGAGTAAGGCTTATTGATTTTATTGATCTTTTCAGAGAACAAGATTTTATTTATGTTGATTTTCTCTATTGATTTCCTATTTTCAATTTCATTGCTTTCTGCTCCAATTTTTGTTATTTAATTGTAGTCTGTTTACTTTGGATTTACTTTGATTTTCTCTTTTTTAGTTTCTTAAAGTAGAAGCTTAGATTATTGATTTTTAAATTTTTCTTCTCTTCTAATATATACATTCAATGCTAAATATTTACCTTTCCACACTGTTTTCACTGAATACCACAAATTTTGATAAGTTGTATCTTTCTTTTCATTTAGTTAAAATATTTTTTTAATTTCTCTTGAGATTTCTTCTTCAGTCCAGGCATTATTTAGAATTGTGCAGTTTAATTGCCGAGTCTTTCTGGATTCTCTAGCTGTTTTCTCTGATTTTTAGCTGAATCCCATCATGGTCTGACAGCTGTGTAACAATTTTTATTCTTTTGTTAAGGTGTGTTTTATGGCCCAGAATGTGCTGTATCTTAGAGAATAATCTATATGAGCTCAAGAGAATGTGTATTCTCTGTCCCTATAACAAAATAGCTGAGACAATTAACTTATAAAGAGAAAAGGTTTATTTTGGGGTCATGGTTCTAAAGCTTCCAGTCCATGATGGGACAGATCCATTGCTTCTAGGCCTCTGGTGGAGGTGCTAGATGGCAATGTTGGGGATCACAGGGCTGAGAAAATGGCTTACCTCATAGCCAGGAAGTAAAAGAGAATGAGAGAGGGTCTGGAGTCCCTCTGTCCCCTTCAAAGGCACACCCGCAATGGCTGGAAGATCTCCCACTAGCCCTACCTCCTAAAGATTCCACTGATTTACAGTAGCACCAAGATGTTGACACATGAACCTTCAGTATCCAAGCTATTTCAGCTTTTGTGGTATGAACTTGACTGTATGTGTTTATATGTCCAGTTGCTTGATGGTGTTATTGGGTTCAACAATGTCCTTACTTATTTTCTACCTTCTGGATCAGTCCATTTCTGATAGAGGGATTTTGAAGTCTCCAACTGTAATAATGAAATCATCTATTTCTCCTTGCAGTTTTGCTTTCCATGTTTTTATGATCTGTTGTTAGGTGCCTACACATTAAGTATTCTTTATGTCTTCATGGAGACTTATCTCCTTATTATTATAAGGCCCTTTTTCTCTTTGATAAGTGTGCTTGCTCTAAGTCTGGTCTGCTGATATTTATTTGTATTTATATTTATAATATTTGTTACAGTTTTCTATTCATTGCCATTGGTCTTTGTTCCTGTTTTATTGTCCTCTATTTTTTTTTTAAATAAAGAATAGCCAAAGGAATCCTTAGCAATCCCTCCTTTTTTGGGGGGGTTGGGAGTGGGGTGGGTACCAGAGATTGAACTCAGGAGCACTCAACCACTGAGCCACATCCCCAGCCCTATTTTGTATTTTATTTAGAGTCAGGATTTCACTGAATTACTTAGCACCTCACTTTTTCTGAGGCTGGCTTTGAACTCACATTTCTCCTGTCTCAGCCTCCAGAGCTGCTGGGATTACATGTGTACACCACCATGCCTGGCCCCATTTTGGTTTTAATTGAGCATTTTTAATTTTATTTTTTCCCTTAAGCTATGCTTTATTTCCTCCTCCTCCTCCTTTTTTTTTTTTCACTTTTTACCTTTTTTTTTTTGGTGGTTCTCCCTGAGTTTGCAACATACATTTTCAACTAATCCATATCCACATTCAAATAACTGTGTCATGGGCAGTGAAAACACCTTATAAAAAATATCCCTCCATCCTGTTGCTTGTATCTTCTTTCATTCATTCCACTTACACATGAGCCATACATTTATGCACACAATCAAACACGTTGTTGCTACTATTATTTTGATCAAATTAATCCATTAGATCCCGTAAGAATTAGAAAAATTAAGATGATTATTTTTACCTTCCCTTATTGCTTCTCTAATGGTCTTCCTATCTTTATGTACATCTGTGCCTGATCTGTATCATTTCCTTTTTTCTAAAGAACTTCTTTTGCTATTCCTTCCAAGCAGTTCTACTGGCCACAATTCTCTCTCAATTTTGTTTAAATTTTTGTCTCGATATTTGTTGGAAAGTCTTTAATTTTCTTTCACTTTTAAGAAGATTAATTTCACAGGGTGCAGAATCTCTAGGCTGGTTTTTTTTTTCTGTTTGAACACTTTAAATATTTCAGTTCATTGTCATCTTCTTGGTTTCTGAGGAGGCATCAGGTATACTTCTTATTGTTTCTTTTCTGTAGATTAGGTGATATTTCCTCCTCTGATTTCTTTCAGTATGTTTTATTATGCCGGGTTTCTGTTCTCGTGACTAAAAGGCTCAGGGGTCACTCCAGTTGAACTGGGCTAACTGGGCTGCGCAAAATAACCACACAAGAGACACAAATACCTTTTTCTTTGGGGTTGCTGTGACGGGTCCTCTGACCTTAAGCGTCCGCAGGAAGAGAGAGAGAGCGCACATGCTGACCCCTTTTATTGAGGAGAAGCTATTCAAATGAGGCAAGGGGTCAGGTTTCATGGGGCTGTGTCTATCTTCATGATGTCCACTGTCAGCAGGTTGACTGACACCTGGGTAGGCCACACCCAAGGGCACAGTAAGAGAAGGGGACATACACGAGGCACTTCCATGGAAGATTCTACCCTAAACAGGGCAAGGGGTTATATTACAAAGGGACAGGTGAGCACAGCTTCACCCATGGGGCTGTAGCAAGACACACCAATGCACAAGACACCAACTCTGGAACTCAAGAAGGGTGGGGAAAGTTCTGCCATATTTCTGCGGCTGAGCGCCTCAGCACCCAGCCGGGGAGTGTGACTCAGTCACGTACGTGTAAGGTTGGTCTCCCACATTATTAGCTTTGATTTTTCTGCAGTTTTAATATTATATGCCCAGGTTTGTTTTGCTTTGTTTTTGTGGCATTTATCCTGGTTAGTATTCTTTCTGGTTTTGGGATCTGAGGTTTGGTGGCTGACATTGATGTGGATTAATTCTCAGTGATTTAGCTTTGGGTGCTTCTTCTGTTTTTTATGCTCCTCCTGGTAGTTCCATTAAATATATTTACACCTTGTACATTTGTCCCACCAGTTTTGGATATTCCATTCTTGTTCTTTTTCAGTTTTCCCCCTCTTTGCTTTTCAGTTTTGGAGAGTTGGATCTTCATATCCTGAAGCTTGGAGCTTCTTCCTTTGCCAAGTCCCATCTACTAATAAGTCCATCAAAGACATTCTTCATTTCTGTTACAGTATTCTTAAAGTTTAGCATTTCCTTTTGGTTCTTATAATTTCCATTTCTGTTTACGTTACCCATCTGTCCTCACCTGCTGCCTGCTTTATCCATTAGAATCCTTAGCATTTTAATCACAGTTGTTTTAAATTCCCAGTCTGATAACTCAGGCATCCTCTCCATGTCTGGGTCTGGTTCTGGTGCTCATTCTCCTCCTTCGAGTGATGCCTTTTGCCTTTCAATATGCCTTGTGGGTTTTGGTTGAAAGCAGTACATGATGTATTAGGAAATTGGAGCTCAGGCAAATAGGCCTTTAGTAATGTGGTGATCGGGTGGGGGCATGGGAAATGTTCTGTAGCCCTATCAGCAGGTCTCATTTCTTTTTTTTTTTAAATTTTTATTGTTGGTTGTTCAAAACATTACATAGTTCTTGATATATCATATTTCACACTTTGATTCAAGTGGGTTATGAACTCCCATTTTTACCCCGTATACAGATTGCAGAATCACATCAGTTACACATCCATTGATTTACATATTGCCATACTAGTGTCTGTTGTATTCTGCTACCTTTCCTATCCTCTACTATCCCCCCTCCCCTCCCCTCCCCTCTTCTCTCTCTACCCCCTCTACTGTCATTCATTTCTCCCCCTTGTATTATTTTTCCCTTTCCCCTCACTTCCTCTTGTATGTAATTTTGTATAACCCTGAGGGTCTCCTTCCATTTCCATGCAATTTCCCTTCTCTCTCCCTTTCCCTCCCACCTCTCATCCCTGTTTAATGTTAATCTTCTTCTCATGCTCTTCGTCCCTACTCTGTTCTTAGTTACTCTCCTTATATCAAAGAAGACATTTGGCATTTGTTTTTTAGGGATTGGCTAGCTTCACTTAGCATAATCTGCTCTAATGCCATCCATTTCCCTGTAAATTCTATGATTTTGTCATTTTTTAATGCAGAGTAATACTCCATTGTGTATAAATGCCACATTTTTTTTATCCATTCGTCTATTGAAGGGCATCTAGGTTGGTTCCACAGTCTTGCTATTGTGAATTGTGCTGCTATGAACATCGATGTAGCAGTGTCCCTGTAGCATGCTCTTTTTAGGTCTTTAGGGAATAGACCGAGAAGGGGAATAGCTGGGTCAAATGGTGGCTCCATTCCCAGCTTTCCAAGAAATCTCCATACTGCTTTCCAAATTGGCTGCACCAATTTGCAGTCCCACCAGCAATGTACAAGTGTACCCTTTTCCCCACATCCTCGCCAGCACTTGTTGTTGTTTGACTTCATAATGGCTGCCAATCTTACTGGAGTGAGATGGTATCTTAGGGTGGTTTTGATTTGCATTTCTCTGACTGCTAGAGATGGTGAGCATTTTTTCATGTACTTGTTGATTGATTGTATGTCCTCCTCTGAGAAGTGTCTGTTCAGGTCCTTGGCCCATTAGCAGGTCTCATTTCTTATGAGCCTGTGCTCTGGGCTGTGACTATCAAATGCACATTCCTCAGTTTGCATTTCTGTCTCTCCCTAACCCCTTAGGAGGGACAGGATGACTAGAGGCGCTAGAGTTGGTTCTTTTCCTTCCATAAGGTCAGCTAAGCTCTGATAAAACACCAACAGGTTGAGGACCTGGGAAGAGGTTTTCCTGAGGTCTGCCTTTTTAAGAAGAAAATGCTCTGGCCTCTTTCAAAATTGCTTCTTTTCCTTTACCTGTGCCAGAAGCACAAGGGAATTTTTCTCAGCTCTTCACTGTGAGAGCCTGGTAGAGCCCCTGGAGGTAAAAGTCACAGAAGCACAGGGGCCTGCATGACTGGTCCCCTGGAGTTTTAAACTCTGGGACCTGTCCACACAGCCTACAGCAATTCTCCTGTTACAATTGTATTTACCATACTCCCTCCTGTGGAGGTTTCTTCTCTGGAAAATTATGATTCTCTGTATTCACCTGTCTACATTTTCAATGTGAAAGTCATCAGTTTGCTCTGTAACCTCATTTTTCTGATGGATTTAAGAAAATCTGTGGATTTTTCAGATTGTTCAGCTTTTCGCTGTGTTGTAGTTCAGAGGATGACTTCCAAGCTCCTTCCATGGAAGTGGGCTAGGAAATTTTAAACAGAAAAACCCGTTTTTCATCCATAACTTTAGAGTCAGTACTCTGCTTATTTTTTTCTCATTGGCAAGTGCCATTGGTTGGGGTAATAAGAATGGAAATGAAGACTGGGTAAGAGAATTGAAGGGTCTGTGAACCTCTCACCTCTGGGTGAAAGAAGGTCGATACAAAGCACAAGTGTGCTGAAAATAGCAGTTTTGCATTTAAAAGTATGGCATGTGTATTTTTAAGGCAAATTTATTTCTTGATGAACTGTTCCTTTCTTCTGAGCTTGGGCAATAGGGCTTTGGTCCTCACTATAGTCTTCATATCTGCCTCCTGGATGATTCTAGAAAAGAAGGAAGCACTAACTGTGTGCCTAATCTCTTGCTTCTCATCTTCTCTAATCCTCTAAATAACTTGTAGTGGTTTTACAGAGAGGGAAACTGAGTCATAGGAAAGCTCACTGGCTTGAGGTCCCCTGGCAGTAAGTGGTTGACTCAGGATTAAGAACCAGGTTTATCTGACTTTAAACCTGTTTCCTCTTGGGGTGATTCCTTCTGGCCAGTGTCCCTTCCCACCAGTTGTCTTCTATGGCTTATACCAGGGTGACTGGGTTTTCTGGTTTTAGATCTGTAAGGGCCTGTGATCACCCTCATTTTGGATAAGAAACCAAATTTACTTTCTGGTCTTAAAAATAACTTATTCAGCACCTAAGTCAGGCTGGAGGCCCCTTGTCATGAGTTGAGTTTCCGGGGAAGCAGACACTGAGTAACATTGGGAAGGAAGCAGCACTGGGCAGGGGGAGCTTAGAGCACTATGCGGATCCCAGAGAGGCTCTGCCATTGGACAGGATAGAGAACTCTGGAGCAAGGACTGCCAGCCAGATGGGTCCATGAAGGGCAGAAATGGCTCTTAAACACCTTCCTGCTCAGTTGCTGGCCAGTGCTCACTGGAAGCCTGGCTTTCCATCTCTTGGGCATTAACAGCTAGAGGCTGTCAGCTAACCACATTCCCTGAAGTTGGGCAGAGAATCTTTCTTGAAGGGGGATCTGAAGGGCACAGCCCTGAGTTCACTATAATCTGCTGCTGTACCCTATTTCTTCATTTTCAAGGAAAGCTGCGTTCTGAAGCTGAGAGCTGCAGCCCTGCTTGGCAGGAGTCACTGTGGCCTCCATGCAGGAGTTATCTAGGGTTTGGTCTGCCTGGGCCCATTCTGTGCGGCTAGCCTCTTTCTCCAGTGACCTCCATGGGGAAGATGTGGAAGGGAACCCATCTTTTCCCATCACATGGTTTCTGACATCTTCCCTGTGAGGAAGTTGTTAGAATGTAATCTGAGATAAGTGATTTTGATAGCTGAAGTACACATACATCCATTTAGGGGTGTGTATGTGTGTGTGTATGTGTGTATGTGTGTGTGTGTATGTGTGTATGTGTGTGTGTGTGTGTGTGTTAGGGAGGGTGAGTGGTAACCTAGATTATGACTCATGAATGAGAAAACATATCTTGCAAATACTGTATATGTTGCCGTTTTCACATAGGTGACAGGAGTAGTGGGGCTGAAATAGCATTAAAGGTGACAAGCTATTTGGCAACTTGGCTGTGTGATTTAAGGCAAGTCAGTTCACCTCTAAGGGCTTCTATTGTTTCCTCTTGCTTCTCTTCAAGCAGAAAGTTCATATGAAAATAATATGTACTCATAGATTTATGACAAGTGAAGGAGATTCTGAATTTGCACACTGTGGCTTATAGTAAATGCTCCACAAATATTAGATGTTGACTTTTGCTTTTTTTATATCCCTTCTTGGAAAAATTCTCAATTTCGGAAATAAATCCATTTCTTTGTCGGACTTTGAAGCTTCAAGGTATATATATAAATGTTGAAATGCCCATTGTTTCTTGGAAGTAACTATTTTTAAACAGTGTATACATTTTATTTCAGGTGTTTGTACTTTTTCACATTGTTACTTATATATTAATACAGAAAATAAAATTTTTGTATTGTTTAATACAAATAAAAATATGTTTATTGTATACAGCATGTTTCAAAAAATATATAGATTTGTTAAATCAAGTGAACTAAAATGATAGTTACTACTCTCATTGTTTTGGGGTGAGAATACTTAAGATCTACTCCCCAAGGACCTCCTCTCCAATAAATCTGCTCTCCTAGCAATTTTTGAGAACATAGTACATTGTTATTAATTATAAGTTACCATGTTGTAAGATAGATGCCCCCAATTTATTCCTCCTGTCTAACAGAAATTTTGTATCCTTTGACCAATAACTCCCAATTTCTCCACCTTATAGCCCATCTCTACTTCTATAAATCTGATTATTTTTTGATTCTACAAGATCATGCAGTATATTTCTTTCAATGCTTGGTTTATTTCACTAAATATATTTTCTAGGTTCATCCATTTTGTTGCATATGACAGAATTTCTGTCTTTTAAAAGGATATTTCGTTAAATAGTATTTCAGTGTAAATGTGTGTTTGTATCCATACACCACATTTTCTTAATTCATACATCCATTATAGGAACATTTAGATTAATTCCATATCTTATTGTGAATAATACTGCAATTAACACAGGAAGACATATCTTTTGATCCTATGAAATCCTATTGATTTCATTTCCTTTGGATGTATATACAGGGGTACAATTGCTGAATCATATGGTAATTCTGTTTTTAATTTTTTGAGAAAACTCCATATTGTTTTTTGTAATGGGTATAATAAGCTGCATTCCCACCAACAAAGTGCAGGATTCTCTTTTCTTTACATCCTCTTCAGCACTTGTTACCTTTCATCTTTTTGATTAAAATCATTCTAACATATGTGAGGCACTATCATTGTGATTTTAATTTGCATTTCTTTAAGAATTAGTGATTTTGAGCATTTTTTTCATATATTTGTTGGTCATTTTTGTATCTTCTTTTGAGAAATGTCTTTTCAGATCATTTCTTCATCTTTAAATGGGTTGTATTTTTACTATTGAGTTGTATGAGTTCCTTAGATATTTTGGATATTAGCTCCTTATCAGATGTATTGTTTGCATATATGTTCCAAACCATAGAAGTCTTCATTTCATTGATTGTTTTATTGACTGTGCAGAATACAACGCAGCATTTTGCATTGTATTCTTTTGCATGATTATATCCAAAACTACTTTGCTATGCCTCAATAATGGACATCTAAATTGTTACCAATCTTTGGTTATTATAATAATGCTTGAGTAAACTTCTTGGTAGGTCTATTCTTGGTTTTAATATAGAAACTTTTCAAATGTTTAGAGTGGTAGAGAGCACTGTAACACTCATCTATTTTTAAAATCCTTTATAGAAATTATAAATGCTTGAAACTTTCTCACTTTGAATATTTTTTTCTTTAAGTTAAAACATTATAGGTAAAGATGAAGTGCTCTTAGAACTTCTTCCCAGAAGCAAACACTACTCTGAAGTTGTGTGTCACCTTTATCATGATATTTTTATGCTTATTTATTTACAAAATATATTAATATAATTGATATGTGATTTTATTATACATTTAAACAAAATGATGTCATACAATGATATTGACAATGTATATTTTACACTCAACATATATATATTTTTTTGCTTTAATTTTTATTGTTGGTTGTTCAAAACATTACATAGTTCTTGACATATCATATTTCACACTTTGATTCAAGTGGGTTATGAACTCCCATTTTTACCCCGTATACAGATTGCAGCATCACATCGGTTACACATCCACTGTTTTACATATTGCTATACTAGTGTCTGTTGTATTCTGCTGCCTTTCCTATCCTCTACTATCCCCCCTCCCCTCCCCTCCCATCTTCTCTCTCTACCCCATCTACTGTAATTCATTTCTCCCCCTTGGTTTTTTTTCCCCTTTCCCCTCACTTCCTCTTGTATGTAATTTTGTATAACCCTGAGGGTCTCCTTCCATTTCCATGCAATTTCCCTTCTCTTTCCTTTTCCCTCCCACCTCTCACCCCTGTTTAATGTTAATCTTCTTCTCATGCTCTTCCTCCCAACTCTGTTTTTAGTTACTCTCCTTATATCATCAAAGAAAACATTTGGCATTTGTTTTTTAGGGATTGGCTAGCTTCACTTAGCATAATCTGCTCTAATGCCATCCATTTCCCTGTAAATTCTATGATTTTGTCATTTTTTAATGCAGAGTAATCCTCCATTGTGTATAAATGCCACATTTTTTTTAATCCATTCGTCTATTGAATGGCATCTAGGTTGGTTCCACAGTCTTGCTATTGTGAATTGTGCTGCTATGAACATCGACGTAGCAGTGTCCCTGTAGCATGCTCTTTCAGGTCTTTAGGGAATAGACTGAGAAGGGGAATAGCTGGGTCAAATGGTGGTTCCATTCCCAGCTTTCCAAGAAATCTCCATACTGCTTTCCAAATTGGCTATACCAATTTGCAGTCCCACCAGCAATGTACAAGTGTACCCTTTTCCCCACATCCTCGCCAGCACTTGTTGTTGTTTGACTTC
>NW_026000016.1:35793497-35817682 GCF_001458135.2 Marmota marmota marmota
TTGTTGAAGTGATCTTTCATTGTCTGATTTTGCTGTCTAATGTCTTCCTTGAGACTCCAGATCATCTGAAGCATGTATATCCTGAATTCTTTATCTGACATTCCATCTGCTGCAGATATTACCTCTTCTAACGTTGAGTTGACCTGCATTGCTTGTGGTCCTTTGTTTCCTTGTCTTTTCATATTGTTCGCATTTCTTTCTGCTTGGTGAAACTGTTGTGTTATTGAATTTTCCCCCTATATATTTATATTGCTCTCGTATAGTTGCAAAGTCTCCCTCGCAGGCGTGGGCAGCAGCTCTGCCCCTCCTCCAATTGGGGCAATGTGCCTACCACACCGGAGGGCCGCTGGGCCTGTACTGCCGGTTGGTAGCAGGTCCGCCTACCTTGCAGTTGCGGGCAGCGGCTCTGCCCCTCCGCGGGCCGCTGGGCCTGTTCTGCCGGTGGGTCGCAGGTCCGCCTCTACACTCAATATTGATTTAAAAAAAAAAAAAACTTTTAACATTTTGAGTACTATATACTCAGAGGTAGTTGCAAAACTAGTAGAGTGTACTGTACCCTTTACCCAGTTTGTTTCAATAGTAACATCTCATGTTACTAGATGTAGTACAATATCACAACCAGGAAATTGACAAGTATAGAATATTTTTAATTAAACTAAAAACATATTCAGATTTAATTAGTTTATGCATGCACCCATTTGTGTGTGGGAGTGTAGTCCTATGTACTTTTCTTTCTTCCTTTGTTTCCTTTTCTTTTTGGTGTCGGGTATTGAACACAGGTCCTCACACATGCTAAGTATGCCCTCTACCATTGAGCTATACCTCCAGCTCTGCAATTTCATTTCCTGTATAGGTTTGTGTAAACATCACAACAATCAAGATACATATTTGAGCAGAGCATGGTGATGCACACCTGCAATCCCAGAGACTTGGGAGGCTGAGGTAGGAGGCTCAAAAGTTTGAGGCCAGCTTGGGCAACTGAGAGAGAAGCTTTCTCAAAATTAAAAAAAAAAGTTAAAAAGGGGTGGGGATGTGGCTCAGAGATAGAGCACTTGCCAACATACATCAAATACTGTGTTCAATCTCTAGTACTTCAGAAATAAAACTAAACAAAACAAGATTTGTTTCATTACTAACAAGGAATTCCCTTATTCAATCCATTTGTAGTCATGCCTGCATCCCTATCCATGGTTCTTGAAAGCATTAATTTATTGTATAATTCTGTCAATTTGAGAATGTTATGTAAGTGGGATTGTATGGAATGAACCCTTCAAAATAGCCTTTCAGTATGCTCTTAATCTAGATGCTCTTAACATCTATCCAGGTTGTTCCATACAATGATGGCTCATTCTTTTTTCTATTAGATGGATAGATCAATTTATTTAACCATCTACCCTTAAATGGACTATATGAGTTGTTTCCAATTTTTGACTATACAAATAAAGCTACTATGAACATACAGATTCTTGTGTGAACATATGTTTTCATTTTTCTGGGATAAATGCCCATGAGTGTGATAGCTGAATTTTGTGTGTGTATGCATACATGTAAATGTATATTTAGTTTTATAAGAAAACTGCCAAACTTATTTTCAGTTGTAGTTGGCCATGTCATTTATTTACATTTCTACCAGTAATGTATGTGGGATCTAGTTTCTTCATAACCTTGCTAGCATTTGGCATTCCACTCTAATAAGTACGTAGAGATATATCTTCATGGTCTTAATTTACATTTAAGTAATGGATAAAAAAGTTGAACATCTTTACATGATCTCATTTTCAAACCATATTTCCTCTTTGGTGAAATTCCAGTTCATATAAAAAATAGATTGTTAACACTCTTATCTGCAGTGTATGAGAAGACCATCCATCTTCTATTATCACTTGGTGGTATTAGAATTCTAAAGTTTTCCCAATCTTGTGGATGATAGAGAGTTAGAGTTCATATCATTTATCTGGTTGGAAACCCAAAGGCCAAAACCTTTACAGAAAAGTGAGACTTTATGGTATGCAGCATTGATAAACTCAACCACTACCTTCAGATGCTTAATCACCTGAACCCAGTGGTCTTGCATCAAAATCCATAGTTGTGGATAAGCCCATCCTGGCAACTAAACACTGAGAGGCATTGAAAGTCTGCCTAAATTTCTAGAGCAATAAAAAAAAAGACAATGTGTTAATGGATATAAACAAGGCATTATTTTTGAAGAACAGGAAGACTTAAAAGAGAACTAAGTAAATTTTCAAGAAATGAAAATTACAGACATTTAAAACAAACAACAACAAAAAATAACAAAGTAAAAATAATCACGAACAGATTAAACAAAAGAAATTACTCTCAACCTAAAATTAAATACTCAACTAAGCTATAATTTAAGAGAGAAAGAAGAACAAAGAGATATTTAGACATGTAAACTAAAGGAATTTATTATGTTCAGGTTCTTTTAAGGAAAGATTTACTTAAGAGAGATATATACTCATGGATATATAAATGAAATTATCTATTAAATATAAAGGAGAAAGATAATAATGGCTAGTGGGAAAGTTAAAAATAAGGACAAGCTAAAATGCCAAATAGACTATGGATAGAAGTGCTTAAGAATTAAAGTATTCTAAGGTCCTTTTTTAAAAAATTTTTTTTTAGTCATAGATGGACACAATACATTTATTTATTTATTTATATGTGGTGCTGAGGATTGAACCCAGTGCCTCACCGCAAGTACTCTACCAATGAGCTACAGCCCCAGTCCCAAGATCTTTGTTTTATTCTGGGGGCAGTTAAAGTGATTACCTTTAAGAGAGGTATACATGTTAAAAATATACAAATGTGAATGAATAAGAGAATGAAAATCAAATGCATGCCTTTCCAAACAATAGTGAGAAATAGAATTGTGTAGAAATCAAGGAAGAAAAGCGGGGGAAGAAGGGAGACGTAAACAGAAAAAAAAAAAACCATATTAGATACCAGAAAGAAGTTTAAACATATCAGAAATGACAATAAAAATAAGCAAACTAAACTCTTTTGCTAAAGGTAGATAATCTCACCCAGTAGCTCATTTTACCTGTCATGATGAGTCTTTGAACACATGGACTGTCTGGACATGGACAGCAAGGCAGTGGCCATAGGTCCTACGATTGCAGTTAATGGTGGTATTTTGGACGACCACCTCAGGGTATGTTGAAAGTGAGCTTGAAAAGTGTTTGGAGATGGCCTTCCTGTTGCCTTCTAGCCCTGAAGGCTGCTCATGACTGGTCACTGTATATGCACATAGGGGTCATGCAGTTCCATCAGGTCATCCCTCTCTTGGCTGAGGGATGGGATTTTGTGTGTGTCTGGGAAGGGGATTTGTTTTCTACTTTTTTCCCTAGGAGGGTTGTTTTGTGTACATGCTTATTATATTTTAGTTAATTTCACTGACTTAAATTAGAAAGGAGGGAACTCAAATGTTCAGTGGATGCTAGGAGTAAACTCCCCATTTGAATTTGGTGAAAAAGTCATAAAGTCAGTTGATTTAAGGATTTTCTACAGCCTGCCCTCCTTCCCTCCCTTCCTTCCTTCTTTTCTATTTTCTTTTTTCCCCCTTCCTTAGAGACAGGATGATGTAGTGGAAAGAGAAAGAGATTTGGAGTCAGATTGACCCAAATCCTCCTCCAAAACTCCCCAACATTCCAGCTGTGTGACTATAAAAGTTACTTAGCCTCCCTAATCTTTCCTTATCTTCATGAAATAAGGATATTACCTACCCTAAAAGACTGTTGTAAGGATTCGTGGTTCTTTAAATGACAAGTCTGATCTAATTACTCCCTGCTTCAAAATCTCTTAATGTCTTCTTGTTGTCTTTGGATAAATTTAAATTTTACGTGTTGATACAAGACTGAAACCACCTCTCCGGCTCATCCCAGCTTCTCTGGCAGCCCTGTCCTCTGCCCCAGAGCCAGCCAGGCAATGCTCACGCTTGTCAAACTCTCACTTGCCTTTGGCCCTTGGAACATGCCCTCTCTTAGCCTGGTAGTTCTTGCTTGATCTCTTGGCTGGGGTACTTCCTGCTCATTCTTCAAGTGTTGACACAGATCTCACACTTATTTTCAAGGCCTTTGCAGCTGTCTGTGTCTATCCCAGGCCAGTGAGGCGTCCCTCTCAGAAACTCTTTTTTCCAAGTGTGGTTTCCTCTTTGAGTGCTTCTGACACCAGGAATGCTTTGTTTTATCTCTGCCTTCTCTAGGGGATGAAAATTCCATGCAGGTGGGCTGGTGTCTCTCTTGCTTACTCTTATCTTTACATGGAACACCATGCTAACATGGGGTAAGTGCTTGGCAAATGTTCATTAAATGAAAGGAAAAATATGAAGCTAGCACTTAGTTCATAGCCTGGGGCTAGGTCCTTAGTAAATTTTGTTTTTTCCTTTCACATTAACCCCTTCTTCCCCTCCTATCAGTTGCCTGTCATGATCATGGATAATGGAAAACCATTTGTGACTGACTTGATAATGATGGTAACATTTCTAGGACTCAGCTGCACCTCTAATTCTTAAGAGTCCTAAATTTTAAAAACGTAGAAATGGAAGATGTCAAAACAAGAAGTTAAAAGTATAATACCACTGAAATACTTCTTAGCCAAATTGGAACAAACTAAGATTGTTGCCCAATTATATTTCAAGAAGAGATTTTTTTTGTGTGTGAAGGTATCATGTGAGTTTGTGCTCAACTATAGTAAAATCTATGGCTTAATACTTTTAATTGCTTCCCACTGTCTTTATTTTTTCCATTAAAGAACAAGTGCATCATGGAAAAAGTCCTAAAAATAGTACCTGCCCTGTTTTTATGGAGAATGGTGTTTATGACAGAAATTAAGCATTTGTTTAGCTTGGGATGTCTGAAGCCCCAAATCAGGCTTTGTTTTGTGACTAGAGCTCCACCCATCTGGTAACATCAAGCTCTTTCTTTCCCTTTGAATATGAGGACAGAATTTGTCCTCATTTTGTAGTCACAAAAACCCAAGTCAATTTTAACCCGGCAAGCTTGTGAAAGTCGTATTGACAAATGGAAAGAAATGAATATTCAGGTGCCAAGGTGGGTATGGTTGGAGCAAAGGATTTAGAGAATCAAGGTTTCTCTTCACCCACTGAGGGAGGGTGTGTGAGGCCATTGTAGGTAATGGTGACTAGGGTGTTTTTGGAGAGTGTTTCTTCTGTGCCTTTAAATGACCAAGGTAGCCAATTTGGTAGGTGGATTGGTTAGTGTGTGTTTGTGTGTGTGTGTATGTGTGGGGGGGTACTCTTAAAGAGGAAGTTTTCTGAGTTTGACTCCTGCTTTCTTCTGCTGCTGGTACCCAAGGTAGTACTCCCTAGAGATGATGATCTTGATGCTGCTAACTCCTCCCATTCTTGTTAGGGCCCATTCTGGCCATAGTGGCTTAGGTAGGTCTTTAAGCTTCCAGGAAGACTTCTGAGTTTGCTCACAATTTTGTCCAGTGCTATTGCCCAGTTCAAGCCTGCGTCTTCTCTTTCCTGGAATCCTGCAGTAGTCTCCTATCAGACCTCCCTGTCTCCAGACTTACCTCTTCCAGTCCTTCCTCCACATTGCTGCCTGGTTGGCTTCACCAAGAGGTCTTCAAACTATGGACCTCCTTTATCTAAAATTCTTATCTGTGCACCAAGGGTATATCAAGTCTTGCTTCCTTTCATTTCACTTCATTTCCCAATATTGTATTTTCTAGTCCACCCCTACCCAACAAAACCTCACCACCCCCTCCCCGCCCCTATGCTTCTGCCACACTTGAACACCTGTTTGCCAAAAATGTCCTGTGTGGAACTTGTGGGTCTTGAGGCTTTTCCTTCAAGGGGAAGCTTGACAATATCCTCAGTCCTAAGTCTATTTGGACCACCTAAGGCAATTCATTTTCTCTTATCCTCTGCTGTTAAAGTACTTCCGTATACGCATTTCTTCCCATTTGTTGCTTTATATGTTAGTGATTTGTTTATACATCTCTCTCCTATTCTAAACTATGGGTTCCTTGTGGTCAACTTTTAGTGTCCAACAAACATTTAATCAATGGCTGTTTTTATTAGAATAAGAGTCCTTAAAATCTGAGGGGTGCAAATAAATGCATTTAAATGGTCCTCATTTCTTTTTAGGTCACTTTAGTTTTGCTGTTCTTGACCCCTGATCCTTGGGAAAGCCAAGGACTTCCCACATCACCCAGTGTGAGTAAAAGAATGGATTCCCGGAGGACTCCAGGCTCCATGAATGGATAGCCAGAACCTTTCTGATTCTCATCTGGAATTTCCTGAATTCTGCCTCAGCATTTACCAGAATATGAATATGCACTCATATCTATATTCTGAATTGGTCTTCATCGTATCTCTCTGATGTTGGTGGTATTGCCTTCATTTTTCAGGTGGAGAAGTTGAGGCATAGAGACCTAATAATGAAACCAAAGTTAAGGGTCTGCCAGATTGAGCCTGCAGAACCTGTATCTTGATCAACTTGGTGTTTGCAGCCATCTCTAATGATTTCCCTAGGAAGCCCTCATTTTCTGCCAGCCTCCCACCTTCTGTCTCTCACACATTTACATGACACATATGCCCGTAGTCACATTTTTTAATCCACTTTTTATTGTCTTGTGTATACATTGTTTGTTTACTACACACTTTTGTGTTGAAATGTGTTTGTTTACTACACACTTACCTACCTGTGTTGAAATGAGCTCAGGATGTTCTTGTGGTGCAGTATAACTTTCACAATTTAGAGCTGTACTCTCCAGTATGCTAATTACTAGCCCAGTGCCACTATTAAGCAACTGAGATGTGGCTTGCCTGAACTGAGAGGTTTTAAATACACATCAAATTTACAACCTCCTATGAAATAAAGAAGGTAAAAAGTATCTTTATGTGTTAAAATCATATTTTGGATATATTGGGTTAAATAATTGGGTTAAATATTATTATAGTTAATTTTACCTGTTTCCTCTTCTTATGTGGTTACTAGAAAATTTGTGTGGCTTACATCATATTTCCATTGGATAGTGCTGGTTTAGAGTGTAGGCTTTTGAATTAGACTTGGATTTGAATTTTAGCTTCACCGTATAATTAGATTTGTGGTTTTGGGGCAACTTACCCCCTCTGGAATAATTTTTCTTTTTCTATAAAATGAAGACCACTATCTACCTCACATTATTGTGTTAGGACTGAACTGTATTTTATATGTAAAGTACCAAGGCCGGAGTCTGGCATGGGAGCATAAAGGTTAGAAGTAGGGTCTGCAGTCAAACTTGTTGAGGGTTTTAATACTGGATGCACCACTTAAAAACCTTTGTCCTTCTAAGTCTTAGAAAGGTAAGGTCTACAGCAAGGGAGAAACGGCAGGCATAAGTCAAAGTATACAAAGCTTCAAAGTCTTCAAAGGTTAAAGTCTTACCTTTCTAAGACTTAGTTGCTTATTATAAAATGGGAATGATAATAGTAGGTACCACATGGAATCATGAGTTAAGTGAACTAAGATGTATAAAGGGCTTATTAATTCAGAATGGGACATACAGTAAGCACCCCATAAATGATAACCAATAACATTGTACCCCATTCCTAAGAAAGAGCATCTGCTAGAAACTTTCCTGATGTTAAGTGGTCTATGTGGACTCTGTTTTTTATTTTTACTTTTTCATGGAAGTAAGTATAATACTAATATGGCCCTAACACATAACATATCCTCCCTTGTCCATATCATGCTTATTATGGTGTGCTAAGAACATTCCTGATATTACAAATTTGTTACACATTATACAAAGGGATTAAAATCAGGGTCTTAAAAAGATATCTACATGTCCATGTTCTTTACAGCATTGTCTACAATAGCCAAGACATGAAAGCAACCTAACTACCCATTGATGGCTAAACTGATAAAGAAAACTATATAGACTTATACATTAATATTAAATAGAGTAGAATAATATTAAAATAGAGTCAAATTCCTCTATTTGGACTAGCACAGATGAACCTGAAAGGATATTATGCTAAGTGAAATAAATCAGACAGAGACGGACTAAATTACATGATAGCACTTACATGAAGAATATAAAATAGTCAGATTCATAGAAGCAGAGAGTAGAGAGATGACTGCTAGGGGCTACAGCAAGGGAGAAATGGCAGGCATAAGTCAAAGTGTACAAAGCTTCAGTTATAACAAGAGAAAGCCCTAGAGATATAGTATACAACACAATGTCTATGGTTATCAACCCTATATTGATACTTAAAATTGTAGGAGAGGATGGTGCATAAGATAGAGTCATAAAAGTGAGCTGCAGAATAGTGAATGGAGCCTGAGTTATGTTTACTTGGTGATAGAGAGTACAGAATTCCCTCATGAATTCGTTTTGGAGGTTTTCTTACAGGGAAATCTGAGCTTTACATCTTAGTGGCACCAGAACTAGAGTAGCATTAAGAAAGCCAAGCAAAGAGGGTGTTTTAAGAAAGAAAAAGTACTAAAATATATAAAATGTATGGACGAAGCCAATGGATTTAATAACATTGAGATCATTGGTAACCTGGACAAGAGCTATTTTATTAGGGGGTGGGAGTGGCTCATTCAGGAGGCAGTAGCCAGGTTGAAGTGTGAGGGAGGTCATTTGAGGGGAAAAAGTGGAGATATTGTGTTTCAACTTCTCTTTCAAAAGTCCTAAAGGGAAATAGCAAAAGAAGCTGTAGCAAGAAAGGGAAGTTGATTTATCTCTAAAGATGCCGATGGGAGGATGCCTGGTCCAACAAGAGGTTGAAGGGAAGAGAAGAGGGAGTCATAGGTAAGGATTGGGTGTAAAGTACTCCAGGGGGTGGAAGAAGGATGAGAGGAACTGGCCTTGGATGGAAGAGGACACTTCCTCCATTGAAACAGGATGAGGTAGGTGGGTGAGGATGGAGGCCAGTTTGTAGATACATGACCATTGGAAGATGCAGGAGTATTGCTGTGGTTCTATCTTTTCAGTAATTCATAAGGCAGAAACATGAACTAAAAGTGAGGTGTAGTAGAAAATATTTAAGAACTTGAAGTTAAGACTATGGTCTCTCATCTACTTTAGCAAAAATCACTTTGCATGGTGACAGCCACTTGATTCATAAGTGTTTCTGGGTAATCATAGTTTGATCTTACCTCTTTTATAACCTTACTAGGTATGGTTTTGGGACTGGGATTGGTACTCTTAAAGGTGACAGGCCCTGGCCAATATGGCTCATTCAGGACTTTGAGAAGTCCTGAAGAAGGTCCACAGTGCAAAATGGTGCCTTCAACTAGGAGCTAGTTTCATAAGATGACAGGATGGCATGTTGCCATCGTTCATGGGTTTTATAGATAAAGAAACAGTTTATTAAGAATTAGTATACAATAGAAGAAAAGCATTGAATCATAAAACTGCATTTGGACTTAAAGTCCTGTTTGTCATCTTGGATTTGGCTGTGAGCAAATCATTTACATTCTGGGTCTATTTTCCCAATCTGCAGTATAAGCAAAATGTCAACCTTTTCAGCTCACGAGATGTGCTGATGTGTGTCAGGTAGCCCGCACAGATGGATTAGTGGTGAGACTTGGAGTCTTGGAGCTGGCAGCCCGCCTTCCACTCCCAGATTCTCTGCTTACTCACCCCTTGCATGACTCAGGGTGAGTCACTTCACCTCCATTATTCTGAGCCTCCATTTTCCCATCTGTAGATAGATCTCCCTCACAGGGTGATCATAAGGATTCCAAAATGCAATAGAGGATTTTGGAAATAAAAATACCAGAGAAATGTGATTGACTAGTCAGTCTGATTTTCCTGTTCTTCCTCAAGGGAAAAATCCTAACCCTATTTTCTTTCCAGAAGCAGTGTTCAAAATGAGCATTCAATAAAGGCCTATAATGAGCACTTCCTGTGGGCAGATCCTGGCATTGGGTGTTGCATGGGGAGACAAGGGAGAAAGTGACATCATGCTAGGAGAAGTAGCATCTGCCTTTAGGGGGACTCCCAATCTGGCTGGGGAAGAGGACAGACACAAGCCCTGTCTTAGGAAGTACATCCCAAAGGGCTACTAGCTTTCTACTTCTGCAAGCTTCTGTTGCACAAGACTGACCAAAGGAAGAAACTAGAAGTATACATGATCATACTGATAATGGCAGAAAAGAGGTGGGAAAGAATACTCTGCTGTGGTTACCAGGACCACCAGACCAGCTTATTTTCCATGAGCACCCACTCTGCACCCGGGGGAAACCCAGTTTCACTTCAAGTTTTTGAGTCATCACCATACAGCTAACCCAGGGCACAGCTAATATGGCTGGATGAGGTCTGTACCCTCTGTTTTGAATCTGTACCCTGATATTCCTTCCTTTTGGAGGATACTAATCAGTTTCCAGATAAGAATATACTGAAGAACCCTGAGAATGCTTTTGCTCCTGAAGGTGGCAGTCATAGAGCTCATCAAAGGGATCCTGGTACCTGACTTCCTAGTCTGAATCCATTCCCATACTCACTTCTGAGAAGGATGGGGGGTCAGTCTCATGGGAATCTTTCTGATCAATAAGAATAATTTGTCATTTATCACAGTAATACAAAAAGGCTATCACTGCCAGATAGTTAACTGGATGCAAAATACTCTTTAGGTCAGGGAACTTTTCTTAAGGATATTGATTTTCTGTAACAAAGTACTCACTGGCAGAATTTCCATCTTGTTTCTGTTTTCCATAGTGTCATGATAACTACTAAGAGTTCATATCAGAGTGATGTATACAAATATAGGGTCTTAAATCAGACTCTAAAATCTTGATTTTATGGGAATCATTTTATGTAGACTTTTACATAAAGACTTGGAAAGAGAATGTCTCTTTTACTGATCAAATGTCCTGGTATCAATCTACTTCTGTAATGTTGATACCCTGTGTTTTAAACTTAAGATGCTGCAACCCAGAGACAGGAAAAGAGAAAATGAATACACATTCCCATCAATCTCCCTTTTTTAGCTTAGCATCTTGGCTAATTTCTCTTTGAGCACATGTTGTAGAAATAGCAGCTGGAAGTCAACATGGCATTTTTGAGAGATAGGAAGAACTCTATTGACTCAGGCCTTCACTCAGGCAGGGCCTAATAGTGTCCTAGAAAGAATCAGAATGGGAAATCCATTTAGAAATAGTTATGGATTACATCAGATTGTCACAGTTGCAACCATTTTTCTCTGAAAGGGCATTTCTTCCTCAGGGTTTGTTATCAAGAACTATGGAGCCCTAGGCAGCTTTGGTTCATAATCAGCAGGTGGTTTCTTACTGGTATATTCTTTGGAGTTCTTGCTGAATAGTCTTATAGATTCTTTGCAGTTTTTGCTGAATAGTCTTATCACCCAGGCTGGATTTTGCAAACATATAATAAATTCCTAAAAAATACTCACCTCTCTTTTCCAGCTGCCTTTCCTTTGAATTCTCAGGACCCCTTCATCACAATATTTGGAATTCATCTATATTTGGTTTATTTTTATTGTTTTAAAATTATTTTTTAAATGAAAAACAGGAAGGATAAAATTCAGAGATAAAGAGTATATTATCATTTGGGGTCTTTTTCACATTTTTCTCTTTCCATGTTTTTTATTGATGCATTATAGTTGTACATAATGATGGGATTTGTTACATATTCATACATGTATGTAATATACCAATATAATTTGACCGATATCACTCCCCAGCACTCTCTTGTTCCCGCCCCACTTCCCAACCCCTGGTCCCTTTCCTCTGTTTATCTCCCTTCAATCTTCATGAGATCCCCACCCCGTACTTTTCTTTTATCCTCTCTAGCTTCCACATATGAGAGAAAACATATGACCCTTGACTTTCTCAATTTGGCTTATTTCACTTGACATAATGGTCTCTAGTTCCATCCACATCTCTGCAAATGACACAATTTTACTTATTTTTTATGACTGAATAAAATTAAGTATGTGACTTGGGTTGGTGGTTGTTTTTTTTCAGTCTCTGGAGATCCTGCCAGGTGATTGCCCATATCAATAGTTTATATCTTTTTATTTCTGAACAGTGTTCTTTGGTATACACGTATCACAGTTTGTTTAACTATTCATCTACTGAGGGTGTTTGAGTTGTTTCCTGTTTTTTTTTTGTCTATTATGAATAAAGCTTCTATAAATATGCACATACAGTTTTTATGTGATTGTAAGTTTTCTTTTTTTTTCTGAATAAGTGCCTAGGAGTAAAATTGCTGGGTCATATGGTAATTGCATATTTAGTGTAATAAACTGCCAAACTATTTCACAGTAGTCGTGCCATTTTACATTCCTAGGGATCTAGTTTATCAGCATTTGGTATTGTCAATACTATTTTTATATTTTAGCCATTCCAGTAGGTCTGTAGTAATATCTCAGTTTTAATTCATTTCCCTAATGGCTAATGATGTTTAACATTTTTTTTTCCATGTGCTTATTTGCCATTCACGTATTTTTTGAGTGGAATGTTTGTTCACGCCTTTTACTCATTTTCTAATTGAATTTTTTCTTCTTTATTGCTGAGTTTTGTGATTATATTTTATAGATTATGTGTTCAAAATACTGTTTGTTGGTTTGCAGATATGTCTGTTCTAGTCAGCATTTTTTTTTTTTTTTTGCTGTGACTAAAAGATCCAGTAAGAACAATTATAGAAGAGTAAGAGTTTATTTGTGGGCTCATGGTTTCAGAGGCCTTAATCTATAGAAGGCTGGCTCCATTCCTTGGGGCTAGAGTTGAGGCAGAACATCAAGGCAGAAGAGTGTGGTGGAGGAAAGTGGCTCTCACGATGATCAGGAAGCCGAGAGAGACTCCACTCATCAGATACAAAATATATACCCCAAAGGCATGCCCCCAATGACCCACCTCCTCCAGCCACACCATACCCTCCATACACACCATCAGTTTCAACTCAATTAATCCCCATCACTAATTGGATTAAGGCTCTCATAATTCTATCATTTCTCCTCTAAACCTTGCATTGTTTCACACATGAGCTTTTTGGGGGAACACCTCATATCCAAACCATAACAATTTCTTTCCAATCATAGCTTGTCTTTTCATGCTCTTAGAAGTCTTTTGCAGAGTAAAAGTTTTAAATTTTGATGGAGTCCAATTTGTCAGTTTTTCTTTATATGGATTGAGTTTGGGGCATCAAATGTAAAACACTTTCCACAGACCTATATCTTGAAGATTTTCTCCTATATTTTTTTTCTAAAGTTTTATGCTTATCTTTAAATCCACAGTCCATTTTTGAGTTAATTTTTACATAAGGTGTTAGACTTAGAGGTTTGTATTTGGCCTAAGGATTTGCATTTGCTCCAACACCATGTGTTAAATCAGTTATCTTTCCTCTTCAAATAACTTTTGCACTTTTGTCAAA
The DNA here is from genome assembly GCF_001458135.2 of Marmota marmota marmota. NCBI lineage: Eukaryota > Metazoa > Chordata > Mammalia > Rodentia > Sciuridae > Marmota > Marmota marmota. The sequence goes on from NW_026000016.1 coordinate 35,806,875, forward strand.
AATCAGGGCACATTGGTATGAATCTATTTCCAGAGTCTCTGTTCCTTTCCATTGATCTGCATCTACTCTTCTGCCAATACCACAGTCTTAATTACCATGACTATACATTATCTTGAAATCGACTACACTGATTCCTCCCACTTTCTTCTTTATTTTTAAACAGCGTTAGTGAGGCATAATCATTACACACACATGCACACACACAAAAACAAAACAAAACAAAAACAAACCCAAAACCAAAATCTCGCACATGTTTAATAAATATAACTTGATGATTTTGAATCACTTAATATTTTTTATTCAAAATTGTTTTCACAGTTCTTGTTCCTTTGCCTTTCCATATGCATTTTAGAATAATCTTGTGCATATTCCAAAAACAATTGCTAGAATTTTGATAGGAATTAAGCTAAAATTGTATACTCATTTGGAAAAAATGGATCTTAGGTGTGTTGAGTCTTCCAGGCTATAAGCATAGCATTTCCATTTCTTTATCTTTTTTTAATCAACATTTTATTATTTTCTTAATTCACTGTCCATGTTCTATGTATTTATTATACCTAAAATTTTTTTAAATGGTTATCAATATATAATTTTTATGTGAATTTCTATTATATAGAAATATGATGATTTTCATGTTTATCTTGCACTCCATGACCTTGCTGAACTCACCTACTTTTAGGAGTTTTTAAAAAAATTATTTATTTATTTATTTTTTAAAAAATATTTTATTTTATTTATTTTAGTTATAGTTGTACATAATGCCTGTATTTCACTTATTTATTTTTATGTGTTGCTGAGGATCGAACCCAGGGTCTCGTGTGTGCGAGGCAAGTGCTCTACCGCTGAGCCACAACCCCAGCCTGTTTTAGGAGTTTCTATGTAGATTCTTAGGGATGTTCTATGTAAACCATTATGTTGTTTGCAAATAGGGAGAGTTTAATTTCTTAATTTCGGATCTGGATGCCTTTTATTTCCTTCCTGGTTTATTGCGATGGCAGCCCAGTGTTGAATAAGAGTGATGAGAGCTGATAGCTTGCCTTGCCCCTCATCTTTGTGAGGAACGTACTGACTCAGTCTTCACCATGAAGTATAATGTTAGCTACAGGGTTTTTCTGTAGATACTCTCTGACAAGCTTAGGAAATTTGCCTCTGTTCCTCTACATTCCCCTTTCTCTACTGCTTTAGCTGTATCCTACACATTTTGATATGTGGAATTTTCATTTTCTTGAATTCAATCTATTTTAAAATTTCTCTTGACACTTTCCCTTTGGCCTAGGGGTTATTAAGAATTCCCCTGGTTTTCAAGTGTTTGGGTATTTTCCTGTTATCTTTCTTTGATTGATTTCCAGTTTGATTCCATTGTAGTTGGAGAACTCAGTCTGTGTGATGTTCATTCTGTTAAATTTGTTGAGGTTTGTTTTATGGGTCAGCATATGGTCTGTCCTGAGTGATGTTCCATGTGCCCTTGAGAAGAATGTGTATTCTGTTCCTGTTGAGGAGAACAGTCTAGAAATGTCAATTAAGTCCTCTCTGGTTGAATTCATACCCTTGCTGATCTTCTATCTAATTGTTCCATCAGTTGTTGAGAGAGGTGTATTGTGTATCTGTTTCTCCTTTCAATTCAATCGGTTTTTGCTTCACATATTTTGTAATTCCTTTGTTTGTACAGACACAATAGGATTCCTGCTTCTTTTTAGTGGGTGGATCCTTTTATCACTAGGAGTTGTACCTTCTTGTCTCTGTTGCACAGATAATTTCAATTACAGAACAACAATTGCAGAACAATTTCAATGGTTTTATCTTCGAGTTCACTGGTTCTTTCCTTTATCCCCTCTATTTTGCTATTGAGCTTACCCATTAGATTTTTTTTTCTATTGGTTCTAAAACTTCCATTTGGTTCTTCTTTTTATCTTCTCTCTCTCTCTCTTTTTTTTTTTTGCTGAAGTTGTTTTTCTTCATTTTTTTAAATCCTGTCCACAGTTGCTTGTTACAGCATTTTTATGATGGCTGTTTAAAAGTCTGTAATTGGATATTTCTGATACCTCTGTCATTTTAGTATTGGCATCTATTTATTATCTATGCTTTATTCAGTTTGATATTTCCTGGGGTTTTTTTTTTTTTTTTTTTGCATAATGAGTCATTTTTAAATTGAAACCTGGGCATTTTAAGCATCATGTTTTGAAACTCTGGATCTTACTTAGAGTTTTCATTGTAGTTGACTTTCTTTAACACTTACATGTCAGAGGCCACCTAGATTTCTGCCAGGTTGGGGTAAAAGAACAGATTTCCCTCTCAGCCTCTTGGGACACCTGAGAGGGTGCTCCTTCTAGTGCTAGGTGGGAGTGGGAGTGCCAGCTCTCCACTAAGCTCACACTGATCCTCCCTGGGTCTCATTACTGCTGGGTCCCAGTGGAAGTCCAGGCTCCTGGCTGGGCTTTCTCTGGGGCTTCATTGTAGCCTTGAGAAAGAGGAAGTCAGGTTTTCTAGACAGAGAACTGGGTGGGAGTGGGCCCACAACTTTTTCCTGTAGTGGATAGCTTTAATAGAGTGATTATTATCTAAAAGCTTTCTGTCTTGAGGCCATCACTTTCCTAGACTTTTGACTGGGGAGAATTTTTTTTTTAACCTTGTACTGGGGATTGAACCCAGACCTCTCACCTCCCACATGCTAGGCAAGCGTTCTACCACTGAACTATATCTCCAGCCCTTTTTACTGCAAGACAGGGTCTTGCTAAGTTGCTAAGTTGCTCAGACTGGCCTCCAATTTCAGTTCTGATCTTCCTGCCTCAGCCTCTCTGGTAGGAGAAGGGACTTTTTGTTGGGCCTCTTTATCTCTACACCTCCGTATCTTCATGGTCCTTGATTCTTTACCACCAAGTCTGGGAATATATGAGCCAAAGAGGAAACCTAGGGAATTCACTGCTGTGCTGTACCTAGCGGGTTTGCTTTCTTTTCTCCAATTTTCTGAGTCTTTTACATTTGTTTTACAGGCAATGTCCAGGGCTTCTCCTTGTATTTGAGTACTCCATCTTTTCAGAAGCAGATGTCCTACTCAGTTGATATTCTTTGCTTTATTTTTAGAGGCCAATCTTCTTTCCTGCCTGAGGTCTTGGGGCCTGGCCTTCCTTGATCACACTTGTGTAAGTTCCTTTTCATGGGGAAGGGAAATTAAAATCCCCAGGCCTAGAAAAGCTGTGTGTGTTCGTGGAAGAGGTAGAAAGAGAACCCCTACCTGAAGATGCCCGTGGATACTCTGCATTTTTAGCTTTCCTTTGTCTCTTTTAAGGGCTGGGGTCAACCACAGGGAAAAGAGGGATATTTATGTATACTCAATGGCCTTCAACCTCTAGAGGTAAAAGGAAGAGGCCATGATGGCATAAGATGGGGTCTTACCCTGAGATTCACAGGAATCTGAAAGTGGCTCAGAAGAGCAGCTAAGGACTGTTTTCTAGCTTGGCCTGTTCTCAGAAGGCGCTGCTTTTTGCCTTTGACTTGTTGATGGGAAAGGCCATCCATGAGCTTGTCATAGAGCCAAACTTTTCCTTGCACAGTCTGCTGTCTTATAAGCCTGGGTTACTCAGAGAAACGTAATGAACCTTGATGTGGAACAGCATGAGTTTTGAAGCTAGATGGAGTTTGGGATCGTGACTCCATCATTTGCTAGCTCTGTGTCTTTAGAGTTCATTCATTTACCTAAAAACAATCCAGGGTACCTCCTCTGGGCTGGCCACCCTGCTGAGCTTGTGGCATATGGTGGTGGGTTCGCTTCACTGTTCTTCTCTTTCTAGCTACAAGGGGATCCAGCTGACTTCACTTCAAAATATTTCCAAAATTTTTTTATTACTCCATCTTTCCCTCAGTTTATTATAGGTACCCTGATTCTCTTCCCTTATCTAGGGTGACTTTTTCAAAAATACGTTGGATTATTATCCCCTAGCATAAGACCCTCAATTTACATCCAGCTGATCTGAGAATAAAATCCAGTCCCTCCCCGTGGCCAACCAGGGTCTGCATGATTTGGGTTGTACTTTCCTCGCTGGGCAACTCTAGCATCTCCTGTTTCCCCCAGCTTCCTCAGTGCCCTTCATCCACATGGGCTTTCTCTCTCTTCTTTTTAATTTTTAATTTTTATTGGTATATTATAATTATACATAACAGTGGGATTCATTATGCCATATTCTCACACATACATACATAATTTGATCCACCTCATTCCCCAGTGCCTTCCCTTTCCCTCCCTTTCTCTCTCCCCACACTAGCCTTCTTTCTTTTCCTGAAAACATCAAGCTTGCTCCATTCTGAGTCATTACACCCTGGACGCTGTCTGCCTGGGATAATTTTTCCATACAAGTTTGAATGGCTGGTTCTTTATGAGCAGTCGGGTTTCTCCCAGCCCTCCTCCTCAGCCACATTTGATCAATTTTCTGTTTTTCCCCTCCCTCGCCTCTTATTTAGCTCAGAGCACAATATGAAACAACCTTTGATTTGTTTACTAGACTGAGCAGGGATCGGGTTGTTGTCTTCATTGCCATATGTCCAGGGCCTAGACCAGTTCTTGGCAAAGAGCAATAAATATCTGATGAATAGAGTTGCTTGATTCTCTAGAGCCTCAGTTGCTCACCTGTCACACAGAGCAATGAACTAAAACAAGCTTGTATTTTTGTATCTTGGATTGATGAGATAATAAATCCACATGAAATATTTGGTATGCTTCTCAGTTCACGATAAGCCAAGTAATAGTTTCTCATTGTTTCGATATGATCATTTCTGTTATCATGTTCACGTACATTCTCCCATCCTCCTCTAGCAACTGTTATTGTAGCTAATGATCCATACAGAGTATTCTGGGCATTTTTCAGTGACATATGCTGACTGGTTAGATGTTTGCAACTAAATTCTAACTTAGTACTCTCTTGGTCCTATTTCTCATACAGGTCCTGCAGCTGGGCTCAGATATCCTTCCCCAATACAAGCAAGAGGCACCAAAGACTCCCCCTCACATCATCTTACACTACTGTGTTTTTAAAACCACATGGGATTGGATCATCTTGATCTTGACCTTCTACACAGCCATCTTGGTCCCTTACAACGTCTCCTTTAAAACCAGGCAGAACAATGTGGCCTGGCTGGTTGTGGACAGCATCGTGGATGTCATTTTTTTGGTGGACATTGTGCTGAATTTTCATACCACCTTTGTTGGACCTGCGGGGGAGGTGATTTCTGACCCCAAACTTATCCGCATGAACTACCTGAAGACGTGGTTTGTGATTGACCTTCTGTCCTGTTTGCCATATGACGTCATCAACGCTTTTGAGAACGTGGATGAGGTTAGTGCCTTTATGGGTGATCCAGGGAAGATTGGTTTTGCTGATCAGATTCCACCACCACTGGAGGGGAGAGAGAGTCAGGTACATCCCTCAAATCTCAGACCTTGTTGTCTTGTCTTTAAAGCTGAATTAAATGTGGGTGGTCAACAAAAGAGTAATGAAATGGGTGGGAACTAGCATGACTGATGTCCACACCGGAGGGAGCATGTTGGCTAGCTATCCTTGCCTGCTGTTCCTATCCTTTGGAAGCTTGGAGGCCCTGCATGTCAGCGAATGGGTGTGGACGAGACCAAAGGCTTACTCTTTCTCCACGAGGAGTCAAGGCCACTGGCTCGGGAAGGTGAGGCTGCAGAAGCAGTCATGCATGACCACTGCACTGGTGAATCTTCCTCTTGGTTTTGAATGTGGAATGTCTACCTATTGATCACTCGAATTATGGGAACTTTTTCTTTCATTTGCTTCTGACCTTTGGCTATTTCACAGACAATTAACTTGTGGTAACAGATATTGTTGTCACTCAATTTTTGTTTGTTTGTTTGTTGTTTTTGTTTTTCTCTGTCTCTCTCTTTGGTAAATGTTGGAATGATTTCTTTTTCCCTAAAATGAGTTTTGGAGGTGACTATTTGCTGGAGTAGTCAGGTTAAGAGTAAGTGGTTAAGAGTAGTGTTTTGAGATGGTTAATTTTGCAGGCAATGGAAGGACTCTAAAGAAAATAAAGACTTTATAAATGTGTTGGAATTAGGATGTGACTGAACAGTCATTGTCTGAATGAATGGGTGCCTGGGACAGTTTCAGCAAAAAGCAACTGCTAGGATGGTTAGGAATGACTGTCTCCTTTGAAAAAGCAAAGGATGTCAAGTTATTGCAAAGAAAAATGCCATATTCTTATCTAGATGGTGCTTTGTGGGAATTACTCCTGTTCTTATACCTCGTTGACACTCCAGATGGATTAAGATAAGGTAGTTCATTTGATTAACCTTCAGCCTTGTGCAGCCACTCACGGCTCTTGTTGTATCAGATACAGAAGTTCCCAAGGATTAACTGGGTAATGCAGGCCCACTCTTAGGGTCAACAGACTTGTGTTGCAGTCTTGGGACAGTTTAAAGGAACAGATTGCTCCCTGCTGGGATATGAAGACCTAGCAAGTAAATCTGTATCATACTGGTAGCATAGTGATGCCCCTCTGCCTTCAGATGAGTACTAATGGTTGCTGAGGATACCAGCCCCTTCCTCTGGAAGAACTTACCAACTGACCACTTCTCTGCAGGGAAGAGTAGCTCTTCTTGCAAAATGATGCCAAGTATGATCTGGGAAGATAATAACTTGGATGCTCAGATGCTCTAGATTCAGAACAAAATGTGCCTGTCTGTGTGCTGTGCCTTAATATACTTTAAAATCCCTAGGACTAATTCTCTGGGTGGATTTTGCAAGGGATTAAATGAGTCAAGACTGGTCGTTTACAACAGCAGAATCATCGGTAAAGTGAATGTTGGGATTCTTAAATGTGAATTTTAGTAGATGTTTGGAATGTTTTTCTCTGAAATCACTTTAGGAAATTTTATGTTAGTGAGGAAAATACGATCATTTTGGCTTAGGTAATTCACAAGAATTCTCTTAATCTGAAAGAGCTTCTCATACACATATGAGAAATAAAATTTAACTTTAAAAAAAGTACTTGAGTTTGTGAAATAAATCATTTGTAGCAACGACACTGAAAATTTGCAGATAAATAGAACAGTTCTTCAGCTTGCATGGATTCTCATTAAGAATTGGCAGAGTTATAAACACATATGCAAATGTGCTAGATAACTTGATAGGTTGGTAGAGCAGATAGCTTGTCTTAAGGGACGGTGAATGTTGGGGGAGGGACTCCTTGAGTTGTGAGTACCCTTGATGGTGATTTCTGAATTCTAGACTCATGAAATAGACTGATAATAGGGAAAAAAGCTCCATTTTCTATGTCTTTTTTATTGGTAAAAGGCTTAGCATCCAAGCTCCTGTTATTCCTTCTTGATCAGAAATAAAAATATTAATTTAAAGGGTTACAGTTCTGATTGATTTTATATCTGGTGATATCTTTTAAAGCTTTGACTGACACCTATAATAATGCCCTTTCATAACAATCGTGGTGATGTGCAAAGAAACTGAAAATGTGGTTTCTTATCTTCTTGGTATTATCACTTATTAGGACTCTGGGGCCCTGGTGCATGTTATTGAGCTTCTCTGGATCACAGTTTTCCTGTTTAGATCTTGGGGATGATCTTCAGGAGCTGCCTGAAAGGTGTAGTGTTTGGGCAGTGGATTAGTTGAGCTCCCTGTGAGCTCTAAAGGCTCAAGTCTGGTGTGTTCCAAGTCTCACCTGCATTAGTCCCACCTCCAGAAACTGAGTGTAAAAACAAGAGACTCTGCCCCTGACCTTCCTAGTGGGAGGAAGATGAGTGTGGCAAGGCTCTTAGCAGGTGGTGAATAGACCCGAGGGAGCTCAGAGCCTGATGGAGGTCTTCTAGTTCAACCTTCTCAGCTCACAAATAAGAAAAAAGACTGAGAGGGGACTTGACTCACTCAAGGTTTCATAATAAATCATATGATCACAGTAATAATGAGTCCCCTTCTGATTCTTCTTTATTCTAAATAATGACAGATTTGGTAAAATTGGAGCAAAACACTTATGAAGTGAGTCAAAAGTGACCAGGAAGCTTCCGATGTGTGTGTGACTCACCCTTTGGCATGGCGGCATGTGGTGGGAAAGTTGGGCACTGGTTATGGTGGTGGAGAGGAGGCAGCTGCATTTTCCCCAAGGCAGCTGTGTGGGGTAAGATGGCAGTTTCAGATGCTTGAGGAGGGTCAGAGCTGCTGGTTTTCAGGTGCAGTCCTTTTATGAAAAGGCATCATTAAATTAGTGGGGATAAAGGGCTAGTGGGGGTTAGAGGAGTTTGGGGAGGACATGAAGAGCACCCCACCTCTTGAACCTGAATGGAACTTGGAAAAAGCCTAGAGAAATCCCCTTGGTAGGAGGATTAATGGCTTAGTGGGTTCATATTCATCCCCTGCTCTTTGCTTACCCACAGTCAAAGTTGTAGAGTTGCATATCTAAGATGGTAGCTGCTTCTGCTCTAGATTCTTTCTCTGGGAGAGTGTGCGGAGAAATAAGAAATTGTTGACTCATTTCTCAAAAAATGCAGAGCTTACTTGTCCCTGGTGTCCTCCCAATTATACCAAAGGGCTGCATGCCCATGGAGACCACCAAAGAAGACAGGAGAGAGCAGTGGTAGCTTTGCCATCTGTGTGGAGTGGGGGTGGGCGCTCTCGAAGCAAAAATATTGGATCCACCTTGGACCTGGGTCAAGAAAGAACAAGGATAAATTGCTGACACCTGCCATCATGAACTCAGCCCAGTGGCTATCACCCAGCACCATGATTTAAGCCACACAACATTCCCTGTGGCTCAACTTGTTTCACTTATGTAGATGGTCTCCATTTGCGTCATTCTCCAGTCTGTTGGTAATAATCTGTTTTGGAGGCTGTTTGGGAATATGTTTGCACATTAGTTAAACTGGTTAGAGGACAAAAAGGTCTTGAAACTGAGTGAACCAAAGCTTGGGATGGGAATGTTGAAGCAAAAGCCAAATTAGTTTCTTTCCAGTGTTTAGGGGATTATTGGCCTAAGATGCTTCGTGGATTAAAGATAGAATTATTAGGAAGCCTTGTTGCTTATTGCTATTGGAGTATGGAAATGCAAAGTTGAGAATAGGGACAGTCATGCTATCTGCTGGGTCACAATTCTAGTTCCTTAGAGCCTGGAGTTAGCCAAGAAACTTTTCTGTGCCTGGCTCTGTGACATCAGACAGCAGCACAGACTGTCAGTGCTGGTCCTCTCCAAGACCCCTCTGTCACAGGAGATGCTTACCTTAGAGCTGGAGATGGGCAAGGCATGCGGATAACTAGGAATACCTCTGACAGCAGCAAGTGACTGCCATACTGTTAGCTTCCCCACCTCTACTCTGCATGGCCGAAAAGAAACTGTAGAGAAACAGGAGGAAGATGATGTGTCATCCAGTGGGACTCCACCACAGCTTTGCCACCTTGTGCAAGTCACTCCACCTTGCTGGACTTGGTTTGCCTCACCTGTATGGTGAGTGCATCTCAGCTCTAACCTCCTGTAGCTCTAGGACAGGCATTGTCATGTTCTGCAGGTGAGAGGAAAGGAACAGGTTGTCATTTTGCCTGGTGGCAGCTGTTCTGAGGTGGTGAAACTGGCCTGGGGGTCTCCTAGTTCCCCCTCTTTTTTGGAGGGGCAGTGATGCTGGGGATTGAACCCAGGGCCTCTCATTTGCTAAGCAAGTGCTCTACCCTCCTACAGCCTATGATCTCCTGACTCCCAAGCCTGTGCTTTTTCCTGTAGATTCTGCTGCTTTTCCAGAGAACCTGAGGGTTGAGGAAACCAAACTCTGCATTTCAGTCACTGGGCCCCTTGTCAGTTCCTCCAATCACTGCTTTCTGGAAGCTACATAGGACCAATTTCCTACTGTCAAAAATGATCTCCCCCATGCACCCAGGCCTGACGCAGTGGTGCATGTCAGTAATCCCAGCAACTCAGGAGCCTGAGGCAGGAGGATTGCAACTTTGAGACTAGCTTCAGCAGTTGAGCAAGGATCTATCTCAAAATTTAAAAAATTTTTTAAAAAAAGGTTGGGGATGTAGTTCAGTGGTGAAGCACCTTTGGGCTCAATCCCCAGGTCACTTCCCTGCTTCTGTGCACACACATGGCCAAGTCTGATCTTGATTCAGGTGTCTGGGCAGGGCACAGCACTTCCGGTCTTCCATCTGAGCCTCTGCTTGAGAGGTGCATCATCTCCACAGTCTTTTACACCATGAGCCCAAGTCAGGAAGAAGAAGAATGATCAATCAATCAGTCAATCAAAGGAAAAGTTCCAGGCGGCATTCCCAGCAGCGGCATTGCTAACGTCTCTGAAACCAGACTTTAGCCACTGGCCATTGCCAGCAAGTCACAATCATCAAGAGAGAAGCACGCCCATCAGCAGCATTTCCTGACACTAACAAGACCTGAGGATGAAAACTACAGTGTGTCTGTTTTTACCCAATTAATTGGGTGGCAGAAATACTCAGTACACACAAAAGAAAGAAATGCCAAGGTAAAGAGGAAAAACTATGAGACTACAAGAGTAGGATTCAGTTTTGCTGTCCACGGTACCGCCAGACATAACAACTTGTGTGAAAAGTCGTTGGTTTTTATCCAGGAATTATGATTCTGGGGTGTATATCCAGGGTCTCCCCTCTCCTCCACTGTTGATGTCCAAGGGACTCATAGGAGAAGAAAAAATTCAAGACAAGGCCTGCCCTGCACTGATCAGGGCTGAAAAAAAACAGTGCTATTGAGTAATGATTTCTTTTCTTTTATCTTTTTTATTTAATTTTTTAAATTTTGTGTGTGTGTGTGTGTGTGTATAGTGGGGGGGGGGG
>NW_026000016.1:35817707-35835075 GCF_001458135.2 Marmota marmota marmota
TAGTGGGGGGGGGTGTACTAGAGATTGAACCCAGGCTGCTCAATATCCCAGCCCTTTTTATTTTTTTACTTTTGAGACAAAGTCTTGCCAGGTTGTTGAACTTTAGCTAATAATAATGTATCCATACTGGCTCATCAATTATATATGACAAAGGTACCACACTAATATAACACATTAATGATAGGTGTGTTTGGGGGCTGTCTCTGTACATCCTACTCCTTTTTTTTTCTATAAAGTAAAACTGCCCTAAAAGGAGTCTATTTATTAACAAAACCCCAGTTGCTATATGAGACCCAAGGATTGCCTGTGCTGTTGGAACTCTGAGAAAGAAAAGCCCGGATCACCTCATGACTTTCAGCTGGACAACAGAGAAGTCACCTGTGTGAAACTTGAAACAGCCATCTACCTAAAAGAAACCACAGGTGAAGGCAGGCAACCCTAAGTTAACAGAACGAGCAGCGCTGCACATGGGCCCAGTTTGCATTGAGCACTGGTGATAAGAAAGCCCCAAAGAGCAGGGGATTGGGAACTCAGAAGAGCCTCGAGCTGAGACCACTTGCAAGGGAGAGACGAGCAAGCTGGGTAACTGGACTCTGGAGTCGCTGCTGACCTCCACCCTCATTAGCCAGCCCTGTACACATGCACCAGTGACCTCGGTGAGTCACTCAGGCTGCCCACCCAAACTGCTCACCCCTCGGCTTTGAGGGAGGCCCACCAATGCAAGGGAGGGGTGAAGGGGCCCTGCCAGAGATGTGGTCAATGGTGCTGCTGCCCCTCTGCTGGTAAAGCTGACTGGAACTTTCATTTATCAGTCTCCTTCCTGACCTGTGCTCACTGTGTGAGGGATTGGGCAGGGATGCACCTCTCCTTCAAGCAGAGGCTCCGATGAAAGACCCGGGCTTAGGTATCCCATGCCTGCACAGGTGCCAAGTCATGATTTGCGATGTGTATCTATGGGAGCAGGAGAAGGGCCAGGGTGAGCATTTTTATAAGTAAGAAATTGACTCTGTGAGAGTTCCAGAAAGCAGTGATTTACTATGAAACTGTGGTTCCCGAGTTAAGGAAAGTCGTAAAACATGATGCTTGGAGGTTATGCAAGGGTTCTATCCTTCAGAACAAAAGATTCAGCTGCTGTGCCAGATCCCCTCTGCCATCACACTTCCCTTCTTTCCCAGACGCCTTTCTGGGCAACCCAAGTTCTACATCTCTCTCAATTCTCCACCAGCGTTTCTTGGTAACTCTCCTGTGTGGGTCCTTCTTTAAAGACAAAACAAAACAACAACAACAACAAAAAAAAAAAACGAAAAATATCATTGACTTAGATGAGGGGGAGGGGATACCACTTCCCAAGGAGCTTCAGTCCAGTGAATAGGCCCTGGCAGAGAACATGAAGGATGTATTCCAGGGACCAGCTGGGGTTGTTGAGGCATTCAACATGGAGATCTGAGACTAGTAGGAGCATCCAGGGAGGCCGCTTGGAAGAGATGGCTGGAGTCAGTCTGATGATGAGAAGGGAGGAAAGAACGTGGGGAAGGGCCCTGCTCTTTTAGGAACCACAAGGGATTCATTGTGCCCAAAGCAGAGTGTTGGGAAGGGGCAGGAAGCAGGATTCACTGATTTTTAAAAAAGCCCAACATCTTACCAAGGAGTTTATATTTTATTATGTGGGCAGAAAGAAACCATCAAGGGCTTTCATTCAGGGCATGACATCTGATTTGGTGTTTTGAGGATGTACCCAGGCATCAGTGATGAGAAGGAGCTTAGAAAATGACACACGTCCCCACTTTCTTTCCTCCTGCTGACATCTACTAGCACCCTGAATGCCTCTCCCTAACACCGGTTCCTCAGCCCCTCAGCCTTAAAGCCTGGCCAGCACCCCCTTTCCAATTGGACCCCATTCTCTACCTCCCCTGGGCTGTACCAAGTGCCCGGAAGTGCCCTGAGAGCTGCAGCACCATGCAGACCCTGCCCCCTTCGTCTTCTGAGGCCTCTGTGCATTTTCTCAGGCTCATGGGCAGGGCAAGCTTTCAGACCTTTCCTAGTTCCTCAAACTGACAACACCTGGCCACAGCTGCCCCCTCCCTTTGCTTCTTCTTTACCAACAAAAGAGGAAGGATATAAAGAGCTTCCATATACTCCCACCACCAAGTCCACTCTCTGCCCTGAGTGGACCCCACACACTCTAATCCCCTCCCTGTTAGGGGGTCAGCTTCAGTGCCCAGTCACGTCCTCTCACTCAAGGACTGTGCCCATGTTTCCCTTCTCTGCACCATCAAGGAATATACCCAACCTTTGTAAAACCCTCTCGACTTGATCCAGCTCAGGCCTCCTTTTCCTGCTTCTCTTTGCTAAAATAGACCCAGGGAGAGTTTTCTCCATCTATTTACTTTCTTGAACCTGATTTTAAGTTTCATTCTTGTCATTCTATTGAAACTAACTGCTCCAGTCAAGGATACCTGGGATGTGCCCATTGCCAAATCCAATGGTTAAATCTCAGTTCTCATCTGACTATACCCATCAGCAGGGTATAGACCTGGGAGCCTGTCATCTCAAATACAGAAAAATCCACAATTATGGCCCAGGGGATTCTCAGTAGTCCATCCCTTGGCCACCTTGTCTGGAGCATGTTGGCCTCAGGTCACTTGCTGTTCATTCTTCTTAAAATATTCTTCCCCTATAAGTCCACCTGTCTTCTTGTTTCATGAAGTGTCTGTTCAGTGGCCCCAGATAGGAGTGACTTTCCCAGACCAACCTACCTAAAATCTCATTATTTTTTAAAATTTTTTTATAGCTCTCCTCATGTCTGATATTGTTAATCTCTCCATTATAATTTTGAAACTTAAAAAAATCAAGTATTAAACATGTATAATTAAGTGCAGTAAAATGCATTAATTTTGGGTACATAGTTTAATCTTTACAGACGTGTATTCACACATAATCGCTTCATGAAACAAAATGTTGAATTTTCCTAACATCCAAGAATGTTCTTTGCTTCAGAGTGGGCTGTCTCCCACTATATACCATTATTCTGTCTTTTCTCACCGTAGACTGGTCTTCCCTGTTTTTGAAGTGTGGTGAAACAGAAGACTCGGTGCGTGGTCTTTTGTGTTATCTTTCACTCCATCACAAGGTCTGTTAGATTCAATCATGATGACTGTATTCGTAATTTGCTGTGTTTATTAAGGTAGTATATTATATCGGCTATCTAATGCTGTGTAACAAACCATCCCAAAACTTAGTGATTGAAAACAATAATCATTTTGTTGCTCTTTTGTTGAAATTTGGGTATGGCTCATCTGAGAAGCTCTTCTGTTGACTGTTAGGTTTCTTATAATTGGAATAAGATAGTATGTCTTTTGGTGACTGACTTAATGTGTTCAAGGTTCATCTGTGTTATAATGTGTCAGAATTTCCTTTCTAAAGAATATTCCATTGTGTGTATATGTGTATGTGTACAAATGTTATTCTGCCATCAGAGATGAAAACTTGGGTTACTTCTACCTTTTGGCTATTGTGAATAATGTTGCTATGGACATTGGTGAACAAATATCTATTTATGATATCTATTTAAGATATTAACCCTACCGCCACCCCCCCTTGGAACATGTGCATATATATCTTACATATTTTAATGAGATTATGCTGTATATAGTGAGTTGTAGCCCATTATATCTAAATGATAGGTTTAAAGTTTTACAACAAGAATTTAAATGATTACATAATAGTCCATTATGAGAATATCATAATTTAGTGTTTGACATTTAGTTCCGGTTTCTCCACATTGTTCCCAACACTTGTTCTTTTCTTTATATGGCCATCCTAACACATTCATAAAGTCATCATAATTAATATGATGTGGTATTTTATTTCCTTAGAAAAACATTCCCAGAGTTTTAAGACAATTTTCTTTCCTAGTCTTCTTTCTCATCCATCATCTAGATAGCGGCAGAACCATACACTCTGAGGTAGGAAAATGAGGCACTGGAAATTATAGAAGCCTGTGGAAGAGAAAGTTGCAACAAAGGAATGATTGCTGAGGGGTCCTATAGGACTTACCCATACTGGGGAAACTTCTGAGTGCTTCTGGGCCAGGGGGATTGTGGGAGGCTTCCCTGAAGCAAAGCTAGTTTAGGAAGCTATGGAGAGAGGGGCGGGACTTTGAGGGGTGGGAAGGACTTCACGAGAGCAGGAAAGGTGAGGCACAAATGGGCATTTTCTTGGGTTTGTCCTTTGAAAGAAGACCAATGTTAGTGAAGGATATCTGGATCTGTTGGTTAATGAATCTCAACTCATGTAAAACTTGAGAGAAGTGGGTAGGAGCTCATCACTTGCTCCAAACGAAGGGCCCACTGACTGGGAGTCTGTGTTGGAGCTCTTGTGATTTCTTCCTATATTGTGTAATGTTTAACTGGATCTGTACATGTTTTTTTTTTTATTGTTGGTTGTTCAAAACATTACATAGTTCTTGATATATCATCTTTCACACTTTGCTTCAAGTGGGTTGTACATGTTAACTTAGTATTTCAGACTATGGGAGGAATATTCTGCTCCAATGATATGCTTCCAAGTACAGGCAGAACTGGCAAATGTAAGAGCCTTTGGACAATATTTAGAAAAATGTTGTGATCTCATTTTTTATTTAAAAATTTTCATGTTATCTTTAAGACATTTTAAGAAAATATAGATGCAGAAATAGACACAGTGCTTATGATTTTTATCTTGCTGGCATTTTGGCCTATGTCATCCCAGTTCTTCCTGCCCGCCCCCCTCAACATATGCATATATATCTTACATATTTTAATGAGATTATGCTGTATATAGTGAGTTGTAGCCCATTATATCTAAACAATAGGTTTAAAGTTTTACAACAAGAATTTAAATGATTACATAATAGTCCATTATGAGGATATTATAATTTAGTGTTTAACATTTAGTTTTATTTTTATACAATATTATAATAATTGATGGCACAGAATATCTTTGTAAATCTGTGTCACATTTCGGATTATTTCTTTCCCTTTTTCTTCTGCAGTATAACACATGAGAAAATACTCAAATGTGCTGCTCAGTGAATTCTTAAAAAGCAAGCATTGTCTATGTGGCCATCATGCAGATCAGGGAATAGAACATAACCACTCCTCTTATATTCCTCATCTCTCTTAATCCCCCTTCCTCTACCCCAAAGTAGCCACTATTCTAACACTAGTTTTCTCTTGCCTACTTCTGAATTTTATAGAAGTAAAATAAGACAAGCTATTCCTTTTATATTGTGTGCAGCGCTACTTGAGAGACATGCTTTTCAGTTAGTATGTTAGATGTCAGTTCATTGTTGTATAATCACTTGTATGAACATACTTTAATTCAATTTTCTGTTGGTATTCACTTAGGTTACATTTTCTGTTACTTATTCTCTGAAAACCCTCATTTTTATTGGAAAGAGTGGACTTGCTGGCCATAGGTATTATGTGCGTTATTTGGTAAACACTGGCAGACAGGTGTTTACAATGGTTGTGCTGAGTTGTTGCACGAAGTGGTCACAGTATGCTTTACTTCCTCCACAACATTGATGTGTTCAGTTTGTTTTGTTCCACCTAATAAAACAAATTTGTAGTGGTTTCTTTTTGTAGTTTATGTTTCCCTGATGACTAAAAAGAAGATCAAGCATCTTTTCGTAGATTTTTGTTGGGGGCAGTCATTTTTGGTTATTGTCTTTATTGAAGTGCCCGTATAGGTTCTACTTCTCTCTACAATAGCTATTCTTTTAAAAATTGATTTGTAGAAGTCCTCTGTATTGCCTGGAAACGAGCCCTTTGTGGGTTATATGCTGTAAATACCCTGTTTTCCCTTGCTGTGTCTTTCTCCTTTCCTTATAAGAGTGCCTTTTTGATGTACCCTTTTGATTTTATTAGAGCAGCTTAAACTTTTCACTTAAATGCCTCTGTGTCTTGTTTAAATTTCATACTCAAAGTTTAAGATATTTTCCTGTATTGTCTTCCCAAAGTTCGACTGTTTTCTAGTCACAGATCTGAAATCCACTTGGAACCAATTATCATTTATAGTGTTGGGTAGAGATCAAATTTCATTTTTTTTTTTTTACCCTGCATGGATAGGGATATCAGGTTGACTTAGACCCTTTATTTGAAAACACCATTCGTTCTTTACTTGTCTGTAGTCCAACATTTTGCACACTAAGTGTCTTGATAGACATGGATCTTTATCTGGACTTGGTTTGTGTTTTTGTTCCTGCCTCAATATCACATTGTCTGAATTAATGTGGTTTTGTAATGAGTTTTAACACTGGTTTTAATTTTTAAATATTTGATAGAATTTACCAGTAAGGCAATTTGGGCTTGGAAATTTCTATTTCAAGGAGACTTTAAATTATGGTTTTAATTCATTTAATAATCAAAGATTCATGAACATTTTCTGTTTCCGGAGTCAATTTTAGTGAGCTGTATTTTTCTAGTAATTTTTCTATTGCATTAAAATTTTTATTATTGGTGTCAGTTGTTTGTAAATTATATTATCATTAATCATATTCTTTTATCATTAATATCTATGGCATATGAAGTAGTACTTGACATTTTTCATTTCTGATATTGGTCAATTCTTTAGTCTTCTTATTCTTTATTCCTCTTTCCCTAATTAATATCCCCAGGATACTTTATTATTAAATGCTTTAAAGAAATGACTTTTGGAATCTTGGAATTTTCATAATTTCATAAAGTGATTTACCCCCCCCCCCCCCGAAATCACTTTCTGGTGATTTGGATCTTTTTTTTTTTTTTTTAAACCCAGGGGCACTTAACTACTGAGCCATATCGCCAGCCCTTTTAAAAAATATTTAGAGACAAGGTCTTGATGAATTGCGGCATTGCCGAGGCCAGCTTTGAACTTGTGATCCTCCTGCCTTAGCATCCCAAGACACTAGAATCATTTGAATCTTAATGTTATAAAATGTGTCTAGTAAAATTTTTCATTTAAAGCTACGTTAACTTTTTAAATGTTCCCTTGGTACATTTTTTCCATTCATACTATATTATTATGTTTTGAAATTTTCTTAGCAGCCTATTTTTAATTCCATCTGATATATTTGCCTTTAATTGGAGGGATATAATTCATCACCTTTACTATATTTAATGTGATAGTTTGGCTTGTATATTCTACCTTGCTATTTGCTCTTATTTGTTTCACTTATCTTTTTTGGTACTTTTGTCTTTGGGGATTATTTTGTATTATTCCACCTCTTATTAACCTTTTGCTTTCTTACTCTTGTTTAGTGGACACTCTGAGCACGTACTTTTCAACTCCCAATGTAAATTAGTGCTGGTGCCTCTTCCCAGATTTTAGAACATTAAAATTTCTTCTTACCTACCTTTTTAATGTCATTGATGTCAAGTATATGTGTGTGTCTGTATGGACATATTCATTATTTCATTCAGCCAATACTCATTCATGTCTAGTATCCTTGGCATTGTTCCTCTTCCCATCTTTCTTGAAACTTCCATCTGGTAAACTTTTCTTTCTGCCTGAAGAGCACCCTTTAGTATTCAGTCTGCTGGTGATGAATTCTCTCATGTTGTTTGTCTGAAAGTATCTTTATTTCACTTTAATTCTTGAAAGATGTTTGCATTGGATATTGAATTCTAGATTGGCAATGATTTGGTTTCAGTTATTTGATATATTTTTCCCAAATCATCTGGCTTCTATTTCTTTTCAGAATTCAGCTCTTGGTTTCATTGTTCTGTTGTATGAATTCAATCTTTTTTTCCTGTGGGGTTCCTGTTTTTTTTTTTTTTTTGACAAATACCAAATTCAGTCTTTATTTAAAACTTAGAATGTACATGGCTTTTCAGATTTTTTACAATAACTTGTGTTGACCCATTTGGTTGGGAGCCACTGTCCTCATCCATCTCTCATTTTGAATAAAGAAACCAACCAATGAAGTAACTTGCCCTAAGTCACTCCATAGTGGAAGACCTGTTTGTTCTTCAGAATTAGATGTTTATATCTCAACTAATTCTTATTTGAGCATATTTTGTGTCAGGCCCTGGGGCACTAATCTAAATGCTAGGAGTAAAGTAATGAAACATAGCCCAGCAGAAATTAGAAGGGCATAGGGAAACAAAAGGGTTTCTAATTTATACTGACCATAATTTTAAGTAGAGCCCATTCCTTATTACCAAGCTGCATTAGTCAGCTTTCTCTTATTGTAACAATCAACTCATAAGAAGAAGAGTTTAATGACGCTCTTAAGATTCTGTTCTCCTGCTCACTCTTCTAACATTTCATGTTAATACACTTGGGTATGGACACCATCTGTCAGGGACCTTGTGGGTAAGAGATACTTTAAAAAGAGGTGGTTGATTAGGTGTGAAGGGACTTCACTGCCCAGCACATGAAGGGCCAGGGGGCTATCACTTAAAACTGAAGCAGAGGCAGTGTGAAGAAAGTGACTGAGAAGGAACTGTCATCTATGGTTAAAGGATACAGGCTGGCTATGGTGGTCTGTAGGAGGCAGCTGAGGAAATAAATACCCTGATCTTTTTTTCTTCTCCCTCTTCTTGGTTCTTCTTGGAAATCTGGGACGCTGAGCACTAAGGGCTGCCTACTAGGCTCCACCTCCTAAAATTTCCCCCAGTTCCCAATGGTGCTACCTTGGGAGGGGTGGGGGGCAAGCATTTAACACAAGGGATTTGGGAAATACTCCCCCTGTAGAAGCTCTTATATTTTTTAAAGTTAGAATTGTCATTTTGTTTATTTTATTCTTGATCAAGAATTTAAGGAAAGGACCTTTTATCTTGTCACTTGTTATTAAAAATAACTCCATGATCTGGAGTCTCTGATCTCATCCTATTGTATTTTTCCCATTTCTATTAGGATTCTTACAGATTGCCTGATCTCTTCATGTGCTGATGATTTTTGATTGTGTACTAGAAAATCTGTGAAATTATAGAAATATTTTGGGGGTAAAGGCATTATTTTTCAGATAACATTTAAATTTTGATGGGTAGTTGAGAATACTAGCAACCATACCCACCTGAATACATCTTCAGGCTCGAGGTGATTTGAAGCTGTATTTAAAAAAAAAAAAAAAAATTCTGGTTCACTTTGCTCTAAAAATGGTCATGGTGGGTCTAACTAAGAGCAAGATTACCAGGATGATTTTCTTTGATAGCCTCCAGACTTTTACCAGTGTTCCCCTAAACTTTTTCAGAAGCAATGCTCAGATCATTATTAGCCTCTTAGCTGCCTAAGTGAAACTGGTAAATACTCCATGGGAAAAACTGCTCCAAAGCTGGACTCACTCTGGGTTTCCATCATCGCCTGGATTTTTGGCTTCATAATTCTCTGCCTTGCTAGCTCCCTGATGCATTCAAGCTGATTAAAAAAAAATCTGCCTAGAATTTGTAAACCCTCTCAATGGAAGAGTTCATCCAAGTTTATTAGTCCACTATTACCAGAAGACTAATTATTTTGTTGGGAAAAATCATTAGAAGTAGAACTAATGAGACAGTGGAAACACACGTTTTAAAGGATTTGATCCATACCATTTGCTTGCCTATCAATAAGATTGTAAAAGTTTGCTAAGGTTTATGCAAACTTACACCTCACCAATATTAGATATTAATTGTCAAAATTGCTAATTCAATAGGTAAAAATTAGAATCTCATTGGATTTTCTTTCAACTATCATTTAGATTGGGTTTGAGTTCTCTATAACCATATGACCTTAAGCAATTAAATTTAACTTCTCTGTGCTCAGTTGCTCGTCTGGATTATTGGGATATGATTATATCTACCTCATGGGATTGAGATAAAAATGAAATGCATAAATCCTGATGAAGTGAGCAGAGAAGTAACTGATACATCAAAATCTCTCAGTAAATGTTAGCTTTATTTTCATTAATATTTATCTGTTTTCCACTAATGATCAATGGTATTAAGGTCTTTACTCATGCAATTCTTAATTAACAGATCTGTTTCTCAAAATCTTAATCATCCTTTATGGATTAGTTCAGATGTTCCTTCCCTTGTGATACCTTTTTTTGATTTCTCTGAACCATGTGTAATGTATTTTCCTATTCAGACTCCCAAAGACTATTATTTACCCTTGGATTATAGATTCATTCTGTCTTGTACTACAGATAGGCAGTCTACTATTTACAACTCCAAAATCAAAATACTGAGGAATGAGTTTTTATAACCCATTTGAGCAAAATTTCCATTGACCTGAATGTCCTTAGAGAAACCCTACCTGACCTGATGTACACTTCTTAGTGTCTTCATGTATGTCACTTAGTTTGAATATCTGTACACTTATATGCAAAGAATATTAATGTTCTTGGGGATAAGGTGCTGTTCAACCTTTGTTAGGGGTATTTGGTCATATGATTTATGGACCTTATTACCTGTCCGAACTATGAAACCTATGGGCCTGAAGGGCTTTGGGTAAGGTGTGTTGGGCCAGTTTAGATAGATGTGTGTACTGTAAATGCAGAAAATATGCCTTCATCCTCATCTAACTTGTCCAGTTTTATTCTTAAAAGTTAAGGGTGTGTGTGTGTGTGTGTGTTAATGGAATAAACTTGGGAGAGGAGGAATAATATTTATTTCTTAGGTATTTAATTTGATGAACAGTAATTAATCAAGAAAAATTGAGAGCACTGGCCTGGCAATAGGGGTTATGTTTTGTACACTGTTAGAAATATTTTGGTAGGCATTTGCTAATATTGACTCAGTGGCATACGATTATCTGAACTGAGATTTCTGTGATTCTTTTTTTTTTCCCATGTGGTCACAAGATGGCTGTTCCATTTTTAGCCATCAAGTTCATGTTCAAAATAGAAAAGGGAGAATGGCAAGAGGCAAAAAAAGGCGTGGTTCCTGAACTTGTTCCCTTAAGGATTTTTCGGAAGTCTGTGCGATGGCTTGTGCACATATCTGATGGGTCAGAATTGTGTCATGTTGTCACCCCTCTCTGTAAGAGAATGAAGGAAATGCAATTTTTAGATTTTTTCATTAGGGCACAATATACCAGAGTCCCTAGTAGGAAAGAAGGGAAAAGTGGATATTGGGTAGACAACTAGCACTCTTGGCTAATATTTTTGAGAATTTATATAAAATGCTTATCACTTATTACATACTAATCTCTTGAACTCCCCATAATAATCTTATGGATTTGGCAGTTTGTCATCCTATCATATATAAGGAAAGTGAGGGTCAGAGAGGTTGACCATTTGTCTCAGGTTACACTAATGGTTTTAGAGTAGGATCTGCATACAATCTTTTTTGGTTCTAGATTACATTTTTCAACCAGTGTGCTACGCATCTAATAGAGTATGACATTGAACAATTAGGTAGAAGCCAGACTGGGAAGGGCTTTAACTATAAGAAATAAGAGTAGATTAAACCCTGACCCACATCATTATTTTCTAAGTGATTTCTGTTAGGTATCTGTGGTAACCAGGCCCACTGATTCATGCTATGAAACTTTTCTCTCATTTGTTGAACTCGGTACTTTTCCCTAGAAAGAACTTGGAAAGGGATGGTGCCTTATCCTTGAAGCCTCTCAGCCCAACAGGGACACTTTTCTGCATTTCTGTGCTCTTCTGTGCACACAAAACCAACATATCTTTATAGTGGTATAATCTCCTTGTATGGTTAATTATGGCCAAACCAAATTTGGAGAGAAGGGATTGTATCTTATTGCTTTGTGATTGGTGTTACTTGGCACAACTTCTGATAGCAAGGCACTCAAGTATTGATAGAATGAGGAAATGAATAGGAGAATCAATATCACACAATTCAGGAAGGTAAGGAAAAAAAAAACAAGTCTTCATAAAGTATGTTTTTGTTTCAATTAAAATGCTGGACAGTTGGTGGTATCATTTGGGTATGATTAATACCAGCTGTTCATAAATGGTGGCTTGGTATGTTTGCAGAGACTATCAGTGATTCTGTTTTGAGTTAATACTATGCTTTTATTTTATTGCCTTTTAGAGTTTAGAAAAGACTTTCTTCTCTAATATTAAGATAGTTAATGTTTGTACAGTGCTCTTTACTGTTTTTATATATCTTCTTTTTGAACCTCACAAAATCCCTACAAATACAGCTTTGTATGTAACACCTCCTGACTATTGATAGAGTCTGAGAAGAGAAGACGTTGGTGACTGAAGGACAGACACATCTTGCCCTTTTTTTTTTCCCTAGAGGTTCCAGTAGTGTAACCTGGGGCAAATTGGCATCAAGGGTGGTACATCTACACACAAGTCAAACCTGTTGATAAGACATAAGGTTTGAGGATTAGCTCATGTTTCAGCATATTGGTTAGGAGAGAAGAGAGCTCTGACCATTTGTCAGGCTTTTGTAAGAACTAAATAATTTAAGCCTTCCTTCTAAAGGAATATTTTTGCTGTGTGTGCTGTTACTTTCTTAATATATTGATTTTTTTTTTGTACTAAGCATGGAATCCAGGGGTGCTTTACCACTGAGCTACATCGCCAGACATTTTTATGTTTTATTTTGAGATAGGGCCTCACAGAGTTGCTTAGGGCCTCACTAAGTTTCTGAGATTGGCTTTGAACTTGGAATCCTCCTGCCCCTGTCCCCTGAGTCACTGGGATTACACGCATGAGCCACTACACCAGATTTTTTTATTTTTAAATTTGAGATAAAAGGGTCTTGCCAAGTTGCTGAGGCTGGCTTTGAACTTGCAGTCCTCCTTGCAGTCCTGAGTCACTGGGATTGTAAATGTGTGCTCTTACTCCCAGCAATACATTGATAAAATGTTGAAAACAAGGTGGTACTTACTGCTTATTAACTGACAGCACAAATGTCATTGTAAACACACTAGGAAATAGAATGTAGGGAGGCGTTTCTTTCAGGATGAATAAGAAACGCCATTGATTTCAGGTAGTCAAGAAAAGTTCTTTAGAATTTTCTCCCACTAGACTGCTTAAAATTCCATGACTACTTTTGCTCCTTGTCACTATACTTTTATATATTAATCAGAATAACACACCAAAATAGTGCATGCATTTATAATTTTGAAATTGCGTGAATGTATTGAGGGGGACAGATGCAAGCAGAAAGGGCTGAGCAACTTTCTGTGAGCTGGAGAAATGTGTTGACTTCACAGTTAGACCTTGGCCATGTGGGGGAACCTAGTGGGGACCTGAAGGCAGGACTGGCTGGCTGCAGAGACATGGATGGAGGTGCTGAAGATGAACTTGTCCCTTCCTTGTGGTCCAAGGATGTATGCATGAAAGTATTGAAAATAGTGTGTATTTAGATGTGTTGTAAGCAAATGGCAGATTCATTTGGGGCTAATGCATATCTGCATTAAGAGGAAGCATAAAGAAACAAATAGAAAATAAAGAGTTCCAAGCAAGGAGACTTCTCTGAGTTTATAAAGAAATCTGTTTCTATTTAAAAAAAAAACACAGATGTATAAAAGTGAAAAGATTCTATTTAAATAGAAAAGGCAATAAAACAGCATGGTAACAGAGGAAAGAATGGAACTTTGTAAATAACTTCAATTTATGTGTTTTATAGATCCTCTTAGTTGTGTCTCAATCCAATAAAAGTGTTAAAAGGAAAACCAATAACTAGATTGGAGGAGATAGTAAATGTGGATATGTTTTGTGTCTCTGGAAAAAGTATGGCGGAGGTATGTTACCTCACCCCTGTATTTTTTCAGTGGCTA
This sequence comes from Marmota marmota marmota, assembly GCF_001458135.2. Lineage (NCBI taxonomy): Eukaryota > Metazoa > Chordata > Mammalia > Rodentia > Sciuridae > Marmota > Marmota marmota. Next base: position 35,831,415 of record NW_026000016.1, read on the forward strand.
CTCATTGAACAACACCAGAAATGGAGCTCTGTACATGGTGTCCTGGGAATTCTAGAGAAAACACTTTCTTCAGATTGAGGATTTTGAACCAGGTCCGGAAGGTCTAGTCAGGAATCAGCAGGTGGGATCATTGCCAGGTAGAATTGTCATGTGTTCAAATAACAGCACCTTTATACTTTGACCAGTGGACTCCCTTTGCACTCTCCCTCACAGTCAGGCCTTCTCTGAGTTCTTAGAGCCTATACCATTCTCCCAAATCTGAATTTACATTTACTGAGCTCCAGAGAGGTGAAGCTTACAAACTAGCAAAATAAACTTGACTCCTAGCTCTTTGTACATTGTTCTGTTGCCTGTCTTTATGCTGTAGTGGGGGATAATAATTATGTCATTAAAAAATAGGTACCATTTATTGGGCATTTACCCTGTGCCAGGCAGATACTAGGCTTAGTGCTTTAATACTTACCTAATTATTTTCTTCACAACTCGATGAAGACGACTTAGGCCATTTTATAGAGGAGGTGATTTCCTGCTAGGGAGTAAAGCTGATATTTTCATGGTTGGACTTCAAAGCCCTGCTCTTGGGGTTGGAAGTATAGCTCAAAGGTAGAGTGCTTTCCTAGTATGCCCAAGGTCCTGCGTTCGATCCTCAGCACCACTACTAGTAATGGGTGCAAACACATGCACACACACAACATGTTGATCATGGCTTTGTAGATTCTGTGGTTGGTATTTATCTTCTCTGTTGATAGGTCAAGTAGAAGTTGGAAACTTTAGGCCCTGGAGAACCTCTTACATGTGTTACATTGTACCCTAAATGTTGATGAAATGAATGAATGAGTGCAAGTGCTTGCAAAATACTCTGAGAACAAAGAGAAAGGAGTTATTAAATCTGAGTACGAGCACCATGGGAGATTCCATGGTAGAAGTGGCAGATGGGCTGTGCCCTGAGGGAGAAGACATGTTTTAACAGATGATACCACATCAAGCAGATTTTCTCCACTGCGCTGAATAGGATGATTCTGAATTAAAATACCAATGATCCATTGAAAACTTTAATGTCAACATTTCTGGTGACTTGGGTGGTTCTTAGACTCTGAAATCTGGTGACTTAGCTCATTTGAATGCTAGACCTCCTTGAGCCAGGGTTTGTGGAGTTTAAAATGTGGAAGATGTGTAAAGATGTTAAGATTTTTAAGCTTTTCGGAGGAAATGGGTGACTGTATAAAAGATGGTCTACTCTAAAAGACTGCTCATGTTTGAGAATCAGGGGAAGACCTGTGTGTTGAGGCTGGTCCCTCTGAGAAGAGGCAGGAATTCCAAAAGATAAGAAGTTTCAACCAATTAGAAGTAGTATCATGAGGTAGCAGTGAGGAATGACCCTCGAAGTTGAGCAAATAGTATAGCCAAGATCTGGATGTGTGAGCATGCGCTGTCGAGTTCAGGGCGTGGTGTGCCCTGTGTGGCTGGAGTGGTGTTGAAGAAGGAAGTGGGAGATGAGGCCTGAATGTGTGATAGGAAGGTGGTGGAGGGCTCTGAATTCAGTCTTTCTTGATGTTGGTATGCATGATATTCATCCCAGACTTTGACTCCTCTAACCAAGAGTGAGTTTCTAGCCCAGGGTCTCACACAGGATTGATTTTTATCATATTCAGTAGAGACCAAAGTAAGCAGTCCCTCTCTTGCCTATTTTCCCATAGTCCTTGTTGGTATGGCACAAACAGATTATTCGGACTACTGTGGAGTTATGAGTAAACTCCATATTATAATGGCTTAGCATTTAATTTTTTATGATATTCCATTTCCATATGAAATTTCATTTTTGATTCTCATAGTCAAAATGAGTATAATACCAGTTGGAACCAGTATGCTATCACTTACTGAGTTTCTAATATGTGCTAGGTGCTTTGCCAATGTTTTATAAACATCACATTGAATCCTCACAACTGTGCAAAGCGGTTGTCATTATTTGTTTTGCTGATGAGGAAACCGAAGCTTAGAAAGGTTAAGTAATCTACGCTTAACTTCCAGGGCCCTTTAGGGGTAGAGCTGGGTTTACAAACAAGCTCTGCTGCTTTCCCATCTTATTGATGGGAACCTGAGATCAAGAGTGAGTACTTAGTCTAGGGTCACACTGGGAATAATGAAGCAGTAGCTTGTTCAGGTGGGTTCTAAATCTTCACTTGACCTGTGGACACTCTGCTAAAGTCGCCCTAGCATAATACTTGTTTTATAGCATAAATAAGCCCATCTGAAATGTTGCAATAGTCATTCTTCTTCATTTGCTCCAAAGATCCATGGTCCTCTGTCCCTCAGTAGTTGGGACTTATAGCCCCCAGCATTGGCAGCTTAGTCATTCTATCGTCTTCTCGTATTTATAACTGAATTCTCCCATCCTCACTGTGTAAATCTGTAGAAACAGGCTGTTTATAAAGGGCACTTTGACAAGTCTGTAACTCCAGCCTGATTTGAGATGCTGCTATAATTAGTTATAGGTTGGCATTAGCTAAATTGAATATAATCCATCGTGCTTATTAGATGTGGTGGGGAGATATACACCCTGAAGGATCAGCAGCAGGAAAGCCATATTAAATATAGATGAGCTGAGTATTTGCCTAGGCAATACATGTGCAAAGCAGGACAGTGTGTTCATCACACAATAGCTCCTCTGCTGTGGCACAGAAGAAACAGTAGAAGAGAAGGCACTTAGAATCTTTAAAAATAAAATTGAGCTAGTTACAAAGTGTCCCTTCTAAAAACCAAATAATAGTAAAGCATGAGAGTGGAAAACAGAATAAGTGGCTCATTAACTAATTACTAAAGGTTTTTTTTTCTCCTTAAGGTGGTTAGAACATTCTCCAGGCACAGGTGTCTTGATACCTATAGACTAATTCTTGTAGGCCCAAGTGGTTTTTACTGTATTTGGGAACTTTGTTTTCAAACTCTTATTAAAGTACTATGCATGAGATACTCTAGATCATAATTGCATGACATCGTTCATTTAAAAAATTGTTTTTTAGTTTTTGATGAACATTTTTCTTTTTAACTTATATGTGGTACTGAGAATCGAACCCAGTGCCTCACACATGCTAGGCAAGTGCTCTACCACTGAGCCACAACCCCAGCCCAGCATCATTCACTTTTATTTCCCAACATGAAAACAAACTTTCATTAAGAACCTGATTTTAATAGGCACCAGGATACTTGGGATGTGGTTGCTCTTTCGACTCTGTATTTTGCAGGTTAGACCCTTGAAGACAGCACTAATGTGGCTGGCTCGCAACATGTCAGAATCAACTGTGTACTGGCTATAACAAGAAAATTCAGACTAGGTTTGAGTATTTCTATCCACAAAATTAGTATTTGGTGTTTTATTTTTGTTTCATAAAACATTGGAAGTTTGTTTTAAAAATTCTTTCATCAGCACAAGTTAATGTATCTAAGAGTCCTGAGACTGGAAGTGACTAATCCTTTGGGGGAGAAGATGCATTGAAAAATATCAAGTCTTGGCCCATTGTACGTTCTTTTGTTATTGTGGGGCCAGCCCATAGTCACAGAAATACTTAGAGAATGTAAAAATGTCACTGTTTGGCCAAACTCATTCCTGTAAAAGCAACCTAAATTGTATGAGAAGAGTACCAAAAAAAAAAAAAAAAAAAAAATG
>NW_026000016.1:35835100-35906983 GCF_001458135.2 Marmota marmota marmota
AAAAAAAAAAAAAAAAAAAAAAATGGAAAAAGAACAACAGAGCTTAATTTCCTGTTGGACATTGTGCCACCTTGATTTTTATTCTCCATCTCACCTTGTGGCTGAAAGCTAAGAAGAGATGTATTGACCTTCTCTTGTTTTCATTTAACCATAAGCAGGTCAGTTTTCAAGCCAAGATGGAGACAGATAGAACTCATTGTCCAGCACCACACCTGCACTGAATGAAATGTATTTGCTTTATTGAATGTTGATTCTAATCTCAGGCAGCACCAAGTAAGAAACAGTTTCCATCTAATTCTTCCATTTTTATTCTTCTAGATAGAATTGAATTCTAGAAATGATTCTGTTCTCTTTTTCCTGCACTATATTAGACATGGGTTCTGCTTTCCTCCTGGGTCTCATATATTAAATAGAAAAATATTTGTGTAGAGGGCTTATTGCTTTTCTGTTCTCACAGAATCCAATTCCAATTCTGGTTCCCCAAATTAATCATTATGATCATTTATTATGTCTTGAGGAAAAACACTTTTGGATGTGTTACTTCTAAATATTTAGCCCATCATTAGGAGATGGATTTCCTAGGTTCATTGAAATAAGCCATCGCCTATCTTATGTTACTGTGGTTAGCTTATTTTAGATTCATCTGAATTTTAAAATAGTTCCAGCATGGCTGACAATAATAAAACATTAATTTTCATGCCCTTTTATTAGCTGTTATTTAATTTTGTTCTCAACATCCCTTTTTGGATGTTGAAAAAGAAGAAGGGGATCAGGAGTGATTGACTTACTCAAAGTCTCATAGCTAGTAGGACTCAAGATCAGATAGATTTCTTGACCCCTAGACAAAATTTTTTAATTCTTTCCTGATTTCTTGAGCCCTTTCTTTGGAGTTGATGAATTTTGCTTTTGGCACCCACCTTCAAACCATACCTCCTGCCCCCACTATCTATATACCAGACTTGTGCCCACGTTCATGTGTTTACACATATGCATTCCTCTGGCCCTCTCACCTCCATGAGACTTTGAAAGTTTTGGTTCTTTACTGTCTCTAAACATCTCCACTTCTAGAATGAATGCAGCTTGAACAAAGGAAATGATAAGGAAAAAAATCTTAATTTTCTGCAAAGTTCTGCCCAAGTCATTGGAATGCTGGCTCCATTTCTGCTTCGTTTCAACAGTACAGATGGACTTTGGGCAATTTGAGCATAATTATAGAGGAAAGCCTGGTGTCACATTATGTAATTCTTAATTCAGATGGTATTGAGAACTAACCAACCAAAAGATTCTTATATTGAAAAAGTTTCCCCTGTATTAATGACCTGATTCACTGGGGACAGACAGTCACTCCTACTCAATCATTAAGAAAGCCAAACACTGATGAGTTATTTTTTCATGCTGGTGATTTTCTTCATGTAGCCATAGTTGTGATAAGAGATGATTCATTTTTGTTTGTTTGTTGTATGACTCATTCATGGACTGAGAAGCCCCTTGGATTTGATGTAGTTCTCAAAGCAATTTTCTCTCTAATGCTTGCTTCCTTTGACTGACAGGCAGTTCCCTGGCAGTTGAGTCCAAGATGGTGAATGTCTAGATAAGACATGGTTTAGACTCCCTATCTGTTTCTGTGTGGCCTGAATATGCTGTAAGCACTGTCTGTGTGGGCCAGGCTAGATCCTTAATGGCTTTATTTTGGTGACTTTGGCCTGTTACACCTATTCATGGAATGGAATTGTTCCAGAGAGCCAAAGAATTAGAAGAGTCCCCATTATGGACTATTCATAAAACCTCCCCATTCTCCAGATTTGGGGCATTTTTGGCATTGTCATTGTGGGACGTGTATAGGACCAGGCTCTGGAGCTAGAGGACTGAAGCACTCTCTGTGACTAAGCAGTATCTTGAACTTGTTGTAGATGCACACATAAATATAAACACACACATTGCCTAATACATTGTGACATCTCTTCTCCTGGCTGCTTCTGTTGCTTCTCAGTATGTATCAGGTATTTTCCTGGCTGGAGAGCCTAGGAGTAGTGATGGAGAGACTATCTCCCTGCTACTGTTCATACCATATTCATAATTCAGGTCTGGCAAGCACTCTTTTCGGCCTTAGATTGTATCATAAAGTGATGCAAATTTATCAACTTTCACCGACATATTTTGTTACCATTGCAGCTTCTTATTTTACAAAACTTTCACCCAATAATCTCCTATACTATTTGCTTTCTGGTAGTGCTTTGGAGGGTAAGGACACCAGGCTCTCAATGTACTGCCTGTAAATCTCATGTTGGTGTTGGTTCTGGGAAGATGTCATAAGGCGGCAAGTCCTCTCATCAATGTGTCCATTCCTGTGAACACCCATTATAGAAGGTGGTCTTTTCTGACTGTGGGCTCTTACCTGGTCTGTGTGATGGCTGTCTCGACATGTCTTGACTTGCATCTGGGGATCAGGTTTATGTTGGAGTTCATATACCTTGTCTGGCTTCCAAGTTCATGTTGTACTCATTTAGCAATTGTTTCAAACAATGCCTGTGCTAAATCTTCCCAACCACAAAGGAGGCCATTTCAAGGGTAAATGACCTGGGCGTAGTGGCACATATCTATAAACCCAGAGACTTGGGAGATGGAGGCAGGAGGATCACAGATTCAGTCAGGACCAGCCTTGGCAACTTAGACCCTGTCTAAATATAAAAGGGCTAGGAAGTGTAGTTCAGTGGTAGAGGACCCTGAGTTCACAGACCAAACACAACAAACCCTGAAAAATAAAAACAAAAAACCCCAAACAAAAACGGAGTAAATGATGTGGGAGAAATATATTCCAAAAATAGACTAAATATGCTCCTTCCTTCAGAGCATATTTAGTCTACATTTTTGAATTTTTTTATATGTCCATAATATCAAATGAAAGAATGATAAGTTTAAAATATGAACTGTCTCAGTAAGGAGGTTGATAAAACATCCTAAACATCAACTCTTAACCTGGACAAATTGACAAAAATAACAATTTCAGTGCTCTAGAAATTACCCAGAGTTGTATAGCAATCTGGGGAGCCTTTATACTTAAAGAGCTTCAGAACTTGCAGTAAGAACAGTACTAGTCTCTGAGGTTCTTGCTGGGACTTCTCTCACATCCCTTCCCTAGAAGCTGAGTTGGCATGGAGGTGCTGGCTGGGCAAAGCAGGCTGTGAAGACCGGCACCTGTGCTGCTGATCTGACTTAATTTGACATGTGTGATGCCCACACTCAACAGTATTCTGGGTCGAAGTGATGATCTCAATAGTAGGGTGCATGGGGAAGGCCACCACCTCCACCATCCTGAGGTTGCCAGGGTGATTAAGGGAAGCACATCCTGAGTGATGCTAACAAACACTGGGAGGGGGGCTCAAGCTGGTTATACCTTCCTGGTCAATGTTGAGGCCATTTGCATATGCAGAGGGGATACTAAAGGACATAATAGAGGGTGCAGGCAGGCCTCCAAAAGCTCCAACTTTGAACACTTTCCACCCACATAGATTCATTGGCCAAGGGTGAACATCTTATGGGCTTGAAGTGTTTGATTATATCATCTATCAATGACTAATTGCTATCCTTTGTAGACTTCAGAATCCAGTCTTGAAAATAGAATAATAGTTAAAAAACATCCGTAGAGATACAATAGTTACACACATCTGGAGACAGATTTCATGGATTTAGCTGAGGCAAGTTGTTAAAGAGCAACTGTAACCTTCAAAGGGAAAAATCATATCCAGAGTCACTACAGTATGCTATCGATAATGTCTAGGCATACAATGGAATGAAGTGTGACCCATACTCGGGAAATAAGGGCCATCAATACAAACTGTTTCTCAGTGCCCTTAAGACAGTGGGTTTGATAGACAAAGGCTTCAAGGAAGTTGCTATAAATATATTCAAAGAGCTTCATGCGTCTATGTTTGAAGAACTGAAGGGGAGTATAACAATGACTCAACAAGGAACTTAAAAATTATAAAACAGAAGCAAATAAAAATTCTAGAGTTAAAGTATAACTGAAGTGAAAATTTCACTATAGGGGCTAAATCATAGATGAAAGATGGCAGAAGAATTGAATTTGAAGGAAGATTAATATAAATTATATAACCTGAAGAACAGAGAAAACAAAGATTGAAGAAAAAGAGCAAAAGACAGATTATGAAAGCTGCAAGAGAAAATGACTAACAGGCTTATGGATTTAATTGGAGGCAGACTTTTCAACTGAAATAATGGAGGCCAGAAAACAATAGAATGACCTATTGAAAGTGCTGAAATTAAAAACAAACTGTTCAACCAAGAATTGACTATCAAAACTTTCCTTCATAAATGAAAGTAAGATGAAGACATTCCAAATAAACAAGACCAGGAGAATTGGTTGCTGGTAGACACGCCTTATAAGATCTATGAAATCTTTTGAGAATGAAAGGTGATTATACTAGATTAAACCCAAATCCCTAGGAAGAAATGAAGTCCCTTCATTCATTCATAAATGGTAAAAATATGGGCTAAGAAAAAAGATGCTTAAGTATATCATTTTTTTAAAGGGGGGGGAGAGAGAATTTTTTAATATTTATTTTTCAGTTCTTGGCGGACACAACATCTTTGTTTGTATGTGGTGCTGAGGATCGAACCCGGGCCGCCCGCATGCCAGGCGGGCACACTACCGCTTGAGCCACATCCCCAGGCCCTTAAGTATATCATTTTATTATTTATTTTAATGTCTTTAAAAGACATTGTATAAAGCATTTATAATACATTGATTGATAATGTAGATGGAACAATGTAAGAGCACATAATCTTTTAAAAACAGGAAAACCTAAAACCTGTGGAACTAGTATTACTGATATCTTTGTTGTTTTTGTACAATAACTAATATCCCTTAAGGATAAAGACAAAAAACTCAACAAAATATTAGCAAACCAAACCTGGTAATACATAAAAAGAATTATTCACCAAGACCAAAAAGGATTTATCCCAGGAGTACATGGTTGATTTAATATCCCAAAATTAATATGTTATATTAACAGAATAAAGGACAAAATCCACATGATCATCTCAATGCAGAAAAGACCTTTAATAAAACGCAATGCTTTATTCATGATAAAAAACTGCCCCCACACTAGAAACAGTAATGGAACCTCCTTCTCAACCTGCTAAAGATCATTACAAATCACCTACAGCTACGTGATGATGGTGAATTCTAGGATTGTAGAATGGGTCATAGATCACTGAACTGTAGGCTTGCACAAAAATGGTATTCATTTCTGGGGAGGTTGTAGTGAAACTGATACTCGCACTTAGAAAACTTATCAACCTTTGTAAAAATGACAAATGTTAAGATAAACATTGATTAATGCAAACTTTTTTCTTTTTTAAAATATTTATTTGGAAATAACTGAAGGAAAATAATCTTAATGCATGGCATGCTCCTTTCAGTATTAGCTTTACTTTAATTTTCTAAATTGACAGAATTGTATGTATTATGTAGCACGTGTTTTGAATTATGTAAACAATATGGAATGAGTAAATTTAGCTGATTAATACATACATCACCTGTCATCGTTTTGGATATTCTGAGCTGAAGGACTGATGTGACTTCCAGGTTGAGATAGCCAAAGATCAGAATGAAATTAATATATAGAAGTTCGGAGAGAAGTTGGGCTGAAAGGGTAGATATTGGAATCATATATATATATATATATATATATATATATATATATATATATATGGGTGCTAGAGAATGAGGAGGAGTTGACTGGGGGAGTTGTGCATTTGGGGAGAGCAGATGAAGTGGAATGATGGATGTTTTAAGGTCAAAGTGTAGAGGAGAAGTAGATGGGGGTGGGCAGTCAGTCTGTCTTACTGTTCTTTTGAGGTGTTTGACAGTAAACGAAGATGAGACAACACTCAAGTTAGTATTTACTCAAGCAAGACAGTGGAGAAGATCTGTTAGAGATTTTTCTTAAGACTTTGGGCTGAAACTCTCCTGTTGCTTAAAGGGCTGCCTAGACTCATCACTGCTGTGAATGCATTCCAACCCCCCCCTGACTTGAACACACACTTGCCTGGCAGATACAGACCTCTTCCAATGAAGCAAACACGATTCCATTGTGTTCTGGGACTGAAATGATTGTCTCCCTCATGATAATTTTCTACTGCAGTGAGAAATGAATTTTAAAAATCAGTCTCTCATTTTTTGGCTTCTTACAATGATTGTCTTCATCAGAAAACAAACTGGATTGACAATTTTGATAGCTTCTTTGTTAAGAGCAGGGTTTTTCTTGTTTTTTTTTTCTTTCTCTTTCTTTTAATCACAGTGTTTAAATAAGCCTTTTAAAAGGTGACTTTAGGGCAACTGAAATCATTAAAGAGGTGGTGAGGTTTACAGATGAGGACCACTGACCAAAGGATTAAAACTCCTTATTCTGGTGTTGTGAAGGAGGAACAGGACAGAATGAAAGTTTAAATTGACAAAAGCTCAGAAAATGTAATCGGATCCATACTTCTTAGGTGGGAGAATGAGGCAGCCTTTTAGAGGATAGTGGCTGCCTCCTAGGGTCTTTGTAAGGATTTAGAGATACTGTATATAAACATGCTTTGTAATCCATAAAGCACTATTCATATGATATTATTGGAACTTGGTGGTGTTTTGGGTAAAAATGACAAACATGAAAGAAACTGCTTTAAAGTTGGGTAGGAAGCCAACAAAGCAAAATAAAAGCTTTATCTGCTTACAGTGCGTCACAGGTGTTTGCTCCTGAGTAGAGTTCCAAGGACTGCTGTGTCATTTTGTATCTTTTGGCCTCTGAAGGTAATCTACCCACATGTTCCTCATAACCTCTTTATGTTAGAAGACACAATGACAGATTCTAAATCCACCAATTCTGTCACAACATTTTAAAATTCTTTTTAGATAGACCTGACAATAGAATGTATTTTGACATTATACATACATGGAGTATAAGTTATTCTAATTTAGGATCCCATTCTTGTGGTTGAACATGGAGTTACAATGGCTGTGTATTCCTATATGAACATAGGAAAGTTATATCCGATTCATTATCTTTCCTGTTCCCTTCCTAGTCCCTTCCATTTCACATATAGCATTTTAAAATCTCCTTTCAATAATAATACATTACTAGAAAATACATTCAGGTAATATAACGTGTAAATATTTAACTCTCCAGGCATTAAAAAAAAAAGTTCTGATTTGTAGAATTTGCCAGTTTCCATAGTATACATGCTTTGTCCATAGCTGACTTCAGCCTACCGGCATGATTGCATGGACTATCAGAAAGAGATGCACAGTGGCATAGTATTATATACTGTTATCACCATCCGGATGATAGAAATTACCAGAGAACATGGATAATGGTAAACAGAGTAAAACAAAGTAATGTGTTTTGAGTATGTATCTTTGAAGAGAAGAAAAAACCCTGAATTGTCCAAAAGCCATGACTAATTACAGGAGTAGTTAAACTTTTCACAAAGAAAATATAAAGGGCTGTGGTCATAATTTCAGTTGTAGAGCTCTTGACTAGCATACCCAAGGCCTACCTAGGTTCAATTCCTTGTATGGAGTGGAGATGGGGGGAAAAATACATGAGTACCAGGTGATTTTATAAATGATATCAAACCTTCAAATCATATCTAATTAGAGCCTTAAGAGTATTTTTCTATTCTCTAAAAATCTTTAATTCATTCTGTAAGACCAGCTAAATCCCAATATCAAAACACATAAGGATTGTATACAAAAATAAAATGAGAAAACTCATGACCAAATAAGAATACATGAGTGCTTCAGTGTTGTACAGAAAAGGGAGTCTGTCATAATTAGTTTTATTCTAAGTAGGCATAGGTAGCTTACTATTAGAAAACTTAAATCTAATTTATTATATTAGATGAAAGGAGATGATCCATAAGATTATCTTTAAAATGCAGAAAAGACTTTTTATTAAAAGCCAGCCCTTTTCCCAATTAAAAAAAAAACTACTATTAGCAAATTGGAAACAGAAGCGGATGTTCTTAATTTGATAAGTAATATCTACTGAAAACCTCTGCAAATATTATTCTCATCATGAATGTTTTAGAAACTTAAAAAAAAAATGGCAACGAGCTGGGTGCAGTGGCAATGCCTGCAACCCTGTTGACTCTGGGGGGCAAGGCAGGAAGATTGCAAATTTTGAGGCCAACCTGGGCAACTTAGTGGGGCCCTGTTTCAAAATATAAAGAGCTGGGGAATGTAACTCAGTAGTGGAACACCCCTATGTTCAATCTCCCATACCACAAAAAATAAAAAAAAATGAGACAGTGAGGCTGATTGTCACAGCTTCAAATCAACATTTTCCTAGAAGTTTTTTAACCACTACAGTAAGAGTAAAAGAAATATATACAGTATAACAGATGGGAAGGGCGAGATGAAATAAGAGAAATTAGAATATTCTCTAACAGAATGAGGCTAGTCATAGAAGCACGATTCTTGGAACTATGTTGTGTTGAAACAGGATAGATGGATTGAGTGATAGAACTGAACAGACTCAGTCCCACATGTGGAAATCTGATAAAGAACAAAGGTGGCCTCACAGATCATTGGGGAAAGGGAGGACTACTTAGTAAGTGGTTCTGGGACACTCATGATTTGTATGGATATAAACAATTCTTATGCTACACATAAAAATAAAAACTCCAGGTAAATGAAAATTTAAAAACTTTTACAAGAAGATGGAGGAAAATCTGCTATAGTTAGCTTTTTTAGTAATCACAAAAGGACATAAGAGTTTTCTGTATTTGACCAAATTAAAACTACAAATTAAGTTTGTATTCAGCCAGGCAGAAAGGATCAGCCCCTCTGAGTGAGAATATGAAACTAGGAGTACTGATGGGCTAAAGTGGAGCAGCAAGAGATGAGACCTGCAAAGTGTCCCCTTGCACCTTCAGCTGGGAACCAATCAGTGCAAATAAGTGAGGATGCTACTGATGTGGGGAAAGAACCACCCAAGAGGAGTAGAGGGAGCAATACTCAGAACTCACATAGGGCTAGAAATGTTCCCACCATCACATGTGGAAAAACTTCATAATTTGGTAGAGTACTCAGAAGGATTCTGCCTAGCACTGGGGCAAAATTAGCCCTCTGCTAAAATTACTGTGGTTCTGCCTAGCAACTCTTAAAAGCAATACCAGAAGGGATAAAGTATGTCTAGTGAAATTAGCAATATCCCAGAAAGAAGTTCAATAATTAGAGAAATTCCAAAGTATTCAGCACTTAATAAAGCAAATTTATAGTGTCTGGCATCACATAAAAAAAATTGTCCTACAAAGAAGTAGGAAATTATTATGTAAAATGAGGGGGGGAAAATCCAATCTGGCAAATCTAACCCAGAAGTGATAACAGAAGATAAAATAAGGAGACAAGACATTCAAACAATTATAACTGTAGTATTCCATATGTTCAAGAAATAAAAGACTGAGCAATGTTAAGAGGAGTCACGAAAGAGATAAAAAACTGCATCCAACTTCTTGGGATGAAAATTGCTATAAAGTAGAAAAACATGCTGGGTGGATTTAAAAGTAGATTTGTGTTTTTAGAAGAAAGATTAGTAATCTTAGCTGGGTGTTAGGGACTCGCCTGTAATCTCAGCTACTCCAGAAGCTGGGGGCAAGAGGATCACAAATTAAAGGAAACGAAAAACTGGGGAATGTCACTTGGTGGTAGAGTTCCCCTGGGTTCAATCCCTAGTAGTGAAAAAAACAATCGTGGCCATTTCAACAAACTGTCCATAATGAAACACAGGGTGGGGGAATACTTGGAGTAAGAGAATTCTGCTTTTTGGAAGGTACTGTTTAAAAATAAGCATTCTACTAGAGAGAGAAAAGTATTTGAAAATCACATATCTAATAAGGGTTTTTAACCAAAATCTACAAAGAACTCTTCAAACCCAATAAGAAAACATCCAACCAGAAAGAAAAGAGATTTTAACTGTTACCTCATCAAATCAGATATAAAGGGGCCAAATAGGCACATGAAAAGGTATTCGATGTCATTGGTTAAGAAATGACATCCACCCAGTGCATGCCTGTAATCCTAATGGCACAGGGGGCTGAGGAACGAAGACTGCAAGTTTGAGACCAGTCTCAGCAATTTAACTAGGCCCTAAGTAACTCAGATTGTCTTAAAACAATACAGGGCTGGGATTATGGCTCAGCGGTTAAGCATTTCTGTGTTAAATGCCCAGTACTAAAATAAAAACAAAGGGCTGGGTATAACTCAGGGTTAAAGCTTCCGTGGGTTCAATCCCCAATACTGCCCCCTGCAAAAAAGATTGGGGATGAAGCTCAGTAGTAAAGTAGCAGAGTTACCCTAGGTTCAATCCTCAGTACCACAAAAATAAAACACATGAAAATAAAAAATAGAAAGGGCTGGGGGTATAGCTCAGTGGAGAGTGCCCTTGGATGAAATGTCACTCTATTAGAAGTGGTGATGGTTTAATGCATATGCAAAAGTTATTTTGCCTCAGTAAAATTTTAAGTAAAAAAAATTAAGGCAAAAGAGTTAGGAATGCATAATTTATGATAGTAGTTACTTTGGAGGAGGCTCGGAAGGAGCACAGAGGTGATGGTGCTAGGATTGGTAATAGCCTACTTCTTAGGGGAGGGGGTTCATCACTTTCATGTGATGCGTAAAAAAAAAATTGTTTTATGTACATGAATATTAAATGCTGCTGGCAGTAAAAAGAAATTCCTGGCATCTTCTGCTGAGTTATAAAGTCGAGAAAGCATGGCCTATGAGGAAGACTGCAGGCAGTTCAACATATGCAGAGCTGGGAGTGCAAGAGGTCTGCAGCAAAATGGAAGATATAAGGGGCCCGCAGGTGCTAGGGAGGATAGGTCTCTGTGTGCCACACCAAGAGGCTTAAACTTCACTTGTGGACACTGGGAAGCTACTGGAGGATTTCATGCAGAGAGGACACAAGTTTGGACTAGAATTTTAGAAGTTTCTCTTTGTGGAGATTAAATGGAAGGGATTGGCACTGATCCAGGAGACAATTAAAATGCAGTTGGAGTAATCCACACATGAGAAGGTGAGGGCTATGGAAACAGAAAGGGGCAGATTCGAGAAAGTGCCAGAAAAAGTAGGACAGAAACCAAAAAGGCGTTGTCATAGAAGTCGGGAAAAAAGACATAATTGTCAACAGTTGTATATTTTTGCAGAAAAGGCAAATACAGCTGGGTGCTGTGGCACACATCTGTAATCTCAGCAACTTGGGAGGCTGAGGCAGGAGGATTACAAGTTCAAGGACAGCTTTGGCAACTTGGACCTTTTCTCAAAATACTGAGGATGTGGCTTAGTGGTAAAGCACACTGGGTTCAATCCCCAGTCACACCCACTCCGATCCCCCCAAACAAAAATACAGAGACTATGAGGTCAATCAGAAGACCTGATAGACTTGTTGAGAACATCCCTGATGGGGTACTGAAGGTAGATGCTGGAAGCTCTGGGTTCAACCTACAGTGAAGAAATGGAGGTGCCTGGCAAGATTTATTTCCAGAAACTAGTATGTGCCTGGGGGAGAGGAAGAGACTTATTTATACATAGAGGGAAGGAGAAGAAGTTGAAGACGCTACAGATGGAGGGACAGCGAGTTCCCCAAGTTGGGCTCAGACTTGATGTGAAGGCAGCTTACCTCCTCCTCTTCGCTCTAGAAGAGTCTGAGAATGTGCAGGTGTAGATGTGATGACTGGGATAGAGGAAACTGGGAGGTGTTCGATAGCTTTAATTGTTTGGGTGAAATGAGAGTTGTGCTGACTTCTGAAATGGGGTATAGAAATTTGAAACAGCTATAACCATATATTAAAGAAGAAGTTAACCAAAAAACCCAGCAAGCAAATAAAAGCCCCTGAAAAATGTTGCTATGGTTAGGGCCACTGTGTTGTCCAGTTTATGTCATGCATAGGAGTAGAGACAAATATCCTCATTATAGTCCACATGAATCATGCCCGAGAGGGTTGTGAAGTGGGCAACCTAAGAAGTCTCAGCTGTAGGTTAGGCTGAGATTAGAAACCATAAATTTCCAGTAAGAACAATTGGCTGTTTGATTTTTCTCTAAGACTTTTGGGAGCATAGACTGTAAAGACAAATGTACTGAATGTTGAAGATGGTGGTTAGAGGGCGATGGAAATGATGAAATTCAGTCTATTCCAGTTCAGATCTCTGTGTGCTCCCCTCCCCTCTTTGGTTGTCTCTTCCAAAAAGCTGTAAGCCCCACAGTGATGTGACCAGTACTCATGTCCACTCTATTCCCATGCATGGGTCAGTGCGTGTATTAAGCAGTGCATCCACGTCTGTTGGCTGCTGCTTGTAAGATAAGGTTTTATGGGGAGTGGAGTTACATCACTAACAGTCATAAGCCAGGCTAGATGTTTAAGAGGTTTCCAGCGTATGATGAAGTAGTAAAATGAGCACGTTTTGTAAAAGGGTTATAAGCCAGTGGAAAACGAAAGATATGCTTGTGTATTTTGGAGTTTCAAGGGTTGATGAAGTTGGAATCAAGTCATGAGAGACCAGGGAGGGGCTTGTAACTGGATGAGAACATCTGTGTTTGAGATTTTTAGAAATAGTACAAGCCTGTGAAGTGAAAAGTCCTAGACATTTCTGGGGCAGTGGGTGCTGCGGTGGAGGAGGATGTGCTTAGGTATTGAGAAGCAGAACTGAAGAAAATTACACAGGAAGTTGCTCTAAACTGATGACTGGAGCTGAACCCAAAGCAAGTGTCCTCATCGTGGCCGAAGGTAGAGAGGGCTAGAGGGATCCAAAAACAGGTGACTTAAACCTCAAAGAAGAGAGGGCTTTTGCAAGAGGGAAGAAAAATAGTGTTCTAGAAAAGGCAGCAGTATGTGGCATATAGATAGCTGTTTGCATTTAATAGGGTGCGGGGGAGATGGCTTGAGTTCAGCAAGGTTATTGTTTGTAATGAGGTGGATTTTTGGCTCTAATCCTTGTCCTGAACCTCATATCTCTCTTTGTATATAATGCACGGTCAATAGCTATAATGTGGATTTGATATTTTAATAAAATTAAAATCACACTGTTACAGGAAAAGCATCTACAGGATTTTATCCTGTTACCAATACGTTTTCCCATGCCTGAGGATAGCTTATCCTATCAACCCCTAGAATCATGACCAGAAGGGTACCTAGAAAGAAACGCTTCTGCTGGGCAGCTTCGTAAACTCAGCTCAACAAGTAACTGGCAGACAGATAGCTTCCATTAGGTGAACTCCAGAGAAGCACCCTCTCGGCAGCTTTGCCCTGTTTTATAAATTACATATGCTGCAGGTTCAAATGCTCTGAGCCTCAGCAGCATGCTCTTTGGCAGGTTAGCACAAGTGTCTCCATTTTATTCTTGCCTCTGGATCCCATGCTGTACAAACCCTATTGCATTTTGTTTTTCTGGCTGCACTGAGGCTTTCATTCCGATGCTCCATCCCCCTTTATATCATGCACCTGGATAGAGGATGTCAATACCAGTGGAGTCCTGTCAGACCCCTGACAACAGGGTATGTCCAGCCCGGCTCCTGGACCCCCTTTGTGCTATTTGAGTCTGAAGAGAGTCTTACTGCACCTTTAGGATAAGACTTTCTAGAAAAACTTTCCTTCCTTCCCTTGTCATTAAGAATAACTCTTTACTGGCCTAATCTTTTTATGTCACTTATAGCACTTTACACATTCATGTATTATTATCTTGCTAAATCTTTTCACTTTAAGGTTTTTTTTTTTTTTTCATTTTCTAGAAGGTGAGTCCCATAAAGGTGGAGATCATTTGATTTGCTTAACATTGAATCTCCAGGTCCTAGCACAAGGCCTGGCACATGAGGCCACTCAATAAGCAGTTGTCTCAAGTCAGTGGTTGTTAGCCTTTCCTACATCATTATCAAAAGGAGGATAAAAGTACCAACTCCATAGAGTTATTGTGACAATAGGTTGGGATGATGCACACAGAGCCCTTAGCACAGTATCTGCCACAGGACTTATTAGTCCCAATAAATGACAGGTAGTGATTGGACACGTTCTGGGGCCCTTATTCAGGGTTGTCTTGGAGATTTTTGAACTCTTGAGAAATGAGCAGCCACTGCCAGCTTCCCACTTGCCCTCCCCTTTCCTGAGCAGTAGGTGGCACTCTAGAGGGTGAGCACAAGGGCTCTGTTAGCTGGCACTAAGGAACAGGCACATGGGGAAGACGCTGACCTCCTGTTTATACATCTGTTTTTGTTCTTTTTTTTTTTAAATTTTTTTTTTATTGGTTGTTCAAAACATTGTAAAGCTATTGACATATCATATTTCATACAATAGATTCAAGTTGGTTATGAACTCCCAATTTTACCCCAAATACAGATTTGTTCTTGTGTCTGTGCGGCTTGGCAAGAATTTCCTCATTGGATGCTTTTGATTAAAGCAGGTTTCACATGGTTAGTTTGCCTTTCTTCCATTCTTCCTTTTTAAAATCCTCCTTATACCCAGCCCATTGAGTCAGTGTCTTTGTATAATGTTATCTCATAATGTTGCAAAGGCCTGTAATTGGGGTGAGTGGCTCTGTGCACAGAATATAATTGCTTTTGCAGCAGCTTGAAATGTGCCAAAATAATGACCAGATGAACCATTATAATGGGCAATATAGCTAATTGTGGCAGATCTTCAGGCATCACTAAAACGAACAGCAGAAGCTTGGACCATTTGCTAATGTACCCCTTCAGTGCCTGGGTTGACTTATTTACTCCACTAGCATTTCTGAGGTGCTGTGTCATACCCAGGCTGCACGGAGGTGCTATGGGAGGCAGATAAATAGCAGAAGGCACAAGTACTGCCTTTGATCCTGCCATCTTTGAGGGAGAGAGAAGATACCCTGGGATGGAAGTGGGGGTGTTGGGTTTAAAGTTGTTTTACCAAGCAAAAGGGTGACCTGTTTGGAATGTGGTTGGTTGGAGAATACTGCTTAGAAGAGGTAAGCTTAGGGTTTGGTCTTGAGGAAAGTGGGAGTATATGAGTTGAGAGCTAAGGCATTAGAAAGGAATCTAACGTGACAAAGTTAAAGAACAAGTATTCCAAGTGGTCAAGTCTCCAAGGAAACAAGGAGCCTAGAGATTTCAGGAGCTGTGACGGCTGTTACGTGGAGTTTGCAGAAAACATGAGAGCCAGAAGACTCGTGTATGAAACTGAACTTAGTTTTGAATGGTTGTGGCATACCCCAGGGAATTCCTGGCGTTCTCCTTTCTCCCTTTATATGTAAAAATAATATACTAGTAAAGAACTAGACATGGTGACACATGCCTATAATCCCAGCAACTCAGGAGGCCGAGTGAGACAGGATTGCAAGTTTGAGGTCTGCCTCAGCAATTTAGTGAGATCCTGTCTTAAAATTTAAACATAAATAAATAAAAAGGACTGGAGATGTAGCTCAGAGGGAAAGCACCTCTGGGTTCAATGCCTAGTACACAAGATAATAGTATTAGAAGAAAATACTTGCTGACCCTTGCCCTAGTCCAATCATTTTCCATTTCTTCCTGTTTTCTTCCAGTCCTTACCTAGAATGTACACATAATTTATGTAGCTAGGCACACTTTTGTGTATCATTTTTTTCATTGAGTCATAAACCTTTTCCTATTAGTCATCAAAATTATAATTTTAATGAGCTTGTATTTGTGTAGTGCTTTGAATGTAAAAACTTCTTTATATCCATTATCTTGGATGGCTATCACTACAACCCCCCGAGATAAGACAAAGTCCAGTTTGATGGGATTTTCACAGTGACTAAGATCAGAGTGAGCAAGTCAAGTCAGGATTTCAAGACCTTTTTTCATTTTACTTACTGATAATTTATGTTAACTTGGGGAAAGATTATACAGTTATTTTTAATTATTGTGGGATATATAGCCTGTTTTGTATCAGTTCATCCTTTCTACCAGTTGTGTCTCAGTGAACTTTGTACATTTGACCAATTTACATTTTATTTATTTTAAAGGGAGAAATTTAGACTGAACATTTACTTTTCACACAGAACCATTGGTATGAATGGGGAAGGTTGAGCTATAAATGGGGGAGGAGGAATAACTCTAGGACAAGAGGTCTTGCCCTTGTTCAGAAGCTACCTCCTTAGAGGCCAATCTAATTGCCAACATCATTTAGCAATTATTTGTGAGGTGCCTGTTCAAGCTAGGCATATGGGGATAAGTAACTTCTGGGGTCTTAGTATTGAAACAGAGTCCCTGCCCTGAAAAAGCTAATAGTTGCTGATGTAAAATAATAACCCTGCCTTAAAGGAAATAAGAAAATAGTTTATTCTGAACCAAATATGAATGGCCATAACTTGGATACTTGGCTTTAACTTACGCTGAATGACAAATTGAGCCATGGAAGAGGTCACATGAATTTTCTTAGTCACAGAACAAAAAGTCACAAATCAATAAATACATCTTCCAGTCACATTGGTGATAACATCAGAACATCAAGTAGGTGGGCTACAGCAAGTCATAGAGATCTCTTGTATAGCTTTCAGATGTCATAGCATCTTAACTTTAGGGTTGGTAGAGGCTAGAGGTCTTCTAGCTAAGCTTTACACACTGAGAATCTTATCTATTAGTTAGAAGAATGTTATTTCAAATACAAAATTAAGCTAAATGGTTATTAAAGGGCCAAAGATGGCCCAAGATCATTTTTGCTCTGGACTTTGAAATTTCATCTCTCCACAATTACGGTATTCTAGTCAGCCAGGGTTAAGTGCTGTACAGAATCTTCAGTATAGTTGTGGTTTCTGCAGAGAACTTCACAGTTCCCCCATTGACTGAGCACCACACTGTATACATGTGGAGGACAAAAGTTGCTTTATGTCCCATCAGGCTCGGAAGTTTCATTGCTAGAATCTGATAAAGATGCGGCTGAGTAAGCAGGAAAATGGTCCTCAGAAGAGGAAGGGAGATAGTTGTTAAAGCCATATTTTGGTATTACCAAGATTCTTGTCGGGGAGGTACAATCACATTACAGAATTTAGACACTCAATATCTTCTTGAATATTTTTTTTGCAACAAAATCATTTCTTCCTCATGTACCAAATATTGTTCATAATTGGGATAGAGACAAAAGGCTAGACTTACAAGAATTTGGGATTCCACAGGTTTTATAATCCTGGAAACTTGGATGCTGAGGCAGGAGGATGGCAATTTAAAGGCTAACCTCAGCCACACTATTTGCCCAGGTTGGCCTTGAACTTATGATCCTTCTGCCTCAGCCCCCAGATTCACTGGGATTAGGCAAGCAGGACTACACCAGCTCATAATATTAGGAGTTTCCCATCATTTTATTTCCTTGTGAAATAATGTCCCCTTATGTGTCTATTTTTTCCTCCAAAATTAATTCTTTTTAAGGAATATCTTCATTTACAGCAAGTAAAACTTGTCGTAAAATTTTGAGTCTCCAAAATTCCTAGTCTAAACCTCCAGTGAGGCCTCTTGGTTCTAATATTTAACCAATTTTGGTAAACTTGCCATGAATGTTGTTGTCATGGAGATTATATAATAGGGCCCTGCCCGTCTAAAACCTAGAATTTTTCTTATCTAAAATGTACCATATAATGAGAGAATTATTTTCTGAGGGTAGCATAGAATTTGAAGCTTTCCAAGTGTAAAGACTCGGTTTAAATCAGGCGATTTGGGTAAGCAGTCATAACAAAAGCATGATTAATAGAAAAAACATAATATCATCAGCATTTGTAGTTTCACTAAAGTCATTAAGTTTAGCACTATTCTCATCATTTAAGGAAACGTACCAAAGCAAATTTCATATTTCAGACAATATACAAAGGTATTCAGGACTATAACAAATGTTTGTTAGAGGGGTTTGGGGGCTCATTTACTTGGGGTTCCTGATTGTTGACACAGTTAAAGATGAGTATCACTCAGTTTTTCAGAAGTCCTAAATAGTGTCCTCATATCTGAATTTGGACACGTTTGAAGTAAGAAATGTGAACCCAAGAGTTTATCTCCTGAAATTTTGTGGAACAAAATGCTTACTTTTACTTGACGAGGAGAATCCTACAAAAATTTTTTTGTGGTTTCTCCTCTAAGAGATGAAATAATCTAATTTTTGGTCTATTGTATTAGTTTTTCATCTCTGACAAAATGTCTGAGAAAATTCAACTTAGAAGAGGAAAGCTTTATTTTGGCTCATGGTTTTAGAGGTTTGGGTTAATGGTCAGCTGATGAGGTAACACTTCTTGGCAGAAGGGTGTAGCAGAGCAAAGCTGCTCACCTCATGGCTGCCAGGAAACGGGATGGGGCCTGAGACAAGAATAGGTCCCAAGGGCATACCCCTAGGGACATACTCCCTTGAACTAATTGCCACCCCCTGCAATTTCTACCACCTCCCAATGCTCTATTCACTACAAATCCATCAATGGATTAATCCACTGAGGCAGAGTCCTCATGATCCAACTGCTTTTTGAACATTGCTGCATCTAATGAGTCATGATCTAAATCATGACTCATATTTATTCAATCCTTTGATTCTTGGGTGATCTCTGTGGAAAGAATCTGAAGTTCCTAGTTGAGATCAACTTTGTGTGTTCCACAAGCAGTGGGTATTATCTCAGAGCATTCAGCCAGCCTTCTTATTAGAAATTATAATTCTGTAAAATTTTGATGGTTATATGGTACAAAGTTTTTTTAAAAGAATAAAAACTAATAAGGGCAAAACAAGACCTGATTTGTGTAATTTTGAACCCCAAAACATATTTTTCTTATAAGAATATAATGTTTTTTTACCAAAGATAATCAAAGAAAAACTCATCTGTGAGTTTAGTTTTTTTCAGAAAACTAAGAAAAACTGGATGGCAAAAGACTTAGAATGGCTACGATTAATGACTATTTATTATTGGCAGCAAAATGTGGTTATTGTGTAGCACATAATAATTTGACATTAGGATTATGACTGACATCAGAGACATATCTAGGCATGTCATATGACTTTAGAATATATATTAATAGTGTATTTATATAAACATAGGTCTAATGTGTCTTTTGGACTTCCAAGGGGCCTCTGAAATACCAGTGTCAGTTCTAGACAAAAAAAGACTTAATTTCAGAATTTGTCAAATGTATAAAAATTTTAAAGCATTTTGTTAAATAAGGTCATTGTGAAATAAAGTGAAGTAAACTTTAAGGATAGGAGCATGAGAAACAATAGACTGTTCTAGATAAATTTCCTAATAAAATAAAGAAAATCTTCTCACAATTTCCTATTAAAGAGCAGATCACTACTCTAGGAAAACTCCTTGTCATTTAAACACAGATGATCAAACTTTAGTTTTGCGTCAGTGTACCTTTGGTAACTCTTCAGCCTCTGAAAAATGTATCAGCAACTTTCATCAACTTGATCACATGTAAAATCTTCCACAGGTTACTTTTCTTTTTTTAAATATTCCTTTATCAGATGCTTTGACAACTTTCTAAATCTTTCACAACTGGTGTGAACCCTTAGTTTTTACTAAACTTTGCTATTTTGAAGCCATAGTTATCTTTAGGGCCCCTCCCCACCAAATCTTTTTCCCTCAACACATTCTCATATTCTATAACTTTTTAAAAAATATTTCCTTTTCCTCAGAGTTGTTGTTTTTTTCCCTTTCTATTTTTAGTTTTGGTTGTCAATCTTTAGCAGTTACGTAGCCTAATGATTTTTAAAAGTATGTGCCTTCAGCAGGGCACAGTGGTGCTCCCCTGTAATCCCAGCAGCTTGGGAGGCTGAGACAAGAGGATCTCAAGTTCAAAGCCAGGCTAACTCTCACTGCTAATCTACTCAGTGAGACTCTGTCTCTAAATAAAATACAAAAAGGGCTGGGGATGTGGCTTAGTGGTCGAGTGCCCCTGAGTTCAACCTTGGTATCAAACAAAGTATGTGCTTTCTCATAACCAAGTTTTGAGGTGTGGAAATGGATCCAAATACATTTAATGTAGTTAATAAGCTAAATAAATGCTGCTTGTTCTGTGATACTGAAGGTTTGCAGAACTGTTACATAATAGCTAGACAAAGTCTTTCTCATTAAAAATAGTAAATTGAATTACATGATCCAAATATACATGTTTATTTCATGAACACCATGTGTTTGCAAGGTTTTTTGTTGATTTGTTTGCTTACTACATCTTTCCTACTTACCATTCCCTTCCATCCAATCCCCATGTAGTCAATGTTCCCAATCTATATACCTTACTCCATTTCCATGTGTGTTAGCTTTTCATTGTTGTGATCAAAATGTCTGACAAGAACAACTTAGAGGAGAAAATGTTTATTTTGGGCTCATGGTTTCAGAGGTTCAGTCCATAGTCACCCAGCTTCATTCCTCTGGGCCTGAGTAGGCAGAACATCATGGTGGAAGGGTGTAATGGAGGAAGGCTGCTCAGCTCATGGCAAGCTAGAAGGAGAGGGAAAGGGGTGGGGATAGAAAAAAGGCAGGGATGAATATAATCCCTACAGTTCGGTACCAGTAATCCATTCAAATTATGAATCCATTAAGTGGATTAATCTACTGATTAGATTGCAGCTCTCATAATTTAATCATTTCATCTTTGAATATTGCTGCATTGTTTATCACATGAGTTTATTGGAGTACACCTCAATCCAACCAAACCATTACATAATAAAGGCAAAATGTCAACGTTTATAGAACTTAAACCTGATTAATAATTGATGTTTTAACATTTTAGTTTAACCAAGACCTCTAATGACTATTACAGAATTTAATGAAACATAACCTTAAGATTTTAGGTTACTGAAGATTTTTGAAGCTCTGAGGGATTCATTTGTAAATGTTTATCCCATTGTCTGAATAAAAATTTCCATGAAATTTCTACTTATTCTAAATAGTTATACATGACAGTAGAATGCATTTTTGATACATCATACATAAATGGAATATAACTTCTCATTCTTCTGATTGTACATGATATAGAATCACACCAGTCATGTAATCATATATGCACACAGGGTCATAGTCTGATTCATTCTACTATCCTTCCTACTCCCATACCCTCTTCCCTCCCTTAACTCCCCTCTGTTTAATCCCAAGTACCTCTATCCTTCCCTAGCCCCCCACTATTGTGATTTAGCATCTGCATATCAGAGAAAACATTCAGCCTTAGTTCATGGAAATTTTGAGACATAAAAAAAAAGCTAGTTTCCATATAACCTTTTTTTTTTCTTAACAGCATATTGATGTTAGGCAGTCTTTACCTAGAAAGAGTTCTATAATGTTAAATGGGTATTTTATTGGTTAAAAGACAGCTGCCCTTCCTTCCTTCCCTACTCCCTCCCTCTCTTCCTCCCTTCCTTTCTATTTCTTTCTCAAACCCAGGGGCACCCTACACAGAGCTACATCCCAGCCCTTTATTTTTAGATAAGATCTAAGTTGCCCAGGCTGGCCTCCAAATTTTGATCCTCCTGTCTCAGCTTCCTGAGGAGCTGCAATTGCAGGTATGTGCCATTGTGCCAGGCTCACAGCTGCTTTTCATTAAACCAATATTAAACAGGTTTTAAGACTTTGTCAAGTCACATAAACCTTGTCAAGCATTTAAGGTCATTTTTTAAAAAATTGTGAGTGCTAATTTATTTCTAAGTCAATTTGTTACCAATTAAATGTGAAAACATGAGCACATGTGTAAATGTAGCACACAACATGTACATGCAGAAACATAAAAATAGAAAACAAAAAAAATTTTGTAGTTCTCATTTAGATTCATTATTTGACAGTTTTCAAAGTTTTGGGGTTTTATAATTTTCTTTAAATTCTGGATCTGCTTGCCTTCTCCACATCCCTAAGCAATCCTTAACCCTAAATTTGTACTTCCAAAGGTATGACTTGGTCGAAAGGAGGCAGAAAATTTACATCTTGAAGACCGAACAGAATCTGAAAACCATTTCAGGAAGGCTAAATAAAAACTTCAGTTAACTCATGTGATAAACAATGCAGCAATACTCAGAGATAAAATGATGAGATCACAGCTCTATAATCACTGGATTAATCCATTTGAGGGATTTATAATTTGGATGGATTGCTGGGTGGGAATGGTAGGGATTATATTTTGTTCCTGCCTTAGGACCAAAAGGGCCCTAAGATGTTATCATAAACTAAATCAGAGTACAGGAAATATACCACATTTTCTTTATCTATTCATCAATTGATGGGCATCTAGATTGGTTTCATAATTTGGCTATTGTGGATTGTGCTGCTATAAATATTGGTATGTATCACTATAATATGCTGATTTGAGATTTTTTGGATAAATACCAAGGAGTGGGATAACTGGGTCATATGATGGTTCCATTCCTCATCTTTTGAGGAATCTTCATACTGCTTTCCAAAGTGGTTGTACTAATTTGTAGTCCCGCCAACAGTGTATAAGTGTACTTTTCTTCCCACATCCTCATCAGCAATTATGGTTATTTGTATTCTTGATTGTTGTCATTCTGACTGGGGTGAGATGAAATCTCAGTGTAGTTTTGATTTGCATCTCCCTGATTGCTAAGAATGTTGAACATTTTTTTTCCACATCTTTGTTAGCCATTTGTATTTTTCTTTTGAAAAATGTCTCTTTAGATATTTCACTCTTTGTAGCCATTAAAAAGAATGAAATTATGTTATTTGCTGGTAAATGAATGGAACTGGAGAACGTCAGGCTAAGTGAAATAAACCAGACTCAAAAAGTCAAAGGTTGAATGTTTTCTCTCATGTGGAAGCTAGCAAGAAAAAAAAGAATTAAAAAAAAAATGTCGGGAAAGTAGAAGGGAGAATAGTAGAACAGAAGAAGGGCACCAAGGAGCGAGGTAGGTGAGGCGGCAAAGGGGAAGAACTGGGGAATAAAGTTGAACAAACTATGCTATGTGCATGTATGGATATATCAATGCATTCCCATTTTATATATAACTATACTGTACCAATTACAACCAAGTAAATGGAAGGGAGACCAGTAGAGGAAGGAGTCATGGGGAGGAAAGAGAAGAGAGAAGGGAATTGAAATGGAGGAAAAAAACATGTTACATGCATTTATGACTATGTCAAAATGAACTCCACTCTTATTATATAACTTTAGCGCACTTAAAAATTAAAAACAATTAAAGCATTGAATTCTTGAACTAAATAGTACAAGAGAAATTCCTGCCAAGCAATAGTGGAGTGGCTGGGGAATTCCCACCATCTATTCCTAGGAATTCTAGGAGCAGTTTACCCCGATGGGCTTGAATTAAAATCTGTGAATATTGTCTTTAGGACCATTTTCAGGCCATTTATCTCCTGATCCCAAAGAATATTGGCACCAAGTATTACAAAAGAATGTTTTTTCTTTTCATTGATTCATTGTTGAAAGTTGCCCCAATTTTAGAGAATGTAACCCAGAAAGCATGGGGACCAAATTAACATTTCTCATTGCATCGACATTTAGACATGACTGGTCCAAAGTGTTTGTGTGTGTGTGTGTGTGTGTGTGTGTGTGTGTATGTGTAATTATTTTTTGTTGTTTCAATGCCCAAGGCCCCTAGTTCATGCAAGAAGACCAAATTAGGAATAATAAATGTTCCTCATTGAGGGAAACATAAAGCCAAGTCATCCTTAAATTTTCCAGTTTTTTTCTAAGTACTTATAAGTTGCAGCTTCATAATCATTAAACATAAAGCCAACTGGTACCAAATGACCATTTTTCCCCAAATATTTCCTCCTATAATGGAGGAGTGGCAAGATGAAGACTAAATATCTTAAGCAATTGTTCTGAGAAAGGTTCTGCAACAGCAAAGGATTTCCAAATTTATCAGCTCAGAATGTACCAAGGATCAACCAAACAGAGGAGTTGATCTAGATTGTAGACACAAAGTACCCATTTCGTGCCTGGCACCAATCTGGGCGACTCCATTGGTGCAAATGGACCATCCCTGGGGTCCCAGGTGGAGCATGAACATTGATTATGTAAAATAACAACTCTGCTTTAAAGGAAACAAGAAAATAGTTGTGAGTCAAATGAGTAACCCTGGTCCAGGTACTTGGATTCAAGTTACACTGAATAACAAGTTACACCATGGAAGAGGTTACATGAATTTTTAAAGTTATAGAACAAAAGAAAGTCATAAATCAATACATCTGTCAATCACATTGGTGGGAACATTGGATAGGTGTGCTACAGTAAAGCTGGGTGATCAATTCTATAGTTTTCAGATGTCTTAGCTTTAAGATTGGAGGCTAGAAGGAATTCTAAGCTTAACTATACATTCTTAAAAGCTTATTAGTTATAAGAATGTTACATCAGATACAAAAATTAGGCTAAAAAGTAATTGAAGGGCCAGAGATAGTCCAAGATCAGTTTAGCTCTGTACCTCTCCATAATCATGAAGTCCTAGTCAGTCTGCAGAATTTTTAGTATAGATGCATCTTTTGCAGAGAATTGCAGTTCACAGTGCTATGTATGGGGTAGTGAAGGGATAAAAAGTCAATCAGGCTATGGCATAGCGGTGACTTCACAGCAGAGGTTTGGGCTGGTACCTGGGCATTGGGGCTACTCTGGCTGAGAGGTCAAGGAAGAGTTTTGAAGTGGGGAGTTGGCCAGGTGAAAAGTGGGAGGAGAGTGAGAAGAGACATTTCAGTCATGGGGACCAGCCTACATGAAAGAAGTGGTAAGACAGACCAGGACACATCTGAGAATTCAAGTCACCGAGTGAGCATGTCTGAGAGAAGAGAGGAAGAAGGTAAGGGGCCCATCCTAAAGGTGGGGGGGTGAGTGAGAATAGCACAGGTAGAGCATAGAGCATAAATTTGCTCCTTTGTTTATTCTGTCTCTTTTTCTGTCACTGAAGCCCCAGACAGTATATCTGCATCTGAAGTTGGATGAGTAATACAGGAGTTTCCAAAACCAGACCTGTCTCAGTGACTCTCTGCCTCACAAACAAGTGCCCTGGTTTTTGTAACAGTGAAGGAAATGGAAAAGGATTTCAGATTCTGAAACATGGTTTCTGCCTCTGGACTTTTGCTAGGGAGGGGCTGGGCATCTTGCCTCCTGAGGCCAGCCAGCATGCCTCTAGGCGGCCAAGACAACAGCTGTCCCCCAGATTCTCCAAAAAGTACAAATCATGCCTCTGGCCACCAGAACATGCTTGGACCTACAGAGGTATAAAGTCTGGCTTTCAGGGTGCTATTTCTAAGATGTTAGCAAAATTATTTTATGAAGGCAGAGTGGGGTACTCTTGATAAAAGAGCTTCATGAACTGTTAAGCGGCAAGTAGATGCTGTGTATTCATGAAAGACTGTGGCACTGGCAGCATTCTGGGTGCTGAGGACAGGGCTATGCCCAGCAGGACAGTATTTATATTCTAGTGTACCCAAGGTCACAACATAAAACCTCTAGTGTGTTAATGGGCCAGATGCTTGGCGAAAAAAAAATGAACCAGAAAAAGGCGAAAGGGTCTGTTGGGTTGGGGGTTATAATTTAAGTGGAATGTCAGGAAAGGCCTCTTTGGAGAAGGTGACATTTGAGAAGCAGCCCAAAGTGAGTGAATGAGGGATATTGGAAGATCCTACTGGAAGGATTTTGGCTTTCATCCCTAGAGGATGCCCTTGGAAAGGCCTTTGTTAAGACTTTTTCTCTTGCACTGCTGTGGCCTGCTAGCCATTCGGAGCCAGGCAGCTTGAGTTTGAACCTGGCTTTGCCATGTACTCATTTTGTCATCTTGTATATGTTACTTAACCTTTCTGTGCCAGTTTCCTTTGTAAAATGAGGACAATAGTACTTCCTACCTTACAGGAGATGATTTAAATGAGGTCATGCTTACAACGCATGCTTTCAATGTGTTTGGCACATGGAAAACGCTGAGTAACAGTTTATTTAAAAAAATTTTTTTAAGTACTATGGCCTAGGGACTCAAATAGGTATTTGTGGACCAGTAGTTGTAGCAGTATTATTCACAGTAGTCAAAAGGTAGGGACAAGCAGTGTGGAATATATACACAATGAAAAATACTCATTCACAAAGGAAATAAAATTTAGACACATGTGATAGCACATTTTCAAGGTTCATCCATATTATGTAGAATAACCAGATAGAAAAAGACATACTATGATCCATTTTCATAAGATACCTAGAATAGACCAATTCATAGAGACAAAATAGATTCAAGGGTACCAGGGGTGAGGGAGGAGAGAATGGAGAGTTATCATTTCATAGATACTGAGTTTCAGTTTGGGAAGATGAGAATGTTCTGGAGATGGTGATGGTTGTATTTTAGCATGAGTGTTGGGCTGGGGATTGTAGCTCTGTGGTAGTAAAGTGGCACCCCTTTTCTCCAAAGAAAAGACTTAACTGGGCTTCTCCAGAAATCTTCACCATGGCTGATTTTAGGACTGTCAGTAAAAGAGTCTCTGCAAAAGAATTCAATGAAGATAGACTTCCTATTTTCGTGTTGCCCTGTTTTACTTGGCCACTGGCCAAGAAGATACCAGCCCACTCCAGGTGCTAGACACCCCTTTACTAGGTTTTCACAAACATATCCAGTATAGTACTTTGAAGAAAATGTGCAAACAAGGCCTCTGGCCTTGAGCTGGGCTTCACAGAGATGTGTACATGCTACCAACTGTGTTCCATGGTAACAGCTGGCAGGGGGAGGAAAGAAAGGGGAGAAGAAGCTCTCCCCTTCTCAGGTGTTGTCCTTGAAGGGTTAACTTGCCCAAAACAGTGAAAGAAAAAGCTGTGTTTATGTGAACTTCTGCAGACTGAACTTCTGAGCCCCTCCCCTTACGTGCTGGGTATAAAACTCTGAAACTCCCTGAACTTGGGGTTCAGGGAATTAATTGATTACAGCAAAAGCTGTGCCCTCTGAACCTGGCTTCAGCCAAATAAAACTGTTTCCTGCTATATTTAGTGCCTTGCCTCGTTTGTCCCTGCAATAGTAGAACACTTTCCTAGCATGCATGAGGCCCTGAGTAACACATAAATAATGTGAATGAACTTAATGCCGCCGAAATATATGCTTAAAATAGTAATTCTTTGTGTATTTTAATGCAGTAAAACATAGTGCAGCATGGTTATCTAGATTTGGCATATGGAATGAGGTGCAGTCTGGGAACCAGGGCTTTTGTCTCAGTGTGTCATTTGCTGCTGTGTCTGAAATGAGTCACCTCTGTCCTTATCTGTAAGATGGAGTTGATGGGCTAGGTGATCTCTGGGTTCCCCTCCTGATCCCAAGCTGTGTGATCCCAGAACTTCTGAACCAAGGTTTATGTCCTCAACCCTCCATTTAGATCTGGGCTATTTAGCTGTCCCACCTGTTGGCAGCTTTCTTTGGCCATCTGCTTTCTGGCCTGGGGAACTGCGGCTGTTTGCTTGCCTCGAGGCCTTTGCAGCTGATGATTCTGTTCTGTACAAATGTGGGATCATATTTTAGTGTCACCAGGAAGGGATTTAAATTGCTATCCATAAATGCATCATGACTTTAAAAAACACTTTTTAAAAACATCACTATTGCCACCAGCACTCATTTGTAGAACTTTTACTTTTAACTTTCCAAACACTGTCTTTATGAATTATTTTGCTAGAGCCTCTTCACTGTTCTGGGAGTGAGGTGAGAATTGGGGGACATAAGTGGCCTCAGCAAGTCCTCTGACTTGCAGAAAATCAGTCTCCTCCCCTTTCAGGGCATCAGTGGCCTTTTCTGAGGTTGGGCTGAGAGTCCTGGGAGTTTCCTAGTGCCTACTTACCTTCAGACGTGAAGTGATTTGGATAATAAACAGCACTGAAAGCTGAGGCAAGCTTCTTGGGCTTGATATATGGGTGTAAACCCACATCCACTGAGTCCTCCAAAATGAACATAAGGTACTGCCCTGGCTAGTCCAAGGAGGCCACTTTGCCTGTCTGCAGGTCACCTTTAAAGAGCTCAGAGTTCTCAGTATGCACAAAGACAGCAGGGATGGAAGCTAAGCTTTTTTTTTTTTTTTTTTTTTTTTGTGGCATTTGTCTTTGGGAATGGATGGAGGTATATCTTTATTCTACCACAGTTTTTAAATTGTTTTCAATTCTGCTACCTGCTATATGCACATAGCCTGCTCACTGCTTAGAAAGACAGACTTATCAGTTCTCTTTTATTATAGTCAGGTTAACTTCGGGAGAGTATTTCCTGAATGATTAGGAGAGCAGGAGGCTGGTTTGGCTTGTGTCTTGGGAACAGCCTTGGAGAGTTTGATTTCATTGCTGACTTTTAAAAGTCTGATTGTAATCAACACACAATTCATTTCCTGTGGCTGCTTCTTTAATGGTTAGTTCATTAAAAATCCATATTTGTATAAAATGTAGAGAACTGTAATATTTATCCTATAGAGAGAGAGTTGTGAGAATTAAGTGAATGAATACACGTAAGCCTAATAGGACAGGTTAGCATATTGCAAGCGCTACATAAATTCTTGTTGTGATTGTTGTTAACTTAGCAGGATTAGGTTGACAGGTCAAGGTCTATATTACAACTTTTCCATTAAAAATAACAAGTGTTGGTGAGGATGTGGGGGGAAAGGCACACTCATACGTGGCTGGTGGGACTGCAAATTGGTGCAACCAATCTGGAAAGCAGTATGGAGATTCCTTGGAAAACTGGGAATGGAACCACCATTTGACCCAGCTATCCCACTCCTCAGTTTATACCCAAAGGACTTACAAACAGCACACTACAGTGACACAGCCACATCAGTGTTTATAGCAGCACAATTCACAATAGCTAAATTGTGGAACCAACCTAGATGCCCTTCAATAGATGAATGGATAAAGAAATTGTGACATTTATACACAATGGAATATTACTCAGCATTAAAAGATAATAAAATCATGGCATTTGCATGGATGGAGTTGGAGAATATCATGCTAAGTGAGGTTAGCCAATACCTCAAAACCAAAGGCCAAATGTTTTCTTTGATATGTGGATGCTGATCCTTAATGGGGGTGGCGGGGGAACATGGGAGGAATGGAGAAACTTTAGATAGGGCAACGAAGAGGGAAGGGAATGGAGGGGGCACACGGGGGTTGGGAAATATAGTGGAATGGGATGGACATCATTACACTAAGTACAGGTATGAAGACACAAATGATGTGACTCTACTTTGTGTACAATCAGAGAAATGAAAAATTGTGCTCTATACATGTATATGAATTGAAATTCATTCTGCTGTCATTTATAACAAATCAGAATAAATAAGTAAATTTTAAAAACTTTCAGGAGGTGTTATTTTAATAATTTCTAATCATTATGGTCAATGATCTTTTAAGGCAAAATTAAAAATGCAAAAACTTTGGGATAAATTGTATTGTAGATTTCCCTTTCAGACATTCTGGGTTTCTTGATACCCTTATCAAAATCAGATTAAGCTATTCCTTCCCTGCAGGGCTGTGTGTGTCCAGAAGCACAAGTCCAGGATTTCTGCCCACTTTTCTGCAGCTTACACAGCTGCTTTAGTTGAATTTGCTTCATTGAACGTTGCTTGGTTTGCAAGTTTTCATAAGGGGAGCATTATATTCCCTCTTGATTAATCCTTATCTAGAGATGCCTACTTTCTGATAATTCAGCTCTTTTCACTGAGGAGGTAGGGAAGTAGTTTCTACTTTTGTGACTCCTCTTTTTTTAGCTGATTTTATTTTATTTTTTTTAGCAGAAAGAGAATAAGATAGCCAACACACTTGGGTACCAACAGTTAAGTAAGTAAGTGCTAAACTTATATACAGGCATTTCCCCAAGGAGGAGAAATGAATCTCAGAGAGGTTGGGAGTTCTACTGGGGTCACAGAGCTAACGAAACTACATCAGATGGGACCTGGCCCTAAGCCTGTGGATTGAATCCTATGTAAAACGCCTCATGTTGGCCTTGTTTTTCTAACCAGAAGATAATTTCTTCATATCAAATTCCCCAAAGTTGTAGCTATTGATTATTTTCCTCCACAC
Source organism: Marmota marmota marmota (assembly GCF_001458135.2). NCBI lineage: Eukaryota > Metazoa > Chordata > Mammalia > Rodentia > Sciuridae > Marmota > Marmota marmota. The sequence continues at coordinate 35,865,091 of NW_026000016.1, forward strand.
AGAATGGTGACTCTCTTGACTTCTATTTCCAGAAACTTTAGAACTGTGTATTTACTGGAAGCCTCTTAAAGGTGCCATAATTTGTCTTCAGGACATTTACAGAGACTTATCCTCAGAAGGCCAGATGGCAGGACAGTGGAGCTCTGTGCACTCCAGGGAATGGAAGAGTCTGGAGTGATTGGTAGGCTCATCACCATTCACTGCCGAGGGAGGAGGAATGGCCCTTAAGAGCTTTAAATCTACTTGTGAAGATTGGATAGTTAAAACTGAACAGCATGAAAGATGAAACACTGGCCCTTTTCCTAGTGTGAGGACCAGCTGAAAGTCTCCCCCCCGCCATCCCTTTCTCAATTATGCCAAGAACTGTCATGGTGCACACATGGCATCCTCCATCAGGGCCTGCTTTGGTTTCCCTGTGGTCCCTGAGAGGTGTGCCCAGTGGTTTGACAAGCTCTTTTCCTGAGGGTGCCCTGCCACCCAGGGCTCTGGTTTCCCCCACTACAGGTGAGCTAGTCCCTGGGCATTAGGAATAGATAGCACTCTGCCCATAAAACCCAGGGGTTTGAGCTACTGACTGTGTCTGGTTCCTCAAATTCCAGGGGATCTTTTCCACGTCTAATTTGGCTGCTTGAGCCTTCCCTCTTCATCTTCCAGCTCCCCTTTGGAGGCCTGTACAACAAATTCCTGGTGCTTGTTAGAAGCCTACACATTTAAGGGCTTCTAAAAAGCTTCGTCTTGGGTAAGGATGAGACTGGTGGATTATGTTTGAGAGAGAGAGTGAGAACGCGAGAGAGTTTTAAAGCCACATCAGACAGCACAGAAATTTGTGCATATCTTTTGTTTTAAGAGTGTTAGCTTGGTATGGAGGCAAAAGCCTGTAATCCCAGCAATTCAGGAGGCTGAGGCATGAAGATTGCAGGTTTGAGGCCAGACCTGACAACTAAATGAGATCCTGCCTCAAATAAAAAGGGCAGGGGATGTGGCTTAGTGGTAGAGTACCCCTGGTTCAATCCCCAGTACCTAAATAAATAGTGTTATTGCTGTGACCAGGAGGTATTAACTCCTCCCTTGCTTATTTAAATTTTACTAATCAAAGTAATGCTTTCCTAATGTCCATGTGGTTTTGTAGCAAGAGCTTAAGCCAGGGGAGTGATAAGTGGACCAATATTGTACTCTGGTTCCAATGCCAAAAACACCTACAGACCTGACTCTCATGAAAGTTATTGGGATTGTAACCTATGCTAGACCTTGACCTGCTGTCTTCTCTGAGAACTTAAATCAAATTAGCCTAAAGTAGATTAAGGGTACAGCTAACCCTGCTTCAATGTCAGAGCTGTAAATACAATGTGATTTGACTGCCTCCTTCAGTATGAGAGAAAATGCATTCAAAACCTACTTGGATTCATTTCACTTTTCTGGAAGAAGAAAACCCTGAGATGAGTATTCTGAGATGATGGAATTTGATAAAACCTGATTCTTTATTCTTTATCCTTGGGAATGTTTTTGGCCACTATAAAGATTTTAATTTTCAGAAAAGCCTGATAGTTACATCATCACTGAATGCACAGTTTATTTTGTCATTTGAATTGTAAACAAAAAGATGATTTTTAAGCAATTATTCTGAACCTTCCCTCAATGATTGTTTTCTATGGATACTGCAGATGTGCCTGTGGATAACATCATTGGCTTAAACAAATGGAAGGTTGAGATTCCATTTTTGGTGAAAAGCTCCCCTTACATGCAGTAACCACAACCTTTGTGGTCAACTAGACTTGTTAAATGAATGAGAAGAAAACTCCCTTTTTATATAGCCACAGGATTTGCACGCATTCAATTCTACCGTCATAGCTAGCTTAAGTCTGATACTGGGTTGTGGTTCATGGACTGTTTGCTCTCTGGTCTGATTGTAGGCAAGGTGAGGGCAGGGAGGGTGAGTGTTCCTTGTTTGCAAATCACTGGTAGCTCTCGGCTCTTTCTGTCCTAAGTTTTCAGGAAGTGATTGCTGAATTGAATTAAACAAGCCTAAAGTAAAATGTTGAAACAATGAAAGGGAAGCAAATTATATTTATGCTTCAATGAGTAACTTCCAATAAAATCTGGTAAGCCCATTGACTCCATTATGCAGTTGAAATGGCCCTGCAGTTCTCAGAGTGGTGGGATCTTCATGGAACATTGGTCCTTGAAGTCATCTCTGTTTTAAAGATAATAAACAAGTCAGTTTCTGTTAATAAAGTAGTAAATCCTGGATCAGTGGTCTTCGGAGAAAACGGAATCAACGGAATATAGATTGATATCAGAGAAATCTATTAGATTGGCCCACAGGATCACAAAGGCTAAAAAAAATTTCCATGATGGCTGTCTGCAAGCTGGAGGGTCAGGGAAGCTGGTAGCATGGCTCCATCCAAGAAATGGGAAGCCTCAGAATGAGACTGATGATGTGGCCCCATCTGAGGCTGAAGACCTGAGAGGTGCCCCACCTAAGTCCTCTGGCACAACTCCATGTCCTAAGGTTGGAGAACCTGAGTTTGATGCCCAAAGGGCAGAAGCAGAAAGTTCACCTGCTAGGTAAAAAGAGGCAAGTTTCCCAGCTCTGCTTCATTCCCTTTGAGCCCCCCACTCATTGGCTGGTGCTGTCCACATTCAGGATGGGTCTTCCCCACTCAGTTCGCTGATCCACATGCCAGTTCTCTCTGGAAACAACCTCACAGACATACGCAGAATTATGTTTTACCAGTTTTCCAGTCATCCCTCTATCTAATCAAGTTGACACCCCAAATTAACCATCACATTCTAATAACAAGATCACTGGACTTGCTACCTTCACAACTTCTTCTCAGTTACCATTCAACAAGGAGCTAAAAACCTCCAAGATTAGAGGTGGAGTCTTTAGAATGAAGGGCCAAGTGCATGAGCTTGGGAGTCGGTAGATCTGGGTTCAGATTCCAGTTCCGCCATTTTCACCTGTGCAATTCTGGACAAATGATATAGGGTGTTGGCTTCTTCATCTGTAAATTGGGTATATGATACAACCTCAAAAGGTTATAATGATTGAGAGAGTTGTGCCAGAGGACTTAGGTGGGGCACCTCTCAGGTCTTCAGGTTTTATCAAATTCCATCATCTCAGAATGTCATCTCAGGGTTTTCTTCTTCCAGAGGGTCAAGGGAGAAAATCTCCATTCCACTTTGTTTTGGTAGTCAGTGCTCAATTCTGGCCAATAGAAGGGAAAAGAATGTTTTCAAAAGGATGTCAGGTACTTACAGAACTTTTGGAAAGACCAGGAAAACTTTTGGAGGCTATGTGGCCAAGAACAATGTCAAACTCTTATTGCGGAACTAATCTCATGAATATTTCCACTGATGATACCACTGGACATGGGTCAAGATCCCACCATCAGTGGATACTGGGTACCACTTGCATGGCTGCCACCGGCTGTCTCTGACAACCGGTGATGCTGCTGTGCTTTAGCAGAAAGAATGTTTGTTTGTTTTTTCCAACATTTATTATTATTTGTATTCTTCCGTTTTTTACTGTTCAGTGACTGATATGGGTTTCTTAATGGGTCAGATGCTTGTACTATAGCAGCATGGGCGGCTAGAGAAGCAAGTATTCTGGCATACCTGACTTCTGTGGTTGGAGATTGGAAAGGCACGTAGACACTGTGACCACACAGATTGTCAAAAGTACATTAATAGGTGTCAAATGCTAAAGGTACAACAATTAGAAGGTCATTGGTAACCTTAGGAAGAGTAGATTTGGGGGAATGGTGGAAGTGGATATCTGATTGCAGTAGATTGAGGAATGAGTGGGAGATGAGCAAACTGAGCTTCATGTTGATTCTTCATGTTGATTTTTCAGTTTGTGATTAATAGGAAATTGGATGGGACAAATGTGGCAGGTGGGCAGGTAGTAAGGTTGTTGGCTTATTGGGGGGGGGAGAGTACCTGAAGTGCTAGACTAACACAAGATCTACTGTGATGGGAAAGGAAGTGGAGTCTGGATAGTGTTGATGGTTGGAAAAGAAGAGATGAGGAACAGGAATACCAAAGGAAAGCCAAAGAATAGCTAGTAGGGGATGGTGGGAGAGAGTGGGAGGAATGGGAAGTTGTGATCATAGTGTAGAATCTGGTGTGTCAGAATTAAGAGGTGGAGTGTTTTCTAGTCTAGGGATGATGTGGAGTAATTTTGGAAGGTCATGGCCATGAGGTCAAAGAGCAGAGAGTTGAATGTGTTTTTCCCACTGACCTTGCAGTTATCCAAGCTGATGATTGGAGATAGATTGGAGACCCAGGCACAATGATCCAAGAAATGAAAGACAGGAGCCAAGGAGTCAATGAACAAGAAAACTAATGAAAATGTTAAGACCAAATTCTGACATAGTTCCAAGCATTTAATAGGTATTACATATCAATCAGATTGCAATAATGAGTTGGTGGTATTGCTGGATAGCACAAATCTTGAAAGGGGAGACTTTTTCATTTAAAATAAGCTTACTAATATTTTTCTTAGTTATACCTAACATTATGATTCATTTTGACATAAGTATAAAAGCATGGAATATAATTTGCTCTGATTCAGTCCCCAGTATTTCCTCTTTCTCTCTCCTCTTCCTCATATTCTCTTCCCTCTATTCAACTGATCTTTCTGCTATTATAGTTTTTGTTTTTAAGTTAGTGTCTTATGGATATATATAATGGTGAGATTCACTGTGGTATATTCATATTTAGATAGGAAAGTTAGGTCAGGTTCATTCCATTCCTCTTCCCTTATCCCTTCCCTCTGCTGTCCCCCTTAATCTAGTCCAATGATCTTCTCTTTTGATGGAATTCATATCCCTCTTTTCCTTTTCTTTTTCTCTCCCTTTTTCTTTGTCTCCCTTATTTTGGATTAACTTCTGCATATCAGAAAATATTTGACCTTTGACTTCTTGGTTCTGGCTTACTTAGTATAATAGTCTCCAGTTTCATCCATTTACCAGCAAATGCCATAGTTGCATTCTTCTTTAGGCTGAGTAATACTCCATTGCTTATATTTACCACATTTCCATTCTTCTGTTGAAGGGTGCCTAGGTTCATTTCATAGCTTGGCTATTGTGAATTGTGCTTCTATAACATTGATGTGGCTGTATCCCTATCGTATGCTGATTTTAGACCTTTTGGATATATACTGAGGAGTCTGATAGCTGGGCCATATGGTGATTCCATTCTTCCAACAGTTGCAGAGTTTCTGCTCTAATTCCTAGGTGTTTGATCCACTTTTGAGTTTACCTTAGTGCAGGGTGAGAGATTAGGGGTCAAGTTTCATTCTTATGGATTTCCAGTTTTTCCACCACCATTTGTTAAACAGGTTATCTTTTTCTCCATGTATGTTTTTTTTTCTTTTTTGGCATGTTTGTTTAGTATCAGATAACTATTCACGTTATCTCTGTGTCTTCTATTCCATTAGTCTTCATGTCTGTTTTGGTAACAGTCCCATGCTGTTTTTGTTGCTTTAGCTCTGTAGGATTATTTGAGATCGGGTATTGTGATGCCTGCAGCATCACTTTTTGCTCAGGATTGCTTTGGCTATTTTGAGTCTTATTTTTCCAAATGAATCTTAGAATTAGAAAAAGCACAGAATTTAAAAATTTCTGTGAAGAATGCCATTGGTATTTTGACAGGGATTGCATTGAATCTGTATAATGCTTCTTGGTAGTATGGCCATTTTAATGACATTGGTTCTGCCTATCCAAGAGCATGGGAAGTCTTTTCCATCTTCTAAGCAGGTGAGATATTTTTGTGAATACCAAATAGCATATGTTTGGAAGATACAAGTGTGAAGCTACTCTGGAGAATGAGACAGAGAAATGGAGAAAGTAGGATGCTAGGAAAAAGCCAGATTTCAACTAAAGGATGAAGGTGGAGGGGAACAACCCACAGAGATGGAGATGCAGAGGCTTAGAATTTTCCTCCATGTGAAGATGGATTCTAAAGGACCTCAGGGGAAAGAATGAAAAGGAGACTTTTAGTTGAAGAAGGATACAGAAGAGTGGTCATAAATAAAGTGGGCTTGAAAACAAGTTTTTTTTTTTTTTTAAATCTTTAAAAGGCTACCTGCGGAATTTGCTAGGCAAGCCATTGTATCCTGATATAGATCTGGAAACCTGGTGGAACTATGTAAGAACCTGAAAGTTCTTTTCAATTACACATTGTTATCCATCTCTGACTTTTATGTCCATATGTATGGCAGGAGGGAAAAAAGATGAGCAGAGAATCAATGAATCTGGTTAGATGAGAAGGCAAGGTAAAGTCAAATTTAAGTGATTTATTTAGGCTGAACAATTAGGTGAAACTCTAGTAGTTTGCACACGAATAATCCTGATGACTGCTAAGTGTCCATTTGGTTTGAATTGCATCAGTATTATTAGAAGCAGGGTTACTTACATTTCAAAAGCTTTCCCTCCAGCTATAGTTGTTGGCTTTCAGGGGTGAAGCTGGCAGTATAGAGTCTCACTGTCCCTTCATCCATGTCCACCCGAGTGGAAATTCTTGGTTCTTCATAATTCAAGGTTGTGATATCTGGAACTATTTGAAATGTGAGATGAGTTTTCTGATGCAAGAAATCTCTGGGGAAATGTAATTTGTTTTTCCTACCATATGGTGCTATCATGTTTTCAGTGCACTAAAAAAAAAAAAAAAGTTTGGAGTATTTTATTTATTGCATCTGCTTAACTTCAGGAAAGTAATGGGAAAACCCCAAAATTAATACCTTGAAATGCGTTTAAAGAGCTAGAATTCCAGCTGTTAATAAAAGAGAACTTATGCAATCACTGTGTAATAGTTATCAGGGTAGACAGACACCACAGTGAAAAGGTTCTTGTTTTATATTGTTCCAGAACCTCCTTAAAATGAGAAAGAATTCTCTAATAACTCTTTATTTCAGTTTAGAAAATGTTCAAGATTTTTTCTGGAAAGACACTGTGCTCTAGACCTTGTGTGGGTATCTTAATTTTGGGGGTGCTTCCAAATCAAATGACCACAAACCAGGTTTTCATGCAATAGAATCTGTCCTGTCACCATTCTGGAGGCTGCAAGTCTGAAATGAAGGTATCAGCAGACTGGGGAAGAATATGTTGCACACCTTTCTTTTTTCTCTTTCAACTATTTCTTTTTGTGGTTCTGGGGATTGACCCCAAGGATGCTCTATCCTCAGCCCTTTTTATTTTTTGAGATGGGACTTCACTAAGTTGCCCAGGCTGGCCTTGAACTTGTGATCCTCCTGCCTCAGTGTTCCATGTGTGCCACCATGCCCAGTAACTGCATGCATTTTTCTTCTGATTATGCCAGCAATCCTTAGCATTCCTAGCCTTGAAAAACACATCACCCCAACTCTGTACCTGCATCTATAACATGCTCTTCTCCTTCTGTGTCCATCTCATGTCTTATAAAGACACCAGTCATGCTGAATTGATGGTTCACTCAACTCCAGTATGACCTTAAATAACCATACTCACAATGACCCCATTTCCAAATGAAATCACATTCTGAGATTCTGGGAAGGACATAGTTCAGTTCAATACAGTGGGCTTCTAAAATTAATAGCAAGTGACTTCTGCCTTTAGGAAGATATGGTTCCTGAATGTAGTTGGGGAAATGGGTACAGGAAACCATCATGCAAAGCCGTGTGTTCAAGTGGTTATGGGTACAGAACAGTAGACACAGGGAGTCAGTAAGAGATTGTGACTACACGGTAGTCACTGAAGGCTTCAGGGTGCAGTTGGTGACAAGCCTGTAGGATGACTTGTATTAGCTGGTAGTAACAGGACAGCAAAGCATTCTGGGATAAGGGGTTAGTCTGAGCCGGTGCAGTGATGCCTTTGTGTACCCACAATGAGTGCTCTGTGTCTGGAGGGTGTGGCTAGAGGACAGCATGACCTCTGAGTAGTGGTTTCGGGTACCAAGGTGGTCACTGGGAAGGGATAGAGAAGGGACGAGGGATGAATTTAGAAGGAGGTGAGGTAAAGTGATGGGAGCCTCTTTATTTATTTCCATGAAGGACCATCACAGAATGGGATCTCTGAGAGGCAGTGGGAGTGGCCAAGGGGAAAGGTCAAGGAGAGATAGGAAGATCATTCTTTCAGGGATTCTGGAAGACAGAAATGTCACTGAGTTGAATAGGGGTGAAGAAAAATGACAAGGCAGTTTTTGCTCTTGTGCCAAGTTCTGTTTCGGAGCTGAACTGCTTTGAAAGATGACTTCAGGGACTGCCTTAGGAGGAGGTGGAGGGTAGGTGGCTGCTTACATGACGTTTGATTTCTGAGTCATCAAAAAGGCTCAGTTGCCTCCCGAAATATCTCCTTCATCTAGACAGTGGGTACTTGTAATTCTACTACTGGAAGTTGGTTTCCTAAGGTTTTCCCCTCTGTTGCAATGCAAATGCCCTCTGGAGAGGGAATACCCATTCACCTTCATCTGTCTGAAGGGATTTTCTCAGCCTTTCTCTTTTTGAAAAAAATAACTTTTAATTGTCAATGTACCTTTATTTGTATGCAGTGCTGAGAAACAAACCCAGTGCACATGGTAGGCAGGCGCTCTCCCACTGAGCCACCACTTCAGCCCCTCTCAGCCTTTCTATATGGTAGAAATTTGAGAAAAGCACATGGAGGGAAAAGGAAAGGAGACCAAGGAAAGGATAGTGGACACACTGGTGGTAAATTTAGCCAAGGTAGCTGACCCTAAGGACGTACTCCCTTGGTCAAGAAAAATCCATTATGATTCTTACATCCAGCTGTTTCTTGCTCTGTGTTGGGTAAGAAATGATTAGTTTTAAATTTTATGGCAAAAAAACTGTTTTTGTTTTTTAAAGGGCAATAAATCCCACCTCTCCCACCCTCACCTCAACAAAAGTACTTTTTGTGGCAACCTGATTTTTCTGGTCTGTATTGGCAAGGCTATGCTACGTGAGATTGTGTTCATATGACAAAAGGGCTCTGTGCTTGTTGGAGAATGCTAATACTGTTTCAGTGGCTTATTTAGAGGTTTCCTTCTGGTTCACCACATTATAATCCAAGTGGATTGGGGGAAGGGGCCTTCTACATAGTCTTACTGGATCTAGGTTCCTTGCAGGCTATAATTCCACCATCTTCAATAGGTAGCTTCAAGGTCATAATGACCCTTACCTCTAAGGCATGATGGAGGAAAGAGAAAGCATGCCTATGCCTGCAAGTGACACATAAGTCATCTCACTTTTCATTGGTAGGAACTTGTCCCATAGTCACCCAGATGGAAGGTGACTGGGAAATGTCATTTTGCTATGTGCCCAGAGAGAGGAAATGGCCTTGGCGAGTAAGAATGCACAGATGCATCAGAAAGCATTTATCTATTTTCCTTCTGACTGTGATGTAACTTGACCTTTGTGGGGGACAGGTTGTCATTAAAGGACAGTGAATGAGAAATAGCAGTGACCTAGAAACTGTCTAGTGTTTAGGATGGTGGAAAGTCATTCAGTCCTCTTGGTGAAAGACATCATCCTTCCTTGGATTTTTGCCATTTAAAGGAGGACAAAGTCTTAAAGAAAAGTCTGTTTTCTTATTTATTTTTTAGTGGAACTTTGCAAGGGAAACTTCAACTTTTTCATACATCTTGGATTTGCCTTAGAATAGGAGTTTTGGGGGTTTTAAGTAGGTGTGGCTTCTGTAATATGTTTCATTTCCCTTTAGAGATGAGAGGATGTTAGTGTTTGGAGAAGAAGAAGAAACCTTATAGTATATTCCCTTCACTGTCCAGACAAGGGAACTGAGAGGTAATGGAAGGGTCTACATTTACAATATATATGGTCTCAAACGCCGTTTTCCAGATTTTTGCTCTGATGGTGTTTTTCACTACCACCATGCTGTTTCATAGAAGGCTGTTGAACAGACCTGGCCTGGTGCAATTCATAAATACTAGTTCAAAAGGGAAGAGGATTGACTAGCTAAATCCAGGAGTCTCCCTCTAGCACTGTTTCCTCAGTTGATAATGTTTCAATAGATGGTGTTTGATTATACAACCCCTAACCTGAAAGAAATGACAGTCTTTCAAGAATTTATAACTTTTCTCAGAAAACAATCTTAGTCCTTCTCAGCTATTTAATTTATTTTAAATTTCCATGGTTTTTAAATACCTTTTTACTCATTATAAAAGTCATGATACAGAAAATAAGTGTATACAAGTCTAACAAATATATACCAGTATGTTTAAAAAATTACCTGTAATTTCATAACCTGACAATACAGCAATAACGACTGTTAAATTTTTGTGTGTGTGTTTCTTGACCATTTTGTAACCCATATTTATATGCCTGTGCACAATGGAATGTGAAATACAAATGTTGTTCAACCCTTAAAAATTGTTTAAAAATAAGTAATGATATAAAGATACTCCCTTATATTTGTATACTTTGGCACAACATAATTCCTATTAATTTGCTTTTTAAAGAAAGAAGGAAAAAGTTAAGAGAAATCTCCATACAGTACTCTTGGGAATAAAATTATGATTTTAATTTTTAAGGGTTGCATAATATTGTATCTCATGAAAATACACTATGCTTAAAATAATGGCCCAAGTGGGGAGGAGGGGAGGGGTCGTATCTTCCATCCTGACCCTGTGTTCCTCTTCTCACAGGGCATCAGCAGTCTCTTCAGCTCTCTGAAAGTTGTTCGGCTGCTACGTCTGGGGCGGGTAGCCCGTAAGCTGGACCACTACATTGAATATGGAGCTGCCGTGCTGGTCCTGCTGGTGTGTGTGTTTGGGCTGGCTGCACACTGGATGGCCTGCATTTGGTACAGCATTGGGGACTATGAGATCTTTGACGAGGACACCAAGACGATCCGCAACAACAGCTGGCTCTACCAATTGGCAATGGACATTGGCACTCCTTACCAGTTTAATGGGTCTGGCTCAGGGAAGTGGGAAGGTGGTCCCAGCAAGAACTCTGTCTACATCTCCTCGTTGTATTTCACCATGACCAGCCTCACCAGCGTGGGCTTTGGGAATATTGCCCCATCCACAGACATTGAGAAGATCTTTGCAGTGGCTATCATGATGATTGGCTGTAAGTATGGCAGTGCTGGGATGGCAGGGTGGGACGTAACTTTGGGCCATCCCTTCTGTTAGCTGTAAATAGGGCAGTGGCTCTTGTGCCAGCAGAATGGAGAGAGTTAAAATAAGGGACAGAGTTTTGTTGTTGTTGTTGCTATTGGTGGTGGTGTTTTTAAAGACTAGCTTTATCGTTTTCATGATAATTAAACATGCTCACTGAAAAAAGTTTAGAAAATATAAGAGTATGAAGTAGAACATGAGGACTATCCATAATTCTAGCTCTCAGATAAAGATAACTAATTTTTGATGCTTTTCCTTAGACTGCTTTCTGTGTACATCTGAACACATAGATACCAATTTTTATAAAGTTAAAATGAGATCGTGTTACTTGAATACTTTAAATTTTCCTGTAACAGTGAATAGTAGAAATCTTCCCAAGACATTTTTCTTCTTAATAAGAGGTATATAACATGTTTTGCTATATACAGTGAACCACAGTGAAGCAAATTAACATATTCATCTTCTTGCTTAGTTACCTTTTTTCTTCAGTGAGAGTTCTTGAAATCTACTCTTAACCAATTCTAACATTCAGTACGGAATTAATTATACTCATGTTATACATGTCAATTTGAACATAGCTCTAGTTCTATACAGCCCAATAGAATGAGAAAAAGAATGTGAAAAAAGAATATAAAATGTCTCATTAATTCTTTGGTGTTTATATGTTTAATGAATAATACTTTTGATATATTAGGTTAAATGAAATATTCTATAACAATCTTTTTATCCTTTTAAGTGTGGATCCTGGGAAAATTTTTAAATCTTACTCCTGTTGGACAATGCTAGTCTAGACCAACATTTTGGATATCTGCTAATGGTTGATAAATTTTCCAACTCAAAACAACAAAACAAAAATAAAACCACACAAGTAAACAGAAAGGGGGGGGGGAGAGTCCTTGTTTAATTGAGAAGGGAGAAATTAATGGAGCAACATGCCTAGGCTGAAAAATAACCCTAGTTCTTGAGGCAGGTATTTAAATCTGAGTAACTAGCCCACTGACCATTGTGTAGCTATTCCTTTTTTGGAGTATGAAAGTCACCTTGGGCTGCAGATAGCAATGAAGTCCCTTCATCAAAGGGAGTCTTAGGTAGGACGGCTCCAAGTGGGCTAGAAACAGCAAACTTGAGCAGATTGGACTCACTCTTAAACCACCAGGCACACCCTGTCAATGCTTCAGTGACAGATTGGGTCATGGGAGAGGACAGCCCCAGTGAAGCATCAGTTTGGACAATGTTCTGGTTACACTGAAAGACTTGGAGGCTCTGGTTCTGCTTTTGCTTGCTGTGCTCTGTTATGGTGGAGTTGACGAGTTAACTGTTAAACCAACCAGAAGAAAATCTGAGGCTTCAGTTTATCCAGCTGACCGGAGATGGAGCATCCACTCTGGGAGTGGATTTTGTTACCCAGATTGTCACGTTTGCTGCTTGTCACCTCCTTTCTGGCAACTGCCTCATCATGTCTAAGGGAGTCCTTTCATCAAAGCTCTCTGTGCAGGCAGAGTTTGCCTGAGCATATTTACAGAATGTGTCTAAAGGGGTAATGGATTGTGGGAAGCAGGAAGTGTCTGCCAGTGGAGCTTTGGGTTTGCTCCTTACTTTAAAAGGGGTTTTAATAGAGATGATTGCCTGGCCATGGGAAGCAGTGTTAAGGATCTGTGGGGGGCTAATCGCTTTGGTTTAATTAGAACTTGAGGTACTTTCTCATGTTGTAGGAAAGAATTAAAGACCTTTACTCTTCTAAAAGGGTTTCAGCCTTAAAAGCTGTGAGCCCTGGCTAAGAAACAGGTGCAGTCTTGGTGTGTGTGTGTGTGTGTGTGTGTGTGTCTCCATTAGTGCTGGGATCCAGCCTAGGGCCTTGTGCATGCTAAGCATGGGCTCTACCACCGAGCAACACCCCTCACCTGCTGGTGGCATTCTTGTGAGCCTTGGAGTATCCAGTAATCAACAAGATGCAGTATGCTTGGGAAAAGATTTCCTTCTCTTAGTGGGGAGATGAAACACTTTGTCAACTTGCACAGCTCATTATATCTGTTACAGAGAATTTGCCGAAAGTGTTCAGTTAGAAAATAGGCCCTGTTTCATGGGTCCCCCAAAGGCTTTCAAATACCAATCTCTCTGCAACTTCTTACCTAGAAGAAAGCAGCTCTGGTGGCATATAATCAGAATAAGCAATTTATTTTTCTTCCCAAACCAATCTTCTATGAAGAGCATAATTTCTTGGGTATCCAGGGAGAACCTCAATTATTACCACTTCTTGTCTTTTCTCACTTTCTCAGTCAGGTGACATTTGCATTTCTTAATGTTTTTAAAAAGTGTAATACACAGGTAGTCACCTCTGCGTTATGCAGCCATGTGTGACATTTAGTTAAGCATGGGCTATTTAACACTGTTTCCTGCTATTTGTCAGGCACTATGCTAAGGGCACTCCGTGGTTTCTATTGCTTATGGCAACTGTGTACATTAGAGATTATTATCTTTGTTTTATACGGAAATGGATGCTCAGAGAGATTGACACAATTTCCCAAGGATGTGGGGCTGTGGTCAAGAGCGAGGATTCAGATCCAGACCCCTCTTGTGAAGGTGATGGAGTAACAGTGCAGATGTTGTGATGTGATGGAGTAGTTTAATAAGGCAGGTTCTGACTACCTCTCCATGTTTACGCACTGACATATTGAAAATTCTCTCTGTAAACTTTAGCAAGCCAGCAGCTTCTGCAGTGGAAAGTTATTCTATGCTTGTTTGTAGTTGTTGTCGTTTTAATTTAAGAACAAGATTATGTTACGGTCTCAGGGGACCAGGTGCTTAGGAAACCAGCCATTTTTCAGAATCCTGTCACTTATGGTTACAGCTATTCCACTTCTCGTGTGACACACGTCTGACAAATTCTTGTGCTAACAAGAAAGTTATTGCACTCTGTGTAATGAGTGGCAATTATCCTTGTAAACTCACATTCTCAACAGTCTTTGTTCAGGACAACTGCTGATGTCTTGTTGGGTTTATGGGCTTCTTCTATCTTGCTTTGCCTGTGTGTACACATGTGAACACTTACCTGCTTCCTCATGGCACTGAACTGTACCAGAATGGGGATCTCTAGCAATGGGGAATATTGGCTGCAGCCTGCATTTACCCTGAGCTCTGTTCTGCCTCCATCCAAGGTCACCCCAGCAGCCTTTACAAAGTGGAAAAAATACAAAAACCAGTGGACTTCTAAAATAGTGGTTACATTATGATTTTTTTTCTCTCTGTGTTTTGAATTTTACATGCCCTAATAATAGTATGTCTTGCCTATTTGGTTACAGTGCATCAGCCATAATATAGATTATCCAAGCTTTCCTTTACTTCTCTTCACTGCAGTCAACATCTCATTACAACTGGGTTCATTCCCCAGAGGATGTCAGGAACCAAAAAAAAAAAAAACCCCTAAATATTTGCAAGCTAGTCCACCTTGCTCAATTCTAATTAAAAAAAAATGCATTAGGAAGAGGTGAAAACTATTGGCCAAAATGAGTTTTTGCAGTTAGACATGGGGTAGGTGTTCTGTGTGGTTTTATTTCTGAGTCCCAGTGTTAGGTCTTGGCCTTGACCAGGGGCAAGACAGCCCTTGCCCTGGCCTCCCTGCCCTCCCGACATAGGTCTGTGATGGTCTACAGTGGTCACCCTGGGATGTGGTGAATGGACTTATGTTTTTTTCCACATAAATCTCTCCTGCGTGTTATACCCTGAGACACATCTGACAGAGGCTGTCCCCCATTCAACAGGCACATGCTGATTGCCTCACAATTACTGCTCTCGGAGTCTTCAGGTTGGTGGTGGAATGTGGGTGGGAGGAACAAAGACAGGCCCTTATGGTCCACCAGTCAGTGATAAAGGTCTGGAAGTAGAGTCTTTATCCAATGTGGCTGAGCCTTGCCGCACCTCTGAAGGATCCCTCAAAGGACGAAGAATGGTCAGAGGAAGAGCCCCTTTATCTGGAGGTCTCAGTCTGGATAGAGACCTGGTGCTGTCTTGGGCAGCTCCCCAGGAGAACTTGATGGTGAAGAGACAGTTGCCATTTTCTAAATATGCGCTTGCACTTTTCTGCTTCTCTTCTCATAATGTCATTGCTGTCATCCTGTCATTTCAAGTAAGCTGCATTCATTCCTCTCCCTCTGATAACGGCAGGTGGTCTAGACACTGCACTCCCACTCCACACACTCTCCACCCTCAGGCCTCACGGGTGGCCTCCTGCCTCAGCCTTATACAATACCTGTCCCTTGGAATCCACATCTTTCTTCCCACTCTGCCCCGACCTGGGCTCCTTAAAATCCTGGCTCAGTGCCAGTGCTAAGGGACTTTGATGAGCATCTGCTCAGTCCTGCAGAGCTCCTCCTTCCCTTCCACCTGCTGGGCCAGATCCTATCCTGATGAATGTTTCTGTCACCCTACCCCCAAGCCTGGGAGTACCCAGACAGAAAAAGGGCCCACCCTTAATGGCTTCCTTTTATCACCTTCTCTTCTGGGGGAAGGGACATTAGTAACCTACATCTCTGGATGTTTGACCCCACTACTTCACCCATTTATAACTTAACAGAGTGCTTTATGAAGCTTTTCATCTTGGATTGTCACTTGCATTCAAATACAGGCTTCCCCCACCACTACGTGACCTTCCTTAAACATCTCTTATTTCTTTCCACCTCACCTTTGCTGAATATCCCTTCTTGCATTAGGTACGGGGTTTTCTAAAATGACATGGGTCACAACTCCCAGGAAAGAGGAAATGTAAGATGCTCTTAGAAGACTTCAAACAACTTCAAACTTTTATGGACTCTTAGTTAAATATTAATTGGCTTATTGATTCTGAATAATTGAGAAGGCCCTGGAATTTTGGAAGGGGTCTTCAGTGCTATCGAGAGAGCTTTATTATGGGAGATTGGTTTTTGCCTTTAAACAGATCCAAAATGTTTCCTAAAAGTTTAAGCTTCATCTGGATTCCTTGCAGTCGTCAGAAGCCCTGCCTTCTCTGCTGTATTCACACATGAATTCCATATTGGGATCCCATATGGTTGTTCCAGCTTCAGCCATATGTTCTTTTTTTCCCCCTTTTCCAGAAAGTAGAAGGGGAAAGGGAAGCCTGGCTACATGCCTTTTCTTGAAGAACAAGACTAGGAAGTTGGTTGGTTGTTTTGTTCACATCCTATAGGCTAGAACTGGGTCACCTGGCCACATCTCATTGCAAAGCAGGCTGGGAAATGTGGGCTTTATTCTGGGTGGTCATGTGCCCAGGTAGAAATACAGTAATTTAGAAAGGAGAACAGATGCTGGCAGGTGGCCAGCAGTGTCTTCCTCGGCTCTCCTCCTCCTCATCTGTCCTCAGTTGATACCAGCAATACATGAATTCCCCCACCAGACACACCGTTTTGGAGTTAGTGGAGAGACTTTGACCCAAGTTCTAGATCTACTCCACCCTTTAGTTTTGGTGGACTGAAGGCAAGAGGCTATCCTGACAATCTTACTTGGTGGGAAGTAAAAATGAAATAATGGCATATGACAGCTGTTTGAAAAGATGATAATTTTATGTTGAGAGTTGAAAAGGTCATGATTTTTTAGTGTCGTTAATGACAATAATTGCTCTTCCCAGTTAATTTTTTTCTTTCTTTAGAAAAAAGAAAATAATAATTGCAGCTCTCTTCTCAGGAGCAGGGGAATGCTATTTGATTTCATTTTTGGTTTGTTTATTTTGGGAAATGGGGCAATGTTCAGAATTCTGAGAGAAATTAGCACTCATTTCTCATTTATTCTTAGAGTTCTTTTCTAGCCAGCAAATCAGCTTGTTTTTCCTCTAGAACCGTTTTTTTTTTTTTTTAAGTTTTGCCTGCCATGGTGCATTTCAGTTGATGTCCCCACCTTTGGCACAAACTTGGACTACCTTCTGTTTTCCACATCCCTTCTTCCTCTCCTCCAGAAAACTAATCCTGGTTACTCCCACCCTGTTCCATGGTTTTATTAAGCTTTTATTGTGTTGATGGGCCCTGTGTTACTTCTTTATGAACATTCTCATGATATCATAGTTACTTTTCTCACCTGATTTATATTTCATCCAGCTCCAGTGAGACTCTAGACCCCCAGATCTTCCTCTTCTCTTTTGTGCCTAGGCACATTCTGAAAGATTGTGGGAATGAGGATGGCTTTGTTACCCATCAGTTCTTGTTGCCCTGTATATCTCTACCCCTGATTAGTGCTTTGACCTTTGGTAGCTTCCCCAACTGAATATGGAGGTACCATTTGGGGATGGAAAATAGGATGACATAAAGCACCCAACAGTGATTTCAAGCAATAGCAGTGCTGTCCCTGCTCTGTTTCCTCTCTTGATCACATTTATAAGGCTCCACAATGATGTTTCTTAACTATTTTAGTCCTGTAGGTACAGTCTAAAAGAACCTGAACTTGCATGAAATATAAGATGTGTTTTAGTATTTAATGTGCAGGTCATTAAATATAGCTGGATTTGATGTTCCATAGATATGAAGCATTAAAAAAAAATGGCCGGGCTTGGTGGCACACACCTGTAATCATGTGACTTGGGAGGCTGAGGCAGGAAGATTGCAAGTTGGAGGCCGGCCTGAGCTACTTGGCAAAACTCTCAGCAATGTAGGGAGATTGGGGATGTAGCTCAATGTTAAAGTGTCCCTGGGTTCACTCCCTAGTACCAAAACAATAAATAAATACTTTGAAAACAGTATGAGAGCAGAGCAGATTAGGAGAAGTTCTTAAGTGAGAAGTTGTGTCATGTGGCTGGGGAGGCCTCCCAGGTGTCGCTGTCCAGGCCTGACTAGCAGGATTTTCACTGGGCATGACAGGATACTGAGAGTGACAGGGGAGCTCCCCCTAAAGAGGAGAGAAGGGACTAGAAACAGTCCTGAACTAGCACCAGAGACATGCTGGGTGTTAATTTTCACTACCCAACAACCCTACCTGCAGATAGGTTTTCTTATCCCTGTTTTACAGGTGAGAAAACTGAGTTCAGAGACACAAAAGAACTTTTCCCAGATTGCAGTTTAAGAGGGGCACGAACTGGGTTTTCACTCCAGATTCATCTGTCTTCATGCTGTCGCTTCCCTTACTGATTATTTTGGGATGTGGCAGTGGAAAAAAAATGTTCTTTGTGATGTGCATTTTGGGTGTGGGAGGGGTGGAGAAGCTGGGAGTGAAGGGAGAGGGCTGTGGAGAGACAGCAGCAGGGAGGGATTGCTTTTCCTGGGAGATAGTTCTATTATTTTGGATTACAATTATGGTGAAAAAATCTGATTGCATGTGCTGTAGGAAGACATCACCCTTGTTTGTAGCAGGATTTCTGCACTGAGTGAAGGAATTTACAAGCTTTGGATGTTAGGAAGCTCTGATGGTGGCATACAAGTGATAAGGTGTATTGTCTCTGACATCACAGGTACCTGTGTTATTTGCAAAATCCCTTTCCTTTTTTTTTTTTAATTTCCATTACATTAAAATGTGTAAACAGATGTTACAATCCAGTTGTTTCTATTTCTATATTACCTCCTTTAAAATGCATAGTACTCTTTGGGCAGGGGATATTCCCCCATTTTACTGACTGGTATGAATTGACAAAGGCCACACAGCTAGGAAGAAGTGGATCTGGGCTCATCTTTCCCAGCTGAGTGCTCTTGTTCTTATAGATCACTGTGGTGGCAATTGGTGTGGGTAGCCAGAGACCACAGGTTCTGCCACTGGATCTTAGGAGCTTCTCCCTTCTTGGGATGCCCTTAAACTCTGATTGGA
The DNA here is from genome assembly GCF_001458135.2 of Marmota marmota marmota. Taxonomy (NCBI): domain Eukaryota; kingdom Metazoa; phylum Chordata; class Mammalia; order Rodentia; family Sciuridae; genus Marmota; species Marmota marmota. Next base: position 35,883,979 of record NW_026000016.1, read on the forward strand.
AGGGGTGAAAATGTGGGCCAAGAGTGGCTAAAGTCTCCATCCTACTTTCATCAACGGAACTTGATTAATCACAGTTCACAGCTCTTCAGCTGCTTTTTGGCAAGCATTTATTGTGGTTCTCAACTGACAGTCTAACCAAAACAGGCAGCTAAAGAGAAGTCAGACAGGAGAGAAACTTTCCGGTCTTCAAAATTGGAGGAAAAAGGAAACCTTATCAGGGGCATCATTTCTTTTTTTTTTTTTTTTCTTTTTCCACACTGGGGATTGGGCTCAGAGAACTCTACCATTCAGCTTTGTCCCCAGCCCTTGTTCATATTGAGACAGGGTCTTGGTAAATTGCAGAGGCTGGACTCAAACTTGTGATCCTCTTGCCTCAACCTCCCAAGTCACAGGAATTACAAGTGGATGCCTCTGTGCTGCTTAGGGACATAGTTTCTAAAAGCACATGAACCAGTCTGGTCCCTGAGAAAACAAACTGTTGAATTTACCTGCAGTTCTCCAGAATCTCAATCAATAGTTTACCTGAGTTATCTGAGTGCCGCCCATGTACCACGCATGAGTGAACAATGAGGATGGAACAGTGAATGGGTTAATAGGTGAAATGTGTCTCCATGAAGGAGAGGACGGTTGTTACAGGGACATGTGCAGGAGACTCCTCCCCCAGGCAGAGGATGAAGGAAGAGGTCAGGGAGTACCTACTCCAACTATTAGAAAAGAGCCTGGGCTGGGCATAGAGAGCCTCCCTGACATGTTCCCCCCAGCTGGACTCCATGGGGCCATGTGAACCAGTGCTGTACATGGTCCACTGTGGGCTCAATAAATAGTAAAGGCATGGAGGAAGGGAAGAAAAATAAGATATAATCCCTTTCTCCTTTTGCTTACAATCTGGTTTGGGAAATGCAGATGCAAACAGGAAAAACCACGTGAAGCTGGAGAGCACTAAATGTTTGTGGAATAAGCTTTCAGACTTCCAGGAAGACAGTGATCCTTTCTGTAATGTGAAGGGGAAGGCGTCACGAAAGATTTTATTTGTCTAGTGAATAATGTATAGGATTTGCATCACTCGCACAGATGAGTAGGTAGGAATAGCATTACGGCTGATGGAGGGTGGAACCTACAGAGTGTGCAGAACACATTCTCATTCAACTCTAACACCTCTGTATTGGAGGTGTTATCCCAGTTTTATAGGTGAGGAAACTGAAGAGCAGAGAGGTGAATTATTTTTCCCCCGAGTCAATGTTCCTGTGAATGATGGGGCCAGAGTGCAAGCCTAGATTTCTGACCCCTGAGCTCATCAACTTTCTACCAGTCTGTGCTGCAATCGCAGTTATCAGCAGGAGTGAGGATGTCTCTGGGCCCAAAGGCAGCAGAGAAAACCATCCCCACTTCCTTTCTGCCAAGTAGTTAGAAGAAAGTAAGATGTGCTGATCAAACCGCCGAGCACCTGCTTTGAGCTTCCTAGCTTATCAGTCCCGTAGACTTCTTCCTACAGTAGGCTACTGCTTGGTGACCAACTGTGGACCCTCTATCATGTGACAAGAGACAAGTGCCACAGTAAGACCAATTTGCTATTTTTTTCTTCTTTTGTAAGACCCGGATCTCAATCCTATAGTCTTTCATTTAGAAGAGTCACTGGGAAGCAGACTTTTCATCTTCAAGATTTGGGGATTTTTACCACTCAGTTTATTAGGACCAACAAAGCCACAATTTATAATATTGGTTGGCTTGTTTCCATCAAAGATTGACCCCTCTCCTGGACAGTCCCCCCTTTCAATTGATGCTCCCCAGGAGGAAACTGACCTGATGAGGAAGAGGATTTATGGAAGCCATCTCTACTGCCAACAAAACCAGTCAAACTGCATAGACGGCTGAGATGAGGTCAGGAGTAAGGTTTCCATTTCTGAAATCATAGACCATGGAAAGTCCATGGGAGCAAAGCAGAGAAGCACGGGTGTGAATTGTGCTCTGTGACTCAACAGTCAGGTGAACAAACTGCTCAGTCCCAGAGTCTGTTTCTATATCTGATAATGGGAAAGACGTGATTTCAGGGGCACCTCTGAAGGTAAAGGGTGTTCCTTCTCAGAACATTTGTTACTGCCAGGCATCCAGGCCAGAGCCACAGATGGCCTGCTACTTGACATTGATGCCCTGTTTTTTTTTTTTTTGTTGTTGTTGTTGTTGTTTTTCATCACCTTTTGTTGTTTGCTCATTAATTTGATTGAATCCTTTAACAGTTCTCCCAAGGACTTTGGGAGGTGTTGGGTGAGGGTTTGAAGGTAGAGTTGTCATGTGCAAAGATAGTAACAAGGCTTAGGGACAGCACAGAGATTTGCATAATACAAGCTTCGTTGTGTGTGGAGTAACCATCAAGAAGACAGTCTTGTGGCAAGGACGCTGCAAAATGAAGCACTCATGGGGCCAACTCCATAAATCCTCACCTGACAGTGACTGTGCAGACTCACAAAATGTTTCCATTTTCACTTTTCCCCATTGTGGTCCTCTGTGCATGCGTGAGAGAGAATAATTTTAGCTCTCATCAGCTAGAGGTCTGGCTCTGAATCACAGCTATGTGGTGACAAAAAACCCACCGTTGCCTCAAGAAAGCTTGGCAGGGAGAGAGATCTTGGTAGGAAGAGCAAAATGAAAGAAGAGGAGGCTTTGAAAGAAAATCAAATATTTGAAAAATCATCAGTGAGCTCTGCAGAGCTACAGGTACACCTGCTTGCAGGCTAACCTTGGTCAGATGGTCACAAGGACCGCCCTTTGTCCCTTTAGGGGAAAGGCTATGAGACAAAGGGCTGGGCTAGAGTGGGGGTGGCAGAGTTAGAGATGGTATTCCTTCTTGATCGTAACTGCATCACTGAAGGCCAGGACCCCTGCTTAGAGGTCTCCAGGTTTGATATGAGGGCAGCAGAGGGCACCATTGAAGAAATTACAGTGAACTCTAAGGGATCCTTACAAAGCCAGACCCAAATGGGCAAATTATTATTATTATTTTATGCATGTTAGGCAAGCGCTTACTGCTGAGCTCCATCCCAGTTCCCAAGTGTGCAAATTAGCAGAGGACAGCAGCCTGACCACAGTCCTGCAGAGAACACAGTGACAGGGGGGCTGTTGGACCATGGAGCTGCCCACAGGGCCAAGCCCTGCAAGCAGGAAGGTGGAGAACACACAGAAGCCACAGGTTCTCCCCTGGCTGCCTTTTTGATTCTATCCCTCCTGGGAAGTTCAGGTGTTTAATTACTCTGAGCTGTGATCACATGCAGGCGCAGGAGGCCTTGGCTAGAATCCAGCTGCTTAACAAGTGAAAGGGAGGCAGGGTTTCAGAGCAGAGGCCTTTCGATCACAGAATGTGTGGTTTAAAGCCTTTTGACTCCACTTCCCTCTCTTCCTTCCGCAGATACTGATCAAACTTGCTAGGTGCCGACCACTTAGCAATGGTGTGTGGACAGATGAGTAATCAGACATTCTTTTTCTGAGATAATTAACCAGATCTCCAGTAGTCTCATGGCACTCGCAAAGCTTTGGGATTGAGAACCTCAAAATCATTTTATGGGTTGTCCTGTGAATCATTTTCCTAGTGTTCTCTGCTTCTGCAGTTGGCTTTTTTGCACCCAACTACATGACGTGACATTTATCCAAACGTGTCTCCCTATTTTCCTTCACTTCACCGATCTGGGAACACAGACATAGAATGGAGTCATAGTAGCAGGAGCAAAACGGCAAGATCATTACAACCCCATTCATGGTTTAAGAAGTTATCAATGGTCTTAAGTTGACTTGGGGGTGATCAGAGCTGCCTGTGCTTCCACTGGGTAGCATCTGGTCTCCATTCTTGGCCATTCCTGACACATACCATTAGGCTCCTCAGTTGCACTATGATCCTATTCTGCTGGGAGGGATCATTCTCTCCTTCAAAATGCCAATGTTACTCCTTTCATGTGACTCACAGCGACGTGCAGAACCTCTGTACTTTGCCCAATGTGTGGGTAAATGTCTTCCTCCACCTGTGCTGAGCTCTGGCCCTGGAGCAGACAGCCTCCCATCATGCTACTGGTGATAGAATACATCTTTTGTTTGCTTTGATTCCTTATTTGTGGTCCTTTTTCATAGTCCCTGACTTGAGTTTGGACCCAATAGATGCCGTTTTCAATGCTATACTCACTCTTCCTTCCCTGAGCCTCTCACAGAATCTCAGCCAGTGACAAAGTTCCTAGACAAAGGAACAAGTATCTATGCACAGAAAAATCACATTCTACCATCCTCTGCTTTGGCAATTGGCTCTGTGGGCCCAACTCCATGGTTCCCTATAGAGTGGGCTCTTCCCCACTGGGTACAACTTCTTGGCACTTATGCAGGGCTTTTGTTCCCTAACCACATGAAGGTATAATCCTGTGAAGTGGCCATTATTTCCCACGAACCACTCTTATCTGAGTAGTTCCTGGGGCCTCTCATTAAATAAATTTTAGCCTTTTTGCTTCTCTGTGCTTGCATATAGCATCAACCAAGTCATAGTTTTAAATTTATTTTTATGATTATTTGATTGTCAGATATGATTTGCAAGCATTTTCTTCCATTCTGTGGGTGGATTGCCTTGGCACTTTCTTAATGGTGTCTTCTGATGCACAGACGTTTGAAATTTTGAAGAAGTTCAGTTTCTTTTGTTGCTTGTGCTTTTAGTGTCATTACTTAAGGATTTAGATCTTTAATCTACCTTCTTGGTTATGACCTCCCCAACCTCAAGTCACTCATGACTTTGAGGGGAGCATGGCACTGTTTTGAAGTGTTCTGGCCCAATTTCATTGTGTCTTCACATCATATCATATAAAAGCAGTGCCTGCTCTAGACCTACCCTTCCTCTCCACTCACTTCAGAAATTTGGAGGGTGGGACTTGCTGAATGTATCAGAGAATCAGAGTGAACATGAGAGAAAGCACTGAATTATTAGTGAGATGTGTAGTTCATAAATCCTCGACTTTCTTATGGATGCAAAACTTTTGACATTTAAAAAAAATTTTACCCATCTAGTATCTCATTTCCAAGTTGTAAAGAAGACATAAGAAATGGTTATGAATATCTCTTAATTTTTCTGATATATTCCGGAAAGCTAGAGCCAAGACTATTGTGGGGAACGACAATAAGTACTACTCCCCAGTGGGTGTTCCTAAGAATTAAAGGTGTGGGCAGAGTCTGGGAGAAGCCATGCTGTGTTGAACAGTGATCTCTGACCCCACGGCCTCCTGCCAGCCCCTCTGGCTTTCCATCTGCCATGATGCCCTGACAGTCGGGCATGGCTGTTGCTTGCCCCATATGAAGTCACGAACCTGCTTTTCCTTTAGGCCCCAGAAACCTGGTGGTTTCTTATCTCCGTGCTTAGAAACTGAACATGAGGTTTGGGGCAGGGAGAGGACTCCCGTGAAGTCGCATAATGACCTTTCCCACCTAGCTGGCTGAAAATGGAATGAGGAATTCTGGGCATTCAGGCCTGACTTCATTTGTCACCTCTTTGCCCCTTCAACCAGCCTCTCCCCAGAGACCCTGAAACCAACTAATGAAAGAGGAAGAGCAGCAGTGTGCCTGTGAGGTCTGATGTGAGAGAAGTAAGGCCTTCCGCTGGGCTGAGTAGTTGGATTTAGGGAGCATGTAAAACCTGATACACTGCTTTGCACAAGCACAGCATTTCATTCACTCTCTGCCCCTTAATTTTCATAGTAACACAGCTGAAGTGAGGCTCAGCGGTTGACTGACTTTCCTGACATGATAGGACTACTAAGTAGAAGAACCAGAACTCACACCTGAGTCCTCAGAAGTGTTCCTTTGGCACCCCACCGCTGCCCCTTTGGGAACCCCACTGGGAACAAGGCCAATTCCTCCCCATTCTTTCCTCACTGAGATGAGAGAGACAGCGCTCACACAGAACTCTCCTGCTCTAAACTGTCAATGTGAACAGTTAATGGTGGGCAGTTGTCTCAGTCCCCTGGAGTTGGGGCTGTGTGTCAAGAATCAAGTTCAAACAACTTCCCATACGGAACCAACGCGCGGCTCCAGAGGTGTCTACAGGAGACACTCCAATCCTGATCAGACTAAGGGAGGAGAATTGGCTATCGAAGCTCGGCAGTGCCCAGATGTCATGCTTTGGTATTAGGATTAGTAATGACGGCATTAATGATATTAAGATGTGTTGTACATTCACTAAGGCCATATACTCTTAACTCATATGTAAGAGTGACTCATACTATTATCATCATCCTGATTTTACATTAAGAAAACTGAAGCATAGATGATTGGAGGCCAGAATCTAATTATCTAGAAAGAGAAGGAGCTGCAATACATAGATCCCAGCTCTAAATGTGTGCTCCCCGACTCTGTGCTGCAGGCCTCCCTGTGTCCTAACTCCTGCAGTTCAGAGGTGGCTCATGCTCCCCTCGGAGCAATTTCTTTCCCAGCTCCCACCTCTGATGGTTTAGGGAATTGTGACAGAGTGAGGTGGGTAGACCCTCTGATGAAAACAGGCAGTAGAGATAATCTCCTTCTCTGATGTGTTCCCTTTACTTCTTCTTATCTGTGTGGCTCTGGAAAGTTCCCAAAGCCAGGTGCTACCTTCTGAGCTCCAGCTTCCCCATCTTACAGATGGGGATGATGGTATCTGCCTGGCAGGGCGGCTGCAAAGCTCTTTCCTGATGTCTGTGAACCCCCTGGCAGGCACCTGACACATAGTATGTGCTGAATAAATAACTGCTGGAGCTATGAATCACTATCACTCCTTCTTTCTTTCTGTCTGTCCCCCAACCCATATGGAGATGCAGGTATTGTCTGGTGAGCACTATCTTGAAGTTGTATGACCCCAGCCCCTCTTTCAAAATTGGTGTGGAGGCCCATGAAGTACAAGAAGGTGGCCATCCCCCATGAAGCCTGGGCTGCAGCACCACCTCCTTTTGTCATGAAATGCAGGCATCGTTTACCGCAAAGAGAATTTCTCCACATCCTCCACTGAGTGTATTCACTCTCCTCACCACCTTCTAACCCTCTGGAGATGGAGGTTCTGCTGCAGGGATGGGGGGGCTGGGGTGCAAGCTCATGGCCTCCGCAGGGTCAGAAGTCCAAAATGGATACTCTGCTTTTCTGTTGTTATAGAGGCTTCTGATGAGCTGGTCTCCTTGTGGGGCTCTTTCTGCTGCTGCTTTCTCCTTGAATCCACTTCTTGCAAAGTGTTTACATCGTTATTTATCTTCCAGTTGAATGTGCTCACATTTATAACTTAATGACCTTAATTATGCATATTAGTGAGACAAGTACCTGTGTTGCATTGCGCTGTCTGCTAGGAGGCCACAGGTTGGACTTATCAGTACACACTTCCTTGACAGGGACTTAAAGAAATCATACAACAGGAGAATGGCTAAGGTACAATATATTGCCCTTTACATGCCTCTGCAGCACACTGTCCTCCGAGGTCATTGTGCTTGGTGTGGCTGTGCGCTCTCAGGGTGGGGATAGGAAGTAGACAGCAAGCATTTAGAGAGGGGTCAGTTCTTTTTCTTTTTTTAAAATTAGTTACACATGACAGTAGAATGCATTTTGACATATTGTACACAAATGGAGCACAACTTCTTCCTCTGGCTATACGTGGTGCAGAGTCACACTGTAGTATAGTCATACATGTATATAGGGTAATAATGTCTGTCTCATTCTACCATCCCCCCACGCCTCTGCCAAATCCAAAGTCCCTCCATTCTTCCCTATCCCCTCCTCCTCCATTATGGATCAGCATCCGCTTATCAGAGAAAACATTTGGCCTTTGCTTTTTTGGCTTATTTAACTTGGCATGAGAGTCTCCAGTTCTATCCATTTACCTGCAAATGCCATAATTTCATTCTTCTTTAAGGCTCAGCAATATTCAATTGTGTATATATACCACGTTTTCTTCATCCATTCAACTGTGGAAGGGCATCTCGGTTGGTTCCATAGTTTAGCTATTGTGAATTGAGCTGCTATAAACATTGATGTGGCTAAGTCACTGAGGTATGCTGATTTTAAGTCCTTTGGGTGTAGACCGAGGAGTGGGATAGCTGGGTCAAATGGTGGTTCTGTTCCAAATTTTCTGAGGAATCTCCATATGGCTTTCCAGAGTGGTTGCACCAATTTGCAGTCCCACCAGCAATGTATGAGTGTGCCTTTCTCACCACATTCTTGCCAACACTTATTGCTTGTATTTTTGATAATTTATCATTCTGACTAAAGTGAGATGAAATCTCAATTTTGATTTGCATTTCTCAAATTGCTAGAGATGTTGAACATTTTTTCATATATTTATTGAACAATTACATTATGTGAAGTGTCTGTTCAGTTCCTTAGCCCATTTATTGTTTGGGTTATTTATTTATTTATTTATTTATTTATTTATTTATTTATTTATTTTTTATGTTCTGTGTCTGCCCACAAGGAGCAGTTTTGCTTTTTCTGTGCCTCTGTGTTTCACCACCTAGAAATGAGAAAAATCACTTTCACTTCTGTCTTCCTGGGATACAGATGGGGATAGTTTTGAGATCTGCTCTATAACTTTTGGCCAGGACTTTCTCGGAAGGACTTCAGTGGGGAAAACCATGGGAGTTGACTTGAGGTGTTATTCCAACAGGAAGGTGAGTGGGGTGTTAATTTCTTGGTTATGGTATTCTTTGTTTTCTAAATGTTTATTGAATGCCTACAGTGTGCAAAGCACATTATAGCAAATAAGTCATTTTTACTCCACGTCTGCATATCTGCAAAAAGTTTTTGCTATTTGTTGATGTAACGAAATACTATATCCACCCTCCATGCTTAGCATAGATGGTAGGGATATTGCTGAATTATTAAAGTAAAGACAAATCTTCTTCCTAACAGTGCATCTGTAGGAAAGCAGGGGACTGTCACCACATGCGGACATAATCCTGTGGTGCCATCAGCCCTTCCCAAATCCTCCCAGAGAGGTTATCAATTTTCTCCCTGTGGTAGCTGAATATATTTTATTCATTCATTTAACAAAAGATTGAGCTGCTAAATGCTGAGAATAAATGAAATGAAAACCTTGCCAAGAGGCAGCAGTCTAGAAAGGGAGAGTACACGATTTTCATACAGTGTGAGAAGACATAAGGCTACAGTCAAATATGGATTTCTAAGGGAAGGATGGGAAAAGTTGCCTAAACCAGTCCTAGGGGGGCCAAGGAATAATGGATGATTATTGTGACCTGGAGGCAAAATAGAAGTTAACCAGATGGAAGGAGGAGAGGAGGTGATGGAGGCAGAGCAAAGATGGGGTGCATTAGAAGAGCATGAGAGGAGATCACAGAGCTGAAATGGGGGATGAGAGGAACTAGCAAGAATCAAGGCTCAAGCAGGAAGAAGTGGTGACTTTTGAAGAGACATGTGTGCTAAAGAGCTTGCACTTTCTCCTGGGAGCAGGAGGAGGTATCTAAAGATTTTTAAGCAGGGAATATGAATAGTAGACATTGGAGGAAAGTGAAATGGGGGGTGGGTAGAAACAGCAGGGAGTTCTGGTATATTTTAGTGGAAAAAGTATACTGTGAGCTAAAGCAGTGGTATCAAGGACAGAAAGAACTGGAGGAATTCCAGAAATATTTAAAAAGTAGATGGACAGCTTTTGGCAACATCCTGCCTGGGGTTGGGGACATAATGTGTCACTGCACCATGGAGAGCCCACTTCACTGTGGGCTTCTTTCCCAGCTGGGCAGGTAGATGCAGCATTCTTAACAATGCCTGAAAGCACCACTCTCTGCCATATGGTGGGTCTGTGGGCGGCTGGGCAGCCACCGTGGGGAACAGACGGGCAGGCCAGCCGTGATGATGAATGAGCACATCTCCTGAAGCCAAGTCTTCCCTTTCAGACCTCAAATAGAGCCACTTCTCTCCCACCACCACTGTGAGCACAGAGGTGCGAGGGCCAGGGGGTCACCTGATGGTATTTTTGGCCACGTTTACTCATGCAGAGAAATATCACGGTCAACGGCAGAGCACCAGCTTTATCTTCTTTTTCATGCAGTGCCCTTTGCTTGAGCTCCTCGGGGGGCAAACGGAAGAAACACTCTGTCCTGATGGAATTATTTGACTAGAGGAACAATTGATCAGATCCCAATAATTTCCCTCCAGCCATCACCACAGTTATATTTTGCCTGCTCTGCAGAGCTAGGGACCACCTGCTGCTGGTGAGGGGGTTGTGTGTAGGGTGCTTTTTCCCCTCCTACCCTCCATCTGTTGCTTTGTCTATGGTGATGTTTCCTCAGGGTTGATCCATGGTGGCCTCCCCTGCATTCGCCCTACCCTTGGGGCCACCTTGGAAAGGGTACAGCTCAGGGTCTGAACCAGGGACACAATAAAGTCAGCCTTCAGTACTGTGGAGTGCGGGGTTTGGACCTTCCCTTTGTTCTCTGAAGGCTGGAGATTTGGAGGTCCAAGTGCTCAGATAAGCAGTAACTTCAGAAGAATGATTATTTTTATTTGGGGCTCTGAGGGCTTTGACGCAGGCTGGGCTCACCTTTGTATTCCTTACCCACCTTGCCCCCATCCTCCTCTTCACACGAGAGCCTCCCTTCTTCCTCCCCATGGGAATGACCACACTAAACCTGCCTGTTATAGTTTGGATCTTAAGTGTTGCCCAAAGTTCTTATGTTAAAGGTGTGGTCCCGGCCTGGAGCACTATTGGGAGGCCATAGAACCCTTATGAGATGGCGCCTAGGGGAAGGAAGTGAGGTCACTCGGACTGTGATATTGGGACTTGAAGGGGATATTGGGACTCCCACACCTTCCTGTCTGGGTCTCTCTTTTTTTCTTTTTTGTTTTTAAACTTCCTGGCTGCCTCATGGTGAATAAACCTCCTCTGCCTTGTGCTCTCACCATGATGCTCTGCACTGCCACAGCCCCAAAGCAGCAGGGCTGAGGAGCCATGGACTGAAACCTTTGAAACAGCCCAGGTAAACCCTTCCTCCTTTTGAGTTGATTGACGGTTATTTTGTCACTGGGATGGAAAGCAGCCCCACACACTTCCTGATCTCCAAGCATGGCCTTCTCTTCTGCTGGCTTTTCACCTTCCTTTCCCCACTTTCTCCGGGACAGTCTCTCACTCTCCTTTTCCTGAATCGCCCAGGGTCTCCAATCTGAGCTGCAGAATTATTGCCCAGCGGCTTCACGGGGTTCTGCAGGCACCATCCTCCCTCTCCTCTCAACTAGGTTTTGGCCCCTGATGCTTTGGTCTCAGTCTCTCCCCTGAGGAAGGAGACGGTGTTCAGTTCTGTGGCTCTGAACCAGTCTGTCATGGAGCCTCTTGCCCCTGTTACTTGTGGAGGAAAGTGCTCCAGGAGGGAGAGGCTTCTTTCTCCCTTCTTGATCTTCTGTATGACTCAGGGGCTGCTGTTGGTGGAGCAAAAAGTACCAGTGGGTGCAATTTGTTTTGAAAAACTCTTGGTCCAATTCATCCCCACCCGCTCCTACCCACAGCCCCAGTGCCCAAACTTGGAGCTTCCTTCAAAGTCATTAGAAATAGAAATGGTTATGTCTACTTTAGAATTAGGGAGAAGGGTAGGTGGGGTAGGGTAAAGGGGGTTGCGTATCTGCCTGCCCCTGTTAAACAGCCTTGCTGAAATGCCCTTCCAGCTTTTCCAGACTGGGAAACCCACAAAAAGGTCTGATTGGAATGCTTGGTTCTGACTTTAGCCTCCCCATCCTGTGGGCTGCTGAGACCTTTTTATGAGCCAGAGAGGAGCAGAAGTGTCTGTCTTGAGAACCTAATAGATGGTGGACAGGACATGTCTTTTTTTTTTTTTTTTTAGAGAGTGAGAGAGAGAATTTTTTTAATATTTATTTTTTAGTTATTGGCGGACACAACATCTTTGTTTGTATGTGGTGCTGAGAATCGAACCTGGGCCGCACACATGCCAGGCAAGCTCGCTACCGCTTGAGCCCCATCCCCAGCCCACAGGACATGTCTTGAAGGCCTGGTTTGGGACCCTGGTTCCTTCAGTCACAAACATTCTGCTCTCTCCCTTCTTTGATTATTTTTTTTGTGTGTGTTCGTCTGAGAGATGGTTTCACTCTAATATACGGGAAGTCAAATTAGGGGTCCCTGTCTCCATAGATCAGAAGTTGGGGGAGAGGACCCTGGCCTTTGGAGGGCTTTGCTAGAGTCCTCTGTAGAACCACCCAGACTCGGGGTCATTGGCAGAGGGAGACCCAGGACCCTTTCTCTGAGGTGCATACCTCTTGACCATTTTTATTTGTCTTATGGTATTATTTTGTCTTTATCTGGCAACATTCCTTCCAAGCCTCTAAGCATCATTGAGGTTTTAAAATGCACAGAGCTGTCTATGTGAACTGTGCTTTTTCATACATTCATTAATCATATATGAATGGAGTCCTGTGTTCCCAGAGTTGGGCCAGGCTGTGGGGGACCCAGAGATGAATCATTCTGAGAGCCTGTCCTTAAAGAGTTTATAATCTAATGGTCTAGTAAATGACTCTAAAGCAAAACTGGCATGATGAATGCTGCAGAAAGTCTCTGGATAAAGAGCCACAGGAGTTTAGAGAATGAAAAGGGACTTTCAAGAAGAAATATCTCCTACAATTTTATGAGCAGACTTCTGAAAATATCATGATGATGGTAGCCTGCTCCTCCAAGGTTTATTACTACCATTACTGGTAAAACAGGGATTAATTCATAGTCAGTGTGTTATTTGTGGTGCATCTGAAGGCTCAGTATAATTTTGAATATGAGGGATGAGCATTGATCTGTCCATCTGGCCAATGGATATATCCCATGAACCTTAAGCAGTCAGAAGAGGAGTTAGTGGTCCTATCTGTTTGGAATTGGCTCATTTTGTGGGCTTAGGATGCATTTAAGCAAAGTAACTACCTAACCTGGATGGAGTGCCAGTAAGTAGGACAAGTGGGTCCAGGACAGCGGAGCCGGGCTGGTACAATGAATGAAGCTGTGCAGAAGAGGCAGAGAAAGGTATTTTGAAAGTGAGGCATGACTTTCAAAGGCCAAGGATCTCAAGCCACAGGAGATGCAATCCCAGCCCCAAGTAGCTCAGCATCCAAGTAACTATCAGATCCCCTCATGTAAAACATAACGGGTATAAGGTACAGTGTGAGGCTCCTCTATCACAGGATCAAGAAGTTGACACGAACCCCCAAAGTAGCTCATTCTCTTGACTTCCTTAACCTTCTTAGTAGCACCATCATATGCTCAGCTACTAAGCCCCAACATCAGCCCTTGGGACTCTTTATCCTTTTTGTACCATCTCTTCCCTGGAGAGCTTATCTTCATGAGATCTCTGGTGTCTCACACTCTTTAGGCCCCCGTTAACATGTCCTTATTCCTGGTTCACAACACACTCTTGGGAGTTCTGCAAGAGCCTCCTAATTTGGATTCCCCATGTCTTGTTTTTCCCTCTTCCCACCATCCCAAACATCTCTCTCTGAAATGACCATTTGCTGCCCTGTGGAGAATAACTTGGAGGCGGAGAGCTATGTGAAGAGGATGTGGTTGCCCAGGTAAGAGCTGAGGGGAGGTCTGACAGTAGTGGTGGTAATGGGCATGGAGAGAGGTAGGAAAATCCAGGAGGCAGACTCAATAGGACAAGGTAATATATTGGCTGTGGAAGGCTTAGGGACAAAGGGCTTGTGATACTAGTGCCTTCCATGGAGCTGGGTGAATGGAAGTGAGCCAGGTAAGGAAATGGGACAAGCGTACCAACATGAGCTCGGGTTCAAATATATTGAGTTTGAGCTATCCAAGAGATGTAAGTGGTGAATTGGCTTATTGGAGTAGGGCTAAGGGGAGACATTTGGCTCAGAGATATATCTAGAGGTAAATGACATCTCAGTTAGATCAAAATATTAAGTGCGTATGGTTATATTCAGAGGTCTTAGATGGGTATGTGTGTATTTTATTTTCTGCTAGATAGTATGAGCTATGCATTGGCTATAACAGAATATTAGAGCAGGGGCCTCTTTCTATCTGAACAGGTTGAGGAGGAGGAAGAGAATAATGGAGAACAAGGCACCATGTGGGTTAAAGTGAAAAAGACCTTCAGGAATGGGGACTCTGTTCTCTACCATAATCTACAAAAATGACCGTGACCCTTTCGTTGGTCCAATAGAAGGACAGTTCTGTGAGCCAATCACATATAATCTTAGCTCCATTGTGACCTTAGCCTAGTGTTTGCATACCAGAATTAGTAATGTGGCTAATGACACGGATCCTCCATCAGCTTTACCTGCTGCCCTAGTTATTATTCCTGCCTCTGCCTAGAGTCCTGTTCAGAAAGTCTCTGAACAAATCCAAGCACTTCACACCTCCCACAGCTGCCCCTGGCCCACCAGGCCTCACAAAACATATTTGTCCTTTCAAAGTGAAACCGTAATCTTGGCTTACCTAGATTCAGTAGTCCAAAGATGTCTATAGCTGGAAATAAAGAAACAAAAGAACTTCTAAGTGCCCTCCTGCTCAGACAATTTTGGGAATAGCTTCAGCTCAAGTCCTGATTGGAGCAGCAGGGATGATTGGTGCCAGATGCTCTGTTGCCTTCTAAGCTTCTTGGGACATGACTTGGGACCGTTCTGAGCAAGCCCCATTTCATCCATATCCTGTTGTATTTTTGAGCTGCTTTATGTTTGTGTGATTTTTTGTTATAAGTATGTCTCTGCTGTTCTACTCTCCCCCTCTGTGTTAAAGGGAAGGAACCCAGTCTCCCTTGGTTACTACTGCATTCTTGGGGCATGGTATCCTGCCTCGCAGGCATTTAACATTAAAAAATAATGCTCATTTACTACCTGTATCTCAAAGTTTCTTCCTTTATAGTGAGTCTTCTCTACTTATGAGAGGTGTGTGTGTGTGTGTGTGTGTGTGTGTGTGAAATCTGGCCTTAACACATAGCTTTGTGGTGTTGACTTTGTGAGGACAAGGCAGTGATATAAACAGCATTAGAGATACAGAATTCTGTTCTGCTCACGTAATAGCTTTGTGACCTTGGGCAAGCTGCTTAACCTCTGAGTCCCATTTGTCTAATCTGCAAAATGGAGACAAGAAGATGAAGTCACAATATAAATTCCCTAGTACAGTGTCTGGACTACCAATTATTGGGAAACATAAACACATTTTAAGAGTTCCTTTCTCATTGTTCTTGTAGATTGGCAGTTCTCAAATTTTTTATTATCAAGACTCCTTTATAACCTTTAAACATTATCAAAACTCCCAAAGAACTTCAGTTTGTATGAACTTTTGTATGCATATATATCAAAAAGACAGAAGTTTTTTAAATATATATTTTGTTTAGTTGTAGTTGGACACAATACCTTTATTTTATTTGTTCATTTTCATGTGGTGCTGAGGATCGAACCCAGTGCCTCATACTTTTGAGGCAAGGGCCCTACCACTGAGCTACATTCCCAGCCCCAAAAGGCAGAAATTTCAAAAGTAGCTGTTAATCACTCTGATGAACTCACTGCATGTTGGCTTTAACCATATTTTCAAAAATAATTCACGTCAAGACATTTTATAAACCTCTCCAATGCTACCTTAATAGATGACGTGACGGCTGGAATCTTGTGTCTATCTTTTGTCACTGTGATATCACACACCATGTGGCCACCAGAAGCTCTACTCACTGTGCACTTTTGAAAATGAGTGAGAAAGAAGAATGTCTTAGTTCAAAATTATTTTTGTAATTATGCTAAGGATCCGCCTGAAGGGATCTCGGGGACTCTCTGTGGACCCTGGTCACATGTTGAGATCTGCTATTCTAGTACAGGGTTCCACAGATAAGAGTCATGTTTGTATATGTGGGACTCATCTGAGCAAGGCAATCAGTAAGACTGACAGCCTTCACGAGTCGAGCCCTGGAAGGCACCGTCAGAATCTCAGAGCCCAGGCATCTTCAGTTCATTTGTCCTTCCCCAACATCTAGGTGGCAGCTGGCTCTGTGAGGTGCTTCCTTTTTACCTTCGTCCTCTCCATTATCTCCACCTGAGTCCAGGCACTCATTATTCCACACCTGAATGTCAACCCCAGGATTTTGCTCTTTGGTGTGACAATGTGACATAGGAGAAAGCATTCTGGAGTCATCCAGGCTGATTCATTTATGGTGAGGGTCCCTGGTAAAAGGTGATTGACAGGACCCCCCTCTCTTGGGGGGGGTTTGTAGTTCTAAATGAGAGAATGATGCTACATACCTGGGTATAGCAGCCACCAGCTCACAATGGGTCTTAAGTAGATAGTTCTTTCCTATGCTATGCAGGTAAAATTGCCAGTTGACCCTGTGGCCACCACTGAACACTCTCTTCTAAACCCTCATGGTGACAAAAACGAATACCACGTACATTTACCACTCACTTGTAGGTTGCATTGTTTCTTATCTCCTGTGTCTTGTTTCTGAAGACTGTAAGCTACTCGAGGCCAAAACCACACCTCTGAATATTTCTGTACCTTCCGTGGGACCGAATATTATAAATATTTCTTGTGCTGTCTAAAAGAATTAGAGGATGCATATTCTGCCCTTGCCAGATGAACAGCTTAAATGGGATGACATATTTGTCAAGGAAATAGTCATTCTTACAAAGTGATATTATAAACAAGTAACAATCGTCAGGCGGATCGTTCCATTGACAACAGACACCTGCCACAAACACATCTGTTTAACAAAGGAGATTTCTAAGTCGTTGCTAATGGCAAGCATATTTTGAACATTTTTCAATATAATGCAACTCAGAGGGAAAAAATGAACATAGAGCCTTAGAGGTGTTTAGACAGGCATCAGACTAAGCCAGCTGTTATTGGGAAAGGCAGCTGAAAGGTGGTCCTGGCCAGCCACAGCATAATCGCACTCTTTCAGAGGCCTGGCCATCTCTTAGAGAAGACCATTTTTCTTACTGCACACTGTGCCCCTTTCTGGTCTTGGAGCATAGGATCACCCTCTCCCTGCATTGGCATCTCCACTTTCTCTGTAACATAAGCCCCTTTAAACTGTTCAGAATGCCATGAAACAAAGGTTCAGGAAAAGAAGTTGTTGCAGTTGGATTTTGCTCTTCTGAATACCATTGCCCCTCCCCCACATACTCCCAAAGGCAAGTGAGTATGCAGGGCCTGGTGCCTACTTTGAGCAGGGAAGGGAAAGCCTTAGTAGCAGTAATACAAATCCTAATTCAAATTAGGATCCTAGTTACTTATCTTACAGCATATGAAAATCACTATCGGGCTCTTGTCTAAGTCATATTCCACAGGAGCCTGTAGGAGCTGCTGGGATATAGGGCTGGTATGTCATTGTCACATGTCCAAGATACACAGTTGAGTTTCTTACCTACAGGGCATTGAAGAGTGTTTGAGCATTGAAGAGTGTTTGAGACAAAGGTAGACTCTAAAGTGGATCCCATCGGTGTTAGTCTATTTTCTATTATAACGAAATACCTGAGGCTCAACACTTAATAAAGAAAAGAGGTTTATTTGGCTCACAGTTCTGAAGACTTGAGAGCTTGATGCTAGCTTCTCCTCAACTCTGGTGAAGACTTCGTGGTGAGTGGCATCAGAGTGGTGGGAGTAGATGCAGAAGAGATCCCATGACAAGAAGGGAAGCATGAGAATAGAGAGGAGCCAGGCTTGTTTTTATAACAACTGATAATCTGGGGGAACTACTCTCCTACCAGACCTGACCCATTCTACAAGTCCAGTATTAATCCCTTTTGAGCACAGTCATGACCCAATCATCTCCCACTAGGCCCCACTTCTTAAAGATTTCACTATCTCAACACTTCCACCCAGGGAACCAGGCCTCCAGCACATGCACATTTAGGGACACACCCAGACACCATCCAAACCCCTCAGTGCCATCCAACCTGCCTTCTGATGAGTTTATAACCGACCAGTCAGCATGGGGAACTACTTATCTTGATTTTTAAAGACTTTTGAGCTAAATGCTCTACCATCGCCCACACCTACCTAGTTTGTCTTCAATCCATTCAGATTCATCTCCTGCTCCTAGAAAGAGGATCTCTCCACTATTTTTTGCTGAAGAAAGTTCAGACTGGCAGACTCCTTCTCTTAGTGGTTCTTCACTGACTTGAAGACCAACCCCTTACCATCCTCCAGTTCTGATCTCTGTAGTCGGGTGTCTTTCAAGACACCCAGGGGATAGTTCACCTAGTGCTGGCTTGGTGGAAGTGTTTCCGATTCCGTGGTGAGGAGGATGCCATTTAAAGATGTGGAGCTTAGTCACAGGCAAGAGTTTGTTTGCCAAGTGCAAATAAACTTGTTTAGAAATGCTGCAGGGACGTGCTCTGAGGGGTACCTCATTCTACTGTTGTTTGCTGGGAGAAGCCAGAAAAAGATGGCATTTTGTTATATACAGATACCCACCACCCCCTCTGTGAGGCAATAGCAAGGAAAGGTTATCTTTACCCTTTCTTTTTCTCTTTCATTCCTTGTTCTTTCCTCCTCACTCCCTCATTTCCTCTTTGTTTCTTAACTTCTCTGTTTCAGGTTAGTGTGAATTCTATAGAAGGCTGAACTTTCCCCTGGGATGCTGGACTCCAGGAACCCAGAATGTCCCCAAATCAGATTGTTAGAGATTCCATCTAACCTTTTGGAAAAGGCCACCATTTTTATCCTGATATCCTTGGTTCATATATTAAAAAATAGAAAATAATAAATAATAAATAAATTCAATTACTCAGATTTGGTCCAGGACATTCATCTTACTCTTTCTCTCTGGAAGGTTCTGCTCCTCAGTCTATAGTAGAAACCAGAAAAACAAAGGGTGAGAACCCTCCAGTCTCCTTGTCTTTGATGAAGGAGGGATCCCAGACCGAGGTGACACCAACTTCGTCAGTTACCTGTGGTTTGGGGTCTTTTAGATGCGGGTGTGTTAAAATTAAGAACTGGGAAAACTAATTCTGGATTTGTCATTGAATTGTTTTGAATTTTAGTTCCCTTGTGTAAAATGGGAGAGCAAGCTCCTTTCTCAGTATCTAGAAGTAGAGAGGCTTCGTTGGTAGCAAAGCTCCTTCATATTGGAGGTTCTTCTCATATACCTACTCAGATAAACAATGGCCATGACAATCTTTGACATCCTAAATTATCTAGAATCTCTGGTGATGGTCTGAAGTGTTGCTGCAGGATTGCTTGTCTGGTGATCTGCATGTAAATCTCAGCCACATAGTGTGGTTAGGATGTGTGCATGTACCTTCATGGGATGTGATTCTGATGGAAGAGTGAAGGCAGAGATAAATGGTCCTGCTAATTTAGAAACTGTGAGAACCAAGGAGGAATGCAAAATCGGGAGACAGGAGCCCCTGCCCTGCTTTTTAATAGTCACCTTTTTGGTTTGGGGTATCTCTCTTTTCTGCTCTCCAACTTTTGTCCCTTTCCTATATTTGGCAGTCCTAGTGTCTTTGTCTCCAGACTCCTTTTGGTAATTGTTCTGTGTGGGGAGATAATTATGGGCCAGAGGAGCCTTCTATTGCAAAGTGTTCTATATACAAATGAGACATGGTGTCTCATCTCTTGTCTTCCTTCTCCACTTAGATACCAGGAGAGCTGCTTCTGCCTAGGTAGGGATGCATTAGAGCACTTCATACTTCATAAAGAGATAAGCCAGGCGTAGGTGGTCCCTTACAGTCCAGAGGTGCTATAAATAGCAGTGGTTCCCTCTTGCCACCCTCATTGTGATCTAGGTAATAGAAAATTGAAGCATGGAACTGTGATCCTGAATTAACCTTTGTTATGGTTTAGATATTAGGTGTCCCTAAAAACCTCATGTGTGGACAATGCAAGAAAGTTTAGAGAAGAAAAGATTGGATTATGAGAGGTGTAGCCTAATCAAGGCATTAATCCCCTGGTGGGGATTAACTTGGTGGTAGCTGTAGACAAGTAGGGAGTGGCTGAAGGAGGTGAGTCACTGGGGTGGGGGGCATACCTTTGGGGTTTATATTTTGTTCTGGTGAGGAGAGTTCTCTCTTTCTGATTGTTGTGTCCTGAACTGATTTCCTCTAACACATGCTTCCTCTATGATCTGCCTCACCTTGAGTGAGACCTCTGAAAAGTTAAGCCCCAAGACATTTCCCTCCTCTAAAGTTCTTGTCCAGTCTCTTACTCACAGCAGTGAAAAAGATGATTTAAAAAACCTTCTTCAATTGTCATGTGTTTACATTGTATGCTAAGCACGTGTGAGGATATAATAAAACATGAACTCTATCTTTAAAGGAGTTCAGAGTCCAGTAGAAAGATAGACATATAACCAAGTATTAAAATGTAGTGTGATTAATCCCACCAAGATTAAGAGGGACTAAATTTACCTTCTTGCACAAATTGAAACAAAAAACAGATAAGATATATGAAACAATGCTTTCGAGACGTTGATCATCAGGCTATGAAGGATAGTGATTCCTGAAGCACAGAGAATAAATGAAGATAGCTCTGTGGCTGCCCCAGTTTACTGCCTTTAGGATATTTTCCAGGATTTGAGGAGGGTTAAACCAGGCAGAGGCCTAGGAGATGGAGGTGAGAATGTGGGGTAGATAGAAGCAGCTAGATTTCATGGAATAGATTGTCAAACAAGAGGGGGCTATGCAGAGAGAGAACGATATAGATATGCAGAGGATCTCCTTCAAGTTTTAATAGACTACTAATCATATGTGAATGAAGAAAATACTCAAGGCTAGAGGAGAAAACACTGGAAAGTTTTAGAGAAAATGATGCTTGCTGGTCACAAAGGGCTAATGAGAGTTCTAGCTCCCACAAGGTAGACTGGATTCATGGAGCACATGAGTTCTCAGATGAGTCTTTTCCTTGGAAGTGGGGAATTAGCCCTAAACCAAATGTTGCTCTGATCTGACTTATAAAAACTTTTTAGCTTTGAGTATTTTTTTAGGAATAAAAAAAAATGCAGTATCCCAAAATAAAAATTCACAGTGTTAGACATTCAATTAAAAAAAAAATCATCAGTTGTGCAAAGAGGGAGGAAAATACCAGGCATGACAAGGAGAAAAATCAGTCAATCAAAATGGGCTCAGAACTGACACTGATGTCAGAATTAGCAAAGCCTTGTAGTTAGATATTAGCAAAGCCTTGTAGTTAGATATTATAACTATATTCCATGGGTTCTGATAGTTAAGATATGAGAAGTTTTTGCTTTTAAAAAAAAAATCCAAATCAAACTTAGAGATGAAAAGAAAAATGTCCAAGATAAAAACTGCACTGGATAGGATTAATGGCAGCACTAGATCTTGCAAGAGAGAAGATTAATGAACTTTAAGACACAGCAATAGAAACTATCAATGAAACAGAAAAGAATTTTTAAAAATAAACAGAGCATCAGTGAGCCATGACCCAACTTCAGGGCATTATTATACATGTAACTGGACTCCCTGAAGGATAGGAGAGTGGTGGGGAGCAAACACAATGTTTGAAGAAATAGCAGCAGAAAAGTTTCCAAACTCAATGAAAATTCTCAATTTGCAGATGGAAGAGCTCTGCAAATTCCAAGCATAAGAAACATAAAAGGAAATCAAATTGCTCAAAACCAGCGATAAAAAGTAAATAGTGATGGTATAAGTAAGTAACTCTTGTGCTCAGGCCACCCTGCCCCACCTTCAACCCTGATGAGATGTGTGATGCCCAAGACTCTACCTTAGTCCCTGTGGTTAACATCCAGGTAAAGCTGGGGACTGCTTCCTTTCCCACCAGCACCAGGCCTTCCTCAGCTCCAACTTTTCCTCAACGTACTCAAATTCCAGGCATTCCTTTCTAAAGACTCCTGCTTCCAGATTTCAGATTTTAGATAAATATCTAAAATCCTGATGCTTGTCTACTTCTGGCATGTCCACCTATATTTCAGCAAGTATGGTGATAGGGTACAGACAGATGGGAGAGATGGGAACACAGGTCAAAGGAATAATTCTATAACATGCACCCACTGTGCTGACCCCTATATGCTTTCTTTTCCGAGAAGCAATTTACCTGCAGCTCTGCCTGGATTTAAGTAGACAGAATATATCACATTCTTCAGCAAGCTACCTATTATCTGCAGGAGAAATGCAGGCCTCAAATAATGTTGATAAGAGGAACCCAAGTTACCCCAAAGGCGGAGACTTGGTGTGCCTTTTGAAAGACCAGATCCTGAAACTCGGGAAGATAAGAATACTTTTTCTTAACCATAAAATCTAAGAATTTATGATTAAGAATGCAATTAGAACCAGTCAGCATAGGGCCAATGTGACCTAGAGTTGCCATGCAGAGGGTATTTGAAAGTCTGATGTCATCCTGCTTTATGCCAAGAGGTAGACCTGGACAGGACTCTCAGGAAGCTTCTCTGGGATCCCCAGTAAAACCTGAGTGCTAAAGAGGCATTATGTCCCTCTTTTTATCAGAGGACCTACTATCTCCCTTGAGGCTGTCCCCTCTCCCTTTATCTCTTCAATAAACTTGTTTCATGTTGCTCTGAGCAACACGTCTGAAATATGTCTGCCTTGATCACAAGAATCAAAGTTTTAAAGGGTGGTGGGCAGAGGGCAGGTCTTCACGCTACCTCCATTTCCCAGAAGACCCCAGCCCTGTAATAATAAGGGGTAGGGGAAGGGGGGAAACTTCAAAAGCTACCATAGAATTAAATGTCACATACCAAGACATGAAGACATTAGATTTCTTATTTGAAACAATGGAAGTAGATGACAATGGAACACATTTTTTAAAGTAATGAAAGTATTGTTTTTTTTTTTTTAATTTTTTTTTTAAATTTTTTATTGTGGGTTGTTCAAAACATTACAAATTTCTTGACATATCATACTCGACACTTTGATTCAAGTGGGTTATGAACTCCCACCTTCACCCCATACACAGATTGCAGAATCACATCAGTTACACATCCATTGATTTACGAATTGCCATACTAGTGTCTGTTGTGCTCCGCTGCCTTTCCCATCCTCCCCCCTCCCCCCTCCCCACCTCTCCCCTCCCCTTCCCTCCTCTCTC
>NW_026000016.1:35909930-36032592 GCF_001458135.2 Marmota marmota marmota
GGCGGCCCGGCTCCTCCCCTCTGGCTCGACGACAATTTGAGGAGACTCGGGTAACTGTGCCTCACCCCCCCTACCAGGAGACCAACTGCTTATGTCACCGCTGGTATTGATGAAGTTCTCTCCTCCGCCGCTTTCTGCTGACATCAGATCTCTGCCATGTTGGTATCCTATGCGAATGGCAGCATTTCGTTCCCCTTGCCGGGCAACCAAAGCAACGGGTGAGTCCTGTCCGGCCCTCAGCAGGACCCGGACCAAGAAGCAGTTTCCGCGGGCTCCTAGCCCCGGTCCAGGGAAGTTCCGGGAGCCGGAACTCGGCCGCTCCGTGCTCGGTGTAAGCTCCTATAAGTGTAAGCTCCAAGAAGCAGTCCCCGCGGGCTCAGTTCCGGGAGCCGGAATTCGGCTGCTTAGTGCTTGGTGTATGCTCTGGTAGGGGCAGGGTCCAAGAAACGAAAGTATTGTTTTGTGGGGGGTTCCTATCAACCAGAGTTCTATACCTGTCAAACATCTTTCAAAAACAAAGGTGAAATAAAGACATTTCAGTCAAATAAAAACTGAAAACAAAAAAAAATCACAAACAGATCAGCACTATTAAAAAAATGTAAATAGTCTCTCCGACAAAGAGAAAATGGAGTGGGTGAAAATACAGATCTCTGGTAAAGGACTGCATAGCACCAGAAGTGGCTGCCCCTCTGCCTGAACTTTCTACTTTGTGTCTGACTCCTTACTCAGTCACCTCAGAGGACCGCTACTTTCCCCCCAACCCCTGATTGAAATCTACCTGCCTCCCAAAGCACCTTGATAACTTGACATTGAATTCACCATACTGACATGGTTGTCTGCTCATTTATCTGACTCCTCTAGGAATTTGAGCTTCCTGAGAGCAGAGAACTTGGAAGGACTGCACTGATAATTGGCAGTGATCAGCAAATGTTTTTTGGGTAGTTCAGTGTTCTGAATCAAGGCATAGCAGTGGTGATAATTGCATTTGCCTCAGTTTTTTGTCTTAAGATTCATGATAAGGTGATCAAGGGGCAGTAGATTTCACTTCAATCTGTTTCCTTTTGCCCTATCTAAGTTCAACTGTATTACGATTTACTTCATACTACTGTTTAAACTGAGTCACACATTTTTACATAAATATATTTTCAAAAATACAGCAGGACTAGTGCTGTGATGGAGGCATAAGTGGGGAGCTGTTGGTGGAGGTGATGACTGCCCCTGAGGGACAGGAAGGCTTTGCTACTGTTTGCATGAATAAGTGACAGGAAGAAAGAATATGATGTCCTTCAAGCAGCTCTGAGGCATTTTCTCAGGCAGAGAAATGGGGAAGCCTCAGTCTCTAGAGGGTATTGCACATGCCAAAGCAATAAAGCTTGTTTGCAAATGAGTTTCAGGCTTTGAGGGTAGAGTAAGTGTGACTGTGGGCAGGATGTAAGGAGTTTACCATCAGAAGACACTCTTGGTGACAGTACTGATCTATCAGTAGATCTATCAGATATGTAGTGCCTCTGGAAACCAAATGGGAAAAATGTAGCTTCAGATATTAAATTGAGAATCTGCCTCTCAGAGGCTCAGTAACTGTCTAGGCCAAGTAATTGAACTTTGGCTCCCAGCTGGGCCTGGGAGAGTAAATTTCACTCACAGTAGGCCAGTGACTGTCCTCTGTCCCTCTGCCCAGTGTCTCCTCCAGAAGGGGTCGAAGACACATATCCAAATATGCCATGAAGACTCAGGCCAGGAACTGTGGTATAAACTGGCACGAATGCTTGGCAGAGAGCAAGGAAATTTGAGAACAAGCCTCCAATAAATCTTCCCAGCAGTTTGGTAGGGGAGAAACTACTTCCCTGAAGCAAATATGGCGCCAGGCCAGGCCTGGGAATTAAGGGCAGGAATGGTGTGTGCAGATAGATTACCTGGCTGCTGCTCCTCTTCTCCCTCCAAAGTCTGTGGAGTGATCCTAAAGGTGAGGAAGGATCTGAAGCCAGGTTTGGTTTTTGAGCTCCATGGCTTTACAAGTTGTGTGTCCTTGGATTCTTCATCTATAAAACAGAACTGGAAAGAACAGCTCTGCCTGCCTCATGGGATTCGTGCTGGCTTCAGGTCATGGGTGTGGTCATGCTTTGCAAACCCTCAGGCACACCACAGGTGCAAGAATGTGGAGAAGAGGGTGGGGGTCCTCTGAGGGAACAAAGTTCTTTTTAGAAGAAGGCTGTCTTTGCTGTAGATGGCACATTTTTGGACTTTATGTTGTTGGAGGCAAAGATGGCTGAGGTGGGGCCTGGTCCTCACCTGCTTTTTGAATGAGGTTTTTGCTAAGGGTCCTGTCTTTTCCAAAGGCTAATGGCCCTGCCTCTGTGTACGCCTGGGGGTATAACAGTTTCTGTGCTCTCTGCTGATCCCCAGATCTTTTTCTGTTTCTACCTCTCCCTAAATCTGCTATAGGTACCCAAGAGCACAGCTTCAAGCTTAGTGGCCTGTAAAAGGTTGAAGAGGTGCCTAGAGCATGGGCCGGAAGGAGGTTAAATGAGGCCCTGGTTTAATCATCTATGTTTAATTCTTTGTTGAACCTTGTTTAGTCATTCATCAGAGCAACACATTTATTTCCACTGAATACCTTGCATTTCAAACTGTGCAGTAGATTCTCTTTTTTCTGGATGGTCCAACCTCCACCAACCTCACTTGGCATTGATGAAACTGGCTTCTCAAAACAGGACATCATAATCCTATGAATTTGTATAGCTCTTTCTTTATGTGTTACAAAACCTTTCACAATGCCCTCTTTAATCCTTTCAACAATGTGAAGTCTATAATTTATGTGCACTTCAAATCAGGTTGGCTGGGGTGGTGCAAAGAGATTAAGCAACTTGTTCAAGGTTGCACAGATAGTCTGGATTCAAACCTAGTTTCTGAATCTAGACTCCCAGTGCTATCCTATAATAGAACATAAAGCACATTATGCCTTGTCCATGAAAGCTGCCAATAGTTTTGGGGACATGTGCTTTGTAGTGGCCGTCTGGGGCCAAGAATGTTTTCATAGAGACATTTTCCCTGCCCAGATCTGGCCAGCAAGGACCAACATTGTGAGGCAGACAGACTAGGTTAGCCTTGAGCAGGTTACCCAGGAGAGAAGAGCTCTTCTCTGTGGGAAGCAAATCCCTGAGAGCATCCTTTGTCTCCATTAGCATGCATCCACAGCTCTGAGAGGCTGAGCTTACCACCTATGACTAAATTCATTTACATTCATTCCTCTGAAATGCCTGGACCACCCATTGGAAGCTTTTCTAAATGCTTCCTTCCCCCAACATCATATGGAACACTTGTTTCTGGTCTATTGACTTTGTAATTCATGAAGAGAATGAGGTGACTTCATTTTTAGGGCAAGACTTATTCATTATATCCCCACCACGGCTACAGGAGCTTATCACTCATTTTTCTGTATTGCATTTCTCCTAGACGCTGGTGGTAGCATGCTTCACAGTCTTTTTCACAGTTTCTGTGTTTTCTTGGGTATTAATGACTCCATTTTGCAGAGTGATAATGTGGTGATGCTTTTTCTTTTCAGGGCTGAAAAGGTTTAGAGATTTAGCCTGATGTGACTTCTAATTAGGACGTAGTTTAGATGCAAGCATCGATTGCCTCTTTCCAAACAAAGAGAAACACCTCAGTCGTCTTCTAGCAAGTGCACACAGTCTGAAAAGGGAATGATTTTTCCCTCCTACTCCTCATGCTCCTTATGTTTGTGTTTTCCTCCCCCTCTGGGTTGCTCACGATTATACCAAAAGCTTCTCTGACTCAGAGCAAAGCAGCCAGAAAATTCCTTGTCTAGTCCTGAAAGTTCTGTACTTGGAGGTAAGGAACGTGTAGGGAGTGGGTTTGTCTTCCGAGCCCCGCCAAAATCCGCAAGCCTCTCTGAGCTCCAGACTCCCGAGGGCTGTTTTCAATCCTGCGATCTGGGGAATGAGGTTAGATGTTGTCCAGGGTGAGATGATTCCTTTCAGAGTGAACTTTTTCTGAAGCTATCCTGTGATTCTGTCTTCCCTCAGTAAGATTTTAACTTCTTTTTGTGATACACAGATGAGGATGAGCTTTGCCAAGGCACCATTTTGTAAGTATTGATTACCTGCTTGTTCTGTGTACCCATGACAACATATGCCAATGAAAACCATCTCCTTTGTCATCTCTTTATAAAATTTTCAACAAAACATCTTAATAGCACTTGTTTTCCAAGTGATTTTGAGGTTAACAACAAAATTGAGTGTAAGCTATCGAGATTTCCATGTGTCTCCTACTTCACACGTACATGGCCTCCCTCACTCCCAACATCACACCAGAAGGCAAAGTTGTTAGTAGATAGTTTTATGTCTCTATAGTTTAGCCTTTTGCAGAATGTCATATGGTTAGAATCATATAGTAAGTAGCATTTATATTTTGACTTCATTCACATAATATATATCTAATTTTGACTATGAACTTTTATGGCTTGATAGCTCACTTATTTTTAGCACTCTACAATGTCCTATTATCCAAATATACCACAGTTGTCCATTCACCTATTGAAGGACATCTTAGTTGTTCTTCAAAGTCTTGGCAGTTACAAATAAAGCTATTATAAACATCAATGTGCAAGTTTTTATGTGAGCATAAGTTTTCAATTCATGGGTATTCAATACCAAGAAACATGATTGCTGGGTTTTATGGTAAGAATATGTTCAGCGTTTTGGAAAACCATCAAATTGTCTTTAAAACTGGATATTCCATTTTGCATTCCCACCAAGGATGCTCCACATCCTTATCAGCATTTGTTGCGGTCAGTTCTAGATTTTGACCAAACAGATATATAGTGGTGGTATCTCATGCTTCTTTTAATTAACATATCCCTAATGATAATGATGTGGAATATTTTTCATATGCTTATTTGCCATCTGTTTATAGCCTTTTCTAAGGTGGCCATTATAGTCTTTGTTTGTTATTGTTGTTTTTATCACGGATTGAACACTTGGGGGCACTGCACCACTGAGCCACATTCCCAGCCCTTTTTATATTTTACTAAGTTGCTTAGGGCCTCACTAAATTGCTAAGGCTGGCTTTGAATTTGATATCCTCCTGCCTCAGCCTCCTGAGCCGCTGTGATTCCAGGCACAATTTTAAGTTGGGTTATTTGTGTTCTTGTTGTTCAATGTTAGGGGTTCTCGTGTATTTCAAATAAAAATCTTTTGTCTGCTATGTCTTTTGAAAATATTCTCTCCCAATCTGTGGCTTGTTGTTTTAAGTAACTTTTTTTTTTTTGCCACTGTGACTAAAGACCCGACCAATTGTATGAAGAAATTTTATTTGGGGGCTCACAGTTTCAGAGGTCTCAATCCATAGACATCAGGCTCCATTCCTTGGGGCTCAAGGGGAGGCTAAATCATGGCAGAAGAGTGTGGCCAAGGGAAGCAGCTCACATGATGATCTCAGTATTAAGCATAATGTTAGCAATAGGCTTTTTTTATGTAGGTATTTTGTTATGATGATCAGAAAGCAGAGAGTGTGTTCTCCACTTGCTAGATACAGATACATACCCCACAGCCATACCCACAATGCCCCTCTTCCTCCAGCCACACCCACCTGCCTTCAATTGCCATTCAATCCCATCAGGTGATCAATTCACCAATTAAGTCTTGTATAACCCAATCATTTCTCCTCTAAATTATCTTGCTTTGTCTCACAGGTGAGCTTTGGGTACCTCACATTCAAACCACAACACTTGTGTTCTCATATTTTTTTTTTACAGTATCTTTTGAAGAGCAGAATATTTTACCGAAATTCATCTTATCAATTATTTATTTTATGAATGTAGTTTCAGTGTTGCAACTAAACCAAGATCATCTAGATTTGTCTCCTATATTCTGGGAATTGGATAGTTTTGTCTTACATTTCAGTCGGGAATACATTGAGTATTTTTTTTTTTTTGAAGAGTGCAAGGTCTGACTCAATCCATTTTTTCTATGTTGCTATTCACTTGGTCCAGTACCTTTTGTTGAAAAGATTGTTTTTCCGTGGTATTGTCTTTGCTCTTTTTCTCAAAGATCAGTTGAATTTATTCATGTTGGTCTATTTCTGGGTTCTCTATTCTGTTGCAATGATCTATTTGTATATTCTTTTGCCAATAGTGATTGCTATAGCTTTATACTGAGTTTTAAAGTTGTGTAATGTTAATCCTCTAATTACTCTCCTGTAATACTATGTTGGCCATTGTGGATCTTTTATCTGTCTATTTAAACTTTAGAATCAATTTGTCAATATCTATAAAATAATAAAATTTTGATTGGAATTGCATTGACTCTATAGACTGACATCTTGACAATATAGATGCTCCTTAACTTATGATGGGGTTACATCTTAATAAACCCATCCTATGTTGAAAGTATCATAAGTGAAAATGCATTTAATACACCTAATCTACCAAGCATCAAGCTTAGCCTGTGGCTTGTTGTTTTAGTTAACTTTTTTGCCACTGTGACTAAGCCTAGTCTACCTTAAACATATTCAGAACACTTAATTGACTGTCGTTGGTTAAAATCATCTGACACAAAGCTTTTTTCATTATAAAGTATTTAATATATCATGTAATTTAATTAATTCTGAGAAACAAAAAAATAATGTTGTATGAGTATGCTTTTGTATCATAATAAAGTAAAAAAATCATAAATTGAACCATTATAAATCAGGCACTATTTGTATTGTCTTCCCATCCATGAATATGAACATCTCTCCATTTATTTAGCTCTTATTTTAGAGTTTTGTAGTAGTCCTGTACATATTTTGTTATATTTATGCCTAAGTATTTCATTTTGGAGGACTAACATAAAATATATTGTTTTTAATTCCAAATTATGATTTTTCATTTCTGACACAAATAGGGAAGCAATTAATTTTTTGTATATTAACTTTGTATTCTGTGGTCCTACTATAATTACCTATTATTTCCAGAAAGCTTTTGTTGTTGTTGTTGTCATTGATTCCTACAGATTTTCTACATAAACAATCATGACATCTACAAAAAAGACAGTTTGATTTCTTCTTTCCCAATTTTTTTTTCAGTAGCAGGGATTGAACCCATGGGGGCTTAACCACTGAGCCACATTCCCCACCCTTTTTATATTTTATTTAGAGACGGGGTCTCACTGATTTGCTAAGTGCCTTATTAATCTGCTGAGGATGGCTTTGAATTTGCAATCCTCCTGCCTCAGCCTCCGTGGGCAACCAAGCCCAGCTATTCCTTCCCAATCTTTAAACTTCCTTTTCTTATAAATTATCTAGGACTTCTGATATGATGGTGCAAAGTGGTGGTGAGAAGGGACATTCTTGCCTTGCTCTTGATCTTGGTGAGAAAGCTTGTCTTTCTCACCATTAAGTATAATGTTAGCTATAGGGTTTTTATGTAGGTATTTTGTTATCAAGTTGTGGAAATTCTTCTCTATTCCTGGTTTTCTGGGAGTTTTTATCATGAAATGGGGTATCATGTGCTTTTTTTGCATCTATTGAAATAAGCATGTGGGCTGTTGATGTGATGGATTAGAATTAGTTGGGTTTTAAATGTTGAACCAAACTTGCATACCTGGAATAAATCTCTTGGTTTATAATTCTTTTTGTACATTGTTAAATTCAATTTGCTAGATTTTTAGGAAATTTGCATATATTACTGAGAAATATTGGTGTGCAGTTTTCTTTTCTGTAATGTTTTTGTCTGGTTAGGGTATTGGCATAATGCTGGCTTTGTAGAATGAGTTCAGAAATATTCCTTCTCCTATCTTCTGAAACAGATTGTATAGAACTGATATAATTTCTTTTTCTTTTTTTTTTTTTTTTGAATGATTTGCTTTTTATTTCTCATCATGGGATAATATTAAAAATGTGCCTAACACAGTCTATCTGCAACTTCTTTCATTCCTTTTTTTTTGTATTTGCAGTCTACTTGAGAACTGATATAATTTTTTAAACATTTGGTGGAATTCACCAGTGATTACATATGGGCCTGGTGCTTTCTAGTTCAGATTTATTGTTTCTCCAGTTTTTTAATATTTGTCCAGTTTCTTAAAAGGATATAAGATTCATTTATTTCTTTTTTTTCAGTACCCAGGGTCACTCTACCACTGCACTGCCTCCCCACTCTTATTTATTGTTTCTTACTTTGAGACAGGGTCTTGCTAAGTTGCCCAGGCTAGTGTTGTACTTGTGGTCCTCCTGCCTCAGCTTCCCAACCAAATAGTTCTTGTGTGAGTTTTGGCATATTGTCTTTCAAGGAATTGATCCATTTATCTAGATGCCCAGAGTATTCCTTTATTATCCTTTTAATAAAATCTGAAGTGATGCATTCTCTTTCATTTTTGATATTAATTTGTGTCCTTTGCCTTTTTTTTTTTGGTCTGAGTGTGGTAGGAGTTTTATCAATTTTACTGATTAAAAAACAACCAGCTTCTGATCTTGTGAATTTCTGTATTGATTTTTAATTTTATTGTTATATGCTCTAAGTTTTAAAATATTTTTTAAATTTTACAAGTTTATGGGGTATAGGGTGATTTGATACATGTATACAATGTGAAATGATCATATCATTGTATTCAGCATGTTTATCTACTTGAGCTATTTATTATTTCTTTGGAAAGCTCTGAACTCATTTCTTCTAGTTCTTCATACTATTTGTAATAAATTGTTGCAAATGATAGTCACTGTACTTTGCTTTCAAACAGTACAACTTATTCCTTCTATGTAACCTATCGTCCAACATCCTTCTATTTTTTCTCTCCCCAACCCATGCAAGCCTCTGGTGACCACTATTATACTTTCTTCTATGAAATCAATTTTTTAAGCCTCCACATATGAGTGAGATCAGGTAGTATTCATCTTTCTGTGTCTGGTTTATTTCACTTAACATAATATTCTCCAGTGTCATCCATGCTGCTACAAGTGACAGGATTTCATTCTTTTTTATGGCTAATATTCCTGTGTGTGGCCTACCCTTTCCTCCTCTCTCCTTCCCCTCCAATTCTAGGAATGGAACTCAGGGCCTTGTACATGGTGGGCAAAAGCTCTACCCCTGAGTTATACGCCCAGCCCTTCCTATTTTTTGATTTGACACAGGGTCTTGATAAGTTTCCCAGGCTGGTCTCAAATTGATGATCCTCTTCCCTCAACCTCCTGAGTAGTTGAAATGACAGATAAGTGCCATCATACCCATTATTTGTATGCTTTAAGTTTCTCCTTAAGCATTATTTTTATTGCATTCCATCAATTTTGAAAAATTTTGTTTTCATTTTCATTTAGTTTAAAGTATCTTAAAATTTCTCTGGGGACTTCTTGTTTTATGTAGAATTGTATTGTTTAATCGCCAAGCATTTTGAAATTTTCTAGCTATATTCTTTATGACTTCTATTTCAATTCCCTTTTTTTTCTGAGTGCAGACACTGTATGATTTCTATTCTTTTAAATTTGTTCAGGTGTGTTTTTGTGGTCCTGACTGTGATCTGTTTTAGTGAATGTTCCATGGGAGTCTGAGAAGAATTTGTATTCTGCTGGTGTAGGGTGAAGTAGTCTATACATGTCCATTACATTCAGGTGATTAATGGTGTTATTGAGTTCAACTGTGTCCTTACTGATTTTTTTTGACCTCCTGGATCTTTCCATTTTTAACAGAGGGGTGTTAAAGTCTCCAGCTATAATAATGGATTGATTCATCTATTTCTCCTTTCAGTTCCATCAGTTTTTTTTTTTTCCTCACGTACTTTAACACTCTATGATTAGGTGCATACATACTGTTATGTCTTCTTGGAGAATTGACCCACTTGTAATTGTGTCATTTGAAACCTCTGTTTAGCACACTATCTAAAGGACTTCCTCCAGCTGTAAACTTAGTAAAGTCCAAAGATGGCCAACAAATAGAAATAGATGAGGAAAATATTGAATTCATACTCTGAGTTATAATTCAGGAAGAGAACTAAGTGCCTTCATTATTTATGAATTTAATTAGTTTCTTGTATTTGTATGTTTGGCTTACCTTGGTAATGACAGGAGGAAAGAGATCATTCATTATTACTTATGTGGCAGGCCTTTTACTGGAAATACAATAATGAGCAAGAAAGGCATGATTCCTGCCATCTAGAGTAAATGGTCTGGTGGAGAAAACAGAAAATTAAATAAATAATCATTCCCAGTGGTAAGAGATCTTTGAGCATGAGCTGTAGACATCTTTTATATCTTTTTTCCAGAGGGTATATAGTGATATGCAATAGTGGTTTCATTGTAGAATAAATATACTGAATAAATTGTGCAAGATAGTTTGATAAAATAGGAGCAGATATGAGGAGGAAGTTTTGGATGGTGATAGGTTCCATCATTGTCAGTGTTGTTAATGCAGAAGCCTACAGGCTCTGATGTAGGTATGGAAAATGGTGCCTCCTGTGACTTCAAGTTGAAGGAAATGCATTCTGAGCCCTGCCATCTAAAGGCTTCAAGAACCTTCCAGATTCCTGAGGTCACAGCTTCGTCCATCTTCCTCCATGGGAGCTGGGACTTGGAAAAGCCTGGCTGGTTTGCACACCTGTGATAGTCCTGTGAGATTGCACTCCGTGTCCTGATTAAAACTTCTGCCACCAGATCTTCCACCCTCCCTTTCTTTTTCTGCATATAAATACCACATAATTACAGGTCTAATTAGGCATAACATAGCTAAATTTCTAGAAAGTTTTCTGCCTCTAAAATATATAGTACTTCTGACAAACAAGTCACTTATCCTGATGGGTGAACTGCAGAAATAAGGCTTTGTATTTCTCTTTCTCTCTCCCCGCTCTTTATCACTTTATTTATTTTTTTTTAATTCTGGGGAGAAGCTGCATCCTAAATTGGCTTAGATCTCTCTCAAAAAAGGGAGTTATTATGAACTCATCTCTAAGGCTGAGAGCTAGGGTTAAATGCTGGGGAAGTCATGGTGGAGTTAGTGAGCTGACATGCTTAATCCATTTTGAGTTGGTTTTTACTGTGACCCACTATAAATTATGCTGCATTTGGCTGTGCATTTAGAGGGGCATGATGGCACTGACACTAAGGATACTGAGTGATTCCACATGAGAAGACCATATGTCCTTCATTGAACATAAAGCTGGGCACTTGATGTTCCTCATTGCTTTAGTGTACCTTCAAAGAATAGGGAAGGCCCTGGTTTCCTTCTTCAGTTTGTTGACATTAAGGACCACCCCTTTTTGTGCCTTTCAAGAGAAGGAATAAAAATCAAAGGTCCCACAGAGACAAAAGAGCCTTAGGGGACCTCAGTAGTTTTGAGGAGAAAAATAAAGAAAAGATTTCAGTTTTCCCAATAGACCAAGTTATCCCTGGTCATTCCAGTAAAACTTCAAGGAACATGTCATAACCCGTCCTCATTACAGCAGAGAATGGAATTGAATCCTAAGAAAATGGATATTTCTTGTTATTTTATTTATTTGTTTATTTATTTTGGTATCAGGATTGAACTCAGGGTCACTGAACCACTAAGCCATATCCCTATCCCTATTTTGAATTTTATTTAGAGACAGGGTCTTAGTGAGTTGCTTAGTGCCTCACCATTGCTGAGACTGGCTTTGAACTCAAGATCCTCCTGCCTCAGCCTCCTGAGTCACTGGGATTATAGGCTTGTGCCAGTGGATATTTCTTATTTTAAACAATTAAATTCCAACAGTGTCTGTCAACTGAAATGAGAAAGATAGAAGAATAGCTTTAGAAGAATAGCTTTAGTTAGTGATTCATGAGGGGATCAGGTTTAGATCTGTTAAGTTTGAGATACCAAAGGTGTAATCTGATATACCAATCTGTTTTGTACTACTACAGCCATACCTAATATTTTAATTAACATAGATTTTAATTTATTTTAATTAGCAGGTTAGTTATCTTTTAAAGTTTGTCTTAATTATTCATATAATATTATCTATTTGATTTTAAAATTAGGTTAAGTGCCCTAGAAACTCATGGGAGTTTTCTTGGAATCAGTTTTAATACATACAGCAATTTAAGAAGAATAGAGATTTTAATAATATTGTTAATAATAACTATTTCTCCATTTACTCAAGAATCTAAAAAGACTTTCTAAGGCCAAGGTTTGATAATTTTCTCCATACATATTCTGCACATTTTCAGTCAGTTGAAAAATTTTCAAAATAAAACTTAAAAGATAACATTGTATGTATTTATCATGTATAACATGTTTTGAGGTGGATAAATACTGTGAAATGGTTAACTGTTGCTAATTGACAAATGCATTACCTCACACAGTTGTCCTTTTCATGGTGATATCATCCACTTTGTATTTTTTAAGAATGCAATGTATCGTTGTTAATTATAGTTATCCTGCTCTACCACAGATCTCTTGAATTGATTCTTCCTTCCTGTCCCATCCTCTACCCTATCAATTCCAGGCTCTGGTAACCACTATTTTACTCTCTACTTTCATGAGATTAACTTTTTTAGATTTCATGTATGAGGGAAATCATGCACTATTTGTCTGTTTCTGGCTTATTTCATTTACAGCCTCCAAATTTCATCCATGTTGTCACAAATGACAAAATTTCCTTCATTTTAAACACCAAATACTATTGTACTCCATTGTGTATAAATAGTACATTTTCTTTATCTGTTCATTTATTGATGGACATTTAGGTTGATTGCATATTACATCTACAACTTACATCTACAATTGAGTACCATATGTAGGCAAAAATGCAGACAAAGAATGACTACGTAATGTAAGTTGGATATTCCTTGAGGCCAGATAAGACTTGCAGAAGTTTGAGTTCTGACCAGGAGGATCCTTATTGAGGGCATTTGAAGCAATTCCACTACAGCTACAGCTTATTAAGAGGACTAAATAATCCCTAATATCTACTTACTAAAATTTTCATAAAGCTTTAAAAAGGATCAAGCTGATATGCAAGTAAATTGATACTTTATAAACACAATCTGCTCATCAGAGGACAACAAAATCCAACATTCAACAACAGAAGCTTAATGTTCAGCATGCGGCCCCAAATTACTAGGCATTCATAAAAGCAAAAGAATCCAATCCATAACTAGGAGAAAAATTAGTTTATAGAAACCCAAAATGACAGAAAACAGGATTAACAGATAAGGTCCTTAAAAAACAGCTATTATAAAAATGCATGTAATTAGAGTTGCAGGAGTAGGGCATAGGAAAAAGCTAAAAACTTTCCAAACTTTGTGAAAATTATAAACTGACAGACCCAAGCATCTCAACAGTCCCTAGAAGAATAAACACTCAAACACAAATCATACCAACGTGTTCAAACTCAAATTATTGAAAACAATTGATAGAGACATGTTTGAGGACAAGAAAAATATTGTTCACAGATAGGGACATATTTGTTACAGAGGAGCAGATGATGACAATTCTCACATTATTAGAAATTTTTTAAGTCACAAGAAAATGACATTTTTAAAATGCTGAAACAAAAACGATAAACTATCAGCCTGAAACTCTACATCCACCAAAGTCCTTCAAAAACCTGATTTTAAAAAAAATTTTTTCAGATAAACAAAAGCTGACCAAATACTATTTTAATTTAAATTAACTTCAACTGATACCTAAAAATTAAAAATTATGCATATTAATGGGATAGTATGTAATACTTCAATACATGTATACACTGTGTCATGTTTGAGTCAGGTTATACATACCTATCTCCTCAAAAGGAGATATTTCAAAATGATTTCTCCTGATTTTTTTAAAAATACTTAATTCATTATTGTCATTGTCATCATCATCTTGCTTCTACCTAAGTTGGTACCCACGGATCAACCTCTCCTCATCTTTTTCCCTCTTCCTTCTCTGGCCTCTGGTAATTATCATTCTACTCTTCTATGTGATCAATATGTTTCAGATTCCACATGAGGACTGACAGAATTCTTTGCTAGCAGACTTGAAATGCAAGTTACTCAGATGCAAGGAAAATAATCACTTAGATCTACACAAATGAAGGAAAGTATCACGGGGGGGAGCCAATATGACAGAGTTTGCATTTTATGATTCCATTCATGAAACAGTCTCGAAACAACAATTATTGAAATAGAGACCACTTGGTGTTGCCAGGAGTCGAGGAGAGGAGGGAGGGAAATCAATGGCTACTAAGGGGAGATTTGAAGGATCCTCAAATTTTTGACCAAATTCTATTTAATTTAAATTAATTTCAACTGCTTTGAAGGGGAAAGTTGAGGGAGCCAAGAGGGCATTTCAGGGGGGAAACAGTCTTTCTGCAAATGATGTTACAAAACCCCATATTCATATTCAAAAATGGAATCCTAATGCTTGCTTCACAATGACAAAAAATAACCTTGAGGTAAGCAGCATGCTGAAAGATTGGAATTAAAAGTATAAAACTTCATAGGAAATCTGAGGATAGGCAAAGAAGTCTTAGGACCCAAAACATTTGAAACAAAAGAAAATATTGATATATTTGGCTTCATTAAAGACACTATTAAAAACAATGAGATTTTCAGTTATATATTAGGATAAAATAGCTGATAAAGTATTTGAATCTAGAGTATACTTAAAAACTCATGTAACTCAACAATGGAAAATTAACTTTCAAAATACATAAGAGATTTGGACAGACACTTTACAGAGGATGTATAAATAGCCAAAGGCACATGAAAAGATAATTAGTTATCAAGGAAATGCAGTTTAGAACTGCAATGAGATCCCCACTATAATGGTTAAGGTTAAAACAAACCTTCATATATTACTGGTGGGTTTGTTAAATGGTATTGACATTTAGAATTCAGTTTGACAGTTTTTTTATAGTCAAGAATATACTTATCATAAGAGCCAGTGTTTCCACTTCTATTTGCCAAACAGCAGTGAAAACCTGTTTTCAGAGAAAATTTGTAGATTATTGCATTATTGTTCACAATATCTCAATTCGAGAAAAACCCCAAATGTCCATAAGCAGATGCCTAGATAAACAAATTTTAATACATTTGTACAATGGAATACTATCAGCAATAAAAACCAGTGAATTAGAAATATGCATAATGGATTGGTTGAATATCAAATATATTATGCTGAGTTTTTTAAGAAAGAAAGCCAGACCCAAAACAATATTCACGGTATGATTTTATTTATATGAAATCAGAGGGAAGGCAAAACTAACTTGTAAGTATATAAAGGCAGATCAATGGTTGCTTAGGGACAGGCATTGAGGGACTGACAAGACACAAGGGAACTTTTTGGGATAGTAAAATGTTGGTGATTATATCTGTCAAAACTGATCAAACTATAAATTTCAGATGGGAAGTGTGATGGGTATGGGGACCAGCAGGGCAGCCCACACATATCCCTCCCCTCTCATCTGGAGATAGTGTTTACTACAGTCCTTGGTTTGTGAAATGCATTTATTAGCCAGAGAAACAACATTTACAAGTTATGAGGCTTAGGTGAGTGTTGTATGTATGCTGTCAACATTTAGGCATCGAAGGAACAATTTCTAATCAAAGGCTGACTTTTCATTTTTTTTTAAATCTTGTTTCCACTGCCTTTAAAACCCAAGACCATTTGGTTTGCAGACTATGAACTTTAACATCTGAGTAATTCAGTAACAGAGTTAGATCTGGATTTCATACCACTGTGATTAAGGTTGTGAGGGGAATGGGAAAATAAACAAGGAGAGAAATGAATTACAGTGGATGGGGTAGAGAGAGAAGATGGGAGGGGAGGGAGGGGGGATAGTAGAGGATAGGAAAGGTAGCAGAATACAACAGTTACTAATAGGGCATTATGTAAAAATGTGGATGTGTAACCAATGTGATTCTGCAATCTGTATTTGGGGTAAAATTGGGAGTTCATAACCAACTTGAATCTAATGTATGAAATATGATATGTCAATAGCTTTATAATGTTTTGAACAACCAATAAAAAAATAAATTAAAAAAAAACAAGTATGTGACCTTGGGTAAGTTATCCTAAATATTTTGAGCTTGGTTTAAGATACAAAATGGGATAATGAAAAATTGTCTTGCATCATTGTGGTATGAAATAAATGAATGAGCTATTAGGTGAAAATATTTGTTGCAGACCCTACACTTAACAGCTCTGCATTGGAAGACTATAAGTGCATTTACTTAGCTGTTGACAAATGGAGAATATTGTATATTTCAAAGACGACTTTGGTACCATCTCCCATTCAACATGCCCTTTGTTAATGTGCCTTTGACATCCATTCCCTGCCCTTGAATCAATCACTAAGGTGAAAATGACATTATGGTATATGAGGCAAAGTCAAAGAAGATCATACAGCTTCCACCTGAATTGCCTAAGGACATTTGCTGTTAGAACCTGGCTTCCATGCAGTGAAGATACCCTGTAGGTTTCCAGCTGACGGCATGGGGAGTCGCACCTTCAGAGACTTACCAACCAGGAATCTGCATTTTCACACAATCCAGTGTGAGAGGCATTGGTGTCAAAGTCAGCCCCGGACAAAATGCCTCCCAGAGTGCTCTCCCTCCCCACCTGAAATCCTACCAATGAGAAATCCATTGTAGTTAATCAGCCTTTGAAAAGGGAGCACCTGTGGGTGGTTTAATGACCCAGCCCCAAGGAGAATGTACTCAAGGAGATTGCCTTCTTCCCTAGCCACCTGTCATGGGAGTGAGCACACCCATGAAGGAGTCCAATCAAGTCACCCCAGTCTTTGAGTCTTCTCAGCTGAGGCTCCGGATACCAAGAAGCAGGGACAAGCTGTATCTCTTTCAAGTTGCCTGTGAACATAATAAAATGGTGGTTGCTTTATGCTGTTAAGGTTGAGGCGATTTGTTCTGCAGCAATCCCAATTAGAAATCCCTATGCCCCCTTTGACTATGATTTTCCAAGTGTCCTACTTTGTCCACAGGGTCAAGGAAGAGGATGTGGGTACCAAAGCCCAAACCCCTAAGTCACCATCTGCTGAGGGTGACTGTGTCCTAGCAGCTGCCACGTGCTTTGCATGCGGTTAATGCTCACACCTGCACAGGAAGCTGTCTTTCTCCCTCTTTCTTCCATTTTCCCTTTTCCATTTCTATTGTACTGAGTCAAAAGTGGTAACTGGGTGAAAATCTCTTACCACTAACAGTTCTCATGACGGACCTTGCCCTGTGACCCCTTGAGCTGTTCACTCCTAAGCTGTACCTGGTCCCCTGTGTGCCCACTGCCCTGGTTCTGCCACCATCCTGAGGGGGCAGAGATGCCATTTTAGGGTCACTGCTGACTTGGTTCAGCAATTGAGGCAGCTCCTGTGCTGTGAGGCCTGCCTGGCACCAGCCTCCCTGTGCTGTAGGCATGTGAGAGCAGGGATGAGTGGGCAGCAGAGGGGGGTTGCAGCTAAATGCTGTGTCTCTTATAAGTTAGCTCTGCTTCCTATCAATGGACTTTTTTTCTTTTTAATTTTTTTATTCTTTTTAGATATTTCTTTTTAAAAATATACTCTATTGTCATGTATATTTTATTAGTTGTTGGTGGACCTTTATTTCTATGTGGTGCCGAGAATTGAACCCAGTGCCTCACACATGCTAGGCAAGCACTCTACCACTAAGCCACAACCCCAGCCCAGTAGAGTATATTTTGACAAATTACACCCACATGGAGTATAACTTCCCATTCTTGTGGTTGAAGGTGATGTGGATTTCGCTGGTTATGTATTCATATATGGATATAGGAGAGTTATGTCTGATTTATTCTACTGTCTTTTTTATTCCCTTCCCTTCCTTCCCCTGTTTAATCCAATGAATTCCTATTCTTCCCTCTCCCCACTTACTGTGTGCTAACATCTGCATATCAGAACATTCAGCCCTTTGGTTTTTTGGGGGGATTGGCTTATTTCACTTAGCACAATAGTCTCCAGTTCCATCCATCTACTGGAAAATGCCATCATTTCATTATTTTTTATGGTTGAGTAATATTCCATGGCATATATGTACCACATTTTCTTTATCAATTAATCTGATGAGGGAACATAGGTTAGACCCATAGCTTAGCTGTTGTGAATTGAGCTGCTATAAACATTGATGTGGCTGTTTCACAATAGTATGCTGGTTTTAAGTCCTTTGGGAATATGCCAAGGAGTGGGATAACTGGGTCAAATGTTGGTTCCATTCCAAGTTTTCTGAGGAATCTCTATACAGTTTTCCAGAGTGGTTGCACCAATTTGCAGTCCCACCAGCAATGCATAAGTGTACCTTTTCCCCCACATCCTCACCAACATTTACTTGTAGGGGTTCTGTGTTTGAGATTGGGGTCTCTGATAAACTTTATGATTGTGGCATGCTTGGTGGCTAGGAAGTTTCTGTGCAAAGATGCAGAATTCCTGGCTGCTGGGAAAGTTCTGTGTAAAGACACAGGATGCCTGGCTGCTATAGTGATGTCCTTCATGAGGAAGCTCTGTGTTAGTCTTACCAGCTTCAAGTTTCATCTCAGGCACACAGCTCCTGGGAATATAGGGACACTCTTGTTAGAAAGTCACAATGTTTCATGGAACCTAAATCTGTCCATGTAACAGTAACTTTATTTTTTTTCCTTTCTTTTTTAATTGATTTTTTAAAAAATGACAGCAGAATGCATTACAATTCTTATTACACATATATACCACAATTTTTCATATCTGTTTGTATATAGTAACTTTACACAATGGACTTTCTTGAGAGCTACACAAAGCTCCTAACATTGCATACTGCAACTTAGTATGTAACTGAGGAATAAGCTATACAATGCTGCTAAGTCTGTAACTTGACTAGTAATACATTGAATAATATATACTAATGATGCCAGGGGCCTATTGATATAAATAAAGCTTGGCAGCTTGACCTCTCTGCCATTCTGCCATCTTTCTTTCCTCTGCATCTTGTCTGTGTGTCACCCTTATTATTTTACCCTACATTTACTCTTACTTGTATTCTTGATAACTACCATTCTGTCTGGAGTGAGATAGAATCTCAGTGTAGTTTTAATTTGTATTTTTCTAATTGCTAGTGATATTGAAGATGTTTTCATATATTGTTGAAAGTACCTGCTCAGTTCCTTAGCCCATTTATTGATTGGATTTTTTATGGTTTTTTGTTGTTGTTGTTGTTGTATGTATGTGTGTGTGTGTGTGCGTGTGCATGTACAGTTTTTTTGAGTTCTTTATATATCCTGGAGATTAATACTCTGAGTTGTAGGTAGCAAAGATTTTCTCCCATTCTATAGGCTGTCTCTTCAGATTCTTCATTGTTTACTTTGTCATGAAGAAGCCTTTTAGTTTGATACCATCCCATGTATTGATTCTCTTATCAATGGACTTCTGAGGCTCTCTGGAATGGGCTGTTTTCTTTGTTACTATTCTGGTCAGGGTGCCTGCCCTTCGGCTTCTGGTAAGATGGTTCTCTAATTGCCCATTTCTGAAGAAAGTGCATGTGTTTGTTCTTATCCATAGCTTTAAGGACCTACCATTTATGGTCCTTTGACATAGCAAGAGAGAGGCCAGGTAATTGCAGAGTTCGAGAGCACTTCAAGGGAACAGCTTGTGTTGTGGGACAGAGGGTTTGCATGGTTAGCATAGAGACCCACACTGGAAAAGGGAGACCTGGTTCTCCTGGCTGTAACCCTTCCTGTGGGAACATTGATGAGGTTCAGCTCCTGCAGGTTCAGCATCTGGTTTTCCCAGATTACCCAATGAGAGCAGAGAAGGCTTGAGAAACAAAAATAATTCCAGTGGTGGGGATCCCATTCAGATCTGTCACACAAACATGAAAACATTCCTTAAAATCTGTCATCTGAAACAAAGCTAGAGATGCTATTTACAGGTAAGCTCTTCCCGAGGTCAATAAAGGAAAGAGGTCTAGAGGTGCAGAGGGGTGGTGGTGAGCAGCAGAAATCTTACCCAATTGCCCAAATAATGAAGAGCCGCAGACATTCAGCCTCTTTTCAGGGGGTGTTTCTGGCTCTCCAATGGTAACGGAAGCAGGGATTACTCTAGGCAGGCTCTGGTTTGTGAGCACTGCATGAAACATCCCTCACAGTATGTCTTTCTAAAATGTGGCTGGTACTGATGCTAAGAATGAGTTCAGTGAAAACTCTGAACTATAGCTATCTATTGAAAATGGGGCTTTTAGATGGAAGGATGCACAAAGCATTTAGGATTCTTGTTCTGTCACAAAATCTGTTAAGATCTCAAGATTCAGTAGTGGGGGGATGTTTGAAAGGGACTTGGAGATGGAATGGCATATAAAGCAAGAGGCAGAAATGACTTCAGATTATCAGAATCATTGCCTTGGGCATGAGCTCACTTGTCAACAAGGTGGAAGATAGGATTAAGAATAAACTAATTTCCAGATTGTTACCAAAAAAAGGCTTCTGAAATTATTTTTTGCAAATAAATGAGCTATAAACTATAGTTCAAGTACTTGCAAGTAGAATGAATCACTGCAGGAAGAAAATACAAAGGGGGAAAGTAGATTATAGTGCCCAGCCCCCTAGACTATGTGTGAAAGCTTCTCCATGGGGCTTTGCTGTGGAAGGACAGAGGTGAGTGGGGAAGGCAGGAGACTCTGATAACCCATGAGGCCCCTGAGACAGGGCTTCGCTCTCCATGGTACTGACGAGCAGCTATGAACTCTCTGGCTAAACAATTTTCTTGATACCCTTACCTGCTCTGTTTTATGTTTAATTCTCAGCCTAAAGAAGAACATGGTCAAGGCCACATCCTTAAAAATAAACAGATGTATAGAGGCTGGGCTTCCCTCTTCTTCCTAGGTGTTCCCTATAGTGATGGCTATGATACTTACACTTTTACTGATGCCACTGGTCACGAGAGGAGGAGTACTGTTAGGGGAGAAAATCAACTTTGACTAGGATCATATAGTACATAATTTGGGTTTTGAGAGAGATGGGTTCATGTCTCTTTTAAAAATTTAGTTGAAAAAATTGTGGGAGAGGGCTGGGGTTGTGGCTCAGTGGTAAAGCACTTGTCTTACTTGAGGCACTGGGTTCGATCCTCAGCACCACATAAATAAAATAAAGGTATTGTGCCCATACCCCTCCCCCAAAAAAACCTGTGGGAGAGTCAAAGTATTGGTCACCCTCCTGCAATTTCCACCATCTCTGGCTGTCGGTGGGTACTTTCTACCATGGCTAATAATGTCTCTGTCCTGGGCTATGGACTGGTTTGGGAGGAGAATCTCCTGGGAGGAGATTCCTCTGTGGGGGGGACTTCCAGAAATTTCCCACACTGGTACCTTTAAATTCTTTGTCACTTACCATTTGTGTCCAGGTGAC
Organism: Marmota marmota marmota; assembly: GCF_001458135.2. Classification (NCBI taxonomy): domain Eukaryota; kingdom Metazoa; phylum Chordata; class Mammalia; order Rodentia; family Sciuridae; genus Marmota; species Marmota marmota. Next base: position 35,931,250 of record NW_026000016.1, read on the forward strand.
ATAAATGAGGGAAAGAAATTGAAAAGGATGGGTTGAGAAGGGAACCCAGGTATTTTTAGCTAAAAAAATCTATTGTCAGATTTATCTGTCTTAGCAGTTGTCATGACACAATGCAAGGGTTAAGGACAATTGCCCAATTCCCAATACTTGTATGGGTATAGGTCAGATACTATGTGCAACTTTCACCTTGGGCTGGCCCCAGGCATATGATGTACTCAGTTGTCCCTGGTTGTGCCTGGTGAACAGGTACCACTTCCCAGCCTAGTCTTCATGTCTCCCAGACATAAGTTCTGCTGTATTCCCTCATGTTCTGCTTTAGAAGATGTTCACAGGTGCATGGGAAAGGCCAGCTCTGGAGACCCAGATCTAGGGAGTCTGGGTCTTCAGTGGTAGATTATCCAGATCCCTTTCTTTCCATTTTCTTCTTTCTGATCATATTGGAATCAGGCATTCATCAATCATCCTTCTGCTTGGACTAGCCAAACTATCTGAGTCAATCCATTCTGAGACTATTTCCACATTTGTAAATAGAGGGGATACCCTTCTATTTTTGTTATTCTGTGAAATGAGGTATAAACTTTCTCATTACAACTCAATAACAAATTAAGATTGGAAGAAGGAACCCATTATCAAATAAAATAAGGCTGTGATTTTTAAGCTAATGAGTAGATTACAAATAGAAAGCTTCCTTATTGCTAATAACGAGTCATTTGCTGAATTCTCCTACTAAACCTAAGATCATAGATAAAAGGGGCAACATGTTTCTAGAATAACATGACTTTGACCTTGGTTATTTCATCCACATGATGAAACTCATCAAGATAATCAAATCCACTGTTCTAAGCGGGTAAAACGTCCATCTCCTTTGTTCCCCCTAAATAAGTCCTTTTACTGCTAGGAATATTAAAATGTCACCTGATTCAGACTCATCGGACTCACAGAAGAATTGAAATGTTCACCAAAGAATTTACAAGAGGCAGAAGAGAATTGGGCTGGCTTTAATCAGGGTGGGTTGGGTCTGCAGGCAGCATTGAGTGTTCTAAATGTGTTCATTAATCAGAAAGGAAGGACTAGAAAGAAAGGTAGAAGCCAGGATCATGGTGAGACCTGAGAACTTGCCCAAAGATTGGGTTGCTCCAAGACGGGGATCTTTAAAATCTTAAAGGTAAATTCTTTAGTTAGTTTCTCCCAGGCAGACTATGTGGTGGGGCTCTCTGGAGTGCCCTGGTCCCAGGGAAAGAGTGACAGTGCCTTAGTCTCTTCTGGAGACAGAGTCCCTCGAAGGAGCAGGGTCTCATGCAGGTTTCTGACTTTGGCAAGTGGGATTTGGCCTTCTATGACAAACTCTCCATCTCTCTGTTCCACATCTGTCTCAGTGGCCAAGCCATTGGAGAGCAGTCCTGGCAGCAAGAACTTGGCTACATTCCAAACGTGGACTATCTTTAAACCTGCCCTGTTGTTACTTTGGGCCTATTAGGGTCCATACACAGGGCTAGGGGCTTAGACGTGATCTTTCTTAAGCCACACAGGTCCTGCCCTGGAGGTATCTTTGTTTAACAGGAAGGAAACTGACTCAGAAAGAAATAAAAGTTCACACGGCCAGGAAGTGACAGAGCTGGGGTTGAATCCAGCTCCGTCTCACTGCAAATCCCTTACTTGTTCTAGCCCAGCTGGCAGATATTACCTTGTAAAAATGAATGTTTCAATAGTTTTCAATCTTTTTTCTTTTCTTTTTTCTACCACTTTCCACTGACCAGTATATTTACCAGCTCATGGCTCCTTTGTTCCTTCTATGAAGTCTTCCTGGCTTTTCTTCCTTTTCTGAAAGACTTCCTNTTTTTTTTTTTTTTTTTTTTTTTTTTTTTTTTTTTTTGCTTTAATTCATGCTTAATTTCCGGTGGAAAAGCTACCCTATGATAGAAATGTTGGAATGAAGGAAACAAAGGTCCCAAAAGAGGACATGTCACTAAGCTATGGTTCTAAAATGGAATTCTTTTGAGCATAAATAAATGACATAATTACACAGTTTCTAAATTCCATTGAGCTGTATGGATTTTATTTATTTTTGTTAACTGGGTATTAAACCCAGGACTTTGCACATGTCAGGCAAGCACTCTACCACTGAACCACATCCCCAGCCCCCACCCCCTTTTTTTTTTTTTAATTTTGAGATAGGGTCTCTGTATGTTACTCAGGCTGGCCTCACACTTCTAAGCCTCCTGCCTCAGCTTCCTAAGTAGCTGGGATTACCGATGTGAACCACCACACCCAGTGTATATATGAATCGTTTTGATATGATACATAAGAAATTCTAATACCTTTCCTGATGAGTCAGGCTAATGTCTGTTCATGAAGGAAAGGGAACCATGAAATAATTTTAACTTGCAACCTGCAGAGTGTTCCTAGTTATAAGTGCACCTATTTCTTCTCTTAGACCAAACATGCTTGCTTAAACACCATTTAAGTGGTGTACCCTTGTCTTTGGTGTGTGGGAAAGTGGTGGGCTCCAAGAGAGAAATCCCCCTTCCTCGGATGCTATGTATTTTATGGTTCATAAGAACAAGGGGCTCTTTAAGAATTTTTCCTTGGCAATTTGTGGATTAGAATCATTAAATTTGAAAAGTTCATAGAGATCACTTGGATTTCAAATTAAAATTTACCAGCCAAAAAAAAAATCCTTCCATGTAGCTTTTATTACTTGAGGGGCTACCATAGGTGAATAGAGTGCTGGGGATTCATGGGAGTTGCCTCACTTGACCAGCCATCTCTCCAGCTTCCTCCCTACCCTTTCTGACTGCTCCCAACACCTGAGCTTCTCTCAGTTGTTGAACAGGCCAGCCTTACCTTTCCCCTGGGCCTTTGCTGACGATGTCCCTATGGCCTGAAATCTCTGCGGTTTCCTTAGCCAGCTTTTCCTCCTTACACAGCACACACCTTCTCTTCCCCAGTTGAAAGAAACCCCCTAGCCCCACACCCATCTTGCTTCCTTTCTAAGCACGTATATTTTTTTTAACCCTTAGAACACTTCTACTTTGTAATTATAAATTTCTCTGTTTAAGGATTGACCGTCTTTCTTCCCTGCTAGTATTTAAGCTGTGTGAGGGCAAAAGCTGGGTCAGATTGGTTCACAAATCAGGCTAGCATGATTCCTAGCACAGAATAGGCAGGTACTCAATAAGTTTTGATTTTTTGAATGGGTATTATTATCCCCAGCTGATGAACCTGAAGGTCAGAGAGATCCTGTGGCTTCTGAAAGTCCCCACCTTGTAAACAGTAGAGCTAGGACTCTATTCTAGTTCCTGGCTCTCGAGTCCAGTGCTTACTTTTCTTTACAGTGCGGGGTGACTTTTATTATTTTGAGAATGTGGCTTTCTTGCCATATACTTGGGCTGGTAGGGAGCAGATTCTTTTGTCTGTTGTGGTTATATTTAGTTCAACATTAGAGAAAATCCAAGAGTGAGGTCCTTAGGCATATCAGGTGGAGGACACCAAGGGAGTAGGTGGCATGTCCTGTGTCAATGGGGAGGCCTTGCTGGGCTGAGGACTCACAGCCATCCAAAGGCTGGCAGTGCTGTAACCAGAGAGTGTGCTGGGTCGACTCTTATGTGTCCCAGAGCTTTATCTTCTGGAGACACATGGGCCAGGAATACTGATTTTTGAACAGCCCCATAGGGGAATAAGGTGGATTTGAGAGGTATTAGGAGACGGCTTTCTTACTGGGCCTGAAATGGTCTTTTTGTGCATGAAACAGAGCTATGAGCATGGCTGCTGGGGGCCAATGGGCTCTTAAAGAGATGACAGAGCCATCTGGAACAAGCTCTAGAAAGTGGGCTTTTTATCTCCCCCAGAATGACAAGCAAAGACCATTCCCCTGTCTTCTGACAAGAGGTATTATGATTTCCAGCTCATTATAAATCATGCTAGAGTGGCGTTGTTCTGCCTCTTGGCTTGCTATCGGGGCTGCTGCTACAGGCCTGAGCTGGTGCCCTGAAATCCCTCAGGAGGCTCTGCTTTGTGATGGCCTCTGTTTTGCCAAGGCCTAGCAAGCAGAACTGTGGGAGGAGTGTGACGCCTGTCCATCTTTGGAGCTCCATTTGGATTTAGCCATTAGTTGCTGGGTTCTGCATTTAACATGGATCCAAATGCTCTTAGAGCAAACCATTTCTTTTCTTTTTTCTACCACTTTCCACTGACCAGTATATTTACCAGCTCATGGCTCCTTTGTTCCTTCTATGAAGTCTTCCTGGCTTTTCTTCCTTTTCTGAAAGACTTCCTTACTAGTACAGACACTTCAACAGATGCTTGGCTTCCCTTCTTCTCACATATGTTTGGCTTCCTTCTCCACCTCCAGGGAGTGCTCCCCAAGGAAAACTCCAAGTCTCCTGCACCATGCTGTTCCTTCCAGGCCACCCAGTGCTTCGGTCTGCCAGGTGCTCCATAAAGACTCAGACTGAGTCAGAGACTGGCAGCAGGAAGGGACTGGGGATCATCTTGCCATCTGGTTTCCACTGTGGTTCTGGGAATTTGAGGGGAAGGGGCAGGGCAGATGGAGCTTCCTTCCTCTCCTACCTAAGCAGCCATTCTTTGTTTTACATATTGAACTTCTATTTTTTTTAATTGATTTTATTTTTTTAAATACATGACAGCGGAATGCATTACAATTCTCATTACGAATATAGAGCACAATTTTTCATATCTCTGTATATAAAGTATGTTCATGCCAATTCATGTCTTTAGACATGTACTTTTTTGCATTACAATTCCTATTACACATATATCACAATTTTTCATCTCTGTCTATAAAGTATGTTGACACCCAATTCATGTCTTCATAATGTACTATAGATAATGATGTCCATCACATTCCACTGACCTTGCTAATCCCCTGCCACTCCCTTTCCCTCCCACCCCTCTTCCCTATCTAGAATTCATCTATTCCTCCCATGCTCCCCCTCTATACCACACTATGAGTCAGCCTCCTTAGATCAGAGAAAACATTTGGCATTTGTTTTTTGGAGATTGGCTAACTTCACTTAGCATTATCTTCCCCAAAGCCATCCACTTACCTGTAAATGCCATGATTTTATTCTCTTTTATTGCTGAGTAAAATTTCATTGTGTATATATGCCACATTTTTTTAATCTATTCATCCACTTAAGGGCATCTAGGTTGGCTCCACAGTTTACCTATTGTGAATTGTGCTGCTATAAACACTGATGTGGCTGTGTCACTGTAGTATGCTGTTTTTAAGTCCTTTGGGTATAGTCTGAGGAGAGGGATAGCTGGGTAAAACTGTGGTTTCATTCCCAGATTTCCAAGGAATCTCCATATCGCTTTCCATATTGGCTGAACCAATTTGCAGTCCCTCCAGCAGTGTATGAGTGTACCTTTTTCCCCACATCTTTGCCAACACTTGTTGTTTGTCTTCATAACAGCTGCCATTCTGACTGGAGTGAGATGATATCTTAGAGTAGTTTTGATTTGCATTTTTCTGATTGCTAGAGATGATGAGCATTGTTTCATATATTTGTTGATTGATTATATATACTCTTCTGAGAAGTGTCTGTTCAGGTCCTTGGCCCATCTGTTGATTGGGTTATTTGTTTTTTGGTGCTTAGCTTTTTGAGTTCTTTATATACCCTAGAGAATAGTGCTCTATCTGATGTGTGAGGGGTAAAAATTTGTTCCCAGGATGTAGGCTCTCTGTTCACCTCAGATTGTTTCTTTTGCTGAGAAGAAACTTTTTACTTTGAATTCATCCCATTTATTGATTCTTGGTTTTAATTCTTGCATTATAGGAGTCTTATTAAGGAAGTTGGGGCCTAATCCCACATGAAGGTTAGGGCCTACTTTTTCTTCTATTAGTCTCTGGTTTAACTCCTAGGTCCTCGATCCATTTTGAGTTAAGTTTTGTGCATGGTGAGAGATAGGAGTTTAATTTCATCTTGTTGCATCTGGATTTCCAGTTTTCCCAGCACCATTGTTGAAGATGCTATCTTTTCTCCAGTGCATTTTTTGGCACCTTTGTCTAATATAAGATAATTTAAGATGTTGCTTCATCAAAATGCTCATGGCTTGACAAACACTAACCTTGTTCAAATCCTCCAGGAAGACAAAAGTGACCCCAGTGAATGTTTATTACAATTCTTCTTCTAAATGGAGATGTTGAGCTTTTAGTTATCAGTCTATTGTTTTTAATCATATCAAAACACTAGAATATTTTTAGGACTCTGTACAAGTAGATATGTATTTTATTATATGCACATAATACATACAAACACATTCGTATAAAACCAGGTTCCAGTGCCCACATCTTTAAAGAAAATGTTGGTATCCTTCCACCTGGAAGTAACCCTGCATGGTCCTGTAGCATGCCACTTTAACTTACTTTTTCTCTTACATTAATTTTACTCTGCCTTGAATTATAATTAGTTATGTGCATTTCTCTCCCTGTCATACTGTAGGTTTCTTTTAAAGAATTTTTTATTTAAATATTTTAATAGTTGTTGATGGACCTTTATTTATATATATGTGGTGCTGAGAATCAAACCCAGTGCCTCACACATGCTAGGCAAGTGCTCTACCACTGAGCCACAACCCCAGCCCCACGATAAGTTCTTTAGGGTCACAGACACTTAGGTCTTTATTTTTATTCACCTAGCAACATGCTTTGCTCATGCAATTGAGGCATTATTTTATCTGAGAAGAATTATAAAGTAGAAAAAAATCAACTAGGGAGTCCATTTAGTAAAAATATAGAGTATTATTATAAAGCCAAAATTTCAGGCTTGGGCCTCATAAGGACCTAGTTAACTTTTCACACAGGAAAAAAAAAATTCTAGTTGACCAAAGAGGAGAGCATACGGATGTATAATGTTATTCACAATGTGAGACAGACAAAGTTGGTACCGCTGGTTCGGTGCAAATTAATTTGCATCCTGGAAAAACAACTTTAGCTACAGGGATTATTATAGAAGGCCAGGAATCTTTGTTATAAGAAACTCCTGTTGAGTGGAGGGTTCTGGGAGATCACATTTGTGCTAATGATATTGATGTGTGTGGTTAATGTGGACTATTGAGTCTTGATGGAACTCAACTTGTTGTAGGGACAAACAAGGCAAGGCACCAAAGATAAAAGGAAATGGTTTTATTTGGCTGCAGCCAGGTTCAGAGGGCACAGTTTTTGCTGTAATCAAATAATCCCCCGAGTTCAGGTAGGTTCAGAGTTTTATACCCAGCATCTAAGGGGAGGGACTCAGAAGTTCACAGTCTGCAGAAGTTCACATAAAAGCAACTTTTTCTTTTACTGTTTTGGGCAAGTTAACCCTTCAAGGACCCCACCTGAGAAGGGGAGAGCTTCTCCCCTTTCCTTCCTTCCCCTGCTAGTTGTTACCATGGAGTCCAGTTGGTAACTTATTTTAAAAATGTAGATATCTCTGTGAAGCCCCAGCTCAAGGCCAAAGGCCTTGTTTGCACATTTCTACAAACTACTATACTGGATATGTTTGTTTAAAAAAAAAAAAAAACAACAAACAAACTAGTAAGGAGTTGTCCAGCACCTGGAGTGCTGATACCTTCTCAGCCAGTGGCCAAGTAAAACAGGGTGACACAAAAATAGGAAGCTTATCTACATTGAACTCTTTTGCAGAGACTCTTTTGTTGACAGTCCTAAAATCATCCATGGTAAAGATTTCTGGAGAATCCCAGTTAAGATTTTTCTGTGGAGAAAGGGGGTGCCACTTCAAACTCAAATGCATGTTAAATTAAATTGAATAAGGCAAGGGTCAGGGAAAACAGTGAGAATGACCCACCAGCCAAGGAGAGGAACCTGAGTATTGGAAAATTAGTATGGTCCATTCCCCAGATTCTCTATGTCAAATAATTTTCTAAGTTATGCAGTGTTAGAAATGATGTGTAATGTTATCTAACAACCATTTGTTAAAGGCCCATTATCTATAAAGCACCTTGCTAAGCTTGAGTAGAAGGTATTAAGCTAGATAGTATTATAGATTCTTGGGAGAACCTATAATTCTTTGTGATAGTTTTGCTTCACAAATTCTCACCACCTATATGGACATTATCAGCTTTGAATACTCAAGGTTGAGATTACCCAGCAATTATTACTATGGTTCATCTTAAAGGACAGTGGTCTTTGAGAATCAAATCTGGCCCAGCCTGTCTTTCAATCTTCTACTTTTCATCCCTAGACTGTACCTTGACAGCTTGAGGAATAGTTACTTTCTATCTAGTTTTGCCCATGGTAATTTTGGTTCTTAGGAAAATATTGAAAAATATCTAGAAATAGAGGTGAGAATTCCTCATGGGATAAAAACTATTGCTGGGAAACTTGACTTAATTAAGGCCCTCTGTTACCAAAGTCCCAGATTAGATGACTTACTTTGGGAGTCCCAAAAAACCAGGTTTGACTACTTGCCCTGGGGTGGAGGGAAGGAAAAAGTAATAGTGAAAAGCAAAAAAGGAACTTTAATCAAAATGGTCACATTGGGAAGGTGAGATCAAGCATCTCAGCCCTATCTTTGAGGCACTGACATGATCTTTAGGTTTAAATGGACTGACTGTAGTCTGGTTGATCATTACCTCAGTTGTGATTCTAAGAGGTGGCTCTATAGAAACACTTATCACTTCAGGGGACAATTTGGTTCCCATGAGATGATTGCTCCTACTTAGGAGGGTAGCCCTACTTCTTGTCATGGGGTAATTGTTTCCATTTAGAGGATTGATTTTATCATGGGGTGATCTGTCAGTCTCTGCTGTTCCTGGTATTCAGGGTGCCCATGGGGGTAGGGCAATGTCTAGAGACATCTAGGCACTCGTCCAGTGGGTCTGAAATAGGAAGTTGGAAAAGCTGGCAGTTGAACATTCCTGAAAATCTTAAATACTTTAGCTACTCTTATCTTGGTGTCTTCAGCCTTGAAGAGGGTATGTTACTTGCTTTGGGTGAACACTTCTTTAATGGTTGACGTGCATATGTGCAGAGTTGAGCCGGAATCAGACCCAAAGTTTAAAGCAAAGAGAACAGATACGAAATGAGGGCAGAGATGCTTTTATCCTGCTTTTAGTTACCCATTAGGCATCTGCGGATCTAAGTGCAGAGTCAGTGCTTTTAGTAGAAGTAGCCTCTAATTCCCTGTTACACCTACAGGAAGTGTTAGAAGATGAAATTTAAATTTAAATGTATTATAATTTCCTAATACATACTGTTTTAGTTTAATCTGTTGTTTTGGTGGGGTTTTTTTTCTGCTATGACTAAAAGACCTGACAAGAACAATTTTAGAGGGAAAAAAAAAGCTTATTTGGGACTCAATTTCAGAGGTCTCAGTCTTAGGAGGCCTGAGGTGAGAACATCATGGCGGAAGTGTGTGTTGGAGGAAAGAAGCTGGGAGCATGACACCAGGAAGTAGAGACTTTTCCTCTCACCAAAGACAAAATATGTTCTCCAAGGCCATACCCCAAGACCCACCTCCTCCAGCCACACCCTACCTGCCTAGAGTTACCATGCAGTTATTCCCTGTCAGGGGATTAATCCACTGATTGGTGAAGAGAGTTTTAACCTAATCATTTCACCTCTAAACTTTCTTGCATTGTCTCACCCATGAGCTTCTGGGGCACACCTCATATCTAAACCATAGCATTCCACCTCTGGCCCCAAAAGCTCATGCCCATTTCACAATGTAAAATACATTTAGTCCATTTCCAAGAGTCACCATAGTCTTAAAAGTTCCATCACTGCCAAAAGTCCAAGTCTTCTGAGACTCAAGACAAACTCTCAGCATCAACTGTTTAATTTTTTTTTTTAGTCAAGGCAAGTTACATAAATTCCAATACATAAAGGCACACAGTAAACATTTCCATTCCACAAGGGAGAAACAGAGGCATAGAAATACCTTATATATAAACAGATATGAAAAATTGAGGTGTATATGTGTATTAAGAATTGTAATGCAAAAAAGTACATGTATAATGGAAAAAAATAAGAATATATATATACCACCTTAATATAAAAAAAAAAGAGAGAGAGAAGGGCTGAAACCAAAGCAAGAACAAAATTCAACTGGGAAAATGAGTTCTGTGGCTCCACGTCCAGCATCTGGGGCACATGGCATTGTGATGTTCTCTACAAAGGCCTTGTATACCTTTGCTTCTGTGGCCTTGCTGGTTGCAGCCTACGTGGTCTCTCTTTTGGCCTGTCTCTGCTCAACTCCTGCATCTTTGCTAGGCAGACTTTCCACAGTTCTGGCATTGCTTAATCTTGGGGGGATCTCCACTGAAGCTCCGGCTTCTTTCTCACATCTCCATGCATTGCTCTCTGAAGGGCTACTTGCAGGGACCCCAACTCCGTTGCACTTTGCCTGGCCTCCCAGGCCTTCTGTTGAAATCTTGGTGGAAGCCATAATGAAACTTCTAACCAGTGATGATGATCTCTGGTGGAAGCAACGTGACCCTAATTAATGGAGGCATCCATTGTGCTTCTTTGCCATTGTCTTCATTTGCTCTTCAGACATGACATGAATGACAGGCCACTTTAGCTTTTGCATTGGATATTCCTGTGCATGAGAATGAAATTTTGTTACTTTGCCCTTAATACTTAATGTGAGAATTTTGAGGGGCAGGGATATCTTTTGAATTTCCAATAAATAATATATGAAGAACTTGCCTTTCTTGTTGCCATTGCTTTTCCCCTCCTTCAACAATTAAAAAGGGTATAATTTTTAAATTTGTGGGAAAATTGGACATTTGTTGGTTAATTGGCACGATCTGCATGCCACAATTAGTCTCATTATGTTTTGATGACATTAATTAAACTCTTGTCCCGGAGAGTAGGCATTCACTCATTTTTCTTCCTTGCCTCCCTCCAAATGTGTATCTGGAAGCTGCTTCCCTGTGGTTTTGTGAGCATATGGGGAAGGGTCCCCATGCATTTTTGTCCTCATATTACCAGCACAGTTAAGTACTAACAAATGTTTGCTGAATTGAATCAAACAGGTAGGGGCATCAATTGGAAAACCCATGATGGTAACCCAGTGATTTCTACACTTGTTCTCCAAAGTACAGCAAATGCTTACACTTGCTGGCCCACACAAATGCTTTCAAGTCTTCCTATTCCCATCCATTTTACTGCATTAATAAAATAAATCAATCAACCATCTGTGTGAGAGGTGGAAAAGATGAGTGAACCTACTCAAAAGCCAGTTTTGAGCCAAGCACAGTGTTAGGAATTTTCGTACACATTATCATGAAGGTGTTTTTCCTTGCCTCAGTAGGTTGTTTTTATTAAAAAGTCAGCTACAACAAAAGGAAGTTTTAACTTGGCTGTCTGTAAATCCCTTAGAGTACCAGTACCAGATGTTGCTCAAAGGGGTTGACCTAGACATGAGTCATGGCAGAAGTCCTTCTTTATGGACTATCACAAAATCAGCATTTGTTGGGGGGAAAAAATTCTAGTTGATAATGATGGTAAACCACGCTGACTACAAAATGCTTATTGTTTCTTATTCATGAGTCAATTGCTATTCACTTGGCCAAGGCAACTGTTGGTGAAGCAGGGCTGATGTGAAGTAGAAGTGAAAAGCAAGTTGCCTCTTTAGTGTGTGTTTCAAAAGCTAACGAGCTAGGTGACACAGTGGTCTATGTGCTCCTAAAACAAAACAGAATCAAAGATAAGTAATCGCTTTTAATCTGTGACTTTGAATGTGAATATTAATGTTATACACAAACAAGCATCAAATGAACCCGATCCAGTGACTTTCTGGTAAGCAGTGCTGTTTTTCGTCAGTCTTGGCCTCCTCAGGCTTCCCTTAATGTCCACTTAAGGGCAATTTACACTTAATATCAGGTGTTGGGAGATTGGATTTCAAAGAGAAGAATTCCAACAAAAAAAAAAAACAACTTCCTGATAACTGATACCAGAATGGAGGTACAGAACAGAAAGATCAGCATTCAGCAATAACAGATTACTTGGCATTTCCACCTTCTAATGAGGCAAGCATATTAGTGGTTAGTTTCTTAAGAAATTATACAAGGGCTGTTCCAGGGGTCTATTTCCTAAAGGTGATTGCTCAGCATCTGGAGTGCCAAGCACTGTTAGCACCGTTAATGGTCTTGAGAATGGTCCAGTGGTCTAGGAAGGCCACTCCCATATTTCTTGGAAGCACATTAACTCGGCCTAAGAAGCAGAGATATGCACTGACAGTTGATCCACTATAGTGTCATCCTTGATCCTTGCTGCTTCTGAGAGAATCATCCCTATCTTCTGTGGTCTGGTGATGAGTTCATATTAGATGACTTTGAATGCTTTGAAGGCACATTTCTTATCTGTTTCACTTATGGCATTTGGGAAGAAGAACTACTTTCTCCTTAACTTTGGCTTTTTGATTTGTCAATACATATGATGAATAAAGTAATTTGGGTGGTGGGACACCCATCCCCAGCTGGGAGGTGATGGCCTTTTAGCATTCTTGCAGTCCACCAAGGTTGTCAACCTCATCATTGAGAAGGCTTTCAGCCTAGTGTCCTCAAACCTCCTTTGTCACCTGAAATCTGAAAATAGAGACACCGCATGGGGTGATGTGATAAATGCCATACCATGATTAACAGATCTAGTTCCGTGCCGGAGGCCTTAGCAGACATTCAGTAAATGTAACTTGAATTTGAATTCCCCAACATCCCTGGCTGATCACCTCATTAAGTTATTTATTGCACCTTTGGCTAGCATGTAATGGATATTTTTCATCAGGTCCATTTGTTAGCTCAGTCCCTTGCCATCTATGTCCCCTGCCTATCTGCCAACTTAAAAACAATCCTCATGTCTATGAATGAAGAGTTTGACTTTTTTTTTAGAAAATACTTTTTTATTTTAGGCTTCATTATGGTAGAGTGCTATAGAGTATTACTGTTTTTACGGAATTATTTAGTGTGGTTTATGAGTGAGCTTCCACAGTCTCAGAAGGGGGAAGAAAGCAACATGCTCTTGTGTCGGGTGTTATCTTTGGCTAACAGAGAAAATGAGAAATTCAGAACTGGTGGGGACAAAGCCAAATTTGTGAGTATGCTAGATTTTCTCTGTCCATTCCAGTAATTGGAATTGGAGCACTTGAGGAGTATTCCTTTGGAAAAAAGTTGGTTAAGAAAGGAATTCAGATTAAGTCCTATGTAAAAACCTACCTGTCAGAAGTTTTCAGGATTTTCTCATTTCTTCAACATATTTCTTAATCCACTTCCAAAGGTGTGGGGGAGGGTTTGAAGACAATACCAAGACCCACTTCCTTCACCCTACCACATCTCCAAGGTGCCTGCATTTCAGTAGTATTTATAACCTACTAGGGATACTTAAACTTGAAGGTTCAGTGGTCTTTGGGGTGCAGAGAAGACCAATCCTTGGTATAAATATAGATAACACATATATTTATAAAACATTACATAACACACATCATACATAATATACAACATATATGACACACATGCAATATGTGACATATGATATATGACAAATATTGTATATGGTGTGATAGTATGTGTTTAATGTTATATATTATATAGTGTGCATGTTGCATATAGCATGTATTGTGTTATATGTAATACACATTACATGTTTTATAACATGCAAGTATCACATATACTATGTTATGTATTATACACAATATATTATGTTATATATGATATATTGTATGTGACATGTATCATATGTGTGACATGTATCATAATGTGTGACATATATCATATATATCCACAGGTTTTCCCCAGGTTTTCCCCTATCAGTGGACATTTTTCTTCATATCTAAACCAGAGATTGTAGCAATCTTGAGATATGATATGTTAGGAGCTATTATTCCAACATAGATTCAAGATTCTGGATCCTCATGGCCCTATTACCTTTTTTGTCCTCACTCTTATAAAGTTATCATAGTGAGAAAAAGATGCAAGTTTCTTTTGTAATCTTAAGAATATCTACATTTAATCTAGCAATATTAGCTAGGAATAAAATGTAAACATCTCAGTTTTTATTTTCCCCAGCCTGACCTAATATTCTAAAATTCATCCTTTACTGTGAAGAGAGTAGCAAAAAAATCCTATTCCCTGATGGTTCTCTTGATAGTGCAGAGAATCCCAAAAGCTGAGAGCTCATGGTCCCCAGGATCTTACAGAGGCCCTTGAAGGCTGATCTCATAGTATTAATATGATATTGAGCCATTGTGGCTCTTTTAGAAGAGGACAGGTGTAAATGACAAAGCATGTAACTGAAGTTGAAGTATCTATTTTGAAAGAGGATGAAGCACAAGGCAATGATTCTCTTAAACCCTTAATTGCTACTTAACGGGAAACAGCCCAATATGTTATCCATTAACTGATGACCGTTTTCCAGACCCAAGTTTTGAGTTGTTTTTTTAAGTAGCAGGGACAGACTTTTGCAGAGGCTAAAGCTCTGCTTTGCCTAATCTTTCTGTCTAAAGGCCCACATTCGTGAGACAGCTGACCTGGTGTCCCTGTGTGGAGAGAAAGACAACAGGCCTGCATAGAGTGCAAATCCACAACTTGGACCTGTTTAGAAGTATGCTCCCCAGGGGTTTTATATATATATAAAACATATATATGGATTATTTTTCCTGATATCTTTAAGCCTGCACCTTGAATTGTGTTATTTTAATAGTAGTGGGGAAGTAATAGTAACTTGAGAGCTTTTGAGTCTGAAAATGATACCTCCACAGAAAACAGAAAGCTACTGATTCAGGCCATCTCCTTGCCTTTCCACCATCCTTTGAAAATACATTTAACTTACCCTCAACACTGCTTCAGAAAGCTCCAAGTTTGCTTTTGCAATCCTGCTTTGCAAAATGCGAGAAAACAAGTTCTTCCAAATAACTCATCCCAGGCCCACCTAAGCATGACGCAATCATTTCCATGTTGACTTTTCCCGATAGGATGCAGAGCAGAGTCTCCCCACTTCACCGGCTGTCCCTTCACTCCCAAAGTCCCCCTTATGCCTTGCCCCAGGCATGTGTGCAAATAACTGTGAAGCAGCCGCTTCAGTTTTACCTTCATAATTTTTTTCTTTTCCCTTGTGATGATCTTCTCAAAGACTGGGAACATGCAGAGTTTTTTTTTTTTTTTTTTTTTTTTTTTTTTTTTTTTCCCCTCCTCACAGATCTAGGATGACTTTTTAAACAACAACAACAACAAAAAAAAAAAAAACAGCTCAGCTCCAGAGTCATTATCTGAAGTTGTATGTTGCAGTTACTGAAAGAAAAATACCCCATTGCAGTCAATTCTATGGCTGAGCCACATCGACTCTTTGATCATGTTGTCGTAATAAACTGAATATGGGATCAGTTATTTCCTGGAGAAACCTTTCAGAGAGCATCAAGACACACCCCCATATCCACATTCCTCACTCTCCCAGCCCAGGTCAGCTGGGGCCATTCTCTTATTTTTAAGACCAGCAGTCATGTATTTCTACATTTCTTCCAGGGAAGGTAGAATCCAGCCTAAGAATACTAAAGTGATTCCTTCCACCATGAATACACATTTTGTTTTTCATTAACAGTATATCTTCTAAGTTTAAAAAACATATAGAATATTTCTAAAGAAAACGGAGTAGGGTATCATGTTAAAACTGGAGTTAAATTTGATGTAAATTATTTTGTCCTAAAGCCCTCTTGGGGAACTTTGCTTACTATTAGATTGAAAAGGCTATTTTATTTTTTAAGAAAAACACATTTGTATGGCAATTTGCAAAGCATTTGCCCAAAGCCATATCAACAGTAGCAATTGATTGTAATCTGGCATTTATTGACTGCTGCAAATGTAGACACTTTTCTAAATGCTTTCTGGGCACTAGCTTGTTTAATCCTCTCAATCATTCCATCTTATACATACTATTATTATCTCCACTGCACATTTGGAAACTGAGGCATCAGGGTGTTGAGAGACTTTCCCCCAACCATACAGCCAGCAGATGCTGAGGCAAAGGGTTAAACTCTAGGTGTAGCTGATTCCAAGATTCTTCTACCTTCTACTCCGTGTGTGACCTTTTCATCAACATTATCAAATGAGAATCCTGAATTCTGAACAATTAAGTGATTTGATTCTGGTTCTCTAGGGAGAAGTGATAGAATAAAAATTTAAGACTTTTTCCTTGATGTTTATTGATATTTTCCCCCTCCTCCTTGTTCATACTACAGCAATATTCTACTGGATCCAAGAACTCATTGAGTTGCTATTATATGTAAAGTACTGCACTAACTTTTGGTGACATGAAATTAATGAAACTTCCTGACCTTAAGAAATTCACAGTCTGGGGAGTTATGTACATAAAAATACCATGACAGATGTAAGCAAGGTGATAAATAATAGAGCTAAGCACAGGGAGCTTTGGCAACATGAGACAGGTGGCCCACTCAGCTTAGGAATTGCCCAAACCTCTTAGTAGAGCTCGGTCTCCAAGAATAAATGGGAGTTAACCAGATGGAAATTCGGAAGATGTTTTGAACAGAAGAATCATCTTGTGCAAAGGACCAGATGTATTTGAGAGCAGGAGCCTTTGGGAACCTCCAAGAACTTCATTGTGAACTAAAGTTTAGAAGAAAGGAAGTCAAAGAGAGGGGCAGAATTTAGATCACGAAGAACATGGTGAGCCATGCTAACCAGTGCTACAGTTGGCTGAAAGCCATTGAAAGATTTTAAGCAGGAGTTGTAGGAAATGGGCTAGAATAGATAACATATGCTTGGAGGCAGGGAGACCCACTTAAAGTCAATTAGAATTGTCTAGATAAGAAATGATGAGGGTCCCCACCTAAGGCAGAGACAGTGAGCTAAGCTTTTCCTGCTTCCTCAGGATGCACTTAATGGATTTGTTGCATTAGGCTTGCCACCCTGCTACCACTGAACATTCAGTCCCTTGTCTTCATAGAATTTTATAGTATATAGTCTTCCTGGACAATTCATGTCCCTCTCTGATTGTCATGAGTTCTAGACCATGGGTCTGACTCTGGGGGTGCCCCCAAATTAGGTCTGACCATTCACCCCTAAGTGAAAATGGTAATGGTAAAAAGCAAGAAAGGAATTTTAGTCAATATGGCCACATTGGGAAGGCCAGGGGAGATGAGTATTTTTGGAATCCTGGCATGCGCTTTAGTTTAGAGGAAGAATTGGGGCAGAGGGTGAAAGGTATGCATAATTAAGAAATCTTGGTCAAACTGTGATCTGGTTGATCATTATCTCAGTACTGTTTCTGTGAGCTGACTTCAGAGAAGGTCTTGTCTCTTGAAGGTGCAATGTCCATTTCTTGTTCAGGAGGTTTATCAGACCTGTGATCTTGGAAGAGGGCATCTAGGTTCCCATGAGTGATTGCTGCTGCTGTCTCATCATGGGGTGATCTTTCTGCAGGGCTCTGCTATTCCTGGAAGGTATCAAGCAATGGCTGGGGACTTGCAGGCACCATGCCAGGGATCTAGAACAGGATGTTGTGAAAATGGCAGGGAAATGTTCCTGCAAATCTTGAAAATACCTTTGGTATTCTTATCTTGATGCCCTCAATCTTGAAGGTCAGGTAATTTTAAGACTAATAAACGTTGTATTGCACGTTTTTTGATGGACGTTCCCTAAGAGATGAACATACCTACATGCAGAACTGAGCGGGAATCTGAAGATGGGTACAAATAAAGGCAGAGATGACTAGCTTCATCCTGCTTTTATTTGCCCACTGTGCATGTGCAGGCCCAAAAGAAGAGGCAGTGCTTTTAACAAAAGCAGCTTCTAATTTTCTGCTCTTACAGGGCAGCTACTTAATCTTTATCTGTGTATTTGCTGAAGAAGTACTATGCCTGGTCCCTGTATTTCCAGCTCCTGGTAGGGATATTATTCGTTGAACATGGCTGTAGGTAGAATTCTTCTTTGGTCAGTGCTTGGAAGAAGTCATTGGAAAGGAAAGATTAGGAAGGAGAATTATTTTGCTCTTCAATAAATTGAGAGGTGTCAACAGATGAGAATTTTATTAGGCTCCACTTGGACTCTGCCAATGTGTATTACCATACTTCTGAGACTTAAAGTAACTTCCCAACAGGCTAATTGTTTGCTTTCAGTAATGTGATACAACTTCTGGGCCATCTCTTAAAACTAAATTAGATTTCAGAGCAAATAATTAGAGGTAGAAATAGCACTTGCTGGTTCTATTACTTACATTTCCAAGTACAAACCTATCCTCGTCACTGTAATGAAACATGCTCTCTTCCCTAGAAATTTTATGGAGGACAGTCATTTAGCACAGGAACTTTGAAAATTTCTTTATCTTATTAAATGAAAGCTCAATATAGAAATCAAATTTTTCCAAGGAGCTGCTTTCCTTAAAGCTGGAATACAGATGAGGGGACCTAAAGCCCTGTACAATTGTCATTTTCTTCTTTGCAGCCCCACCTCTGTCCAAAGGGACTGTGAAAACCACTAATTAAAAGCAGCTGCAATTTTTGCCCAATTATTCACTTTCACCCAATTTCTCTTGTTTGACTATTTCGCATAATTTTTCACAATCACTTGGTGGTTTTGTTTTTATAATCTAAATTGTTTTACCACTCTCTGGATCCTAGTATCTTCCAAAAAAAGGTGGGGGGGAGTCTGATCCCTCTTCTGCCTGCCTGCCTCTCAGGTTTTTGTACAGGATTCTCCAGGATTGTCTGCAAGACATTTGTGCACCTAGCAATAGATGCCTGCAAAGAGACCGTAAGTCAGAAATTATCATCCCTTAAATAAAAGATTTTCTTGAAAGAATAAGCATTAAAAAGCATTAAAAATTCTCTTGAATTTATGCAGTTTAGTGTTCTGGTTAACATTTAATTATTCCTCATGGAGTTCTGGAACATGTGGATGGATTTAATGGCCTTTGTGCTTTTATTGAATGTGTTAAAATTAATACTTGGTCTTACAGAATAAGAGGCTGAACTCTGTGCCTAAAGATTTTTTCAAGGTAACTAAAAGGTTTTGAGATATCAGGGAGACCTCGCTTGTTTGTGCCTACATGTGAATATGTATGCATTTATTTTTATTCAATACACACAAAAAGGATCTGCATGCATAATTTTGGTAAAGGATTACTCATTAGAAGACACAAAAGGCATTCTGTGGCTATGAGTTTTTAGGTTCCATTTTGAAGATGAGAAGCCTGATTCTCCCTTCTATCTTCAGAAAGTTTTGAAACTCATGGGTAGAGGTTCACCAAAGTGGGATCTGTAAACGTTCTCTCTGTTGGCCATAGAAGGTGGCTGTCTAATTAGTCAGTTGGGGATGTTCTAATGAAATACCATGAACTGGATAACTTTTAAATAATAGAAATGTAGTATTTCCAACATCAATGTGGCAGCAGATTAATTGCCTGGTGAGGGCCCATTTCCTGGTTCACAGACAGCCAGGTTTTCTCCATGCCCTACATGGCCTGAGGACATGGAAGTACTCGGAGTCCCTTTTTTAAGGGCATGAAATCCCATTCATGAGGGTCTTGCTCTCAGGGCCTAATTTCCTACCAAACTCCACCTTCTAATGCCATTACATTGGGGATTAGGATTTCAATACTATATGAATTTTGGAGGGGCATACAATTTAGTCTGTAGCATTAACCTGGGAATGTGAAATGAACTCTTTTAATCCAGTAGAATCATTTTCATGTTGTACCCTACTTTGAGAAATCTGATTTATAAGCATAACATGTTCAATAATTCTCAGATCTATTAGTGTGATTATTCACCTTGACAATAAGTGTATTTACTAAAATTCCTTAAAATAGTCCTCTCTTACTACCTCTCAGGGATTGCTTACATATCAGTAACAATCTAGAATTGGAAGAGAAGGCTAAAATGTTTAGAAACCTTCTGGCTTTCTGAAGAACAACAGTAAACAATGGTGATAAACTAGTATCTGTGACATGATTTAACTTCAAGTTCAACATATTTATACTATTATTTTTTTTTGTATCAAGGATTAAACTTGAAGCACTCAACCACTGAACCACATCCCAGGCCCTATTTGGTATTTTATTTAGAGACAGGGTCTTACTGAGTTGCTTAGGGCCTCACTTTTGCTGAAGCTTGCTCTGAACTTCTGATCCTCCTGCCTCAGCCTCCCAAGCCTCTGGGATTTCAGTCGTGCACCACCATGCCTGGCTCATACTGCTTTTTGAGAAAAGCAACACTAATTTAACAAGTTTCCTAAAAGTAAAATTACAATGGCAACATTGTAATTTGCTAATATTTGATTAATGTTTAATCTATAAGATATTCAGCACATAGAATATCTGTATCACCCCTCTGAGATAGAGTTCCTGTCATCCACAGAGAATTTAACTTTCTTTGACTTTGATTAATGTCACTTGTGATATCTAAAAGGAGATGTTTACCTCGAAGTTTTATTCTCCTGCTGAAAGTATTTTATTTTGATATTACTTTTTGTTATCTACTCCTAGAGGCAGACTAAATAATCCTGATTATTCTTAAAAATATATATTTAATGTATTTTTAAACAACTTTAACATGAGACTGATATTCTAGAGAGGCACAAACCCTCAAAGTTAACAAAATATAAAGACAAAAGAAAAAGAAATGTATAAATTCTAAGAAGACTGTGGAGAATTGGGAAAATGGGCTCATCAAATTACGCCAAGATATCTGGCATATTCATTTAAGCTTCAGATATTTCTTGAGTGTCTAGTATACCAAACTCTTCCTGACTGGGTCCAAACAGAGGGTTATCAAACACTTGAGCCTGCTTAGGTCAGAAGTCATCATCTTAGGGTAGACTTCATTAGGAGTTCTGAGGGGTTTTGTCTTTGGTGCTAGGGATTGAACAAGGGGTTTCTTCTATGCTAAACATGTGTTCTAGTTCTCTGTTCTAATACTTTGTCAGAATTTGGCAGATTGGAACACATAAATAGATGACTCACAGGCTAGAGAAGATTTTAGAAGTCATTTTTGAATAAATAAGTCCTGTTTACCTGGAAAAAGGGAAGATTTTGGGGAGCAAAGAGGTCATGAGAAATGTCTGTAAATCTGAACTGTTCAATAAGCCATCAACCATATGTGTCTATTATCATTTAAATTAATTAAAATTAAATACAAAATTTAAAGATTATTTTCTCAGTTGCACCAGTATATTTCAAGAGCTCTATGGCCTCATGTGGCTACCAGTAGTTCTGTTAGTGCACAGGTATAGTACATTTCCATCATCACAGAATGTTCTTTTAGACAGCGCTGCTCTAAATATTTGAAGAATTTTGCATAAGAAAAAAGATTCATCCAGAAGGTTCATAATGCCCAATGGAAAAGGGCTAGAGCGGAAATTTTTCCAACACTTGAGCTGCTCAGTAACAGAGCATCAGGGTAGGAAGGTTTCTAAGTAGGGGAATATCCTTGGTGGGCCCTATCAAGGATGTTGGAGAAGAAAGCATGAGGAGAGGATGTCTAGAGCTGTCAGTCTTTGACTGTCTCACGCCAAGTGCTATTCCACCACCCAGCGAGCCCACACAGGCACCTGTTCCTGATGCTCAGCAACTTCCTCCATTATTCAGTAGGAAATCCCTGGTGGCATGGCAGATCTTAATCTCAACACCCTCTGTCTGACTTAATCTGATTCAAGCCCTTCCTGAGAAGGATGGTAATTTACAAAGCTCACTAAAAACTTTCAATAAAATTATGGGTAGAAATTATTTCGGGAAATCCAAAACTGAGGATATATTTTC
Organism: Marmota marmota marmota; assembly: GCF_001458135.2. Taxonomy (NCBI): domain Eukaryota; kingdom Metazoa; phylum Chordata; class Mammalia; order Rodentia; family Sciuridae; genus Marmota; species Marmota marmota. The sequence continues at coordinate 35,952,983 of NW_026000016.1, forward strand.
TGGACATAAACTTTGGATGAATGAGGATAATTAAAAGGCCTCATTTTCTAACCCCTACCTAGGCTTGAGTCATCCAAGGTTCTGTATATTCAAACACTCAAATTGAAGCAGAATAAATCATCAATTAAAAGTCAAGAGTATTTTCCTTGGATAAGTCACCAAGTATTTGGCCTGTGTGTTTGCAAGGTGTATCTCTTTATGGCAAAGTCCCACTTTCTCAAATGCTTGGTCAGATATAGAGAATTGAGGGAGTATCATTGCTAGGTATTTCCAAAGCTTTTTAGCCTGAGAACTCAAAGAATTATCTCTGGTAATCTACAACTAGAACTGGTTACATGAGCACACTCGTTAGCTGACACTTGATGGCATTGCCCTGAGTAAGAACCTCAAGGCTGGTCAAGCTTGGGCAGCTTTAATGGTCTTTTAGAGTTCTAAAATGACACTTTCAAGCCACCTGAGAGTACCAGAGGAGGAAAATAATGTGAATTAAATACATTAGGATTGTCTCTCCATGAAGCAAAGAGAAAGAATTATAGTTCTACAGAGTCACTGGAGACAGCTTGTGGTCTGAACTCCTCAGTCATCTTGGACTGACCTTGTCATTGTCTACTTTTTCCCCCCCATTTGCTGTTTATTTTTAAACAACTTTTAATTTTATTTCTTTAGATGGTGCAGCTGATCTCTTTTCTCTCCTTTGTCTTCTCCTGTTCAACAGAGTCTGATTACTACCAACGGGTAGATGGGGCACATTTTGTATGGGGAAATGTTTTATTCTTGTGCATGCCAACTCAACCTGCCCTGGTTGGTCAGGTGTCAGCTCTGTCCTCTGGAGGAAGTGTCTCCTTGAGGCAAACACAGACACATTTATTTGCCAGAGCTGAGTGCCCTCAGGAAAGCATCTTTGATTTGATCCAGCCTCACTGACAAAGGACTCTTGACTATGCCTGCTCACAGTCAAGGCAAAGTTCTCTTGGGAGGTGATGCTGAAATGAAGTTGAAGAACGAGTAGGAGTTTGGGGGGGAGATGACCAGGGAGAGGGAGTGGCCAGTGCACAAAGAAACAGACACCAGACCTTGGGACACTTAAGGGAAACTGAAGGCTGTTCCATGAAAAGAACTAGTAGGGTATCATTCATCTATGAACAGTTATGTACTAAGTATCCTGATGTGTGAAGTCTAGATACCAGAGGTGCATTACTGAGTAACAAAGGTACCACCCTATGGAACTGATGTTTTGGGGGTAGAGGGAGGAGTCAGAAAATAATACACATAATACAAATATAAAATTAGCTCTTTCTAAAGAGATTAGAATGATCCTTTCCCCATTCTAAGGGTTATGTGTTTGATCAATAAATGGGAGATTTTGGTGTGTTTTTTTAGGTGGAAAGTTTGGGGCGGGGGTATTAGAGTTCTATAAAGGAAATTACAAGTACCAGAGGTGGGTGTTGGGAGTAGGATGTGAGGTTACAATCTCTTTGGAACCAAGACTTGGAAGGGGTGTGGCTAGTGATATGGATATTTGAGGGAGGAATCGTCCTGTGAAGGTAAAGGCCAGACACCCAGGAGAGTGTCTTCGAGCATTCCAGGTAGAAAGACAAGGCTGGAGGATCAGAAGGGCAGAAAGGCCAGGTTAGAGGGACTTCCAGGTCACGGTAAGGCTGGGCTTTCCTTCTGAGTGAAATGTGGAGTCCTGGTAAAGGGACCACTCTGTTTCTCTGAGAATTGCTGTAGGAGGGCCACATCAATGGCCCCATAGAGAGGTAATCAACCTGGTCGCTCTACAGGGCACTCATCTGTAAAGGGCCCTGAAATTACACTGGGAAATGAAAGAAATTGTTCCTGCCGGAGCTCACCTTAGGGAAAGTACTGTACATAGGGAGGGAAACAACCCAGGGTTGTGTTTAACTGGGTAACAAATATATCTATTATGCCTTCTAGGGGAGGATGGGCTGGTTAACTGCAGGCCATTTGTTTTGCTGACTGGAAACTGCCATTCACCCCTTAAAATAGGGTTCTTACCGATTCCGTCCCCTGTGAGTCTTATGTGTCAGTTCCAAAGCCCTAAGGAGACATGCAGGGGCTAGATCCTAAATGACCTTGAATATCCTCTGCAACCCGCTTAGAATCATAAGCCATGATGGCCTTCCTTTCCCACCTCCAGAACCACAAGAGGGGTAATGTTCTAATCCATCCCGGAAGTGTTTCATTGAACTCTTTAGGAATAAGGATTCCTCTTCATTCTTATTCAGAAAGTCGTTCCTGAAAGGGCTTGCTTGTGGACACTAGGGTTTAGCTGAGGACGGCTTAGAGGATTAGCTACTGTGGTGCTAACAGATGTGGATCCCACCTGGGAGTGGAGCCCTGGGGATCTTTGACACAGAGGAGCAACCCCCAAAGCCATGTTGAAGGAAGGACAGTCTGGTCATCAAGAACACACCTTACTAGAGCGCCCTTTTAGTCTGTCCAGGCTGCCATTACAGAATACATGGACTAGGTAATTTATAAATCATAGAAATTTATTTGTCACAGTTCCAGGGACTGGGAAGTTGAAAATCAAGGTGCCAAAAGATTTAGTATATGGTGAAAACTTGCTCTCTGCTCTGTGGGTGGTGCCTTGTTGCTGTGTCCTCACTTGATGGCGAAAGGGAGAGATGAACTTCCTGTAGCTGATTACAAGGCACTAACCCAACAGTCCCAATTCTTAATACTGTGTGGGACACTAGACATTCAAGCCATAGAAGTATATTTTTGTCTAGTGCTTGCTGCACAGCACAGGTCACAAGGGAGAGAATCATGGCTTTGTGTCCTCAGCTCATTCATTCTCTGGCTGATGATGGGTCAGTGCTTGTACCATAAGGATTTAGCAAAAGAGTTAAACTTATCTGGAGCTCATAATTTTCTTGGGGGAGGAAGAGCAATCAGGGAACATCCTGACAATGAATGGATCTCTGGAAAGTGCTCAGAGACCTAGATGTTACTGTGGGGACACCAAGGAGGCAGTTGTAATCAAAGCCCAGTTTGATGCTTTTATTTTATTATGTTACATCCTTTGCGTAGTTACTTTTGTATCACATTGTGAGTTCCTGAGTCTACATTGTTTTGCACATACTGCAGGGTATGTAAGTAGGAGCTTAAATAAAGGAATTTTGAAATAGTGATAGCTACCAATAATTAAGTTCCTCTCATCTTCATAATTAATCCTCCCATAGCCTAGTGAGGCAGGTGTCATTTATCTCCATTTAATAGAAAAGAAAACTGAGGCACAAAACCCAGATCCATGTGATTAAAGTGAGGCTCCTCACCACCATTGTGTTCTGGATGTGCCCTCTTGTGGTGTGAATATAAGGAGGTTCTTTAATTCCTCCTGGTCTCCAGTTTCTCTTTGAGAAAATGGGAATAGTCCTTCCCTGTTTCATTGGAATGAGGGCAGTAGCGATGCTCAAATGTGAACTGTAATGTACAAATATAAGGAATTAAAATAATCACCTTCTCACTATATAGTAAAAGCTCCTAGCACAGAAATCATCTTATTTATCTTTGATCTAACCAATTCTCAGCCACATTCTTGCAAAGTAGCAGTACTTGTTTTTCACTTGATAAATTGGGAGCTAAGGGGAGAATACAGAGTCCTAAAGAGTTTTGCAGCTGAACAAAAATAAAATTAATTATTTTTAAATGTTGGAAGTGTGGTAATAAAACTGTAAAAGGTAAATTTATATTCAGTCTAGACTTAAGGAACTAGTGCTTAGACTCTGCCTATATTTCCCACCAGCCAGCAAGTGTCCCTGTGCCAACTCTGCAGGTGCCAAGCAGCCCTGATGTGGTGCTGCTGGGTTCTGCCGCACAGCTTGGTCAGGAGGGAGAGGTGATTTCTCGCTGGGCTCTGCACACAAGGGCACATTTACAAAGCTGTTTTTCGCATGTTGTCAGTTGGAAATGTAACTTTCAGAGTATAAGTCATTTTAGTTTTTGTGTATTCAGGGTGACTGCAGAATTGCTTTAGCAGGTGATTTCATGGTGAGAAGAAGAAATACTTCTAAGATATTCTCACTGAAATTCTGGAAGCTGAAGTGGGTTTTCAGCTCTCTTCTTCTTGATGTCTGTGCTCTTTTGAAAAGAAGGAAAAGAAACAATTCCCTTTGAGTTCTCCTTCACATAAGGGGTAAGATGTCATGCCCCCTGCATCGGTTGACCTTTTCGATGGGCTTTCTATAGTTGGTTTTATCATCTAATAGGCACTAGACTGACATGGGGTTCCATTTCTACTCTTTTCACTTTATTCTTTATGGGTGGCATTACTAACTCTGCAGGGAGCCATCTTGTGTTAAGTCAAGGGTGCAAGGACAGGAGAGGAGAATGGGTATAGACGGATCCCCACAAACCCACTGTTGCAAGGAGAAAGCAGCTCTGAGCCCACCTGCTGCCGATGGGTCTGGGAGTCATCCACAAATAAAAAGTGACATTATTAGTCTATGGTTCCTTCCCAGTCCTCTAGTTCAGTGCTGATCAAATGAGCTGTGGTGAAGAACTGGTTTTTGATCTTTTAAAAAATTTTCAATCCATTTTGGACAAATACTTTTGTCAAAATATAAGTGAACGTTAGAAAACCTTAAAAAGATGAATAAAATATGAACTCCATTTTTTATCAGACTCAACAGACATAAATTTATATTGAAGTAAACACGTTCAGTAAAGAATGTGAACCCTGCACTTTCTTTTTATTGAAGGGGACACTCGAGTGATTAATAGAATTCCTTTCACACTTGTACTTTTGTCTTCCCTGATCATAATTAAGCAGTTACAAATGAAATCACAATTGCTCATATTAAACAACTCTATGTACATTCTGCATGAACATCATGTATACCCGAGCTTGCTTCTTGCTTGCTAATTTATCTAATCAAGGTTGGATTGACGAAAAATACTATTCTCAGAGCACAGACCACAGAGCCTGACTGATTGCACCAGGGACACAAAGCCATGGTGCTTGCCTGTGGGGACCTGCTGTGACAATGTGATCTGTGAATGTAAGCTGGTAACTTAGCTGGTACATGACCCAGGGACCCAGGTTTCTTGCCATGTACGCCTCTTCATGGGCTGCCTGGACTTGTCGAATGTATGAGGGCTGGGTTCCAAGTGTGAGTGTCCCAAGAGATCAAGGAAGAAGTGCATGGCTCTTCAGGAACCTAATCTCAGAAGTCACACATCTTTTTTAATCATGGCCCATTGGTTGATAAAGTCTCAAAGACCTACCAGATTAAAGGGGAAGGGAATTCAGGCTTCTTGAAGGAGAAATGATGAGATTGTGGAAGAGTGTGTGTGAGTGTGTTGGGGACATATGACTGTGATCTCATTTAGAAAGTGCAGACTTCTATAGAAGCTATTCATTCAACCAATAGTTATCAAGCGCTTACCTTGGGTCTGGCACTGTTAAAGTCTGGGGACTCACAAATAAAACAGGACATGGTTTCTGCCCTAAATGAACTGCTAGTTGTAGGAGAAAGGATGCTGTAATTATCTATAATCAAAGGGAAAAGTTTGCACAGGATGCAGTGGCAGCACTGAAGAGGAAGCAGTAAACATCCTCAGGGAAGTGACGTTTGTTTGGCTCCAAAAATGTGTGTGGTGGGGTTGGGGGCTAGTTCTCAAAGGTTTGCAGATCCATGGGGTCTCTGGGACCTTTACAGGGAGACCATGAAGTCGAGCCTCTTCTCATAATAATACTAAGGTATTACTTGCCTGTTACACTGTGTTGATGTTTGCACAAAATTGATGGTGTAAAATGATTGACGGCACAAATCAGGTAGCTCTGAATTGTACTAGTGTCACTATTCCTCTCTACCAAAAAAAAAAAAAAAGGGCCAGGTCACTTAAATTATTAATTTCAACCCTTGAGTTGAAATTAATAATTTATTAATAAAAAATATATTAATATTTAGTGTGACAAAAATGAGAAAGATACATCAAGCACTTTTGTTCACTGAAATACTATAGTTGTTTGAAGGAAAAGCCTTTGTGCAATTGAATTCCAAGATGAATTCATGTTATTTTCCTGGACACTGTTTTTACCTGAAAGATTGACAGATGAGCTACTGTAATCCAGACTCCAGTATTTGGTAGAACATTTTCTTGAAAATAAAGCCCATCACTTCAAGGAAAATGACTGACAGTATTTGTTACTAATGATAAAATTAAGGCTTTTAAGCAAAATGCCTTATGGAAAACAGGTCTTTGCTACTGTGGTGTTGGCAGTTTCCAAGGCTATAGACTGTTTTCATGAGCTTGATGGTGATAAGTGAATGTGATTTTTAAAATATATATGGTTTAATGAAATGTATGGACATTTGGGAGATCTGTAAGAGCCAATAAATCTGTGTTTTCCTAAGGATTAATGCTTGTTATAAAATCATGCTGAGTTCAAGAGCCACTCAGTGTGAGACCGACCAATGAATTAGTTTCAGATTCTACCCTGGAAACTAAGCCATAAGAGACAATCTCTCATACTCTCTTGTTAAATTTAAGATAATATCAAAGAAGATTGTTGTCAATTACCTGAAAAAGCTATTAAAATACTCTTCCTTTTCCCAAATCACATGTCTCTATAAAACAGGGTTTCCCTCTTCAGCGCAAATGACATATCAGATTAAGCACAGAAGCAGGTGTAAGAATGAAGTTGCCATCCATTAAGTTAGACTTTAAAATGATTTGGCCAGATATAAAGCAATAACATTCTTCTTACTAATTGGTTTCCCTTTGGGATGATGCTCTTGATTTCAAAAGTAGTATCTACATTAATATGCAAGGAGTACATTTTTATTTTTACATGAACAAATATTTTAAAAGTTTCCCAGGTTTAATTTCTAGTATCATAAATATTAATTGCTACAATCCACACAAACAACAGCTCTTTGTGGTTCTCAGTCTTTTAAAAGTGGAAACAAGTCCTGAGACCAATTTAAGACCCCGATTTAAGGGGGTCACATTCACTAGGATACTGGCTGTGCTGAGATCAAGGTTAAGAAACCTGAATGAGAGAACTGGGCCCACTGGAGCACTGTGCACAGATCATCAGGACTTCAGTGAGGACAGGAGATGGGACAGGAGTGAAAGATGAGGCTGGTGCCTGACATAGAGAAGGACCAGCACCATGATAAAGCATTTGGGCCTCAGACTGCCAAAGTTCAAATCTTGTCTCTACCACTTTGTTGCAGTGTGATTCGGGGCAAGTTACTGAACCTCTCTGTATCTTAGTTTGTAAATAGTTACAATAGGCATGATAATACCATCTATGAGAACTGAAATAATCTCTGTCAATTTTTTGGCATGATATTTGGCACAAAGCATTCCATAAATGTTTGCTTTTTTTAAATTTTATTAAGGCCTTTGGACCCTGTTCTTTAGTAAGAGTTTGGAAGGTTCTAAGCAAGAAAGGGATCCAAATCGGTGGAGGTGTGCCATAAGAGAAATGCAAGGAGAGTGCCCATTGTGGTTGGGACTCTTATGCAGCCTGGGCTCCGAGGGAAAGTAACCACAGCTGAGTTCTACTGGCTACTCAGGAAGGCTCTTGGGCCTCTCAGTGTGCCACTTACTTGATCAAAGAGCAATTTTATACACAACTCGGAATCAGCTCTCCTTTGTGGAAAATTTCACTGACATATTGACTTTCAAATTTGGGGTGATTTTTTTCCCCCTTGTCATCCTGGCAGCTCTTCATGTGCATTACCACTTACAAAATCACTGCACTCTCTTCAAGTAACTGCTGCCTAGTTCCCATTTTTTACTTTATCATGTTTTCTGAGGTCGCCAGAAGTGACCACAGGCACAGGCAGCAGCCCTGGAGCTGTGCCAGGAGCAGCTCATGTAGAGAAAATAGTTTTGACTTCATGAACACCCTGTAGAGGTCTCAGAGACCCCATGGAGGTCAAGAGATCACTGGGTTGTACAGGGAGTGGAATTCAGGCCATCAGTAATGTCTTGAGAGTTTACTGTGTGCCAGGCATGGAGGAGCAACAGAGGTGAGAGGTACCTCCCATTCCCATCCTAGAGAAGCCTGCTTTCCCTTCTGGAAGGGGGATCTAGGCATGCTTGCACATAACAGTTCAAGTATCATGTGACAAACATTAAAACAGAAGTAAAATCAAAGCTCTTTGGGAGCCTGGAGGAGAGCTTGTGTTGGGTACGTGGAGACAGGCAGAGACTCAATGGCATTTGAGCTCAGTCTTGAGGGAGGGTGGGTTCAAGTTCCAGCAGGAAAGAATGGACAGATGAAGGTTTGATGTGGAAAGGACATGAATGAAGACAGTGTGCAAAGCAGGCAGAACCAACCACATCGCTTGTAAGAACCAGTGCATGAGGGAGAGTGGGTAGTTGAAGGCTACAGTCCAAAGGTAGGTTGGCGCCATGTGTTTGGGTGCCGTGGCTAGGAGAACAGTTCTTTGGGGGAACTTCTGAAGTTTGAAATGGGAAAGGAGATGACTATAAGTGTTTTGGATGATGTCTACCATGGTGTAGAGGCAGGATTGGGAGGGTTGGGGAGGTTCTGAAGGAGGGCAAGAGCCTGGGAAGCTATGTGGACCTTTGAGAGGGAGTGACTTTCAAGTCTAGAGGGAGCAGCAGGGGTGGAATGGGAAGAATGGAGCTCAGGGGCATAGGAAAAGCAGAGTTTGCAGGTAACTGAATTGAGAAGGGGGAGGAAAGGGACATTAGGAAAAGATAAAGATGCTCCACTGGGGAATTGCACACGGTGTGGATCACTTCTTTCAAGGCTCTTTCTATAAGCTTGAGTCACTTGGAGTTCCCACTTTCCTCCTTCTAGGCCAGGAATTGGGGTTGCATGTGGACAGCTGTGTCCTAGTGACCTACCTGGGACAATCCTGGCTCTTCTAGGACTCTCTGCATCCTTCAGATTCAGGGAGGCATCCAGAGGGCCTATTGGCTTAGAGGATCCTCTTTGGAGTTGAAAGTTTTAGAAGAGAGGTAAAAGGACCCTCATTTCTTTGCAGGAATAATGCTGCCTGCTCCTGCATGTATGGCTGAGAAGAGAAATTTATGAGGGAGGAATGAGGCTGTATTTCTGGTCTGTCATCACTTGGATGACTTGTACATGTCACTGGGAGAAAACATCTTTCCAAAACTTCTCCCCATGTGCCATATTAAGCTGGAAAACATTTCAACAGCTACAGAAGCTATGCCAATTTGAAAATTGTTACTAGCCAACATTTTGTATCAGAATTAACAAACCATAAATTAATTCTATAATATACGTGGACCCTCTGCCTTGGCAAACCAAATCAGCAAGTATAATGGCACAGTGGGTCACTCATAAATGAACAGATGGTGTGTCCCCTTGGCCTTAGATTGGCCATTATAATGAGCATCCAGTAAGTGGGCTGCTCAGATCCTTCCCCTGGAGGCCAGGAGCAGAGGAGCATCTGCATCCTGGGATACTGGGTCAGAGGTCATTGAGTCTGTACAGAGACAGAGGGTAGAGATACCAGAAACAATAGGAGTCTGCAATTTAAAACCCAAATGATACCCTTCATCATTGAGTTCTCTCTTAGGATCACACCACCACCACCACCTTGAGTTCTAGGCACCAGCCATGCTGAGAGATTTGGATGTCTTCAAACAAAATTTGGTTTTTCAACCTTCCCTCTTGGCCATGGTGTTTCTTTGGTCTGTAATTTTTCATTTTTTTCTCCATACCCTCATTTACAGCATAATGCAAGAATGAGTTGCAGCTTCTTATCTGGGGGGTCTTTCTTTGTTTAGTCCCTCAAACAGAAGCAGTTAGATGTTGCATCCTTATTTAATTACCCCACTACTCCTCTTGATCGTAAGTCATCTGCTTCCCTTTTTTCTGACACAAGATTATATGCTCCTACAGGTCAGGAACCATATCATATTAATCTTTGTGTCAATCTCTCTCATGCCTAGCTGACTGCTCACATGGAGATAGTAAGCAAGTGTGTTCCAGCTAGAAGCTTCCCCAGATACCTCCAGGGGGCAGCCCACTCAGCCTGGCCCTCTGTAGAACAGGAATTTTCTCTGGGCCCCTTCTGTAGGAAGAGGACAGAGGAGGTCTACCCTCAGTTCCTTTTGGATGACTGGATCAGGCCTCTGTTCTTTTCAGGTGTCTGTTTTAGGGGGTGCACCCCCATCTCTGTCCTGCCCTTTTCATAGGGAATTTTTTTGCATCTAATTCTGTATCTGATGCTCTGACCCTCTATTCTAAAACTTAGCTCCTCCTCCTCTCTTTTCTTGGTTCCCAATGCCATCTGAAATGGGTCTCAACTTGTTGGCCTTTTTTCTGAGTGTGTCTGTGTGTACCAGGGGTTTCAGCTCTTCCCCCTCCCCACACCTTGCCAGACTCGCTCCTCTGGGCTCTCCTGCGTGGTCACTGAGGATTCACACACTAAAGATGTTGCTGTGTGGATCACCAACATGACTGTGGTCGGTCCACCTTCTGTGTGCATGTGAAACAAAGTGAGGCCCAGAATATTCTAGTGAGTCACCTTAAATTTCAACCACTCCCAGGTCCCCCCTCATTGCCTATGAATATGTAATCATTCTCATTTGAAAAATTTAGGATGATTTCATCTTACGTATGTAGGCACTGTTTCTCAATTAGTTTCTCATTGCTGCTGTAACAAAATTAACATGAACTTAGTAGCTTAGACCACACAAGTGTATTCCCTTATACTTTAGGAGGTCAAAAGATTGTTTCAAGTGTTCCTACTAGAAGTTTCAGGGGAGGAAATTAATTATTCTGTGGCCTCTCTCAGCATTTAGGGGTCTGACATCCCTTGGCTCTTGGCACCTTCATTGCATCACTCCGATGTTTTGCTTCATTCATTATATCTTATACTTCTGCCTATAAGTTTATTGCTTCTCCCTTATAAAGACCTTTGTGAAGACCCCCGTGGTGAAACAAATTTCAGAAGGCATGACCAGGACTGGAGGATCCACTACATAGGTGACTCCTGCACATGATAGGTGTCTCCTTGTGGTTGCTGTGTCTTCATGACATAGCTGCTGACTTTCCACATAAGCAAGCAATCTAGAAGGACAACACAGAAACTGAATGCCATTTTTAAAGACCTTTCCTGTGCTATTTTTTCCTACATTCTCACTCTTCCTATCGTCCTTGGTAGCTACCACTGAGTAAACTGCTCTGTGGTGATGCTGTGGTAAAACTGAATGAAAAACCCTGGAGGAATTGACCATTCAGGCCTTCTTTCTTTTTTTCTTTTTGTACTGGGAGTTGAATCCAGTGGGCACTCAACCACTGAGTTGGGCACTCAACCACTGAGTTGGGCACTCAACCACTGAGTTGAATCCAGTGGGCACTCAATCTCAGTGGGCACTCAACCACTAAGCCACATCCCCAGCCCCCCCGGCCCCCTTTTTTTTTTTTGGTCTGTGTGTGTGTGTGTTTTATTTAGAGACAGGTCTCACTAAGTTGCTGAGGTTGGCTTTGACCCCTCGATCCTCCTACCTCAGCCTCCTGAGTTGCTGGGATTACAAGCAGGTACCATTCAGTGATTTCTGATTGATATTTTTTGACATTTATCATGGTGTGTAAATACCTTATCTAGCAGCTAAATACAAGTTAGACTTTGGTTTTTCTTTTTTCCCCCCAGTTACTGCCTAGCTTTTCATTTTTCCCTCTACTCCCAGGATAACCTTGATTGCTTTGCATTCCCAGTGATTCAGGGCAGGAAACCTCTCCAGGGTGTCATGGCAGACACTTCCTGCCTGTTCAGACCCTGTGATGGCCCCTTCCTTCCTCCCTCCTGACTCGGCCAGCTCTCCCTAGCCATTTCTCTTCCTTGGAAAATAATGACCTTTCTATCTTGAAAGCCTAAAATTACCCTTTTCTCTACACATTGTTCTTTAATCTTTTTCTCTTTCAATGAAGAAAAAGAGAAAAACTAAAGACCATGATCTTTTCCTAGTCTCCGTAAAATCAGAATCTAGTCTATGATTATTTCCTCTCAACGAGAAAAAAGTTCCTCCATAACTTAGATGCTAATTTCCTCAATCAATTACTTTTTCTCTTATATAATTTTTTTTCAATCATCACTACCCAATTAGCATTGAGCACTCCTGTGGCTAAGTCTGGAATCTGTTTCATAGAACATCACATGTGACACCTTACACATTTTAAAACATTTGAAAATAGCCGGAGTTATTCAAAATCAGGTACTCAGTGGATTATTCGAAGACCAAATGTGAGGCTGACAGGTGGGGATGAGGTTATGATGCCTGTGAGAATCCTGGGGAATTTGAAGAAAATCTTCTTGCTTATCCTCTTCCCACCCTAAAAATGTAATTTTAAAAAGTGCCTTCCCAGTGATTCTATATGTCACTGGCTGATCATCATGGCCATCGTAGTCCTAGGTACCAGGTAGGGTCCCATTTGGTATCCTATTGTTCATCACATAGGAGCCACCCGGGGGGAACAGAGTACAGATGTGAGGTGGGATGCTCCGGGAAACTTCAGGAAGAATTATGTTTTGAGATGAATCAGGAATGATAACAGCAAGAAACTGACATGTGTTGAGCATATACTACTGAAATAATTATATATCTATCTCATCACATTTATTTTATATATATATATANTATATATATATATATATATATATATATAATCAATCCTTACTAAAATCCTGTGAGTCAGATGGTATTACCCCATGCTTACAGTTGAGAAAGCAAAGTTGAGGGAGGCTGAATACTTTGCCCAAAGTTACACAGCAAATAGGTATCAGAGCTGGAGTAATAAGCGGGTTTACATGATGTGCTGGATTTGGTGGACAGGAAGTGGCAGAGACTCATGCTGTGGGTAATGGTGAGAGAATTATTTCCCACCTGATCAAATCTTTGTGATGTACAGATAAGTGTGCTTATAAGAAGTCCTCAATGTCAGTAATGGGCTTCACCATTAGATTAGAAATTGTCTCCAGGAAGATGAAAAAGTTCAAGTTTTTATCATAATGAATAGACCTGGTCTAATATCATATCTATAAAATTTTCTTTCTCATTCAATAAGCATAATTTATGATCACAGTCATATTGGAGCTCAAAAGAACTTTAGATTCCAAGGAGTTGTACTTTTTGTCCAACTTCCACATTGGACAGGTTTGAGGAAAATGAGCAGTGCATAGAGCCATGTTCTCAACTGGGAGCTGATTTGCCTTTTATAGGATATATGGTAACGTCTGGAGACTTTTCATCTCTCATCTGGGATGTGCTACTGGCATGTAGTGGTGAAGGCCAGGGAGGCTGTTAAACATTCTGTAATGTGCAGTAAAGTACCCCACAACAGAGTTACCCGATTCCAAATGTCTGTGGTGCTAAGGCTGAGAATCCCCGTGGAAAGGTAGAGGGCATGGACTTCATATCTGGACTTTCTGAGTTTGTATCCAGCTCTAGGCTATCTAGCTATGTGACCTTGGCCAAGCTACTTCTCTTGTGTCCCATCTCCAGATGAGGCTAGTGACAGTCCCTACCTCTTAAGGTAGCTAGGAGATTTACACCATTTGGTGTATATGAAGCGCTAGAATAGTATCTGGCACACAGTTGGCATGAGTGTTTAGAGTTTCAAGAGGTGTTTGGTGCAGTGGTTGAGTAGTTTCCAAGCCAGCTTGCCTGAGTGTGAAAGTTTCATCTGTTTCTCACTGACTGTGTGACTTTGAGGAAGTGACTTAAACATTCATGAGTCAGAATACCAGTAAAATGGAGATAGAGTAACTACCATTGATATACATCGTGTATGCAAAGTGGTCACAACAATGACTCCTGCATAAGAGTTACGTAAACATTAGTTGTTAATGTTGTCATGATTCATTCATTCACTGTACAAATATTTGAACTTCTTATAGGCCAAAGGGTGCAGTCACTTGCCTAGAGCTACTCAGCAGCAGAACTCTGATTAGGACCACTGATTCATGCAGGAAGAGCTTTGTCAGGTACAAAGGATTGATAGACCTCTACTTCTTGGCATCTTATGTGATAGAAAGTTTAGGGAATCTATCTTTCTGGGTAATGATTATTTTGGAGGCAACAGGGAGAGAGGCATTCGGACCTACAGTGTCACTTAGCAACTAAATGGCCCCAATTCTGCCTTTGAAAAATGAAGAGGCTGATTTATTCACTGAGGAAAATCAACAAAGGCTAGAGGGACTGAGATTAGAGTTGTGAATTGGCAAAGTGATTTTAATTTCTTCCCATTATCATTGGAAGAGGCATTTCTTTAAAAGCTATTCTCTGCCCAATCATCTTGATGTTCCAGTTTAGTCGGTCTTGATGATAGTGGCTTATCAAAAGTTTCCCATTTATATTTTCAGATGTTGAAGGAAAAGTTCGAGTTTTGTGAGAGCTTAGAACTTAGACATAACTAATGATTGGAAAATGAGCTGAGTTGAGGTTACCATGCTTGTTCCAATGGCTTTAAAAATTGTTATTTTAAACGGCTTTGTTAATTTGATTCTCTTTGATGACTCATGTTGGTGAAATATAAACCTCGGGTTCTCTACAAGAAGTGAAGCAGACCCTGGGTTTGTGCACCTGCAAGCCAATCCATCTATCTTTTGTCACTTGCGCTGCAGGTTGCCTTGTTGCAGTTAAGAACTCGGCAAACTCAAAATAAGCAAAAGTAACAAATTATCTGAAGACCTTTGCAACCTGTGTCTGACCTTTTTGATTCACTTGCAGAAGTAATTGCCTCTGGAAATGGCTGTGCTTTTTATCTGTGGTGCTATTAAAATGCTGGCTGAAATGAGGTGGTGCAGACTGCATTGTTAATGGGTTACGGTGAAGTGGGAGCTGTTGTTTTATTCGTTAGATGAGAAGTAGCTGAAAATAACCTTATATCTCCCCTGTAAGAATTGTGCTTGTTAAGTGACATTCCCCAACACGGCTGAGTTTGAATGTCGTATAGGAATTTGTGCTATTCTTAGCAGGATATTAAATGAAAAGTTTTCAGGCTTGTCATAAAATAGGGGAAAGTAGATGCATTTTTATATTCTCCATTTTGGGAGGCTACTTTCTGTGCCCAAGGCAGTGACTGATCAGGACAAGGAGAAATGGGGGGATAGAGCTAGCTGGCATTTCAGAACTGAGAATAGTCATCTCCATCTCAGCGTCCCACGCATGGAGGTGTTGCTAACCTGTGGCATGGCTTTCTCCCCCTCCCCATGTTCATTGCCTTTGTTCCTTCCAATGGAGTAAAGGTTAGTCACTTCAGAGCCTCTTTCTGCATCCTCAGTATGACCCAGTATCTTTCTCCTCTCTGACCATCAGTCTGGAATGGAAGGAACATCATACTTAAATTCATTAGGGAAACATTGAGGATCAATGTGACATAAAATGGTGCTTCTCAAAGTCACCTGAAGGATAGAAAAAAACACACAAATTCCTGAGCCTCCTCTCAGAGATTCTGGTCTGGGAGGTCTGCGGTAGGAATGGAAATTTGCATTTCTACCAAAGGCCTAGATGATGTAATGCTACTGGCCTAAGACAGTACTTTAAGAAGCCCCTGTCTAACTGAACATAAGCAGACTCACCTCTCTGAGATAATCCCTTTAAGAGTTTGTCAACAGCATTTATTGTATGCCTCCTGAATACAGCGGAAGATGCCCCTGAAATGACTCCACAATTTCTGCACCCCAGAAAGCCTTCTATTTAAGGAAAAGCACAGGCCAGCATAAACCACTTGGGTGTACCAGTCCCCAACAGGGGAGATGAGAGGACCTGAGTCCTTGTGTGGTTGATGGACAGAAATGAACACTGGATGGTTCAGAAGTGAAAACCAAGATTCACTGTGGATCTGCCTCATGCCACCATCATGTTTGCACTTGTCACAATAATGCATGAAATCTTCCCATTACTCTGAGAGGTGAGGATTATCCTTCCCCTCTCATGGATGAGGGAACTGAGGCACTTACAAGAATATTTTCTCAATACCATATTGCTTCCTAGCATAGCACATGACATATCTGGATATTCAATAAATGTTTGATGAATTAAAACAGCTATCCGATTAAGTCAGCAAGGTAATGTTTCCAGGAAATAACTAGAGGCATTTGTGTCTCTAGACTGTAACCATCCTTTTAACTATTGTTATTTACTGAGCATTTATTATTATATAATAATAAATTATTATATAATTTATTATTATATAATATAATATTAATATATTTATATATATTATTCCACTTATTTAAAATAAAGCCACAAAGTAATTATAAACCCCATTATTTGTGAAGAAGTTTAGAGAAGGTAAATTATCCTGAGATCAGGAGTGGAACCAGAAATATCTCCAGAACACACACTCTGCCTTCTCCTGGGCACCACCCTCCTCTATGGATTGATTTGCTAGCATGACAGTGAGTGGGTATTTCATTTTTCTTTCCATTTCACTACCCATTTTTGTCCAGTGGATATTATAAAGTCATAGAAAGTAAGAATTTCCAAGTTAGTTGTCGGTTACCATGCCAATATAAACAGGATTCTACACCCACTCCATCATTATCACGTTAGAATAAGCAACAACAGCAAAGTCCAAAAATACTGCATTAACAAAATTAGATGTGTTGCTCTCAACTGGACTGAAAGGAATGGAATAGAGACTAAGTCTGGTTCCCAGGCCTTATTCCCTCGTGTACCTCTCCCCGGGGTTTATACTTGCTCTTCAGCCTTTCCTCCAGTGAAGAGTTTTATCAAAATCACTGATCAGTATTTTAGCTGAAGTGTAAAAAATCTTAACATCTATGGGTTTCAGAGATGTATTGGAAGGTCTCCATATTTGATGAGCTTGGCTTAAATATTTCTCTTCAGGACCCAAATGGGTAAGTTGGGGGATCTATATTTGCAACTAAAAGCAATCTGTGTTACAGGTTACTGTCTTAATAAAATGCTGTCTGGCATGTGTCAACTGTCTTGACATTTGACTTCAGGACTGTTAACTCAAAGATAAAATAACATTAAGGTTCTGTGTGGAAAGTACCCAGAATGTTAAGTTGGTCATAGAGACCTTCATTTTTCCATCACTATCATGAAATCTCTGCCACAGGATACTTATGAAGAAAAGAGAGATATTTACCTCACAGTTTGGAGATTCAATGGCACAGCACCCTCACTGGCTTGTTCTGGTGAGGGCCTCATGGCAGATGGCAGTGATGAGAACATGTATCTGGACAAGTAGTCACATCTTGAACCAGAAAGCAGAGAGGCCAGAGCCAGGCCTGCTCCTTTAATAACAACCATCTCTTAAGAACTACCTAAGGGCAGCTGGATGTCACTCAGTGGGAGAGTGTTTGCCTAGCATGTACAGGGTCCTGGGTGTGATCCAGCACCACAGGAACTACTAATGGGTCCCATGAAAAATACCTTCATCTGTTCTGATGTCACACCCCCCGATGACCCAACTCTCTCTCACTAGGTCCTACCTCTTAAAGTTTCTATCAGACTTTTAACCTCTGGGCCCTTGGAGGACAGCCAAATCATGGCACACCATCTCATTTAATTCTGCCACCAATTTGGGAAGTGAGCAGGTATTTTTCTCTTTGCCAGACTGAGAGGGAAAAAGAATATGCCTCTGGCCACATAGTCCTGGGCTGTTGAGCTGAAATTTAAATCCAAGAGAGTATAATGCTAAAAGTCCCTTCTTTATGTTCTTAACAAGAGATAATATTGTGTATAGACATCGCTGAGTTCACCTGTAGAGATATGTAGGCTGCCCTTAATGTAGCATAAAATTCAACTTCTAAACTCCTGCTCTGCCTTTTTAGACCCTATTTTTGTACCTCATTAGTGACTTGGAAGTGATACTGTTTCTGGACTGCCTCCGAGCTCCCAGTGCCAATGTTGTGTGTGTTATTAAGTCCCTCTCCACGGACACAGCAACTAGTGCAGCTACAATTTAATGAGCAGTTCATCCTAATCACGAGACTGGCTAATGGGGAGTTGAGGACTGCAAAACTGAAGATTTTTATTTTAAGGGAAATTCATACAACAAAATCCTTTATTTGTTTTGCGCCACACCAAAAAAAAAAAAAAAAGGAAAAGAAAATCTAAATAAGCAGCAGTAAGGCATAATCTTGGTGGATACTGAATTTTCAGGCATTATCATTTTGAAAGCAGGGCCTGGAAAGGGGTTCTACTTCCTCAGTTTTCCTGTTGGTACCTATAAGATCTTGGGGTAGCAGGGTAGCCAAGGGTAGGAGTAGAGTTGAAAGAGCTGGAGAGAAGGCATGTTGCTGTCCATTTTTAGAAAATGGTCTTCTAATAGGTAAATAGCTGTCCCCCCACACCAACTGGGGAGTCGACCCCTAAAGCACATCCCCAGCTCCCTACCCCTTTTTGTTGTTCCCACTTCTTTTTCTTTCTTTTAATTAGAGCTTTATGGTTCTGCATAGTAGTTGGGTTCATCCCAACAGTCTCATTTATTTTGAGACAGGGTTTTGCTAAGTTGCTCACTGATCTTGAACTTGTGATCTTCCTACCTCAGCCTCATGAGTTGCTGGGATTACAGGTGTGCACCACCAGGCCCAGCTAAATGGCTCTTTTCTTTTTAACTATCTATCCTTACTCCAGAAGAACTAACCTATAAAAATCCAAACAGCCTTGGCCATGAAAATCAACATTTGTATCCAGTGTCATGACATTCTGAAATTAAACAAGGATTATCAATAGAAGATAGTCCTAGTTCAGGTTGGGCCATCTTTAATCCCAACTGGACCACACACCATTAAATTTCAAAATGATACAAAACCTGGAATCTTTTGAGCATCCTTGAGGTCATGTGTGCAAAGTTCTACACCATGAAACCTTGAGGCATAATTTTATTCAATATTTTTAATAATTTTATCTCCAGCTATGTGTATATGAAACGTAAATGAATTTTGGGTTTTGACTTGGGTTCCATCCCCAAAATATCTCCGTATATGTACGTAAATATTCTAAAATCCAAAAGATTCCAAAATCTGAAACACTTCTGGTCCCAAGCATTTGACATAAAGGATACTCAACCTGTGCCATGTTTCTCTAAGTTCCTAACAGTAACTGCATCACCTGAGAATGTTGTTAGAAATGTAAATTGTCTAGGGCCCGCCCAAGACCTCCTCAATCATATACCCTGGAGGTAAGGCCCAAACACTGTTTTGAAAAGGTGATTCTGGCCCACACTGAAGTTTGAGGAGGGATGAGTTAGTGGATACAAATGTGATGCTGTGTGTACTGTTCCTTTGATCTTGGACTTTAGTTTCTTTATTGGCTAGATAGTGATAGCAACCATACCCCAAGGCAGGTATTATTTATCACTATGGTATTGCCTTGAGCTCTTGACTTTGAAGATTTTGAAACTATTTCTTTCATATGGGCCACCTTTGGTCAAAGCAGAAATTCTAAAAGCCTTTGCAGACTGTTCATACCACTGTTGTTAGGCATGACTGACTGGACCACACACCAGTACATCTGGCCACCCCTGAAACTCCACTAATGCCACAGCAAGGGCAGGTTTTCTCAGAGTACAAATCCACAAAGAGAATGAGAGGGGAGACAGCAGAGGGGACAAAATATGAAAACTGAAAATCAATGATCAGCTTGGTAGACTCAATAAAGCTGAACCCTAAGGTGACACAGGGGAAATAAATAATTTGATTTGTTCCAAGACCTTTAAAGAACTCAAACACTAGTGTCAATAAGTGCCTCCAGAAGGGAAAGTGAAGGCAGTTCTGAGAAAAAGAGGGCTGGGTGAAAACTTAAGAGGCACTTAGACCCCCAGATCTCTTTCTTGATCTACGCAGCTGCCCCTCCTCCACTCAAAAACCCTAGTTTGTTTTGGGGTCTCTGGATGGGAGATAGCAGGCACTGTGGAAGCAGAGGTACTATATGAAAACAGGGATTAAGAAAAAGTTCATTCACTGAATGTGGAGACCTCTAGATGTCTTCTCCTCCCATGGTCACTGAGCACTACCAGCATTTTCCAGACAGGAGATTAAGTCTTCCCTGGGGACTCAGCAGTCCAAAAAGGACAATCGCAAAGTCAATTGCATTGTTGGTTCTTCAACACTACCTCCAGCCAGGTTACTCTACAGTAATTTGTCACAGTTGGTAACTCTCAATCACGCAAAACTCTTAAATCAGTTTTCTAGAGCCCCATTCTTAAATCCAAGTGGGCATCTAAGAATTTTCATTTATTTCTAATGTGAAAGGCAGACAAATAAGTGAGGAAACAGAAGCCAAGCAGGGAGAAGATGTATTTTTAAGTTTTCTATCATTTTTATCCTCTAAGAAAGTAAGAAAAGATATACCTATGAAACAGAATTTCATGCTATTCAGAACAAAATGGTCATGGAAATTAAGGCATGAGAACAAATTAAAACTCAGTAAAAAGAATAGAACACAACAGTTGAAGAAAGCTCTCACAAAATATAGAAAATAGGAGAGAATTAGGTGATTCCAGGAGTTCAACACCTGAAAATTGGAGGCCTAGAGGGGAAGAAATCATAAAAGAAACAATCCAAGACAATTTGCTTGAAATGTAGGACATACATTTTTTCACATTGAAAGGGTTTGTTGAAAGATTAGCCCAATGCTATGCAAATATGCAACACAGAGCCCTACTTATGTATGTAAATTATGTTTAATTATAATGCACCAATAAAAATATGAAAAGAAAGCTTAGCACAAAAGAGGAAAATGTAACCACAGCAAAATGTATATCATTATATAATTGTTAGAACATTGTAGAAAGTTTTTGAGAGGAAAAAAAAAATGTTTGATATGGTTTTCACTTCTCAAGAGTAGAGAAATATTTCCAAAATCTGAGAAGAATTATTTCCAGTCTAGAATTCTATACCTAGCCAAACTATTCATAAACTGTAATAGCATACATATTACATCTCAAAAACTCTGATCCTCTTCCCCTTCTCAGTAACCTACTAGGAGAAGAAAGGGGTGGGGCATGGGATGCGGGAATGAGGGAGTCTGACCTGAGTAAGGTTACTAATGAACAGAGTCACACAACTGGCAATGGAACAGATTCAGAAGGCTCCAAGAAAGACTGCTTTAAGAAAATGAAATTGATAGGTCAATGTGCTCTAATACATTAAGAGATTTATCTGTGGGAAAGTTTGGAATCAAATGAATGGTAAGAAAATTAAGCAAATGAAAAGACAGGCCGTTAAGAGCTGCAGGTAAAAGAGAACACTGCAGAGAAGCAAGTACATGGTTCAGCTGTGGGTAGCACTCATCTGAACACTGGAACATAAACACAGATGTGGATCTAACCCAAATCATCAGCTCTACCAGGAGAGTGGAGTAATGAGAAAAGGTGTGTGAAATGAGTGGGATGATGGAGGAGAGGAGGAAAGTACTAAATTCTCAGCAGGCAAGGATAATGCCTCCAATAGAATATCAGGACATAGCACTTTGAGCCTGATATTCAAACAGGGAGATAAATACCAAAACAATTAGCTAAACAATTGCAAGTTGCATGAAAAGGAAAGGTCAAAGGACTGTTGTTGTTTTTTTTTTAAATGTCTTGACCTCTTAACTCTTTGAACTATGATTATTTATATTTTAGACCAAAAAAAATTTAGGCTTAAAAATTTAAAACTTAAAAATTTAGACCTGGAGTGGAGGGAACTTTTGCTGTCCTTCCTAAGTTCCATATAGTCATTTCTAGTTAAGGACTAGAGAACACAATCTTATTTTTCCTTGGATGGGACCCAGAGCTCTTGCTATGATACAATATAAAACTTTAAACCACATGGATGAAAGAAATCTTTTCTCCAAATCTGCATTTTGCCTTGTAGTTGGGAGAAGTCTTTTTCCTTTCCCCAAATGGTAGGACTTAACTATTCCATGTTTAGAGGGATCCAAGACACCCTCTTCATGGCCAGATTCAGTCTGGCTTTCCACCCCCCTCCCCCCTCCCCCCAAACTCATGACAGTGAAATTACACACCCCTCCCTTTCTCCCCATATCACACTCAAATATCCATTTGGGTGATACCTGAATTAACATGTCTTCTCTCCTAGTTAGGTATTAATACTAGTTAGGTATTAAGAATTGCAGGTACAGGGCTTGATACAGATATCGAGATACTAACAAATTAAATGTCATATGCATGAGAAACATGTATCCAACCTCATAAAATTAAGTGAATTTAGAGTAAAATTATACACTTTTAATATAAAATTACATCATCCTCATCATCATTCTAGAATTTGGCCCTCCTGCAGACCTTTAACCTCAGAATGCCACAGGAGCAGTCTGAACCATGGAACATTCCATGACAACGCTGCTTTTGACTGACCGGCATGTTGGTGTCTAGGACCTGCTACCTGGCACTCGATCACGGCCAACAGAGCTATTTTTACTATATTATTGATTTGGTGTAACTACTTTTTAAAGCTCAGGGTTAGATTAGTTTTCTAGCAAGCATCCCATAGAGAGACCCCTCTACTCTTTGCCCATGAGCATTGAAGATAAGTTCATTGAAGATAAGAAAACAGCCGAGGCAAGTCTGCCTTCCAAGGTTTGTTGAGTTAGGATCAGACTCTCTGGGAACAAGGCAACCAGCCTGGCCTAGTCCCTGGGAGGAGGATGCTGAGCATACTCAGTGACATTACTGGCATGGGGAGAGCTGGTGCTTTGCCTCTCCTTTGTTTATGAAGTAATTCTGAGCTTAGAATAACTGGTATCTACGTTATTCAGGCTTTGCACTATTTCTGCTTTCTGTCTGGCTTCTTCTCTTCATACTGACAGTACTCCCTGGTGTCTTTCCAGAGCTTGGTAGCGCTCTTTCCTTCCTCATTTATAATTCTCTTCAGGTGTGTTTAGTTCTTCCCTTGCCTCTAGATTCATGCACTTCTTTCTTTCCCTTCCATAGGCAGCTAAATCTGAATAAGATCATTTGAAAGAAATGACAGTGGTGCATCCATACAGCAGGATAGCCATCATCAATTAAAAGCAAAGGGATTACATTTGCCAGTAAATGCATGGAGTTGGAGAATATTTTGGCTAAGTGAAATAATCCCCCCAAACCAAAGGCTGAATATTTTCTCTAATATGTGGATGCTAATTCACAATGGGGAGAGGGCACTAGAGAAGAATAGTGTTACCTTAAGTAACACTAAGAATTGCAGGTACAGGGATAGTGATACCTTAGGTAACACTATTCTTCAGTATAGGGATTCTTAGGTATAAGGTATTCTTAGGTAGAGGGAAGTGAAGGGGGAGGGGAGGTGGGAGTGTGGGATAGGAAGGAGAGTAGAAAGAAACAGACATAAATTAATAATATATATACTCTGCATGACCAACATGATTCTACAACAGGTATTCTCAAAAAAATGAGAAATTATATCCCATCTATGTATGATACATCAAAAGTGCAAAAATGCATTCTATTGTCATATATAAATAATTAAAACAAATAAAAAAAATTAAAAATTACAACCTGGATGGACCTTAAGTTTACTGAGTGGAAACAACCAATCTCAAAAGGTTACATACTGTATGATCTATTTTATATTCTTAAAATGGCATAATAGAGGGGGAAAAACTTGTGGTTGCCAGGGGGAAGTGTGACTATAAAGGGACAGCATGAGGGAGGTCTCTGGTGGTAGAATACTTCTCTCTAGTGCTAGTTACATAAATCTACACATGTAATAAAATGACACAGAACTATACATATACTTCATAGCAATGCCAATCTTCTGATTTTGACACTGTGCTCTTGTTATATGAAATGTAATGGGGAAACTCAGAGAAAGGTAACTGGAATTTCTCTGTTTGAATCTTCCTGTGAATATCTAATTATTTCCAAATATTTGCCTTTAAAAAAAATGAACTACTGACACAATAACAGAGAAGAAAAAAAAATCATGCTTAAAGAAGCCAGTCAAAAACGAATACTAAAGAAAAAGTAGATAAATTGAACTACATCAAAACCAAAAGCTTTTGTGCTGCAAATGATATGGTAAAGGAAGTGAAGACCACCCTTGGATGTGAGGAAGTATTTGCAAGTCATATATCTGATAAGGAATCTATATCAAAATATATGAAGGACTCTTGAAACTCAAAAGGACAGACAACCCAGTTGAAAAACTTGAATGGCCAAATCTCCAAAGTAGATATACAACTGGCCACTGAGCACAGGGAAAGAGGTTCAACACTGATCGATTATGGAAGTGCAAATCAATGAGACACTTCACAATGGACAGTTCACACTCACTAGGATGCCAATCAAAAAGATAGGTGATAACAAGTGTGAATAAGGATGCAGAGATTCTGGGACACTCATACACTGCTGGTAGGAATGTCAAAAGGTAGAGCTACTTTGGAAAATAATTCGGCAGTTTCTCAACATTTTAAATGTAGTTAAACGTGAACGTTTATAATGGTAGTATTCATAATAGCCAAAAAGGAAAAAAAAAATCTAATATCCAATAACCAATGAGTGAATAAATGTAGGCAATCCATTACAATGGAGTATGATTCAACAATAAAAATGAAGTATTGATAACATGGTACAATGTGAAAGAAGTTAGTTACAGGCAGCCACATACTGTATAATTTTAATTTATATAAGATGTCCAGAATAGCAGTCTATAGAGACAGAAAGTAGTTTATGGATAGGGGGCTGGGGAGAAATAAGAACAGCTGATAATGGATATGGAATTTCTTTGGGGGGAGGGAATGAAAATATTTTAAACTTAGATTGTGGTGATGATTGCACAAGTCTATAGATATATTAAAAAAACATTGAATTTTGCACTTTAAATGGATACATTTCATGTTGTATGAATTATATCAATGATATTAAAAAGAAGAATATGCTACATGATTCCATGTACATAAAACTATTTTAAAAATGCAGGCTGATGTGTGGTGTTAGAAAAGAGCTCAGAGGTTGCTTGGGGATGGGAGGGTGAAGGGCAGGTGTGGGCAGGAGGGAAGGATTTCCAAGGGAAATGACAAAACTTTTTGGAGTGATGGATATATTCACCATCTTATTTGCAGTAATGGTTTTATGTCAACGTTGATTAAATTACATATTTTAATCCTATCCGGTTTATCAATTATTTTTAAAAAGCAGGAAGAAAAAAGCATGTGTAAACTCAGTAATTCAACAAACACTTATTAAGTAGAGGAATAGTATTTAGAGTCTAGGGGTACAATGGCAAGGAAAAGAGGTGTCCGGCCTTCAAGCAGCAACTCGTACTCTGTCAGGCAACAGGCCAGGAAAGAAGCATATATAGATTGCACAATAGAATAATATGAGCTCTGTAGAAATATGCCTAGTAAGTTACGGTAATCTTCCTGGTGACAGATGGAGGGGAGAGGGGATTGGGGAAGTCTTCCTGGAAGTGATGGATTTGTGATGATGTAACAGTCCTCCTTGGTGATGCTAACGTAAGGGGAGCAGTAGTGACACATACTACATAGTTGTTACATCTCAGAGGGCACCTGATTTTATTTGCATTGTATCAAAGCCATGCTTTTCCCTCCAATGAGCCTTGTCAGCAAAGCAGATTGTTAAGTGCAAAACAAGGATTTAACAATAAGTGGAAAACAAGGATAAAACGCCTTCCTTTGCCCTCTGAAGACTTCTAAATAAGTTCTGATTACATATTCAGAGTCTGTCCTTCCTGCTGTGTTCTTTGAGGGCCAAAACTGAATGTCTTATTCACCATCCTGTCCCCTGTAGGTAGCATAGGGTTTGGCACACAGCAGAGCTTGATGAAGATTGTTAGCTCATAGATTTAGATTTGGACTGTAGCACATGGGCATACATTTGACTGGTGTCCTCAGACATGTGTCAAAGTTTTGTGAAAAGAGGTACTAAGTGAAGCAGTACAACTGCCTTCCCCAATTCATGGCCGCTGCTTGTGTCTGAGCTCTGGCCCTCGCTCCCAACCAGTCTGGCCCTGTCTCCCCATGTTTTTTTTCCTAGTGGACTGACATCAGAAAACTCTTGCTTTGAGTCCACCTCCCCAAAGGTTCTGGGCATGAAGTTTTCCTGAGAAGGACCTTGGCCATCTGTTCTAGGGAGAGGCAGCTGGCCACTGGCCTGCTCTGAACACATTGGGCATTCTGGGACCTAACTCAAGGACCACTCTTGCATTATTTCTTTTCCTTTTCTCCTCCTTGCTTCTAGCACTTCTCTATGCCACCATCTTTGGGAATGTGACGACAATTTTCCAACAGATGTACGCCAATACCAACAGGTACCATGAGATGCTCAACAGTGTTCGGGACTTCCTGAAACTCTACCAGGTGCCCAAAGGACTGAGTGAGCGAGTCATGGACTATATTGTGTCTACCTGGTCCATGTCTAGAGGCATCGACACAGAGAAGGTAAGAAGTGCCGGGAAATCACTTGTCTGTTGGCTTTCTCAAGGTAGGCTGAGGCCCTCAAACCTGGCTGGGTTCAGACTTCATCTGGGTGATCCTAGATTCTCGGGGTCCTTTCTCCAGAGGTTTGGTTGCTTCCAGATCAGCCTTGCCCAAAGACCAGCAATTAAGAGTCATTATTTAAGAAACTGGAAAAGCGAGGTGTGCCTCCTGGAAAAGAGGAAAACTGGAAGTCTAACTATCCAGAACAGAATTTCCCAGATTTGGACAATGATGAGAATCAGGTCATGATAAGAGGAGGTTGTTAGTACTACTGATTTTTCCTTTTGTTTCACATTCTAAGGTAGCACGACGCTGTTACAATATAGTCTTTATTCCAAATTTTGATTTTTGTTCAACGGGAATTTACTTGCATGAATATTGACTTTTTTTTAATCGCATTAAAATTAGCTATTTCCTGTTAAATGAGGTTTATTGCCTTCCCCTTAAATCATGTGCTCTAGGATATTGCCCCACTCATCTTCCTTCCTGTCAATCTAGATAAAAATTCTATTATTCATTTATGAATCGTCTCCTTTGTACATTTTCTAAAAGCAAAGATTCCATCCCAGCTCAGTTTTTCTCTACTTAGTCTTTTCTACCACACTTCCTCCCTTTATTGCCAATCTATACATTCTTGGGGAAATACCGATTCCTTTTCTCTGTTAGAATTAGGAAAACAAAAACACTATTGCAAAAATACCTATTGACATATTCAAGTCTGATTTCAACTAGCCTTTGGGATCAGCTGTCCATGTTCCTATCTTCCTTCATTGGAATAGTTGGTTGAGAAGTGACAGTGTAAAAGGAAAAATGAACTAAAATCAGCCCTCAACTTTAAAAGAAATGTCACTTTGGATCTGCTGACTGCCATGAGGCCTACAGCAGCACCGCCACAGCATCGGCTATCATGTCTTGACCGTGCATTGACAATAAATGTATTTTTGTACTTCTCCTGCCTGTCTGCCCCTGCAACAGAGCCTTATTTGGCTTTCAGTGGCCATGGGAGGGAGTTGCTGCAATCTCTGTTGACAGGATGAGGACAAAAAGCCCAAATCCTTTTACTAACTGCCCCTGGTCATGGAGCAAAGAACAGCAAAACTAGGATTTGAACCCAGTTTCCCTTTGACTCCAAAGTTTTTTCCTTCGATTCCCTCCACCACCCTTTTAAAATTTAAAACATGTACTGGAGGGAAGAAGCAGGAGTCCTGATGATGAGGTTCTGATTTCCCGGATGGGCAGGTTGGGAGTTGGAGCCTCACTGAGTCCCCAGCTTTGCCAACCCCCTGCCCCAGTTGTCCCTATTATTTCTGTGCCTCTCTCTCAACAATGCCTGTAGGCTCTGTGGGTTCCTGACCGCTGATGGAGCAGAAAGAAACTTTGATCTCTCTGCCCTGGAGCTCCTTTTCCCAGGCCCCAGAATGCCTTTGTAAATCTGGTTGTCTGGAAAGAAGCCCTTCCCCACCACCCTCCCTGCAGGGCTAGGCTGGGCCTTCGCCAGTAAGAGATGACACAGTCAGCATTTACCTTCCCTCTCCCTCCCTGCTGTGGAGGGCTTTGGGATTTGTCCCATTTCCTGGCCCAGATGGGAGAGGAAATAGCCATGAACTTCACTATGGTTACTTACTACAGAGCCCAGTGTGGCCAGAATGGCTGTTCCCCTTGGCAGGGACTTATGACAGGCAACTACTAGGGAGAGAACCTACACCTCTTCCAGGGATGATCAGGGTCGGGTGGTAGTTCTGGAACACTCTGGTTTTAGTGGTAAGTAGCTGGTGACTTTGAGCACATGCTTGTCTCTCTGAACCTCAGTTTTCTTGTCTATAATACCTGGAAACTAGATGTCCTCTAAGGTCCTTTTAGCTATGAATTTCTGAACTACAAAGACTCCCTCTGATGACATGAGGTTGCTGCTACAATAACATTAAAAATGACAACTAGGGCACTGAACATTTGCTTATTCTAGGACCTTCCATACAACAGCTCATGGAATCCTTGCAAAATTCTCATGCATGATGGAGCCAGGTGCAGGGTGCATATCTGTAACCCCAGCTACTTGGGACAATCACAATTTCAAGGCTAGCCTGGGAAATTTGCACCCTGTCTTGAATTTAAGAAAAGCAAAAAATGCTGGGGATATAGCTCAGTGGTAGAGCATCCCTGGCTTCAGTCCCCAGTACTGGGGAAAA
The DNA here is from genome assembly GCF_001458135.2 of Marmota marmota marmota. Taxonomy (NCBI): domain Eukaryota; kingdom Metazoa; phylum Chordata; class Mammalia; order Rodentia; family Sciuridae; genus Marmota; species Marmota marmota. Next base: position 35,981,581 of record NW_026000016.1, read on the forward strand.
AACATCCACATATAAGTTCAAAAATGAAAACTCAGTAAGTTAAGTATTGCTTCCAGCAAATGCTGAGGCTGTGATTGGATCCAGATCTGCCTGAATCTAAATCTTCTCTCTTAACCTTGACCCAGTCTTGCCCAGCTGGGGGAGGCTATGAGCCTTTGGTGACATATCTCTGTGGCCTTTGAGGCTCTCGAGGAAGAGGAGGGTATCTCCTCCTATAAGCAGTAGGGAGGGGATTGCCAGTGGGGTTGTGGACCGTCCACCCCTCTGTGGAGCTAGTAGATGAGAAGATGGAAATGCCTGAAGGCTACAGCAGTCTGCAGTTCCTCCACTCCAGATTCTCTCACCTCCTCCTGTTGTGGGCTCTGGGATCAGAGCCCATGAATAAAACATTGCCTCCATGCCTTGCCTTGTTTGCTAGCAGCCTCTGCCAGCAAAGCCCAAGTCAGAGGAAACCAAATATTTAAAGGTGAACTCACCTGCAGAATAAACCTTGGTTCCGAACTACCGAGCACCATTTTGACATGACATGCACCTGCTCCCTGCTCTCTGGTGATCTGCTTGGAAAGAAGAAACCCAAATTAAATCTTCACTTCTGCGGGAGCCTTGTTTTTCATAAGCCTTACGGAGCGAGGCACTTAGCAAGCACTCTGCCAAAGGTTTGGCAGCCTGAGTTCTGTGTGCCTCAGTGAGTCCTCCATCCCCACTCCCAGAAAGCAGGTACCCAGAAGGAGGGGATGTTCATTAAGTCACCTGCTGGGGCTACACTGCCCTGAGCTGTGTACTGGTAGATGTGATTTTATTTAACCTTTGCAAGTCAATGTTACCAGTCTGTGTTTTACAAGAAAACAGAGGTACAGAGCTGTTAAGTCACTTGATGGGGAAGGAGTCGGGATTTCGACTCTGACCTTTTCTCACTGCTAAGCTTCCACGCAGAGACCCGGTGGGTGGGTGGATAGGAAATGAAGTTGTCAAGAGCAAGGTGATATTTGAGCTCAGCAAATGGCCTGTGCTAAGGCAGAGAAGCAGGGGGCAGAAAAGTTCCCAGAACTGCAAGGAAAAGTTTTCACTGAATGTTTGATTGTAGGCCCCATGCTGGGTTCACAGACTAGGGTGGGAGCAATCATTTCAGAACCACTCCTGAATTCGCTGGAAAAGTCCACTTGAAGGTGTTCTATTGTGTTACTGAATGCTTGCTATGTAAGGGGCCATGCAGAGGTTTCTCAACAAAAATTCGGTTCAGGGAAATATTTCTCCTTCTAGAAAAAGCTGAAAATGTTTTCATTGTTTGAGAAGATGAGACCTATATGTCCCCTTACAGTTCCCATTTTTCTTTGAAAATGCTGCAAGTAAAATTACAAGCCCAGCTGTTTTGTGTAGCTGCCTAGTATAAGAGTTTGTTAAGATGTGACCAACAGTTTTGAGATCCCTCCTATCCTATTTCCTGCTTGTGCAACTCTGGGCAAGTTATGTCATTTCCCTGTGCAACAGTTTCTTCATCTGTAAACTGACACAATAACATTATATCATGAGGTTTATATGAAGACCACATTAGCTATTGCACACAACACTTTTAAAATGTAAAATTGCGTCCCTCATCTGCTTTCCCTTTCCTTTTTTGTTATTCTCTTTGGCACTCACCACTGGATATTATTTGTCTGTCTGTTTGCTCCTACTAGATGGTAAATTGCAAAAGGGTTGGGATTTTTGTCTATATCTTTTTCACTGCCTCATCCTCAGAACTAAAAATGATGCCTGTTATACCATAAGGTGCTCAAAAAATAGGTATTAAGCAAATGATTTTTAAAGTGTTTAACAATGCCTGGTACACAGTAAGTGTTCAATAAATGTTATTTTATGCATCTCTTTGAATAATACCCCATATTTAGTCCATCAGCAGGTCATGTCAGTTCTACATTCATAATATATTCTTTAGTCTATAATCAACCCACTAGGCTATAGAATACTAGAAGTTATTCCTTCTATCCAACTATAATTTTGTACCTGGTAACAACAAATTTACCATATATTTCAAAAGAACTAAGTGTATTTTGAATGTTCTCAACACAAAGAAATGATAAATACTGCAGTATGTTGATTGCCCTGATTTGATCAAGACTCATTGTATACATGTATCAAAGTATCATGCTGTACCCCATAAGTGTGTGCATTTTGTTACATGTCAATTTAATTTTTTTTTACTTATTTATGAATGTAACCTGAATTTGGCTCCACTTACAAAGTTCCCCAGGTCCCTAGCCTCATACTGGGATGTTTGTGGGAGTGACCTAAACAAATTCCTTGATTCCACTATCTCCACCCTACAATCAGGGCTCTCTAAACCCACTCCGTGGCTGCAGTATTCCTCTTAAAATATGTCAGCTCATCCCACCCTGCTAAAATGTTTTCCAGTGCTCCTCCCATCAAAGCCAGAATGAAATCAAAGACTTATCCTGACCTAAAGTCCCTAGAGCTTGCTATTCTCCCTGCGCCTCTTCTCCTCACCCTCCCTTCCCCTCCCTTCATGATGGCTACTGCTCAGGCCCCCTCAGAACCATTCTGTTTGCCATCCTGCTGGAATGTTGTCTTCCACATGGCTCACTCACATCTGCAAGTGTTGGCTTCAATGTCACCTTAGAGAAGACTTCCCGGATGGAGTCCCACACACTCCCAACCCTCAAACCTGTGTCCTGAGCAGTCAGCGTAGATTATTTTAGACTCTGCTTGTCTCTCCCACAGAATGAGAGCACCGCCAGGGCAGGATTTGGCCAGAAGAGTAAAGTCAGGCTTTGTGGGGTGTTGCTGCTGCCCCAGGGGTGCTGAAGGAAGTGAACTGGAGGTTGCAGTGGGGACCCTCACACTATTTCTTTCTGTGCCCATCCAGGTCCTGCAGATCTGCCCCAAGGACATGAGGGCTGACATCTGCGTGCATCTGAACCGCAAGGTGTTCAAGGAGCACCCAGCCTTCCGACTGGCCAGTGATGGCTGCCTGCGGGCACTGGCTATGGAGTTCCAGACAGTGCACTGTGCCCCAGGGGACCTCATCTACCACGCTGGAGAGAGTGTCGACAGCCTCTGCTTTGTGGTCTCTGGCTCTCTGGAGGTGATTCAAGATGATGAGGTGGTGGCTATCCTAGGTAGGCATTTCCCTTGCTGAATGGACAGGTTCTAGTACCCAAGATTGGCTTAGCTGCTGGACAGTTCAGTGTCATCGTCACCTTCAACCAGAGGTTGCTCCACAGAGCAGGGCCAATTGGTGTAGCCTCCAACAAATATTTAAATGCCTGTTTTGTGCCAGTGCTGTCTGAGGCACTTGGGTGTTTCAATGACAAGAATGGTTTTGTCCTCGGGGCTCCCAGTCTAGGAGAGAAATGAACAAATATTTGCAATATAGTGGAAGGGGTATCCAATCCAGTATCCAAGTGGGAAGAAAGGACACCGAAGTTAAAACCAAAAAATTGAACTAGTTAGCATAGAGAATAAAAGGAATGAAGGAATAGTCTAAGAGGAGGGGATGGCAGAGACATCTATTAGAGACAGAGACACAGATTCATTATGGGAACTGCTAGTTACTCAGTGTGACCAAAACCAGAGGGGCTATGATGAGATATGAAGCTGGAGAGAGAGCTGAGCACTGGCAGATCACATCCAGCTCTGGAAGCCACGTAAAGGGCCTTGGATTTGACCTGGGGAAGCCAATGAGGATAGGGAAGATGAAAGGCATAGTTAGATTTATTCTTTAGAAAGATGACAGAAGTTGCAGCTTGGAGATTGGGTTGAAGGAGGGAGGCTGGAGCATGGAGACCAGGTTGTGTAGGCATGTCATCTAGGGACAAGTTGATGGTGGCCTGAACTAGGATGGTAACAGGCAGATGGAGAGCAGCAGATGGAATTGGGATATTTAACAAGTAGAATCAATAGAGCCTGGAGATGGATTCATTGTTGGGGGAGACAGAGCAGTCGAGAGGACTGGAGGATTTCTCACTTGGAGAACAGGGAAGCTGGAACACCATACACAGTGATAGGGAACATGAAAGAAAGAGCAGGGACACGGGGGACATGTTGATATTTGGGGACACTGAACATCGGTGGCTTTCGAGGAACTCATCAGGAACTCACGTTTTTCTTGGGGTTCTGTCCCTCTGAGGGAAACGAGCCATCACCATCATCATAATAGCCATCATTTGTGGGCATCTACTCTGTGCCAAACAGCTTACATACAGATTCTCATTTAATCCTCACGGTAACCCTATAAAATGGCTTTATTATCCCCATTTTGTAGATGAGACAGTTAAAGTTCAGAGAGGTTAAGGAAATCTCCTCATGGCTGATGGGGCCCATGGAGTCCTCTGACTCGACCATCACCTTATCCCTACATAACATAGCTCTGCTCTTACCCATTTTGTGCCATAATCCTAATGATAATTAACATCATGTTCTGGCCCTTGATGTTGCCAGGCAATGCTAGATATTATAAGCACGTGTTTTATCTTTGATATATGATCTCTCTGGAAACTAAGGCAGGGAGAGATTGAGTTACACTGAAGTCCCAGGCTATTTGCTCCCTAGAAACTTAGAGTTTTATTGAGATACAAACTACATAGAGACAGATAGAATTATTTGTTTAAAAGGTCCAAACTGAAGCTGGACATGGTGGCACATGCCTGTAATCCCAGAAACTAGGGAGCCTGAGACAGAAGGATCACAAGTTCAAGTCAAGCTTCAGCAACTTAGTGAGGCCCTAAGCAACTTAGTGAGACACATCTATAAAAAGGACTGGGGACACAGCTCAGTGGTTAAGCACTATTGGACTCAATCCCTAGTGCAAAAAAAAAAAAAAAAAAAAAATTCCCAAACTTTGTTTCTGCTTGGAGCTGGAGTATACAATCTGCAGCTTCTCTCTCTCTCTCCCTGGGCCCCAAGCCAACTTGCCCTCTTGATTCCATTTGATTCAGGGTAAACCCAGGATGATTTATATTCCTTCAGCATATGCTGGCAGATGGTCAGAGGGAGACTGGAGTAGCTTCTGGGAGGGGCCTGGAGACTGAGCCTGTTTACTAAGTGTTCTGGGTTCTGTGATATCTATTGACCTGCGGACCAGATACTCTGCTCCTTGCCTTGTCACAGAAAAGTGAGGTTTGATAGAGCATAAGGAACAGGACTCGGGAAGGTTGAAGACTTTGCTTTGGTATATCTGAAGGGAAAGGGCTTTTATCTCCAGCTTTAATACCCATCCATACCCTTGATAGAACTTTTTTAATTTTTGTATTGTTAATAGCTGTCAGGATGTTTACCTGGCTGAGAAAGAATAGTGACTAGGAGCAATCCTTTGAATTTGAATTTGGGTTAACGCTTGGTGCAGGGCATTTTTCATTTCTCCACTGCTAACTCACCATGTGCCTTTCTAAGGAATCAAGCCTGAGACCAGTACCATCTACCTAATACACTCATACTCTGGCCATCCTTAACAACCCATCCTAAACACCTGCTCTGTTAGGAATTGGTTTGGACACCTAGACTCTGGCATGGAGGTAAGGAACTGAACAGAGGTGAGGAAGCAAATGGCACTTCCTACCCCTCCTCGCTTCCCCTCAGTCTGACTGACCTGGTCCATTGACTGCTTCTCCAAATCCAGACCCTCTTGGGCATCTGCCTGCTCGAGGTGGCAATGTGGTTGGGAACTCTAAGAGCTCTTCGGCTTTGGATTCACAGTATTTGCTGCCCTCAAGCTGTCCAGACTAGAAAAGGCACCTCCTATGTTCCCTGGCAGCCAGGTTTTAGGTCCTAAAATTAGGTCCAAGACTTTATATCCTGAATAATCTGTTAAGAGGTCCTTATTCTGTAAAAGGACATGACAAGTCCTTGAATTAGCCTTTCTTTGGAGTCAAGAAGCATAAGAGAGCCCAAGCTATTTGCTCCCTAGAAACTTAGAATTGTGATGTTGTTTTGCTCTCAGTAGAACTTTTTTTTCTATATTGGGGATTGAACCCAGGAGTGCGTTTACCACTGAGCCACATCCACAGCCCTTTTTATTTTTTGAGACTGGGTCTCGCAGAGTTGCTTAGGGCTTCTCTTAAGTTGCTGAGGCTGGCTTTGAACTTGCAATCTTCCTGCCTCAGCCTCCTGAGCCACTGGGATTACAGGCGTGTGCCTACCACCCCCAACAGAATAACTTTTGCTCAATGAGCCAAAATCGGTTTGTTCTTGCAAAGGGGTTCAAACATCAAATGGGTGTTGGAACTAGATATTTATGGTCCTTTGATGCCCTTCAGTTCAATCTAACAAAACATAATTGAACACCTGCTTTACATCAGGTACTTTCATGTGGGGGTGAGGGTGACAGCAGTGGCCCAAATATTGCCCCAGCCTTCTAAGAACTGCTCTAATGGAGGGGACTGACAATTAAAGGACAGCAATCACTCTGTGACAAGTATTACCACAGAGAAAATGCAAGTGCTTCTAGGGGCTCATTGAACAAACCGCTCATTGAGCAGCTGCGATATACCCATGCTCCAGTGAGGAAGGATAATATCCAGGGAATCTTTATCACAAGCCAGAGACTTTAGAAAAATATCCAGAGCTCATCTGTCTCATTCTTTTGCTCTCTGGTCTCTTGTTATCAGTTGACTCATTTACATTCTGCTAATTTGCTTCCTCTTTCCAGTTCCAATATTCCACCCCCATTCTCTGATTAATTTTAGCACCGACTCCAAGAATGAAGAAAAGGTCAGTACTCATAACTGAGTGTATTTAGTATGTGTTAAAAATAGACCCTTTGCTAATGAAAGTCTTCTAGACTTTTCATGATTGCAACCCACCACATGAAATGTGCATGATGTTGCAAACTAATACATGTATACACACAGTGCTACATAAAATTTAGTATTTCTTTCACTGTATGAAATGCAACATGGTGTTTTTTATTAGCTGCTATTCTTTCTTTTTTTATTTTATTTATTTATTTATTTTTGGCACTGGGGATTGAACCCAGGGGCATTGAACCACTAAGCCGCACAGGCAGCCCTTTATTTTTTGAGACAGGCTGTCAAATAAGTTGCTTAGGACCTCATTAAGTTGTTGAGGCTGGCCTCGAACTGGAAATTCTCCTTCATTATCCTCCCAAGCCGCTGGTATTACAGGCATATGCCATTTCACCCAGCTCTATTATTTTTTTTTAAATGAACATCATGACCTACTAAATTGCTTTCTTGAAATGATCAAAATCCACAATTTAAAAACATAGTCCCATGAACCTAGACAACATGCTGTTTGCATTGAAAGCCATGCTGCCCTCTGACAACAGAAAGTTCTAGAAATCTCTTTCCCTCTGTTCTTCTCTCTGCCTTATATTTGATATGACACCCTCCCCCAATCTCCTTTTGGAATTTTCTTAGAAATTACTTAACAGTTTCTCAAACTTAGTTTCTTGACTCCTTGAAATAAATCCACACTTTAATATGCCCATTCTATTTATTAGATTCTTGAGAGGTAGATTTCTTTTGAATCTTTAAAGATGTTAGAATAGAAAGACCTAAGTATCATTTTGTCCCTACCCAAAAGTGCTGTTGGCTTCTACATGTAGATTCTTGTCTTGGTGTTCGGTTCTTGGACCAGCATAGATGAGTCAGAGATCAGCCTCAGGGTTGTGCTTATCTCACTGTGTTTCCATCCTATAAGTGCCATATTTGTAGAATCTCACTTCATTGTAACTAATGGGTTTTTCATTTTAGTGCTTAATTTGCATTTTGTTCATGAGTCATCCTGTATCTTATTTTTTCATTTTGCTTTCATTCTTTGGGAACCTCGGAAGTCTTTTGGCCAGGCTGCATCAAGTAGTAGAAAGAGGCCTGAACTTAGACTTGAGATTTAGTCATAGCCTTGAAAAAGTGAACCACTAGTTTGGTTAAGAGTCTCAAGTCCTCCTGTGTTTCTACTGAGCCCATCATACTGCATCTGTTTGCATTATTCATATCTCTGTTCTGTGAGTCCAGGTCCCTTTGATTTCATATCTCTGGCATTTATCACAGGGTCCAGCACATAGAAGGTACCAGGGACTGTTTACTGAATGAAGTGGAATTGAGAGACAGAGGCTGGACTGTGATTGGCTCCATGGGTCAAAGTAAGAGTCTTGTTTTAGCTTTCTGTTGCTGTGACAAAATACCTGAGAAAAACAACTCAAAGGAGGAAAGATTTATTTTGGCTCATGGGTTCGGGTTTTAGTCAGTGGTTGATTGGTCCAATGCCTGTGGCCTTATGGTGAGGTAGAACATCATGTTGCATATGCATGGAGGAGCAAAACTGCTTACCTCATGACAGCTAGGAACCAGAAAGAGATTAGGGACCAGGGATAAAATATATCTTTCAAATTTGCACCTCAGTGACCTCCTCAGTGACTAGACCCCATTATCTAAAGGTGGCACCACCTCCTAATAGTGCCACAGGCTGGTAACTAAGCCTTTAGCACATAACCATAACAAGTTTGAACTTGACCTTGTGAGGATGAGGGACCCAGAGAGAACGTTAAGCAGGTGAGTGACATGAGGATTTGGGTTCCACAAATGCAGAGGCATGGAGAAGAGCTGGGAGGCTCAGAAGAAAGGGTGAGGCCCAGAGTGGGTGGTAGAAGGGAGATGAGTAGGAGAGTCAGAGTCCAGAGGTATTGGGAGAAGGAGAACCTGCAGGATTTAGAAGAGGATTGGAGAGTCAAAAGGGGAGGAGGAGGAGGGATGGGGTGAAAGGGGAGGGAAGGAGGAATTTGCAGTGTCTTTTTGAAACAGATCCAGGTATAACTGTCACCTAGAGACAGGTAAATTTCTAGATGAGCCAAAGCCTAATCACAGCCTTGGAGTGGGGCAGGAATGGCCATGGGGGGAAGGTTAATGGGCAAGACTGACTTATGTGACACAAGTCCTATCTGCAGTCCTGTCATGGTTAGAATTTACAAGTACATCCTTCCTAAACATACAGGAGTATGTCCTTCTCAGAGTTACTACATTGGAGGGCACTCATCTTTGCTTGACAGTTAGCTTCTTTGGGCTGTTGACTTTGTTTGGATATTAATGCAGCATCTATTTATCTGGAAATTAGGAAGTTTTAACATATGAAATTAACATATCATAGTATTAGTTTCTTTGGGAATACAGAAAGACATCTTAGTCTTGGGGGAATATTCTGTCAAATTGAACGAGACCAATGCATGGTTAGTGACCATAAGCAGCACAGTACCTTGCTGAGAGCCATAGCCAAGTAGGAATGACATGGCATTTTTTTGGCTATGGATCTCAGCAGTACCTCTATCTGTATACTTCCTGGTGATCAGGGAAGTGTTCATGGAGGAGGTAGAGTTGAGCAGGGTGTGGGTTGCCCATGAGGAGTTTGATGGGCTGAGTCTTGATGTGGTCAGAGCAGCAAAGCTTCTAGAGGTATCAGGATGGGAATGTGCAGGACATGATCAGGGACCAGTGTTGGCGGACTAGACTGAGCCACTTTTCAATGGAGCCAGGGATTCTCAGCTTCAGTGAGTACAGGACTCATCTGGGAAGCATGTTCACAATACTGAGTCCCAGCTGTTCCCTGTAGATTCTCATTTTGTAGTGCTATACCCTCGGAGGCTCCAGTGCCAAGAAGCCTTAAATGTGATTCCACACCTGTGGCTTGAGGACCACACTTTGAGAAGCATTGCTTTAGGCAGTCAGTACTTGATGTTTGTTGTGGGACGGAGTGGGATGATGAATGGGGAAGGCAAGATGCTCCAGGCAGGGGACCTTTTATTACTTTAGCTTAAACAGCATGAAGCTGCCAATTTTCAACTTTCCTAGACCTATCAAATGGTAGGATAAACTTCCTCATGATCTATATACCAGGTGATGAGGGTATTCTAAATGGCAAGGAGGGTACATAACAGATCAGGGGAAGGAAAATGTGGGGTGGGTTACCTAATCACAAGATCAGCACTTAAGCTGGAGCCAAGGATCATGCAGGGAAGCAGTAAATTATGGGAACAGCAGGCATGTCAGGGCTCATCTGTGGATGGCTCTGAATGTCAGCATGAGGATCAGGCCATGGAGACCACCAAAGGTAGTGAGAGAGGTATGCCACAGTTAGCACTATGATTTGTAAAGAGAGAGGGAGATGGGGGGAGGCATCTGGTGCCTTTGGCTTATGATAGGAACAAAGCATGTATGTAGACAAGGAAAGTGGGGTTTGGAGGGGCTCCCAAGTTAAGTGCAGAATGGCCAGGGGAATTTGAATTCATATAAATGGGAAGTCCTTATTAGCATAAGTTTTTCCCAAACACAAACAAGATATGTTTTTGAGGGAAATTATTCACTCACTGAAATTCAATTTTAACTGGACATCCTATTTTTGCTAAATCTGCTAATATTTGTTGGGAGGGACAGATGGATAAAAAAAATCACCAGGGAGAAGTCTTTAGGGTTTTAAATACTACAATGTGGGGAGCAAGTGGAGGAGAGGTGATTCTGATGTCTGGGTAAGTATTTACTGGAGGAAAGGGAGGTATTGGCATAGAAGGTTAAGTCGGCAGGAAGAGGCTGTGTGAGAGTCAATGATAAGATTGTTTGGCTTGTTGCATCTAAAGGCCAGTAGGACATCCAAGTGGAGGGTCCAGCATCACTCAGAAAGATGGCTCTGAACCAGGAAAAGAAGTCAGAGCTCATGACAGATTGAGAAATCCATGGAAGGAATAGGAAATAGAAATTGGGGGGGGGGGGGCAGGGACTAAAGATGGACATATCATTTTTTTCCCTAAATAATCAGTTTTTTTTCAGAGGATTTTTAATGGGTATGCAGCCAATCAAATGCTCACAAGGAATTTTACGCAGTAATTAGAAATTCTTCTGATCAACGAAGTAAGTAAAATACAATTTTAAAAGGCAATACGGTCTCACTTATGTTGGGGGGAAAACTTTCATGGATGAAAGCCCATCAACATCTTTACCACCATGTTTTACTGGATATCTTCTTTGTGAGGCTGTAGGAAATTTTAATTTTCTTTTTTTTAAATATTTTTCTGTTTTTCAAGTCTATTTAAAAGAGCATATGCTAGTTTCAAAATGAGAAAAATTAACTTTTCAAATAGACTTTGAGAAAGTCAGCATTATTTCAAGTTTCTAAGATGCTTTTGGTTAAAAGACATAATTTAAAAGAATGATATTTAGGGCTGGGGTATAGCTTAGTGATAGAGCGCTTGCCTACCACGTGCAAAGCCCTGGATTCAATCCCCAGTACTATAAAAAGAATAGTATTTCATTTTTTGAATAGATACCTTTTGTTATTTACTGATCTAGACAGAAAATAATCGGCATTAATTTTCCATGTACAATCTAACCCCTCCCTTCAATGTTCTTGGAAAGGATGATGGCCAGACAGTAAAGATAGAATGGCTTAACTAACAAAGATTTTAAACAACCACAAGAGCTTTGTGTAAACCCTCATGACTTTAGAGATAGGGAAGCTAAATCCTTCCTGGAGATGCTTCCCATTTGTGTTTCTTTTATAAATAACCAGAAGGGGGAAGATAAAGACAATTTTCAGCTCTCATCTGCAGGGATCTTAGTTTTGGGGTAGGGGAGAAGAGGGATTCCCCACTGCCTACTCTCACTGCACTCCCTTGCTCTACATTCCACCTAGGACCTGGTGAAGTTTCTGGATGGATGTTACTGCCACTCAGCACATGAGCTTGCACTTGGTACAGGGAAAGAAGGCTACGCTGGCATGTCTCTCTGCACACTCCAACCAAGCATTAATGTTCATAAATCTGTTCCATCAACCAAAGCAATTACATTAAATCTACACTCTTAGCGAGGAGTGATAGCATGAAAAATCTAGAACTTCAAAAACACAAAAATACTTCTATTAGGTAATGCACACATTATCTGATTAAGATTGGGGTGGAGACTAGGTTCTCTTTCTTAATTCTGCTTTTGCTTGAGCAATTTAAAAAATTGGTGTACAGTCCCTGAAGGCACTGGAAGTTATATCTGTCATTCCTTTCTAAAGGAAATTCTTAAACATTTAGTGTCCAGACAGAGAAATTGGTGGAATAATAAATTATAAGGCATTTATTATAATAAGAAGTTTTATTGACATGAAAAATGTTTCAAATATAATCTTAAATGGGGAAAAGTCAGAATATATGACTATATAATAACCTCAACTACATAAAATGCATATATGCTTGGAAGAAAAGATTTATCAAAATATTAACGCTTTCTGAATGGTAGACTCAATAATTTTTATTTTCTAATATATTTCAATTATTTTTATGCAATGCCTGTCATATTCTTTTATAAATAACCAGAAGGGGGAAGATAAAGACAATTTTCAGCTCTCATCTGCAGGGATCTTAGAAAACTTTCACCTGCTTCCAGTGGAAAATTTATAATCTGCTTGGTGGAGAGACGTTGGGCTAATTTAATTTTATCTAATTGCAGTCGTGAAGAATAGAAGGAGAACTGTCATGCTTTTTCCAAATCACTGTTTTAGCTTCACCATTTAGCTGTGAGCCCCCATTAAGCTAGAGATGCCAGCCTTTGGCTCTTGCTCAGTAAGGTCCCCACAGGAAGGCTGGTGACCCATTTTTAGATGAAGTCTTAACACTTTAGAAGAGCAATTATTATCATAGGGTAATTTCTAACATGCATTTTATTTATTCTTAAATTTACCTGTAAACCACATCTTGGCATTAAAGCAAATTACAGTGCATTAAGGGAGCATTCCTGAGCAAGTCAGCAAATTCTTTTCTTTTGGGTCAGGCTGACTATGTAGGTACCTGAGGTTACCTGGGTTCTTACACTTAGACTGGGGACCAGTCTTCTCCTCAAAGTCACGCAACTTCATGCATTCTGGGTCTTTTGTATCCTAGCCCTTCTTACTCTGTGTCACTCGGTCCTATCTGTTCACTGATAGCTCCATAATCATGCCAGGTGTGGTGTTCAGGAGTTGGGGATACAAGAGTGAACTACACAGACCCATCTCTCATGGAGTGAACCTTCTTATCAAAGAAATGAATGTGCATTTTATGGTGCCAAGGGTTATAGTAGGAGTGGAAGTAGGGTGCTATTGGGATTTATAGTCGGGCCTTCTCTGGCCCAGCCATGGGAAGACAGGGGATGTCTGAGTTGAGTTCCCCCAGGTGCAGCAGTGACTATAGGGGGTTGGGAGAGGAGATTACAGAATGAGTGCTCCAGGGAGAGGGGACAGCATCTATGAAGGTTTTAGGAGACACTTCTGGGAATGAAAAGTAGTGAACATACTCGAGGCCCAGCATTCTGAAGAGGGTGGACAAGGCCTTGAACTTTGTTCAGGATTTGGATGGATGGCAGCAGAAAGCCAGTGAAAATTTCAAAGGAGAAAAAGACAGAATTGCATTTGTGTTTAGAAAAATCATCCTGGTCGTTTGGAAAGTGGGTCAGAGCCAAGATGAGAGGCAGGGAGACCAGCAAGGAGGATGCTGAGAGATGAGAGTGGTCCGACCTGACTTCACAACAGCGGAAAATTGGAGAGACTTGAGAGATGTTTCTTAGGTCAAATAACTGAACTTAGTCACATATTGTCTTTGGAGCTAGGCAAGATGGAGCTTGGGATGACTCAAAGAATTCACTGGGGTGGGCAACTCTGGAGGGCAGGCAGGATTTCCCAGAAAGAGACCAATTCCAGCATCAGATCTGGGGGTTTTCACTGAGTCAATGTGGGAAAATTCTGGACTTAGAAGAGAGATCAAGGCTTGAAGTATAAATGTGGGGATAAACAAAGTCCAGTTTGCAACTGGATACAGGGGAAAGGATGGAAACGCCCAAGGACAGAGGGGAGGGCAAGAAGGAATAAGGTCCAGAACAGAGCCCGAGGAATACCAGTTGGAGTCTGAGAGGGATTGACTGAAGAGGGGCAGAGAACAGGAAAGCAGGAGCCAAGAAGGAAAGCAAAGCAGCCAAGGTGTGATGGCGGGAGGCTGTGGGCATTTGCAAATGTCACAGAACTATATTTAACGAAATAGAAGGTATCACGGATTGCAAGACACAGCTATGTTTTATGGTCTCCTAAGACATTTGATTCAAAGTTTTAGAAACTGCTAAATCACATACATACATACTAGAACCACAGCTCTTCACTACATTGAGGACTAAAAATTGCCTTTTAGGGTGATCAGAGGACTTACGTAGACCATGGGGAGAGCAGAGTTAGTAGACTATGAAGGTCAGGAGCAAGAGTGGGGTGACTGGAGAAATGAAGAGGGCAGGTGCTAGCCTCAGGTTTGCTTAGTAATTTGTATCCATCTCCCCAGAGTTCTGAACCAAGATAGGAAAAATAAGTTACACAGGTATGGGCCCATCCTCTTTTCCAGATCTAATATTAGAGATGATGCATTCTGTCTATATCTAAGAAGGATTCCCAGTAGCGACGCCCACCTTGTGGTGCTGACCTACCCTGAAGTGGATCTTTCCCATAAATATTAGGCATTGGAGGCACAGAGAGCATGCTTCCTGCAGGCAGTGGGTCCCTGAGGGGAGAACAAGGGCCTGACCCACACACAAGAGAATATTTTCCTTCTAAGCATATCAGATGAATGCAAGAGGACAGTTAAGGGCAAGATGCAGCTAGAGCTGCCCTGCCATGGGAGGAAATAGTGGGAGTGGGGAAAATAATTCAAATCAACCACTGGCAACAGAAAGAGTATGCAATCAGTGTAAATAAGACTACACAGGAGTTGAGCTGATAAAGGAACGTGAACATAGCAGAAGCCGGCTCTTAGTTCCCAACTATTCAGTTTTTTTCCCTGCTGTTTGGAAAATATCATCTGCAACTTTCATGAGTATCTAAATCCTCTTGCCTTACCCTGTATGGTCAGCTGCCTCCTCACCTTCAAGATATTTCCCTAGTTCTGCCTAGCCCAACCTCCCCGACATCTGAGTATTACATTATTTTATTGTTTTATTTTATCTTTAGTGTTACACATATACATGAGTTTGGTCTTCTTATATTATAAACCTCTTGAATATAGACAACCTCGTATGTTCCATTTTTGTCCTCCTGAATTTTGGGGGCATTGCCTGGTCCATAGTAGGCATGGCCAGGTGGTTGAGCTGTGTTGGAATGTGTGCAGAGAGATGGTGAGGCACAACCCACCTATGGGAGCTTGAGTCTGATAGCTGCCTGGGAGAGACAAAGTCAGAAGCAGTTCCCTTAAGACCCGGCCTATGACTTCAAGGTTCTCATGATAGTGTCACTGACCAGATATACATGTGACACACTCCAGAGACCCAACTCTGGTATGGAGGTGGTTTGAAGACAGACGTAACTACTGCTTTCTTCTGTACTAACCTCAAAAGAGAAAAACTGTTTTCAATATCTCTGAGCTCTCCTACATAAACCTAAAATGAAAATCAACTTTTCTAGAAGTAGATAAACCCTCTGAGAAGTAGGAAGAAATGCAGGCCTGTCCCTGGAGCCAAGGCCACCACTGCATTTCCAGTCCATGCTTTCTTCATTGGCATAAAAAAACCAATAAAACATGTGGGCTAAGCACACAATGCCCCAACACAATCAGATAAGCCCCGGAGCTTAGAGCTGAAGCTTTATCCCTATTAGCGTGTTTTCACAACTCAGACAGGAAGGCGAGTTGACAAGACTTCCACTGTGTCTGTCTGTCTTTGATGTGTGTTCTCACATCTGTAAATGGTAGCGGATGAAACAGAGGTCAGAGACTGCCAACAGCATTTGGTTTTTGCATTGAGGATAAGAAGAAGGGCTTTGTAGCTTGACTGCAGATAAAAGAAAGCAACATTTACAAGATGTCGGAACTTTGCTTACCTACCAGTTGGGGAAATAGCCCCAAATATGCATGGGAGAGTTATTAAGTGTTCCTCAAAAAACTTGAAAGGCTGGACTTCAACACCTTTGGGTGAGGCAGACTGGGTGCTTGGAGCCTGGCACAGTGAATCCTTAGCAATCCAGGCTCTCTGGTCAGTCAGGGTTGGGCAGGGAAGCAGATGGATCTGCCAAGGCGCCCAGGCGAAGTCACGATAGCTCTTGCTTTGAATGTTCTTCCTGAGACTCTGTCAACACTTTACCACCTGGTCCCCCAGACATCTGGAAGCCCACACCTTCTCACCTTGTGCAAGCACCTTGCCGTGGAGCCCAACATATTATGGTGCCCTGCCCGACCACGGACTGTCACATCAGCTAGGACCTGGGTTCAGCTGTTCTAACTAAAGCCCCAAATGATAGATGCTTACACACAACTGAAGTTTATTCTTCCATGTAGCCGTCCAGGTATCAGGGAGTGGGCGTGGCAACTTCCTGTGTCAGGCACCCAGGCTCCTCCCAGTATTGCTTCACTTTCAAATGATCTTTGCCCTGGGCCTTCTGGTCCAGGATAGCCCACATCCTCCTTCCTGCTGGCAGGAAAGTGGGAAACAGAAGAGCAGTTCGTGATCCTCCCCCTTTAAGTGTATTTTCACGAATCACACACATCCCTTCTCCTCCCTTAACCAGAACTGGGACAAAGGGCCACACCTAACTGGGATGTAGTCTGCATTCTTTTCTGGCTCCATGACCATAAGAGGAGAGGCCTCATTTGGAGGAACAACTGAAATTCTAGCCCATAGTTCCTTAGAGTCAAAGCTCTGCTGCTCGTTTTATTCTTCTATCACCTAGTGTGCTGCCTGTCCAAGGCCGGTCTCACAGACAACTGATTTAGGGGGGAGGGCTGCATGAGGAAGGGGATGCAGGGGGCAGCCCGCTGGGAGCACTGTGTAGCCTCTCCTGGTATGGAGGCCACACCAAAGTCTGGAGAAAGCTTATGGGGTCACAGGCAGTCACTGAACCTCTCTGGAACTCACTTTCCTCCCTTTAAAATGGGACTGGTAATCCTCTGGGATGTGAAGAGGATGGTTCTTTTGTGGCGGCTGCTGTTTTTGAGGCACCCACTAAGTTCCAAGAACAGTACTAAGTGCTTTACCTTTTTTCATGTAAACCTTACAAGAGCTCTAAAGTAGGCATTTTTACCCATGTTTTATAGCTGAGTGAATCAAGGCTGGGAGATGTTTCGTAAGTCGCCCATTGTTTCTGGACTCCCCAACCACTGAGTGGCTGCCATGTGCCAGAGACAGAGCTGGGGACGCACATTTACAGGTATCATAGATGTTTCCAAAGGGAAACCGTGAAAAGGGCCCACATGGTGGGAAGCGTCTCCAGCCAAGGGATCAGGGAGGAAATTTGGATGTAGTCAAAGAATGAACAGGAGTTATCCAGGCCGAGGAGCAGGATGAGTTCTGGAAGGTGTGGTGGGAAGGCCCTGAGGAAAGAGAAAAGCCAGCCTTGGAGGGACCCTAAGAGCCCTAGTGTGACTGGAGGGTGGAGAGGGGCCAGCAAAAGCCCCCAGCAAGGTGGAGCTGGGCTCGCAGCCAGCCTGTCTGCCCGGAAAACTCATGTTGAGAGAATGGTTGGTCAAGTTCTTGGAAAACCTGAGATCAGTTCCAGGAAGGAGCAGATTTGGGAACATTCTCTTTGTGTCTTAGACATGAAGATAGGACCCAAATTCAACTATCTAGCATGTATGGTGAATGGAGGTGACATCCTCGTCACTGTCTTCCTGAACTATCTGGTCCAGTGCATGGGCACATTCTGCCAGGACTGGTCTGCCAAGATTAATCCAGTCTCCTTTCTATGTTCACCAGCAGAGTTCTTCCTAGGGCCAGGAGATAGATTGCCTCTTCCTCGGAGCCTCCCTTTACTTTGCCAGGATTTCTGCAGTTGCATTTTGCCATCCTGGGAAAGTGAACAAAAGGCCTCTCTTGTCTTGAAATGAATTGAGGGCAAAGGACTTCCTGATGTCCTGGAGTCAAGGTATAAAAGAAGTGGGGTAGGCAGAGAAGAGCAGCCCTCAGTGCACCCTGTGTTATTGGCAACTCTCTCAGTATCTCCCTAGAAGCCCCCACCCCATGTCTGCCCCCAACAAAGTCAGAGCCAAAGCTTTAGACAGCTACTCAAGAATTCAGTGTTGGCCACTCTCAGTGTAGAGAGGATGGAAGGTACATAGGTGAGCTTGCCTGCCACATGAGGGGACCAGGGTGTTCTCTCAAAGGATTACAAAATATACAGGTAACATTGATCGCTAAAGGTGAGCAAGGGAAAAGATAATCCAAAATATGAGTAATCCAGGGGTTTCTGAATGGTTTTCACTTCCACTGGAGTCAGATTCTTGTGCCTCAGAACATTTGCATGTGTTGTTACTTCTGCTCAGAATCATCTCCATGCTGCAGAGCTCTGCTGGTTAATTTAAACTAATCCTTCAATTCTCAGGTGTCACATCTTTGAAGACTCCCTTACCCTTGAGCCTGAGTTGGATGCCCCCTCCCATGATTTCCTATCTCATAGTCCCCAGCAGGCTCTAGTCCCCTGAGTCTCCAGCCCTTTCTGTAGCTATTGTTCTACTGTGACACCCAGCTCCCGGAACAGTGCCTAGCAATTGTTGCAGGAATGACTGAGTTTTTTCTAATTGTTTTGAGCCTAGAAATGATTAGTGATTAGAGTAGCAGAGAGTGATTTTTACTTTGGAGTTTATTTTGTTTAGTTCAAGATTTCACCATAAAGCACTTCTTTAAGGAGCACATAATGGGGAACAGTAAAGAGAAAAGGTCAGAAACATCACTTTTGCTTGGATCCCCCCTGCCTGTCTAGCTCACCGAGTCTGTCTTTGAATAAACAGGGCCTTCTCTAGAGAGCTCCAAACTCGGATGTAAGGTTTAGCTCAGAATTTCTTCCCTGGAACTCCTGAACATGCTGGAAGGCTGTTGGATGCTTTCAGTGACCCGTTCCAGAACCTCTTAAATGTGCCCTGGAAACACCTTCCAAACCCACGCCCACCTGCCTCTTTGCCTTCTCCAAACCAAATTGCCAGTCTGGGTTTGCTGGTCTCCTGCACTGTGCCCATGCAGAGATCACCCCTGCCTGTCCTGTGCACCTCTGCTCTTGTCCTGCCTCCCACCTGTGCTTTGTGAATGTTCTTCATTCCCCGTTGGTGCTCCACAGGGCTGCTTGGGTCCGCTGCAGGAGTCAAGGTTGAGCAGAGGCAGCTGTGTCTAACTGGGGGCAGGGGAGGAAGAATGATTGATTATTATAGGGATGTTTGCCTGGAGTTTTAATTAGACTGCCTTTCCTTGCTCCCCACCCCACCCTCCTTTCATCCCCAGCTCAGAACATCCACTTAGAACATTAGTGTTTTAGAGACTTGGAACATTAGGTTTTACATTCTGCACCCACTGTCTCCATGCAATAAATAAATCAATAAGCTCATTGGTCTGAGTCATTTGATTGCCTGGTGCATTGGGGTACTTTTTTTGTTCTTGAGTGAGGGATCATTTCTCACTAGCAAATGAGAGGGAAATGTGGGTGTAGGGTTTGTCTTGGCTTCTGATTTGCAATTCTGACCTGGGGGGAGGGGTCATTCTTCCCAGTAATGTGTATAACTTGTGAGAGGCCTGCCAAATGCCTTGCAAGCCTGCCTTTTGACAATTTTCCTAACTCGTACATGTCATAAAAACATTTCTCATTTGCCAGAATAGTCCTGGGTTTGTTTTTGAATCTGACAGGTCCTCTGATACCATATTCTTAAGTCTCACTAACAGACAATTTAAACCCCAGATGCTGCCTTGACAGGAAGGAAGATTGTATGATTTTCAATTTGGGTTGAAAATCAAATCCAACATGTGACAACACTGAGACTCCAGGACCCTACAGATTAATTGTGATTATCTTACCGTGAAATGCTTTTGTGATAGGAAATGCCCTCCATTGATTGTTTCTGTCAAAAAGCTTTGATTGGAAAACTTTTTATAATAAGAACACTGTCATTTCTAAAACACTTATTTATGTCTTGGGTTATCCTTTGTTTTATGCAGTGGGTATGCCCCTGAAGAATTATTTATAAACTGAACTTCTACAGCAAAATTCATACATTAAATGCATTTGAGGAATTATTATTTTACTTGAAGGATGTTCCTATAATTAGAAAAGTGACTTCCAAATTCACTTAAGAAGAATAATGCTTATATATTGGGTCTTGTTTAAATGAGATAATAAGAATCAGACAGTCACCAGTAGGCTTCTACTAGATCTCAATTGTTCTGACTTAATTACACTGCATTTCAACCCAGTAGAGTGCAGGTTTTGTAAATTATATATTTCTCACTGATCTTCAAAATTGTATGCCCAGGAAAATCTTCCCCTGTCAAAGCTACTCCTTGTTTTTTTCTTGTCTCATTTCTCCAGAGAAGGATGTGGCTCAGAGCTTAGAGCTTGGAAGCTTTGGAATGTTCTGCTAAATAGTAGGGAATGTATTAGTTTCCCTGAGCTACCCTATTAGGGTCTCATAAGCTTCTCGCCCTATACTTTTACACTTCTGTATATTCTCCATTATCTGTTGCTGATTATCCATAAATGTGATGGCTTAAAAATTTTTGTCTTGCCATTCCGTGCTGGGGCTACAATCATCTGAAGGCTTGCCATTCTGTGCTGGGGCTGCAATCATCTGAAAGCAAGATGGCTGATGGACATGGTGGACGGTTGAGGCTGCCTGTCAACTGAGTGCTCAGCTGGGCTAAGGACCACTGCACTTATATGTGACCCCTTATTTAGCTTGTGTTTCCCACATCATGATTGGATTCTAAGAGAGACAGTCCCAAGAGTAAGTATTCCAAGAGACAGAAGTCACAAGGCTTCTTATGACCTTGCCTCAAAATCCCAGAATATCATTTCTGCCAGATTTTATTCATCCAGTGACTAAGGCCAACCCTGATTTAAGGGGAGGAGAATTAAGCTCCTCCTCTTGGTATGAGTTGCAGCATGTGACAACAGTGGAGAAGGGAATGGTTGGAGTCTTTTTTAAAACTATCTACCTTACTGTTTCAGAGGAAGGGCATTCTCTGGAGGAGCAGGACTGTGTGACTATACAGGGCACATAGGTTATTGTGGACAGTGTAGAAGTGTTACAGCATGTCTAATACGTACAAATGAGTTGGGCAGCACTGATGGTTAGAATTCGGTGCTGGAGAGTTCTATATGGACCCATTTCCACAACAGCCAGTAGCATACCACAGAAAAAAAATGCTCCAACCATTGATGTCAGCCATAACTTATCCCACCTATATTAAAGATATTTGAAAAAAGAACTTGCTAAGGGACTGTAAATAGCACAGTTTCAAAGATGTGTTTACCTAGAAGCTACGCCAAGCTTGTATCCAACTTACATTGAGCCAGTCAAACCATGTTCATATTGGAACCACAGACACAACAGGGAGATGACGTAACACATCTGGTCTGTTTGTTTTTTGCTTGCATTTGGGAGGTACTTAGACAAGGCTGTATCCGCGGAGTATCTTATATTCTTGGAATGGACACTTTTTGGTGTTTGATTAAAAAAAAAAAAAGTTTGTCCATGAGCTTGAAAGTATAATTGCCGCCTAAACTTTAATTGACAGCTGTCCTGTTAATCACATGAGCCATAGGTTCCTGGATTCCAGCTCCAGAGCTTGGCTAATCTGGATGTGAAGGCTGACAGCTCCCTTGAATATATTATTTTTTACCATTTGTAACATTTTTTCCTATCCCTTGAATAATTCTCTCTGGGGATTTAAATTTGTGTTGTGTCTGTGCTGACCATTTAGAAACAAGATAAACATTTTAACGTATTTATAGCCCGAGACTCTGCCAGAATTAATTAGGCTTAGCATTGGACGTACATTGAAGTATTAGTCTTTAGGAAAGGTCAGAAGAATATCCCTAGGTGGGAAAAGCAGATGTTTAGAGGAGATTGATAGCTGTATTCTGAGTCGAACTTCTACGTGGGATTAGTACTTGTCTTAGTTTGGGCTGCTATAGTGAATACCGCAGACTGGATTGGCATATAAACAACAGAAAATTCTCACAGTTCTGGAGGCTAGAAGTTCAAGGTCAGGGTGCCAGTATAGTCGGGTTCTGATGAGAGCCCTCTTCTAGCTTGCAGACTGCCTGCTTCCTAGTATAGCCTCACATGGCAGAAAGAGCGCCGGAGAATTCTTTGGGATCCCTTTTATAAAGACAGTAATCCCACTCATGCGAGAATTCATGGGATCCCTCATGACTTAACCACTTCCCAAAGGCTTCAGCTCATGATATTATTACATTAGGGGTTGGGATTTCAACATACGAATTTGGGGGGAACATTAGCATTTAGTCTATAACATTGCTCTTGATTTATTAAATGTACTGGTGGAGCTCTAGAGGTAGTTCCTGGAGATGACAATTCTATTAGGCTTGCATTTTTATGCTACTATGAAGGCATTTGGAAAGGGTAAGGAACATTCTTTGGAAGAGGGTATGGGAGAGAGAAAGGAAGCATCACATAAATATAAACCTTAGGACAGTGGACAGTTTGGGGGGGGGGGTGCTGAAATCCACACTTGCCTGACCTTTTCTATGTAGATCATTTCACATAGAGACCTGTCCTGTTCTTTGCTCCCTGATAGAGCCCACCCCTCCCCACCAGCAGTCTAACCATTCACCTTTCAGTCACACTGATGTAGACCCACAGTCTACTTTCTTCCCTCATTTCTCTTCTGCCTACAAATATTAATTGAACTCCTACTATGTGACAGGCACTATTACATAGAGGAATGTCACATGAACTCTCAAATTGGGAGACATACAGTAAACCAGCAAACAAATAATAAAATTACAGATTGATTGGTGCTATGGGATAAATGGAATTAGGACAAAGGATAATAGGAAGGGGATTCCTTTCAGTAGGGTGATAGGGATAACCCTTCAAGGGGGTGACATTGTGAATTCTAACCCCACTGGCTAAACGTGAACATTGTAGTATGTGATCTTTTCAAGTTTCTTAAGTCACATGTTGTTAACATTAAAATTAAAATCCTTTTTTGCCTTTCCTGAGCCCAAACTGTAGAACGTCAAATGGACGTCAGTTCTGGGGAGTGGAGGGAAGCCAGCTGCATGGCCAGGTCCCCTCCCGGCTGACTTTTTGCTCATGACAACTTTTTCTCCTTAGGGAAAGGAGACGTGTTTGGAGATGTGTTCTGGAAGGAAGCCACACTTGCCCAGTCCTGTGCTAACGTGAGGGCCTTGACCTACTGTGACCTGCATGTGATCAAGCGGGACGCCCTACAGAAAGTGCTGGAGTTCTACACAGCCTTCTCCCACTCCTTCTCCCGGAACCTGATCCTCACCTACAACTTGAGGAAGAGGGTGAGCTGACAGTTTTAGTTCTTTTCTATACTTTGCCGTGTTCACTTTGGAAGCCACGAGAGTCCTTGTGCTGTTTATTTTCAGTGGAGTAATGGATGCTAACAAGGTTCTGCATGTTTCTTGCTCTGCAAAGTTTTTGCTCTCCAATGGAGGAGAGAGGGAATGTTGCTTGATTAGAAGATGGATGGATTTGGTGCAAAAGGCATTTGATAATGCATGGTAGAGGCTTTTTCTTCCTATCTAGACCTTCTAGCATTGGGAAAAGATGAGTAAAACATGAGGTTGCTCACCAATAAAGTGGCAGCATGGAGCTACTTAATTAACGTAAACTGAGTTCTCCCCAGGACTGGAACCCACTGAGTGGTGTAGGGCAGCCAACTGGCAATGACACTTTCTAAAAAGATATAAAGATACTTTAATTGGGCCCAGGAAATGGAAAAAGACCTGGAATTTTGTTGTCTAGAGAATAGTTTGTATACGGCTGCCAAAGAATTGATCAGCAGTTTAAGAATCTGGAACATGTCTCCTCTGAAATTATTTCTTTCATGCTTAAATCATCAAAATTTCTCCAGGTGTTTTATAAGGATTAAAATATTTGTCCTCTTTAGGTTTTCATGATTGGTTTTCTTGTACTTCAATGGTCTCTTTTGGTTAAATCAGTAACTCAGTAGTTCTGGACCTAAAATAAACATCTGGAAAGACTCATAAAAATCTTCCCCCAAATGATCTCTAGTCCTTCCTCTACCCTGTTTCTGGTCTTGTGGTCTCTGTTTTCATTTACATTGTCTGATTTGTCCTGGGGTTCCAAGTGAGAAATCCTAGTATCAATGTTGCTCCTCTCTCTCCCCCATGCCTTGGGTTCTCGTCAGATCCTATTGGCTCCACCTAAGCTCTCAAATCGGAAATCGTACTTCACTTTCTTCCTAAGAACACAAAGCCCCTTTCTTATAGCCCAGAATCAGCAGGATCATGCAGTGGGTTCCACACTTAACAAATCACCTTCCTGCCTTATGTCCATCCTCTGTTCAGTGCTTTCTTCTCATGCTCACTCAAATAATCTGATCCTGTACAGGATTGTGTCAGTATGCTTTAGCATGGCTTCTGTGTGCTGTCCACATGTGACCCAAGCTTAACTCCCGATCCCTGTCCTCAGCCACTCCTGGCCATACCTGGCACCCTGAATAGCCAAATGAACTAGACCATGCCCAGTGTGCCAAGTAGTCTATAAAAAAATGAAACCAAATGGTATTCAGTTCTCTATCTCCAAGGATCTAAAGCCTAATGGATCCAACACGGAAAGGTAACTTTCAGTTTGCAATGCTAATACAATGATTGCAATTCACCCAGGGCATTGTGGGACAATACAGGGGTAGAGCAGCTAAATGGGGAATCAGGGAGAAAGTGTGGAGATGATAAGCTGAGTCCAAAGCATGCGTTTCCCAAACAGAAGGGCAGGTGTTCTACTTGGAGCAACAATTTGAACAAGGTCTAGAGAAAGGAAACAAGTTTTTGTTCTCTAAGTTCTTTGTACAAGGCTTGAATTACCTGTTGTTGGATTACCCAACCACTGTGTTTCCTCCTCTTTCAAACCCCTTGCATTTCGTTGCTTTGCCAATTCCTACTCAGAGACCTGAGAGTTCTTATCTCAGAGTGCTTAATTGAGTACCAAGCATTTGAGGGTGGAAAAGGAGAAAGAAATGAGCTCTCTAAGCCTAGGTTTCCTCCTCATAAAATGTAAGGTTGTGGTTAGATGATTTTTAGGGATCTGTGATTTGAAACCTGTTGTCTGAGAACATGGAATGCTAGCTGGTGATACTTTTAGCCAAATGGATTTTCTTAAAATTTATTTTTTGATTTATTCTTTCTATGAAAGCAAGTTGATTATAATCAGCTTTCGGTGTTGCTGATAATATAAGTTGAAAAAATATGCAGTTTAGTTTATTTGGAGATGCAATCATCTTGGAATAACTGTCTTTAAGAAGACAACAAAAAGATTAAACCCTCGGGGGTCAGCTCGTTTTTATAAGTACAGAGTGATTGACAACTTGTAACAAGAGAAGACTGCAAACCACAGCTTTGAAGGACTGAGTCTATAGAGCCACAATTGCAGAGGAAGAAGCAAAACTATGGACAGACAGCTTTGGCACAGTGTAAGAATATTCTTTAAAAGAGCAGTGCTCCCCCAAAGCATGAAACGGGCTGCCTTGAGTGGTCTCAGGTTTGTTGACCTGAGGGTATCCATTATTTGTGCCCAGGAACATTGTGGAAGGAACTTAGGCCTCCAATGGAGAGTCAAATTTTCATCCCATCTCAAGTGCCTATGAGTCTGGTCCTAATCCAAAGGAATTTTAGTGAGAGCCTTGATATAAAGAGGTAGCCATTCTTTTCTTAGCAAAAGGAGACTTGTCATTTTGGTATTGCCATTTTTGTCTCCAATTGTGTCCTTCTGAGAAACAATTTCTAGTTGCATGGGGCATGGGTGATGAGAACATTATACACATGAATTATTCTTGTAGTTTTTTTTTTTTTCGGTCTGGCAAAATGAAGTATATTCTTGGGGCTGTTTCTATCTTGGCAAAATCAAGCAAGTTATTTGCTAAGATTTCTGAGAACACAGTCCCTTAGACATCTGTTTGGGGAATTGTTTGATCCTGTAGACCTCATCCTGTACATAGCAAAAACTCTGCACTGGAAAGTGCCTCAGTAGCCAACCAGTCTGTCTCCCATGTCCCTACCACTTGCATGTCAAAAATGTGATATTTTATAGGAAGTTTACATAGCTGGGCTGGTAATTAAAGAATTGGAGTCAGAAATCATTTCTGGACCAGGAAACTTCCTGCTTCTTACCACCTCTTGGCCCCTTCAGAAGTCTGTGTTCTAAGCCTCATTTCTCTATCCCTGAACTCAAGTATATAAGCAACACCCAGCTGTCAACACTGCTCTTGGGATTCAACTCAGGAAGGGACCTTTCACTCCTTCCATTTCCACTGAAGTCACATGACGAGGACATGTGCAAAGACGAAGAAGGAGATGCCTGGAAGCCAATTTGGCATTCAGACCTTTAGTTTTTCTTGCTGAGCCAAATAAAACTTTGACCTAGGTCCTTCTCTGATGCTTAGTGCTACTGCAATTCTGGACAAGTTATGAAAGCTTTGTCATCTTTAAAACGATGAAAATTTTACCTTGTAGGACCATGGATTAAATAAGATAATACTTAAAAAAAGTTCTTACAGAGCCTGGAACTAGTCCTTAAGGGCTAGTTAAGCTGTGGGTGATTGTTATTTTGTCTGGTCTGCTTGAGTGCTATCCTAGTCGTCTTCTTGTATTTTTTGAAAAATAAACAGAAGGCAGATCCCCTGCCTTTGCTCAGAGTTCCTGCTCTGCAGAATGTTCTGTGGTATGTGTATTGCTCCAGGGTTCTCTGCACTTTTTGCAACAGAGGAGCAACTGGCCACTGTAGAAAATGGAACCCAGCATGGGCCTTGCTGTCCCTTTAGCTCCTGCCAGTGGAGAGGCCAGTACTTGCCCATTGTTTTGATCAGTTCCATTCTTGGAGAGAAAAATCAGATTATCTTGAGACCTTGAAGCAGTCACCAGGGAGCCAAGAGGAACACTATGTGGGGAGCTCAGCATCCTTATTTCTTAAAGGAGGTAGCTACAGTTAATAGTGAAAAGAAGAGGAAGGTAGAAACTTCTACAACTCAAACTCTTGACTATCTAGGGTACCAAGCTCTAAAACTATTTTCCTGTAGGCCCCAAGTCTTCCTCTGTCATCAGACTTGCTCACTATCAATTATTTCCAACTCTAGACAGTACAAGCTGCAGCAGGGCCTCACTGAGTTGCTTGGGGCCTTCCTAAGTTGCTGAGGCTGACTTTGAATTTGAGCTCCTCCTGCCTCAGCCTCCCAAGCCACTGGGATTACAGGTGTGAGCCACTTCGCCTGGCTTGGTGTGTGCTTTATGTCAGTTTACGAAACCTTCAGAGCAGCTTCATGACACTAATGTTCCCACTTTTGTGGGAATAAACTAGGGTCCTGTGCAGAAGAGAATCCCTTTCACCCAGCTACTAAATTGGCAGACTCCAATGCTGCTGCTCCTGCTAAACAGCATCACATCCTGTAGCTGGTCTTTGGGAGTGTGACTGTCGGCTCTTCCCATGGCGGTATTCTTTGATTTCCTCCAGTGCGTTGACTTTTTCCGGATGGCACAGTTGTTTCCTGTGTATCTAGGATGGCCTTTGTCACATCAGTGTCACACTCAGAACTTGCATAGTAAAACCACAACCATATCCAAGATTAGGAGACATAAGAAGTGTTCCCTTAGTAGTGACAGGCACAGAGTATGTTTCTGGGGAGACATGACAGCTTGGTTGGGCAGCAGACAAACCAGGCCATGAGAACAACTTTTAGAAAGAGCAGTCTTAGGTCTAAGAACCTATTTGAGTGCTGGTTTGGCTACTGACTAGCTATGAACTCATAGGCAAGTTGCTGAACGGTTAAGAAGGACCTAATGTGAGTCCTTCCTTATTAGAATGATTGAGAATCTCATATAAAATAAAACAAAAATAAAAGTGATCTAGTGCTTGTAAGAATCATTCAGTTGGTATTTACCCTTTCTTTTCCCCACTACCCATCCCTTACCTCCACCTCCAATCTAGAAGATTCTGAATTCTTGTTTTTCCCCCTTGATTTATAAGCAGATCCATTTCTTCAGTCAGCATCCCACTGGGATCTACTTTACTTTCAACCTGAGATGAGGTTTCACTTCCCGGGTGCCAGGGGATTGGGTCTTCTGCAGATCATTAGGACAGTAAGGAAGAGTACCACAATTAAATGATGTACTACAGACAAGCAATTAGGTAATTAACAGCAGTGAGTGCACAGGATAATTGACATGTAGGTAATTGGTAGGGTGGTTCTCATTCTCTGTGTAGGGTTTTATTTTTAAAGCCAATATTGTTGTGTATTTGAGTGTGTTTTGCAGTGTTTGCTTTTATTAAATTGTTCCAAGATGGATTTTTAAAATCCTGATGAAGGTTCCAACCTAGTGAGTTGGGGAGATAGCTGGAACCGAAGTTACTGGGGCTTTTAAAGCCAGTTTCCTAAAACTGAGGTTGCCATAGTGAACTGTCTTGGACACCATATGTACATTTCTAGACCATTTTAACCAAAGGGCTTTTTGTTTCTTTGAGGAGAAGAGGATAGCATGGGAGGTTGGGAGAGTGCTTGGCTCATAAGTGGCATTGGGAAGCCTTTCAATTTTCTCTGAATTCTTGTGGAAGGTTTGTCAGATGGGAGAAAAGACCATAAAGCTGGGTGTTTAGAAGTGTCACCCATTTTCCCATTGAAACATCATAGCCTGAATTTTTAAAATGATCTCTGCATAGCCCATATTTTCCTTGTCATCCCTCCATCGTGAAGGCTTCTGTGAAATTAAAATTACCTGTTAGACTGTCAAGCCAAAGAGATAATAAAATCAGGGTTGAGATTAGGGGTGGTAGAAAGGGGACGATGATGTGAGTGACATGTCCATAATTTTTTTCAGAACAACAACAAAAAAAATCAGTTTCCTTCTTCCTCAAGAGGATCAGGGAGTGTTGTTAGAGGCCTGTGCAGTGTCTCCCGGATCCTCAGGTGTTCTCAACAAAATATAAATCAAAATCAAGTTTCTTTTTCCTCAAAAGGATCAAGAAGTGATGGTAGGGACCTAGCAATCTCCCATGGGCCCCAGATACTCTTCCCAGAAATCCCCCCCCAAAAAAAATAAACCTAGCAGAGCCCCCCTTGGGAGCCTGGGGGGAGGCAGAGAATGAAATGCTCTATGGTTCATTGTCTACAGAGGTGAAGCTGCAGTTGGTCACAGGCTGTGTCTGGCCATTTCTGAGGAAGCAGCAAAGTTCTGGAATGAACCTGGGCTCCACAGGGAGAACCTCCCATCTGGGCTCTGCCACTTGCTGGCTGGGGCCAGGGTGAGAGCGAGTATTGAACAAGTGGATCAGTTCCTTTTCTGTGGATTCATACTGCTTACCCAATGGGCAGCCCATTGCTTCCAGGCCTCGGGTGTATAGTCCTATTATTTTCCTTCCATTATCTGTAGGAATGGGGCAGCAGAGCAAAGGAGAGTACTCATAATAATTTGGTTCATTGAATAATAAATTGGAGGCAGTAGATATTGGTGGTAAAAAAAATATGAACTCTAGTGAGAGCACTCGAGTTCAAGTCCCAACTCTACTTAATAACCTTGGGCCAGTTACCTAAATTCTCTGGTGCCCAATTTGCTCATTTATAAAATACAGGTAATAACAGCACCTTAGAAAGAGGCTCTGATATAGCAATTCTTGGTGTATGTGTTGCTGTCTTTATTGGTGATAAAGATGATGGTGATAGGAGGATGGTCATCAAACGTGTCATTTAACTCAGGGATTATCAGGGAGCCCATCAAATACTTCAAAAAAAATTTAAGGGAAGTAAGGAATTTTATTTATTTCTCTCTCTTTCTCTCTCTCTCTCTCACACACACACACACCCCAGGGATTGAACCCAGGGATGCTTAACTACTTAGCCACATCCCCAGCCCTTTATTTTTTATTTTGAGACAGTGTCTCACTAAATTGTTTTGGGCCTGGCTAAGTTGCTGAAGCTGACTTTGAACTTGAAATCCTCCTGCCTCCGCCTCCGAGCCGCTGGGTTTACAGGTGTATGCCACTGCACACAGCAGAGACTGAATTTTAACACCTAGAAATCTCCTGGGCTATTCTAAAATCTATGTTTGGGCCCCTCAAGTAGCAACAGAGAACGGGGTTGTTCATCAGCGAGGAGGGGTAAGGCATGGCGCTACTGAACTCACTGTGGATTTGATCCTCTGGTAATGAATGGCTGGAAGAAGGGCTACAGGAAGGCAGTGATAATTTATCTTAACTGTAT
Source organism: Marmota marmota marmota (assembly GCF_001458135.2). Taxonomy (NCBI): domain Eukaryota; kingdom Metazoa; phylum Chordata; class Mammalia; order Rodentia; family Sciuridae; genus Marmota; species Marmota marmota. The sequence continues at coordinate 36,011,766 of NW_026000016.1, forward strand.
TAAGTTACTTGCTGTACTGTGCTGTGTTGTATTTACCACAAAGTGGAAAAGGACTGGTCTAGTTTAGAGAAACGTGAGGCCATTGCCATCCTTTGGAGAGTAGCCTACCTTAATCATATTTTCCTAGGGGTGTGTGGTTGAATTGTAATAAATAGGATTGTGCTAACAAGTCCCAGTTCATGGTTCCTAAGTGAGCAAGTTGACTTGATGTCAGTAGCCCAACATTTCTCATTTATTGGGCTCCTGGACTTTTTAAAGTTAGTGTTTTCCTGTATGTATTATTTTCTACAAATTATCCACATCTGTCAGAGCTTGTGTTTTACAGTTTATTTTTAGTAAACAGGGAGGAGACACTCTTTAATGTCTCTTCCAGCTCAAATCATCACTGACCTGAAGAATGGACAAGTCTTGCCTGCAAAACATCAAGAAGCAATTTAATAGCAAGACTGGGGGCTGGTATCACTCAGCAGATCCTCAACAGAAATGAAGGGCAGGGCTCTCTGTTTTCTGAACTTCCTCCTGAACTCAAGTCCCTTTCCTCAAGTGCCCAGTAACCCATTCATTTTTCATTGAGCCACCAGCCTTATGTTTTCAAAGAGCATTTTGTCCTCTGTCAGTCAGCACATGTGCTAACACTAGAAGCTGATGAAGGATATTCTAACTGGTTTCAAAGTCAGGTTACTTTTTCATTCTTCTTTTGGCCTAAATTTTATGTTTCTAACTCATCTGCCATATGTTGTACTTCCTTATATATTCCATACCATCCCTTTCCCTTGTTCCTCTTTAAGTGTTCCTTCTGCTCTTAAAAATTTGCTCTATGGTGTTGAAAAATGTTCTTCCAGTCAGGGAAGTTGTTGTTCAAGCCCCTGCTCTCAGAAAGTGGAAGTCTGATTCTAGTCTAGGTTACGTCTTAAATTATCAGATAACATCCACTTTCTATGAGTTCAGATTAATAGAAGTAAATGTTAATTTATCCCCTCCAAGGGGACTTTGAATGCCTGCATTAAGAGCCCACATACAAACTCTATTCAGACCAGATATCAGGCAGACCCTACCTGGTGTAATGTGCCCATCCTATTTGGGGACTTTGCCCTGCAAACTTTGTTGGCTGCAGTTTACTTCTTACTAATGTCATCTAATGGTCTTACCCTGCCTGTTCTTAACTTGGACTTCTGCAGTGACATTTGGAATCCATAATGGGCCCCTCACTCCACATATCTTCTCTTTAATCTCTCTAGTTTAGTGAAGTCAATGGTCTTTTAATCCAGTAAGCACTTGTCATTTCTTCGGAGCTCTCATTTTATCTCATTTTCACTGTTTGCTGTACATCTCTCCTGCTGTCTACAAGTTCACAAGCTTGGACCATGTCTGTGTAGTTCACTTCTCTGTCCTGATCTGCCCTTTTAGAGCTTGGTACAAAGTAAGCATTCTGCGATAGAATAACAGGTGAAATGAAGGAAACAACCAACCAACCATTCAGAAAACAAATATACAAATCCAGAAACCAATTTGGGGCATGTGCCTCCCTCTATTGTTATTGCTATAGGTTTGTAAAGCCTTAGTTGCAAGATGGTATCTGCAGAGAAACCCTTCCTTCTTTCTCCCTCTGAAACTTTGCTTACATATTCCATAGCATCTCTTTCCCCTTTTTCTCCCTCAGATATAGATACCGAGGTCTCTCAGCCTCCACAGGTACACTGATGCCAGGAACCAATAATAATCACCTTCATTTAGTGGATGTTGTCTTTCCCATGATATGCTAAAAAGTTTTTCTAGGTGTTATTATCGCATTTAGGTACTAAGGAAACTGGAGACCAGAGAGTTTGAATAATTTTCATCCAATAAACTAATATAATCACAACAAGTCTGGAAATGAGCAAGACCATACTCCTACTTTTGTGTTGTACCCCTTCCATGTGGTGACTCCATGTGTCTGATCTCTGAGTGCAGCCCTGGGTGATGCACCGTCAGTACCACCAGAGGAGATGGCTGCCAACCCAAGGATGCCTGGAAGCTGCAGCATGCTCTGCCTGTCTCCTATGTAATTCCATGGCAGCAGCAGGTCCTTGGCCACAGCCTAAATGCATCTGGGCCTCACAGAGACACCCTGGGGCTTGATGGGTGAAGGCATTTGAAAGTTTGCTCTTTGTTTAGAGATGGAAGAAGGAGATGAAGGTGAAGATGAGTTCACATTATCCAACAATGGGACAAAATGAGGCCAAGTGATCTTCCTGACAGGTTTCTGTTTGGCTTGTGGCTCAGCTCTGCTATCACAGAGGCAGCACGAAAGCCTCATGATGATCCTGTGATGGTCCATTGACAGGAATATCAGGGCTGCAGTTTGCTTCTGTTCATTTTGAGAGGCCAGAGAATGACCTTTAGCTGACAGCTTGTGGCCAGGATGACTGGAGGTTTGCAGCTGGGCAGGTCCCAGAAGACACAGGTGAAGCCTAGAGTCTGGCTAGGGTTGGGAAGAAGCCTTCAAGTGAGAGTGGGAATATGATTATTGAGTCTAAGGTCCAAGGAGTAAGTTAGGAAAAGCTTTATGGAAGTAAATGCTGAATTGGGTCTTGATGGAAACATAGGAATTGACCAGCCTTGGAATCTCAGACCCTTCTGGGTATCTCATGAAGGGTACCTCATGAGGGACAGACAGTCAGAGATTGTCAATTAAATCACTGATGATTCATCAGGAAGGGGTCTTTCCTGGATTGGCTTATATGACAACAGTGGATTTGAATTGCAAATCAATAAGCACCTTTGAAAAGAGCCTGCTAAAGGAAATCTTTGGCCAGTTTCCCCATCCCCAAATGTGTTATCTCCTTCTCCATCCAAGAGGGGGATGCAGGAGAATGCCTAGAGACTCTAGGGGGAATTCTCTCAGACATTCAGGATAGGGCAGCCTTCAGGATGAGTCATTTCTGGAGTTGACTACAGCCCCTGAAAACAAGTAGATCAGCATGAACTGGGAAGTGATGTTCCCAAGAGGCCAGGGTGAGCCTAATTCTTCTGGTACATGACAATGCAATAGGGACCCAGCAGCTCTCCAACCCTTTTACTTCATGGGATTTTCCATCCACCTGACTGTCTCTGAGCTGCAGCATATTTTCCATGACAGATTTAATTTTTAAAAAGCCCCCTGCTGCAGGCAGCATGCTGATGATTGTGTTGCACCCCTTAGAGATCTATTTGCTGACAACTTCTGTGTTCTGGTGTATTTTCCAGTGTAATTTTTGCAAATGCTTAAACTAGGCATAAGAATAGCTTCTGGTTCACAGAGTATGAATTCTTAAAAGGGGAAACTTGTTCATGTGATGGCATCTAAAACCTGGCACCCTCAGGCTGGAGCAGTCTTACATTTGACACCTCCTAGTGGTGATGTGTGATATTGCATCCTAACTCTATTAGACCTCTGTTAGCATTTGGATGAGTCAGATGTGAAAACTGGGTTCCCATCATTGTAAACCAGGAGAGGGCTTATTCAGGAACAGAATACATCATATGGCAGATGGCAGGGGTAAAAAGATGTATGTGGAGAGAAGAGAACATCTTCAGAATTAGGAAACAGAGTATTGAAAATCCCCAAAACAGTATGCTTGCTTTGTGGTTAGCCATATGCCACGCAGCTCACACCTGCAGCCATTCCTTCCCCAAAGTCTATAACTTAAGCAGTTGGAGAAATTCTTCAATAAGAATTTTTGATTGAACTCTATTTCATAAGAAGTTATAAAATTATTATGTAAAGCTTCAGGAAGTATGCAGTGCTGCTTTTGATATCTTCTTCATTTGGTTTTCACTTGGCAGTGGGAGGCTTCAGAAAACTTTGTGAGTGGAAGCCATTTTCTTCTGCCCTGGGAAGGTGAGGATCTGGGGAAAGGATTGGGCTAAAGGAAAGGAAGGCCACTGAGGAGGAAAAAAGGCAAAGATACTGGTAATTGTAGAGTCTCAGGAGAAAGAGTGGATTTTGCCAGAATTTTAAAGAGAGGAACCTGGTACTTGCTCTCTCTGCACAAACTTCTTGCCCAGGGAGGCAGATGTCTTTTCAAACCCCAAACTGTGAGCTGAGCTAGAAGTAAAGCCCAGAGAAAAGAATGCATGCCAAATCCAATTTTCCCACTCCTTTCACCTCATGGCCAGATGAATCCAGCAGCAGAGTGGCTTTGTTCAGCTATTACGCTGCATGTTGAGGCAGCTGGGGAGCTGCCAGGATTTTCATCCCGGGCTTTATGTTTAAGCACTTCCTAATTCCTCTCTGACATTTCTTTCAGGTTAGAACCTGAACTGGAATGCTTTCAGCTCTAACCTTGTTGACTAGTGCTGGAGGCACCTTCTAATTATTCGTGGTCATGAACAACAAAACTCCTTGGAATCCATAAGCAATGGTTTCAAGCAGCACCTCCATTTCCACCAGCCTCAACTAACCTGTTAGCAGCAGAGCTACTTTCCGTGCCTGTGAGCAGGGGCAGAACCCTACACTCTGCTTTCTTCCTCCCTCTGCCAGTGCTAATAGCTGCTATGAGTGCACAGAGGTCACAAGGGATTAGGGCATAAGCAGCTGCTCCTTTGTCATTGCACAAGCTTTGGATGCTGCTGTCTCCTGCAGAGCAAGACACCATCTGCACATGTGTGTACCTGTTCCTCCCACACCTGACTGGAAGTTTGCTTGCTACTCCAATGTACTGGTCTTTCTGCCAGCATTATTCCCACTTATATGTGTGATTGTATGTATGGGGGTGGGTATGTTTCCTCCTATTAGTGATTAGTCCTTAAAGAGGCAACCATTCCTTGGATCCAGTTACCCCAAGTGTCCTGTTGTTTTGCTCAGAAAGCATGAGGCCCTGGGTTTGATCCCTGATACTGAAGAAAATAAATGGGGAGTGGCACACCCCCAACATGCACTCAGCAGGGGATTCCCAAGGGTATCAGTTTTCTTGTGACTTCTACAACAGATTGCTACAAACTTGATGGCTTAAAACAAATAGAAAATTGAAATATTTTCCTCCTACCTCTGTAGAATGAGGTCAGAAATCAAAGTGCTGGTCTCTGAAGTCTCTAGGGCAGAATCCTTCCTTTCTTCTGGTGTTTCTTGGCAATCCTTGGCTTGTGGCAGCACAACTCGAGTCTCTACCTCTGTGGATAGATGACCTTCACCTTTGTGGCTCTGTGTGTCAAATCTCTTCTCCTTTCTCTTATTAGGACATCAGTCATGGGACTTGGGGCCCACCCTAATTCCAGAATGAGTTCATTTTTAAGATCCTTAAGTTAATTTTATCTGCAGAGGCCTTATTTCTAAACATCACATTCACTTGTGCCAGGATTTAGGACTTGGACATAATCTTTTGGGGGAAACACAATTAAACCCACCAGAGCACCCCTTTGGAGGAAAGGGTTTTTTGTTGTTGTTGTTTCTTTCTTCTTTTCCTGTTCCTTTCTGTTTCTCTTCCTTCTCTTTTCCCTCCTCTTCTGCTCCCTTTCTCTCCTCTTCCTCTCCATTGTTCTTAAGTCCTCGAGCCCATCACAGGAGTTTTCTTTTCTTTTTTTCTTTCTTTCTTTTTTTTTTTTTTTTTGGCAAAGACTATTCTTCTGTAAGGTGTGTTTATTTTTTTCAGTGGATCTTGGAACGTTCAAGTGTCTGGTTCATTGCTAGCTCCTTGGACTCTCAGTAAAATATCATTTTCTTTTACCTTATGAGCAGTGTCTACCTAAAACCCAAAGGACTTCAGGAAAAAAGACTTGAATTAGGCAGTAGCAAGAGCTTCCTTCCAGTAGGACTGTGAGACAGTGGTAGGAACAAACCAAGGAGTCACATAATTGCTTTAATTTCAGATGATTAAAAACAATATTTTGTTGGATTCATGGCTCTGTCATTTTCTTGTTCTAAATCTTCTGAGGATGAATGACAGCCTCAGAAAACAAGGTTCAGACCCAGGGATCTGGCACACACTTGTACTTCTAATCGCGGTTCAGATTGCGTCTCCACACAATTGCCTGACAGCTCAGCCCCACTGGGCAGTGACAGTTTCAGAACATGCTGTGTCCTTACATCTGTCTGTATTCTCTCTTGGGATATCTTCACCCTGCTTATCTCCTCCCATCCAGTGTTCAGGCCCCAGTTCCACTCTCCTTCCTGACTACAGCTTCCCCTATCCATCCAGGTGGAACTTCTCTCTTCTCTCGTTTGTTTCCATGATATTTTTTTAAAATTTTTTTATTAGTTATTGATGGTCCTTTATTTATTGGGTCAGACAGCACAACCAGGAAGGGAGGGCAGGTGGCCACAAAGCCAAGCCCACCCCTCTGGTAGGAAAAGCACATTAGAAGAGATGCCTGCCTGGGGTGGGCTAGGAGAGTCTCTGGTGCAATGGGCAGGGTCTATTTTGGGAGGGCCTGTGCCTGTTCTTAGCCACATTAAGAGCAGCATGTTTGGGTAGAGGAGTTATTACAATTATATAATTTATACAATACCCTGACATTTTGTCATCTTATTACCATCCTCTGATAATGTTTCTCCCTAATGTATAGTCCTGTGTTCAATGCTGTGTTGTTTCTAAAAGAAATCTAAAGATTTTGAGGGAAGGAATTATGGTTTGGGAACACTATACATAATAGTTGTTCAGTAAATGCTCCATTAATCAAGGGTTTCTTTCTCTTCTTTTAAAAGTATCTGGCTGTGAGGCTAGTTGAGTGTGGGGTGTGCATTTTGGTTTTGATGGCTAAAGCTGGGCATGAAGTTGTGTTCATGGGATAAGAAAGCTCAGAATCCAACCTTCCAATCCCGCCCCATCTCCACACAGGAGGCTGTAAGCCACCTGGATGTGGGAGCATATGGCATGCTGGTTCCTGTGGGCCTTCTATATCTCACACAATGTGCTCACCCTGAGACCTGGCTTCACAGCCTTGTAGCTGTGCTCCTTGATGGAGTCAAACCAGAGCCTTGCTCAGAGCCAAGCCAAGGCATGGTGCCAGTGAGGTCCTTACACCCAGACACATGTACACACACTGGCAGGTGCACACACTCAGGCACTTCCGAAGCTGCTCTACTCTCTTGTCCCCTGTTAAAGGATCTCATCTCAGGAGTTAAAATATATATATATTTTTGGTACTAGGGGTTGAACTTGGGGACACTTGACCATTGAGCCACATCCCCAGCCCTATTTTGTATTTTATTTAGAAACAGAGTCTCACTGAGTTGCTTAGTGCTTCACTTTTGCTGAGACCGGCTTTGAACTTGTGTTCCTCCTGTCTCAGCCTCCCAAGCCACTGGAATTACAGGCATGCGCCACTTCACCCAGCTCAGGAGATAAATTATATAGAAGTGGTTTTCTTGGGATAATGCCATGGTACAATTGGGGTGACTATACTTTTTTATGATGATAAATAGGTCTGATTTCACAAATATGAACCAGTTGGTGGAACAGTCAAGTTGGATTAGTGAAATCCTGAACAACAGAATAGTATTAAAGAGCCAGATAGAATACTGTGCACTCAAGCATGCTTAGTAATAAATTAAGGACAACAAATGCTCCCTTTTAGGAGGGCCAACTTTAACCAAAATGTGAAAGAGTTTGCTGTTTAGTAGAGCATTCATTTTCATGTAAAACACAGGGATAAACTAGGCATTTCTTTATGCTCTTAACTTCTTCCCAAGTCTTTACTGTCTGTTAATCTGCTCATTAAATCTCCCATGTATCCAGTGGTATCAGCTGTCCTTTCCAACCTAAACACTAACTCATGGGGTCTGAGTTGAGAATATTCTGTTAAGCACTCTTTTCTTGCCTTCCTCATTCTGCGCTCAGAAACAGTGGTATGAGATGAAAGCTCCCAGAAGGGCCCTGAAATATGTACCCCTCTCCAAGTCCCCACCTCGTCAGACCTTGAATCCACAGAATAGGTGGAGATGACCCAGGCCAGGATTAGTCACTCCTCTCTGTAGCTCTCCAAGACCGTTCTAACCTTAGTAATGTTAGGGGAGGCAGGTACATAGAATTCAGACAATTACATAGTAGAGACCCATTTTAAAAACTAATTTGGGAATTCCTCTTGACTTAATTCATTTTTTTCTTTTTCAAACTCATCCCCTACAACTACCCCTGGCCCCCAAGTTGCGCGCTCCCAGTGTGCAGTTGTCATGTGCTTCTTGAGTTTCTCTAATGTAGTTTGTCTGCATTACTGGGCCAAGAGGCTCCCCAAACTGGAGGGCTGTGCTGGCTGGGGTCAACACTCCCCATCTTCCTCTGTGAAATTCTTCAGAAAACCCTGGTATGCCTTTTCCCCAGGGCCTGAAAAATTACATGACATTATAGTCTGCATATGGTAGCCCTCTGCCATCCTGGGGGTCCAGTGAAGGACAGGGGTATGGGCAATGGCATAGGCCCTTCAAGAAGCACAGGGGTAGGTTCGAAGGAGGACTGAACTTCAAGCCAAGGTTCATGTCCTCATGCTACTGCTTAGCAATTGTATGACCTTGAGCAAATTTTTTAACCTCCAGAGCCTCCCTCTCCTCATCTGTGAAATGAGAGGGGCTGTATCTCTGCCTTACTAATTGATCTGAGGTTTATATGAGAGCGTGAAAGGTGGTTTTCACATTGTAAAAACCTGAGTGTAAAGTACATCCTAGGTCTTGCTTCAGAGCAGGGCAGGCTGTGTGTGCATAGGCACAGCAGGTGCCATTCACACAGTGTTATGGGATGGAGAAAGGGGCTCCGAGAGCTGAGTGATAGCCCTAAGTTTCAACCTCTTCGGCGAGTTTCTGGACCAAGTTCAGTGATAGCACCTACTAGATCCCAGGATTTGACCTGTGGGGAATTCACGCACCCAAGCTTCTCCCTGTGTGGCTGCTTCAGCTGTCTATGAATGGACCTCTTCTTCCCTTCCCCTAAGTTGTTGGGGTGCACAGCTCTCTGAATAGAAGCACCACCCTAGTCCAAGGCCTGAGATTATCACCTATAACCTTTTGCTGCCATTCTATCTCAGGGCCAGGTCTGCTCCCGCAAAATCCACATGGCTACCATGGATGCCCTCCTAATGCCTACCTCTTTCCCCATGCCCTGCCCTGAAAATCCTTCTAGAACTGACAGTGGGAGAAGAGAAAGCATCTGGGCACTGAGGCTGGCCCTGCCCAGGGGTGCTTGGGGGAAGGTAGGTACAGGTAGGAGCAGGTTTATCTGACGAACTTTGGGGCAGCAGGGAAAATGTCAATGGGTTTGAAACATTTGCACCCGCCATACTTTCCAGACAATCGGGGTCTCCTAGCATCTCCGTTCTATCCCCAAATCCCTGCTTTACATCTCATTATAGGTCAGATAAATGGTTTGTAAGTCTGGTAACCATAGTTTCTTAATTGGCATACATGGTCAAAGGTCTTTTCAGCTTCTTCCAGAAGCAAGCAGCCATTTGGACACATGGTTTGTGATGCTAAAATACCAGAATTTCTAGGCTAGAATATGCAGCAAACCATTTGAATCCTGGCTACCCTAGAAAAAATTGAAGAGCTGGGCTATACCCCTAAAACCATTCTCTCAGAGATCTCCCTGCTCTCATGCTCCCAATCCAAGTTAAGTCCCTCAGATTTTATTCATTACAGCCTTTTTTTCATAGCACTTAAACAATTTATAATTTTATATATAAAATCTTAATATTTTCTTTTCAAAGTGGTTTTGTCCCCTACTGTGTCCCCATAATTAGTGGGGCTTGTGTCTTGTAGGGTAGGTCCAATCTTTGTGTCTCAGTCACTAGGAATAGTTCTCAATATGTGACTCCAGTTAAAAAGGCCGGTTCTTGGCTCTACCTGAGGCCTATTGAATTAGAATCCCTGGGGTCAGGCAAGGCCCAGGAATCTGTTTTATTAGGTCATGCAGGTGATTCTGGTTCACCCTAACCTTAGGGTTTGGAACAAATTTTATAATGCCACACAGGTTACAAAGTAGCTATACCTAAGCTGAAGGTCAATAAGGAGAGAGACATCCTCAGCCTCACACAGAGGTGCTGGAGTCCTGGAATATTCTGGTGCATTCCAGTGATGGGATTTCCTTCCCCTGCCCATCCTCCTCTTACAGGACAAGTGAGAGAACAAGCTAGTATTGAAGGGACATAGAAGGACACAGGCAGAATAGGGTGGATCTGGAATGCTGATTGTTGATAGGAGGATCTGGGTAAGTCAACCACCAGGCAACCAAAGAGCTCTAGACCCCCGAGAGGCTATAGACCAACCACAAATATTGGAGAGTGGGAGCCCACAGATCCTGCAGTTTAAATGCAGTCCTTCACACAAGAGGAAGGGGAAGTTCCCAGTCCCAGTCAGCTCACTGCCTAGACAATACAGAGTGACCTTCGGGATCAGGATATCTCTGCTGACAGTTCCGCCAGAGGAGGCCCTTGATTTTTGAGACGTGAATGAGTAACTTTACTTCCAACTCCAAGTCTAGTTCTGCTTTTCCAGATTGTGTTTGTCACCGATAGACTTGAGAGTGTTTAAATAATAAACAGTAAATGTGTTTGTTAGTCAACTTTCGGATACTGTGACAAGATACTTGAGGTAAGTCAGCTTATAAGGACAAAAGCTTTAATTTGGCTCATAGTCTGAGGCTTTGGTTCATAGGTGTTTGGTCCCATTGGTCTGGGCCTATGGTGAGGCAGAACATTGCAGCAGGGAGCTTGTGGTACAGCAAGGCTTCTCACCCCGTGGTGGCCAGGAAGCAGAGAGAGAAAGGGACTAGGGTCTCCACATTCCCTTCTAAGGCAGCCCCCTCTACTAGGCAAATCTCCTGAAGGTTCCACTACCACATAACAGCCCCATCAGCTGGAGAACAGGCCTTCAACACATGAGCCTTTGGAGGGGGGGCATTCAAGATCCAAACCATACAGTAAAGACCTCCCTTGACTGGCAGGCCAGAGGCTGAATTAGCCCCAGTTCTGTTCCCTCACCTAGACACGGGGGCTCGAATGCTGGACCTTGAGGTTCCTCAGTCCCATGTGGTCACAGTCAACTGGGCTTCCTGGGAGGGTCTGAGTTTCCTCAGCTCCACTGTGTTGGGTATAACCAGCTCCCCCAGGTTACCAGGCCAACTCGGGCCTGTGGAGGGTGACAGTCTCTCTGGCCAACCAGGTCGAGGCGATGACTGGGAGTATGTCTTCTACCTGATCCCAAAGGCTTTCTGAGAGGCTGCCTGGCCTCTGGGGAAAGCTGCTCTGGCCTTGATCCCAGTGTCTCCTCGAGATCCTCTCCAAGGGTACTCTGATTGATTTTTGACTGTTTATCTACAAGTCTGAACAACTGGAGAGAGACCAAGCACACCGACCTACCTCCCTGACAGCTCCAGGTTCTCACCTCTTTCTGCCCTCCTCTTCTCCCTGGCCTCTTTGCTTTGACCAGAAGGTCACTTTTCTCCCCATCTTTTGTGAAGTCGACTCTATTTAATTGATCTCATGAAACATTTACAAAGGGCCTCTTTTCTTGACTTGTAATTTCTTCTTGTTGCTTTAATCTTCATTCTTTTTTTTTTCTCTTCCTGCTGGGAAACATTTCTGGGCCTATAAATAATGTGCCTGAATGTTTTGATGCTTTTTTTGTAGTATCTACCATACCTGACCCACCACACACACACACACACACACACAACGTGATCCAAGCTTTCCCAATCTGTTTTCAAAATTTGCATCTTTACCTCTCTCAGGTTCATTCTTCTTCCTCTTTCTCTGTATTTGGATTCCAGAAGCCCATCCCACCAGCTCCCAGGTACCTTTCAAACAGACTTTCCTTGAGCAGAGCTGAGAGGTGGGAGGATAGGGCATGGGGGGACATAATCAGGGCATTTTTAGTTTATAATGCTTTACTGGGGAAGTGCCTAGGGTGGTAGGCTCAAACCCAGATCATATGCTTTCACTCAAAGCCCCATCCAACCACCCCCATCATGCCCCCACCCCATACCAGAGATACCATGGTCTCTATGCTGCCTCCTGAAGCCCAGAAGAAACTGTGGAGTATGAACTATCAAAACAGGGATCTTATTTCCCATCAGATATGCCCCAGCATGGTTCCACTAGGGACACAGAGATAAAGCCCCAGGGGCCTGTGTTATCAGGGTGAAGGAAGGAAACCCTTTGAGGAAAAATCACTCTCTCTGGCTGAAGTTCACCCTAAATGAAACGTTCCCTTTTGCTGAGATTTGGCCCAGCCCAATTCCCAGAAATAACATGAAATTTATTCCAGCCAGATTCTCAGAAATGATTCTTTCAGAGTTCATGGTGACTAGATATGATCCTTTGTCCTTTTCTTCCTTGTTTTTATTTTCTGAGCCCTTCTGAGAAGGCCTTCAGTTATGCATGGCCCATCCCTTCTGCCCTCTGCTCTAACAGGTGACTTCCTGACTCAGCCCTGGCAGCTCACACAGTTGTCTTCCTTCCAGGAGTTCTGAGAGCTCTGTGTCTAATCAATTGACTTCAGGAAAATTAAGCAATATTTAGCTTGCCAGGAATCCCATCCACTCTCTTCAATCTAGCTGCTCCCTTCTGCCCACATCCCAATGCAGTTCCTTTAAGTACTTCTTTTGACTCTCTCCACACTGATGTCAAGTTAAGCAATGAAGATCAGCTTTGCAGTGACCCTCACTGTGCCCTGGACACCTGTCAGATGGCTACCTGTTGACTGTTACCCTTTGGTAGCTAAGGCAGGGCTCATCCCCAGGACACAGAACACTGGCTGTCCTTGTAATTGGCAGCAGGGTTTTCTGTGAGGGCCTCCCATTCACCACCTGTGTCTCCATCCTCGTCATGTGTGTTGCCTTGCAGAGTGGCTTGGGTAGAACAGTTGCTCCTGTGCAGCTTGGTGTCAAGATCTCCAGGAAGGTCAGGTGCCATAGCACATGCCTATAATCCCAACAACTCAGGAAACTGAGGTAGGAGGATGGCTTGAGGTGCAGAAGTTCAAGGTCAACCTGGGTATCATAGAGCCTAAGGGAAAATATATATATATATGGTCAGAGTATGACTTCAGGCTTCACCTCTGCCTGACTCCATCTTTTATAACTCTTGCTTTTCCCAATCTTCATTCCTTCTTCCAATTGCCTCATCCACCTGTACAGGCAGAAGGACTGAGGAAAGAGACTCCTGAAGAGGAGCTGGCTTGGCCTGGATCTCCCTGCATTCTTCTTGCCTTGGGGGATTTTTTTGGTACCATTTATATGAAGTATATTTAACAGCTTGTTTCCAGTTTAGTAAAATGAATTCATTTATCCCATTGTTGGTAAACTCTGTTTACACAAGCCAAAATGAAAAGGAAGTTTGCAATATTTCATTATTTTTTTGTCTTTATTGTCATGAATCCCATGGTAACGTGATTCAGAAAGCCCTTCTGCTCATAGTCAACAACACACACCCCAGCCATTTGAAGAATCTCAGTTACCATTACAGCCTGCAATGCACCAATTTAAATTAGGTTGTGTCTCTGTAGGTAGAAGTTATCTAGTCCTTATAGAGACTTGGTATTATATGAGAGTAAAGCAGGCACTTTGATCACTCTTATTAGAAATGATGAAAGCGATTGGTTTCAATTTTGGCTTCCAAACTGCTTATTCTGCCTGTTTTAGTCTCTGAAACTGGCTTTGCCATAAGAGCCTTGATTCTCATCCCTCTTGTTTCAATTGCTGCAGAAATGCTCTCTGTCCTTCCCTCCCCTTCCTCTTTACTCTTGTCATTATAATGTAAAAGAGACATGGTGAGTGCCTTTCAGCTCTGGAGATCATGAATTTCCTTCCACTGAAGGCTCTTTGAATAAAGGAAAAATATTTTTTTTTAATCACAAACCTTAATCAGAGACTTTTTTTCTCAGAGCAGGGAGAAAAGGAAAGCAAAGGCAGCTAACCCGAGGAAATGATGATGATTCCAAATCCACTGAATTAAGTCCCAACAGATAAGTAACAAAGGGTGAGGGGAAGAGATAGTGGCGACCTATAAGTAAAATTCTAAAAGCTTTCCAGAAGACACCATCTCCTGGCAGAGTATAGGACTGAAGATCTTGGAATAAAAGAAGGAAAAGTAAACCCAGAAACAATAGAATTAGGTAATCGGGGGAGACTAAAACAGAACTGAATACAGAAACCTCATATCCTGGTTACTATTTATTTGGTTCTAAATATAGTCACAATTGTTAGAAGGTAAAAGTCTGTTTATTTCAAAAGAAGAAGAAAGATAGGAAGGCATGAAAAAAGCTTTATCACAGCGTTGATTTTATGACTATATGTGAAGAAAACTTGGGTGGGGCATTCTTTTTCAGAGATGGTATTTCCTGAAGTGGTTAGGATTACTTCGAGTATATCAACGGAAATGTGTGTAGGTCTGGATTGTCGTCTTAATCTTTGCCTGTCTGTGCCCTCCTGCCTCCTGTAACCTTCCATCTGGGATATCAAACTCCTTCCTTTAAATTCCTGGGTAGGTCTCACTTTTTCCAGGAAGCTCTCTTTATTTAGTTCTCATTCCTCCAGCAGCACCACACTTAATTCTATGGAGTTCCTGCAGATTAAGCTTTTGTTCATGGTTCATATTCATTTTACCCCCCAGTATCCAGGATTAACCATTAGGACTGAGACCAAGGTGGAATAAGTGGGCTTCTCCACCTGCAGAGAATAGGACTTGGTCTCCTGGAGCTGGTTCCTCTCGGTCTGGGAGACCTATCCTTCTTTAGCTTATGGAGGATACTGTCCAGGGTGCTGATCTGCTGTTTGTACTGAGTTGAGGTGACTTCTAAACTTGCCTTAGCCTGAAAATTAATCTTAGCTAAAGCCCTATGGCTGGTTTCCAAATAAAACTACAAGCATTTTTTTAGAGTTGAGAAAGGCTGTTGTTGGTGGGAATTCATGCCAGATTGCATGAATATGAGAGTTATCACTTTTTCCCTGACTGTTGCTTGGCTCCATTCGGTGACAATAAGCATGGTGATGTCATTGAAATAATACAGGACCAGTCCAATGGAGAACATTCATGGTGGGGTTGGGTCCTGCCAGGTTAGAATCATCTCTGAGAACTTTCCGTGGCCAGATGTGGCCTCTCAAAGGCAAGCAAGCAAACTGTGCAGACTAGTGGAGCCCTCTAGCTGTTGCTTGAGGATGTGCCTCATTACAGAAGAACCGACATGCAATGTATGGACTTTGGCTCTTACTCTGAGATGTGACACTTTTGTAGGGTTTTGAGCAAGGCAATGATGTGTTATATCTTGAGTTTTGAAAAGATCCATCTGGAAGCTTTGTTGAGAACAGAGTTGGGGAAAGGCAAGATCAGGAAGGTCAGTTAGGTGAACACCATAATAATCCAGATAACAAACAATGGTGACTTAGTCCAGGTGGATAGCAGAGGCTGGGTGGGGAGAAGTGGCCAGGTGCTGCAGTGGGATTTTCTGTGGGTCTCCCAGAGTGAATAAATACAGGACCTTGAGCCTGACTCACTCCAATGATGGAGGTACCACTGGGTTAACAAAGACCTGGAGGATCAAGTTTGCAGGGCGGGGGGTGTTGATGGGGAGAAGAGGTGGGAATAGAGAGCTCAGATTCAGACATAGGAGGGGTATTCCAGCCTAAGCATGTTTATCCAGGAGGTGTCAGCATATTGATGGTATTTAAAGTCATAAGATTGGGTTAAATGATCTGAGGAGTATATACAGATAAAGAAAGGAAGAGATGAGAGTCTGAATCTCAAGTGCAGAGTATAAAAGCTCACCAATTCAATATTAATTGAATGAAGGAAAACAGTTCTAAATGTAGCTCCATAGTTCCAAATGCCAAAATGTAAGACAGTGAACAAGCATATAGTATTTTGCTCCAAAACAAGAAGGGTAAAGATATACATCCAGACTACAAAAGCCCACTTTTCATTAGCACCAGATGACTTCCTTTTTCTCCTCCTCACTGTATTCCCTTTGGGTGTCCTTCCTTCTAGTTGCTCTCTGTTAGTGGACTAATTAGTCCTAAGACCACTCCCCACTAATATCTGGAGAATAAGTGCTTATTACTGTGTCCTCTGGCTACCCAGTGACCACCCTTCCTCTTTCCTTATTTCCTGTTGGAAATACTCCAGTGGAAATTCAGGTTTTAGGGCATGATGAGGCTGAAAATGAAAGACCTGATCCCTGCCTGGCTTTGTCCACTCCGGGAGTGCCTTTCCTTCTTTGCTTTGGTATTTTACCAGAAAGCAACTACAAACTCATTTCAGAATAACTGAATCATGTAATTCAGTATAAATGGTGATGTTGCCTGGGAGGAGGGTGTGGGAGGGTAGCCAGTGCTCTTGGAGAAGTGAGCAGCCCTGTACCAGCCTGAGTAATATGCCTCGTGGTTGCCCATGCTGTGCAAAGAACCCAGAAGTCCAAGTACTGCGAGGACTAGAGCCTGATGATGGCTTCAGCACTCCACCCCTGGCTCCTCACAGCTACTCTGACTCTCTTCACTCATCTTCCTGGAACCTGGATCCTGAGATGCTCCAGGTTATTCGGAGCAAATTTACATCAACAGTTTGTCTTTTTTCCCTTGGACTTTCCTCATCCCTACCATGAATCTGGGGGCTCCCAAGGGCAAGGATTACATGGAGCCCCTGGGTCCTAGTTATGAGTAATCTTTATAGCCACTCATCCTTTACTCAGGAACAACCCATTTTTTTTTAAATTTAAGGGTTCATAAAGGACATAAAATAATACAGAAGAACAATAAGCTAAAAGGCATCCTGTAGGAAGAAAAATGGATGATGAAAATGACTTTAATGTACAAATATAAAGTCTTAGACAAAACACCCACATAGGAGCAAAGAAGCAGGGTTAGCAAAATTGAAGGGGCAGGAAATAGCTAAAGGACTGAGTGTGAGAGTGTGTGTGTGGGGGGGTGGGGAGACAGGCACCCTGGACCTGTGCTCTCAAGTGAGGAGAGAAGATGATGTAGATTGATTCAAAAGCAAATAAAACCCTGTAACCATTTTTGGTCAGTGTACAGAAACCTTTTAGGGAGCCTTTTGGTCTGGTAGCACTTTTGGAGGTAGAATCCCTGTCCTCTGGTGCATGATAATCCATTTTTACAGGTTCCATCTCCTATAGCACCCATCACTACCTCCTCAGCATTACACACGCATGTGCACACATTCATCAAATGTTTGTTGGCTGTCCTGTATGTGTGGACAATACCTTAAATGATGAAGTTCCATACCCAAGGACCTGGACATCTGAAAGGTGGTATGAGGCAAACAAATAATAGATTCTTTGGGATTTTAATGGACATAAGATCATTATGTCAGGTTATTAGAATACACACACTCTGTAAAGAAAATGCGGTCATAATTCCACTGGATTTGTCCTGATGAGGCCACACAGGGAACTTGGAGTCACTTGGAGAATCATGTGATAAACTAAAATTCCTCCTAAGAAAGTGATCAGGGTGACTTAGGTTGGAAACCATTGGGAAAAAATTAAAAGAAACTAAAGGTAAACTAAATTTAAAAAAACTTAGGTAACATCCCCAATTTAAAAAAAAAAACCCTTTTTGTTGCTGTTATTGTTGTATGTGGGTGGGGATAGTGTGGCTCCTCTAAGAATATATATTATTACAAATATTTAATGGAGTTTATATAGGAAGGGGTTTACAGAATTCAACTGAATCAAACAACTTCTTTAAACATTAAAAATAATAATAGCTGTAGAGCAGAAATGGTACTGCCTGGGGTGCCCCTCGCTTGGGTCTGTGGAAGTGGGGGTAGAGAAATGCTGAGAAGTCTTCATAGGAAAGGTGCTGCCTCCTCTTGGTCTCCTCAAGTGAGGGGTTCACTGGTGTAATGGAAGGCTGTGGAGGGGGCATTCCAGGTGGAGCATGGAAAGTGAGGGGAACTCTAAATGGTTCCAGACTCGACTGCGGGGTCTGAGGCAGGGGTGACTGGGAAGATAAGCGGAAAATGAAGACAGAAAGTCAGGCAGTGGCCAGTTGTGGAGACCCTGTAGCCTTAAAGAGCCACAAAAAGACCTTCCATGGGAGAAAGAGATTCGATTTTTTTTCTTTCATGTTTTGTTTTCCTAAGATGGGGTCTCACTGGGCTGCCCAGGCTGGCCTTGAACTCATGGGCTCAAGCAGTCCTCCTGCTTCAGCCTCCCAAATAGGTGGAATGACGTATGTCAATCACTATGCCTGGCAAAAAGATACTGTTTTTAAAACTAGATAGAAGGGAAAGAAATATTAACAGCTACCATTTCTTAAGTACCTGACTTAAGTATTTCATATTGATGATTTCCTTTAATCCTTCAACTTTGTGGGGTAGGTGTTATTAGGGCTTCCTGCTCAAGGGGGCACCTTCTTCAGGTCCCAGTGAAGCCCCATGAGCAGAAGGACAGTCATCACAGAGCCAGAAGCCTGCAGCCTGCAGCAAGTACATCTGATCTCTGCCCTCCCATCCCCCACCCATGCCTCAGAGGGGCAGAAGAGAAGGCTGAGCTACTGCTGCTTTGGGGCTGGGCCTCTGATCTCAAAATGCTGCCTTTTGGAGCATCCACTTTACCCAGACATTTTGGGGAAGAATTATATTAGGATAAAAATAGATGCTTTATGGAGTAGAATGCAAAGTTCACCTAATTCTAAAATAAAATATAGGGCTTGAAGAAAGAAATGCTGTGTTTTTAACGGGCCCTGAGTTGAGCCTCTTTCCCTCTGAAACATTTTGGAGAGAAGGCTTAAGAAATGCAGCAAACCAGTGTTGCAACCCTCAAAGAAGAGACAGCTGCTGGTGAGGCCCCAGCAGGTGGGTGCTGTCTGGGCGCAGTTGGGGCTGGTGGAGGGAGGGGGCTCAATCCTATTTAAGGGGACTCAGCAGGAAATCCTTTCATGTAATCAATTCCCACCACTCCCCCAATTCATCTGCTTTATGAGTTAATCAGCTTTAATCCTTTCGAATCCGGTGCAGTGTAAATAATGATAGACATGTAAATTTGGCTTTGATGTCTATAATTCCCTGTGGGAAGATTTCATAACCTCGCCTGCTAGAACCATGGATAGAGCCTTGGGAATCTACTTTAGGGACGCTGAATAAGACTTCTGAAATTTGAGAGAGAAATTATTTGAAGATGCTTCAGGCATTAACTTGTTAGAGACTACAGGTGAAGCAAACTTGTGACGAGATCCTGCGCAGGGAAGAGGAAGGGCATAGCTAAGACTTGTCTTCTACCCATAGTATTTCTCTTTATCTTGTGTACTCTGGATGAATTTGTATCCCCCACTCAAGCCTCGCTATGTAGCTAGCTGTCCTCTGAAGCATCTGTTCTCCCTCCCCTACCAATGTTGGCCTCCCTGAGTGTCGTTCATCTGAAGTCTTCCTGCCACCTAATCCAAAAAGTACTGAGGGTCTTGCTATGGTCTGATATTTGGATTCCCTCAAATGTATATGTTGAAACCTAATCACTAAGATGATGGTATCAGAAGGTGGGTCCTTCAATAGATGATTATGTCATAAGGCCTCTGTCCTTATAGATGGGATGTACCATTATAAAAGAGGCCTCAGAGAGCTGGTTTTACTCTCCCACCAAGGTGCGGTCTCAGCAAAATGGTCCTGTTTATGAAACAGAGACCTCCCCAGACAAGGGATATGCTGGCACTTTGACCTAGGACTTCTCAGTGTCCAGAAGTGTGAACAATAATTTCCTATTGTTTATAAATTACCAAGTCTCAGGTATTTTGTTATAGCTGTCCTAACAGACCAGGACACCTCCTCTGTGTTGAACACTTGATAAGATTCTGTCCAAGATTGCAGAGAGAAGGCAGAGCCTCTGCCCTTGAGCCATGATGAGATGTAGATGAGATGGCTGATTTGTGATACGCGCCAAGCAAGGATGTCTGCTGTAGGAACTCTGAAAGCGCAAAGTCAGTGCAGACTCTGGTACTTGGGAAGAACCCTGAAGCCTGTGTATTAATTGTGCCCCTTGTCTAAGCCACTGTGGCTCAGTTACCTCCCCAGACTATTGTTCATGGTATCACACTAGGGCACCTAGATTCTGAACAGGAGGTTACTGAGAGCCGATGGTGCCTCCCTGGGCTACCAGGTTTTGGTAGTGGGGGTGCAACTCGGGAGGCAGTTCCTTATCGTCAACATAGTCTGAGCTGTGGCTTGATGTTAGCAGCCACTATTTTGGATGTTCTTAGGGCCACAGCTGGCCTGGACCCCTCTGCTCTGAGCTTCTAAATGCTTTTTTGAGTTGCTCAGGGGCCTGCATGCCACCATGCCACACCAGCCTTAGGCTGCAAGAAAGCACTTATTTGCTTCATTTGTTCCAACCTGACACAAGTGAGCTTTGCACAGAAAATGAAAAGTGGCCGAGGTAAAAGGCATGATCTCTCCTTCTCAGCTTGGATGGTGGGGCACCCTGCCGAGCCTGGAGGAGGACTTCAGGCAGGGCGGACTTGTCACATATTGATTTTCTCCCTTGCTTAGTGCTTGCTCAGATAATGATTAGTGGGCTTACTAAATCAACCTAGAGCTTTGTTGCTTTGCCTGAAAACTCTGAGCCTCCCTAAGACAGTTGTTTATTGAAAAGCTACGTATGGGTATTTAAAGAGGTAATTTGATCTAGATTTATACCATTTGTTGTTTTTCAAAGGTTGGTGGCATTTCTGATAATCCACCTCTTTTATGATTTTTCTCCCACTAACTAGAAATAAGCCCTTGAGTTCATCTCCTTCTTGGCTTCTGTAACACACCCGCTTTTACTTACTTAAACTCACTTAAGCCTCTGTATGTATATGTGTGTGTGTGTGTGTGTGTGTGTGTGTGTGTGTGTGTGTGTGTGTGTATATATATATATATATATATATATATATATATA